>NW_023425346.1:2617390-3218585 GCF_014108415.1 Molossus molossus | reverse complement strand
CAATTACACTACCTTTTCAAATAAGATAATCTGTTTCTCCAGTTGACAGGGAGACCTTTGAAAGTGTGGACCAAGTGTTTATCATCACTGAACCGCAGAAGCTGGCTCAGTTCCCGGTGCTCAGAGGTGTTTCAATACAAAGTGGGAAGCATGTTTGAATAATCCCGAGAAAGCTTCTGAATTCCTGCCTGTTCATTCTGCCAGCAACGTGCCAAAGCTGTGGTTTATAACAGTGAATGGACATCTCGCAGACTTGAGTGATAGAATAACAAAATGCAAGAATAATCTCCGTCATAAGAACCACTGTCTTGCCTGCCGGTGTGGCTCAGTGGTTGAGCGTAGATCCCTGCACCAAGAGGTCACCAGTTCAATTCCAGTCAGGGCACATGCCCAGGTTGTGGGCCCCATCTCCAGTGGGGGGCATGCAGATTGATGTTTTTATCTCTCTCTCCCTCCCCTTCCTCTCTCTCTAAAATCAATCAATAAATAAAAAAAATTTAAATGAACCACTGTCTTTCACTCATATGTCCATTGAAAAAGCACGTGCCAAGTACCCAATATAAGCAGACACTCAGATCATTTCTGGCAATACAAACACATCGCTTTCCTCAGGGTCTGCCCATCTGTAAGGTGTTTTCAGTTATATTTCAGTATTTAGCCCATGCAGGGATCCTGGGTTTCTCCTACCAAGAAATTATTTCCCCAGCTCCCCATTTCTTCCATGCATTCTAAGACAAAGTCATACCAAAGTTAAATCAATAGGAACACCACATAACAAAGGTCTGTAACACTAAATATTGACCTCAGGGCATTGCTGCCAGTTCCACACCAACAGGAATCAGACTTGGAGTGTGGTGAAGGGGGAGACTATTCAGTAAAAACAGCTTCACAATGGAACAGCCTGGCTGGAGACAGCTCAGTGGTGAACCAGCCAGGCTGTGCGGCAGGCTGTGGGCTTGGCCCTGGAGAAGTGCCCTCTGTCCTAAGGTCTGGTGTTGCCACTCCAGCCCCGGAACACTGTCCTTGGTGGAAACTGAAAGCATACTCTGCTGAGACAGAAGAGAAGTTGGCTCATACAGAGAAGAGTGCCTGCCTCTGACTCCTGATTGGTTCATTTTCATTCAAATGAAGACTCCAAATGCTCGCAGTTTGATTGGTTCAAAAAGCATCATGCTGATTGGTTGGAATACAGCAACCCTGATTCCTTGGTTAAAGATAAAACAAGGATGTAGCTGCACAGTTCCTACTGGATGAGGAAAGTCATGGTCTGACTGGTCAAGTTTAGATCCTAGAAACAGTCTTATAAGGTCGGTTCAAAGGACAACACAGTGCAGGAAGGTTGGCAGCCCACCCTGTGGCTTTTCCCTTAAATGCAGTGTATGTGAGGGACCTCTACAAACAGTGGCTGTCAGCTAGATTCTGGTGAGGACTTTGAGCCCAATTAATAATGAGTGGTGTTTTGGGGGTCAATGACATAAATGTGTAGACTATGGATCCCGAAAATGCCCAGTAGACCTGGGCTTTCCACAACCATGGCTTCCCTCACATAATCCTGATTCGCCTGTGCTGACACTCGTTCCTGGATCAGAGTGCCTCCTCCGGTCACCAGCCTGGAGTGCTGGACAGCCCCATCTCAAAGAGCAGCTCTCTCTGGACCTCCAGTTGGTTCTTACAGAGACCGAAGAGCAGCACCCTCAGCCTGGCCCCCCCATCTTCAGTGACTCCTTGCCTTTGTGCTCACACATGACCTCTGAGGCTCCGAGCATCTGGGCAGGTGGCATGGTCCCTGCTGGGTGAGGAATCTCCAACAGAGGCATTCAGTGCGAGTCACTGTGGTTCACCACCCTCTCTTCACTGGACCGCCATGTAGTGGGTCACTGGCTTTCTTTTGGCCAAGGAAGAGTTACTGAATACAGGCAGAGAAATGAGCCAAGGAAGATACGACCTCTGCTTTTGTGAAATGTGCATTTCTGAACACAAAGAATATTCTAGGTCTTCATGCCTTCGCTCTGCTGTTTTCTTTCTTCCTTGTGTTTTTTTCAAAAGCTGAACATGAATGCCCACTGCTGACTGTGGCGTGTGTGTGTGTGCACCTGACACCTGTCTACCTTTTTAACACACATGCACTCACACACACGTCATCTTAATAAAATATCAACATTTTTATTTTTTATCAAAACTTAGCTCACTACATGTAGATCACATTATCTGTCCCTTCCCTCTTTACCATCTTCAGGATATAACGCAGTATCCAGAAGTTAGCCATTGTTCAATGAGTTCCTGATGAGTGAGGAATAAATAGATAAACAAATAAGCAAATGATCAGTCCAACTTTACAATCATCCACGTAAATGGCAGCAATTAATGTTTTGTTTTGTGTTATTGTCAATCCTCACTTGACAATCCTCACTTTCCAGTGACTTTTAGAGAGAGTGAAGGGGAGGGAAGAAGAGGGGGTGAGAAAGAGAGAAAGAGACAGTCATAGAGAGAAACATTGATATAAAAGAGACACATTGGTGGCACCTTTGATGGGTGTGGGCTGACACAGGCCAGGGCCAGAGCAATTACGTTTTTAAATAAATTTGGAATGTAATAGATTACTATTTCCAAATATTACTATTTCCAAGTTGTGATAGATTATTATTGCCTATGTGATTATATTTTCCCATCCCCTTGATGTCAGGCTAGGTTATATGACTTATTTGGGCCAATAAAATGAAGCAGAAGTGATGTTATTGACTGTTGAGCAGAGATGTTAAAAACAATTACATATTTCTGCCATCTCTCTTGTCCCCTATGCTCTATCCCAGCATGCCCTAGAGGGGGGTCCTGTCTTTACTCTGCCTCTAGGGTATAGGCAATATGGGACAGTGCTTCAGCTAAACTCACAGATTACATGTGTAGAGAGCAGGAAGTCATAAATGAATAATGCCACTAAAGTCACTTATGTCAAGGGAACAAACATGAGCCAGGAGGTCACAAAGTGATTGCCTTATGCTCATCCCACTTGTGAACTTTAATTTTTTTTTCTTTTTATTGATTTTAGAGAGGAAGGGAGGGAGAGAGAGATAGAAACATCGATGAGAGAGAACATCGATTGATCACTTCCTGCATGCCCCCCACTGGGGATTTGACCCACAACCTGGGCATGCGCCTTGACTGGGATTCAAACCAGTGACCTCTTGGTTCATGGGTCGACGCTCAACCACTGAGCCACACCGGCCAGGAGCACTTGTGAATTTTTGAAAAAGCAATGAGGCTCACCCTGAACTTCACTTTTTCTCACCATGGAGACCAGACCACCAATACTGTGCATTCCAAAAGGTGCTAGTTCGGTTCATCACCCAGCATTCTTCATTTGCATGGAGGACCTAAACAAGGTGTGTGCTATTTGACTTTCTTGCTTCCTGTAGAAATACATCCTGGAACTTGCTTATGTTCAGAGATTCACCACCTGGACCAGTCTAATCCTCTTTAACTACTCACGACACCACTTTAGACAGACAATAGATGTTTCATTTGTTGCACACGTTGTGTATTTTCCCTTTAGAAACCGTGCTGGCTTTGTCTTCCCCGGAGTACAGTTTGAGTTGTCACATGAATCTGTGTCTGTAGGATTGCAATCTTTTGCTCAAATAAGTGCTTTTAATTCTTTATTACAGATTAAACCTAATTTATTTATTGTTTTGGTTGACTAAGTAAACCTTTGCTATTTTAAGCCATTTATTGAGATTTGGGGGTTGAGTCTAAGCTCAATGATTAATGAAATATCAGGGACGTGTTTATTTGATGGAGGAATTATCCAGAGCTCCTAACAGTCTGAGACCCTCAAACCGCTTCAAGGAAAAACATATGAACATCCCCTGAGAATACACTGGATATCAAGCATGTGACTCACTTTTATGTTTATAATTCTTCACCTGCACTGAGTGAGGATTGATCATCATTTACAGATGAGAATGCAGAAACGCTTAATAAGAGTAATTACATGTGTTGAGTTTTTACTATGTTCCTCTTCTATAAAAGCTTTTAATTATTAAAATTATTGTGGAGATGGTGATTTACATAAATATAGAGCCTCTGTTCCTTGGCTTTTAGTTCAGTATGTTTGTGAGATGTGTGTGTGTGTGTGCTGACACAATGAGGGTGATTCTGCAGGAGGCATACACAGAACACCTCTGATTTTTGTAGAGTAGTTACTGTAACACACTTTGTTTTGTTTTGTTAATGAATAAGGGTGTTCCCTACATCATAACACATTGGTGAAAATAAATACCCAACACTACATGTAAAAATCCTTTGGAGATACAATTTCTTCTGTATGTTATATTCCTTGTTTATATTACAGAGGAGAGGGGCATGCCACTTCTGTTTTTTTCCGAATGGGTCAGCTTAACAGATAGGAGAAGGCAAACATTTTTATATGTACATTTCCCTCATGGGGCAAAAGAGAAAAGAAAATATAATTTAAATTTGGAACCAGTTCCAAGTGCCCATAACTTCCCAATATCAAGTAGATAAAAATGTCTCATAAACTTTTTTTTTTTTATTAAATGACAAAGGGAACCAGAAAGCACATGAATTGTAGCTCGATGGCATGCTGGCTGAAGGAAATCCCATGCAGAGTTGCCGACGTGCAGTACGGGAAACACCTTCAGGATTCGCAGACCAAATATTGTCATTTTACAGCGTGCAAAACTAAGGCCTGAGGAGAGGAACCTGTCTTGCCTAAAGTCATTCTCGTAATCAGTTTACCTAAGAGAGTTCAACAAATTTCAGGACATCCGAGTTTGGTTGAGCTGAATTTTCGCCTTGATAAAATAGCATTAAAATAAATTTTGCCCATTACTGTAATGCAGGAAGTGGCTAGATCTTATTTGGTTTCTGTGCTGCTTGAAATCCATACCCTGCAACTTATATATTTTATTTACTCTAATATGTATTTAGTTATATTCTAATTTATTTCATTATGCAGGGAACTGAATGAATCCTGTGAGGCAAATGGTATCACATCAGGAGGCAAAAGGGATCCTTAAGAGAATAATGCTCCTGTGGTTATTTTTCACACGTCTGTTTTTCAACTCTTGATTACATTAGATTAATAGTCTAATTTTAGAGTTAAAATGATAAGTTTATTTTGTGCCAACACAGCTAAGAAGCTACTGAAACAGAGGCTAGAGTTTAATGAACACTGAGTGGGTTCCTGAGTTTGAATATACGAAAAGTATTTGTGAGTATTTTCTGTGCCCAAGGTCCTTTGAATCTTATAGGGTAATTAAAGCATCAAGCAGGTGGGGATCCGTTCACACTATAGTGTAAATGCATGTGCTCTGTTAACACACTGGTCGCGCCTCAGAAGCTGGCTCCGTAAAGGAAACTGAACACCAGGCCCTTCAGGAAACAGGCCTGGACCTGACTCCAGAGTGGAGGTTCCTGCAAGGTGGCCAGCTTGTGCCAAGACACGAGAGGACCACAGAAGAAAGTTGGGCGGAGAGCATAGGACACTGAAGGATTTGCCGAATCCTTCTCTATGTGAGGAAAGAGAAATAAAATAAGTTAATGACAAAACATTTACGTAGCCCTGGCTGGTGTGGCTCAGTTGGCTGGAGCTTTGACAGGAAGGTCACAGCAGAAGGTCCCAGTTTAATTCCTGGTCAGGACACAGACTCATGGTGCAGGTTCATCCCCGATTGGGCAGGAACAGGAGGCGACCGATGATCAATGGATCTCTCTCACAACAATGCTTCTTTCTCTCTCTTCCTCTTTTCTAGAACTCATTAAAATAAATAAATAAAAAATTCACATATGCATGCTTCAGTTTTGCCTTCAAAGCAAGACTAGCCAAAGAAAGACACCTCTACATCTCATCATTTCAAGAACCAAGAAAAACGGCAAAATTATGTAAAAATAAAGTGAAATCTGGGACTGTTAAGGAGCTTCCTGTATTCTGTTACAAAGGTTTCTGATAGTTCTCAGTTGCAATAGAAAACTTCTGGGTACTACTCTTCAAAACCCTGATGTAAAATGAGAATGAGAGCCATAAGGAAGGCTTTGCGGGTTCGGAGGAGACAGAGAACCTTCCATATGGATAAATCAGGGATACGTTATGACAACAATGAAGGCATCAGGAGGAACTATGGTGTCTTTTATAAGAATACAGAATTTTTCTGGACTCAGATTCTGTGGCTCAGATACAAATTCTGTAACTTACTAGTTGTTCACCTACGGGCAAACTGGATTGGTTAACACCTTCAAAGCCCCTAGAACAGTGCCAAGAGTTTTTCTATTTCGTTGGGGAGAGCTTCCAGCCTTCTGAGGAAGGGATGCAGTTATGGAAAAAGGGACAGAATGACAGGAAGCAGTCTGCATAATAACGCCCTGAACAGTCTCCAAACAGAACCCAGCAGGGAAACAGTCAAGACTCAAGGTCAGACTGGGGTGGCTGAACTGCTATTATATTTATCTGCTTCTCTTTTATGGGACAAATCACTCCTTTCTTTGCACATCACCCCTGTTCATGGAAATGTCATGATCCCTAAACAACTGGCACCTGAGAGAAAGTGGTTAACCACTCATTGAACGCGTGCGTGGGAGCTTGTCAGCCGCAATAAAACACCCGGCCACACAGTGCGCAGCCTTCAGCGTCGAGGTCTAGACTTGTACTTTCTTCCCTATTCGTCTTTGATTTCCGTCTTCTGCACCGCTCATCCTCCTGTCCCTTCTCCTCCTCACCTTCTTCCATTCTCTTCTCACGCGTGGGTGCTCTTTCTTACCGAACGACAAGCCCACCCTCAGTTTCCATGAAGCGTCTCTTCTCGCGGCCACAGTTCACCACCACCCTCGGTCGCCTCTCCAGGATGATTTCTACGGGCATAGGCCTGCACAGGCTGGTCTCTCTGTCCCATTTCTGTGACTCACGCGCTCCCTGTCCCCGGGACTGGCCTCCGTAAGGGGTCACGCGTGAACTTATTTTCAGGGGCTTTCTGGTACAGACACTGGGGCAGCTTGGTCCACAGAGATGAACGTGACCGATCTGATTGCCAATAGTAACATTTTAGGATTTAATTGCAAATAGTAGTGGCAGCTCAATATATAAATAATAGCTATAACCCCCCCCCAGTGCCTAGTCAGTGTGGCTCAGTGGTTGAGCAACAACTCATGCACCAAGAGGTCACCGATTTGATTCCTGGTCAGGGCACATTCCCAGGTTGTGGGCCTGATCCCCAGTGGGGGGCATGCAGGAGGCGGCCAATCGATGGTCTCTCTCATCGATGTTTCTCTCTCTCTCCCCCTCTCTCTCTAAAATCAATCAATCAATCAATCAATCAATCAATAACCCCAGTGCCTGGCCTGTGTGGCTCAGTGGATTGAGCGGCATCCCATGGACTGAGAGTTCCAGGTTCGATTCCTGGTCAGGGCACATGCCAGAGTTGCAGGCTCCCCAGTGCGGGGCATGCAAGAGGCAGCTGATTGATATTTCTCTCTCACATCAATGTTTCTATCTCTCTCCCTTCCTCTCTCTCTCTAAAAAACAAATAAAACATATTAAAAAAAAATTCTAGTCTAGCCGATGTGGCTCAGTGGTCGAGCATTGACCCAAGCACCAAGAGGTCGCCAGTTCGATTCCCAGTCAGGACACATGCCTACGTCGTGGGCCTGATGCCCAGTGAGGGGCATGCAGGAGGCCGCCAATTGATATTCTCTCTCATCGATGATTCTATTTCTCCCTCCTTCCCCCTTCCTCTCTCTGTAAAATCAATAAAGAAAAAAAATTGAAAAAAAACTCACAAATGACTTTTAAAAACAACAACAAAAAACGCTAAAGTCTAGCTGTCTTGAATTCTAACTTCAAGGAGACCTACCCCATTGAGCATATAATACACGCAGAGCCCTCAGAGGATGGACTTCACATGCAGACACTACTGTCCCTGCCCCCAAACTAGGACCACAGCACGGGGCCAGGGCCCAGGAGACCCAGGGGAGTGTGGGTGATCTTTTGGAATGTCAGAGAGTTGGGGGGTCTATTATTTATTTTATTAAAATCAAAACAAATTTGTTAGAGTGTGTAATTCAAAATGTGTAGTGTGGGGAACTCACGTTCGATGCAGTACGGCTCCGGCAGCAAAGGCATCGGGGAAATGCTGGCTCTCTGGTTAACCTTCCGTGACTGTTCAGCGCTCTGTAGCTCAGGCTTGGCTGACGACCCGGGAAACCTGCGTGCTGCCCAGGGATCCACGTCTCGCCCACGTACAGAGTGCGGCACTCCCACGTGGCCGGTGTCGTTAGGAATGCACGGTCCCTGCCGGTGGTCTGCGTGACCCCACTGTGTGGCCCCACTGTAACCTCCCATAGCAGGGTCCTGTCCTGGGAGGGTGTGGCTTCTCCCGCTGCCACCGCCGCAGCAGCTGCTCTGCCCGCGTCAGATTCTCCTATCAAAGCTCTGAGACTTTAGATAAGGCCCCTTGTGGGTTGCTCGGAATCGGTCCTGAATGTAGACTTTGGTGCTTTACCCCAACCTATCTAATGAACAGGGTTTAACCTGAAACATAAAAGTCCTTAGAGTTGAGCCCCATGAGCTTGAAATGACTTGAGCAGACCCCCCGGAGATGTCTGACCCGGGGGAGGTGGAGTCTCTGGTGGGACAGCTCCGGTGTGTTTCTGGTGTCACCAGGAGCCTCCCTGAATGCACCTGAAAAAATGTCTGTCCCTAAAGAGAACATCCCGGGGAGCACCTCCAGCACCGGGATCCCCCGCGCCCGCCATTGTCATTCGTCAAGCCGGCTTAATTAGAGTAAACATGTTTGGAATGCCGTAATGACTTGTTAGTGAGGACGATCGTTGCTCTAATTAGGTATTCATTAAGATTTTTTTAGTCCAGCCTATGTTGCTCACTGGTTGAGCTTCGACCCTGCCCCAAGAGATTGCTGGCTCGATCCGGTCAGGGCACATGCCCAGGCTGTGGGTCTGATCCCCAGTGGGGGGCGTGCAGGAGGCGGCCAGTCCATGTTCTCTCTCATCAATGTTTCTATCTCTCTCTCCTTCTCCCTTCCTCTCTCTCTCTAATATCAATAAAGAAAAAAATATTTTAAAAAATATATTTTTTTTAAATCACATGATATTAGCAATTAAAACACGGACTGTACTTTGAATTTACTGTGTCAATGAACCAGTAAACAAACCAGTCGAACGTGCATTGGTTTCAAAATGTGCGTCACTCGCTCAAGTTCTGGGCAGGGGGAGGGGTGAAGAGGCTGGACGGGAAGAAACAGAAAGGAGCAACCTTGACTGGAAAACTTGTGGGTTGACCGAAATCTGGAACAGCCAGTCACCTCAGAAGTCACAGTGCAGAGGGCTGGGCCGAGATGTAGGGAGCCAGTGTTCGGAGAAGAGCTGGGGTGAAGGAGGGCGGGGGAGAGGGCGAGGGAGGAGAGTGAGAAAGCAACAGTTATTCGTTCAGCCAATAACACGCACACCAACTCTTGTTCATGCAGAAAGCAGACTCACAAGGGAATCAAGACAGTGCAAAACAACATGGTAGCTAAAGCTTGGAAAACATTACGGTACATACTGTGAACTGCATTAGGCAAACTATGATATAATGCCACAGACGTTTTTGAGACCATAAGACTTATCAGCTGGTTCCAAGGGGCAGCAGTGTCTCAGGCAGGAATTAACCAGGCAGTTTTGTACTAAATGAAAGGAGAGAAGAACCACTGTATTCACAGAAAAAAATGAAGGGTCATACATATAACACATTTGGAAAACATCTATTTTTACTTGCATTAATAATTCACTTTGGTAAAATCTTAACCAGATGGCTTCTTGCCCCATTGTTTGAAAAATAGTATTTTTTTTTTCTTTGAAGTGCAGTTGAAGATATTTTTATAGATCTAACCAAATAGTAGCCAAGTGTAAAGCTCAAATGCAATTGTGTTTGGCTGTGAGCTAATACATCTCTTTAAGGACTTCAATTTCCCTATACTTTATTTCCCTTCCTTCCCATAAGAGCTTCCAAAATTGTATGTTTCAATCACTAGAATGAAGTCAGCATATTTTGGTTTTCTTTGAAAACTTTTCACATCTTCAAAGACAAGTCCCACTCAATAAACTCTGTGACAGATGCCACAACTTTTATATACATGGTGCTATTGTTCTATTTTCTAATTCTTCCCTTTCCAAGTCATAATTCTTGGCAAAGGAAGGTATTGTCTCCATGTTGACTGCTTTGACTGAACTGAGGGACTATTACCTACCTGCTTCTGATAAGTTTGTTAAATACCTAGCTGTCAAAACGATCGTGTCGCCTGGGTGTTCAGGCATAGCTGAGTGACCTAGAGAGGCTGCATTTCAAGGCCAATGTGGACGACCAGTGATGGAGCCATGGGTTCTGTACAAAGATTAGTCTTTCACTGGCTGCCATTGTAAGTACCACACATTTCATGTTTCAATTTCCTAGCTGACTGAATGAGCAAATCAGGTTTTATAATTTGCCTTGGTTTTAGAAAATTGTTTTTCGCAAACACTCACTTATTTACTAATTTAATTAACATCTTCCCATCTATTTTTGTTTCAGATTCAGTACCTGCTTCAAGGGATTCACAGTCCAGTGCAGAGACACCAGCCACTTTCCAGCACAGGCTAGACTTCCTCTCTTTTGCCCGTTAAGGCCTGGAGATCTCAGGAGTCCTTCCTCAGCCCTTTCTTACTATTTAAATTATTCCCTCAGTCCTGTCCATGTATCTATTACCACCTCAATGCTAGTGACTAATATTTGCTTCCATTATTCCACAATGCGGTTGTTTTGGGAACATCACTGTTTGTATATTTCTTAGCCGCACAGCGGTCCTGGTCTTTCAATCCAAACCTGTTCTTCATCCATCATTCCCTGCCTCAGGGAGTAGCTTCTCCACCCATGTGGTTTTTCAAGCCTTACCCTAGGATAACCGTCTTAACTCTTTTTGAACTCAGCCTGCAATTTGAAAAAAAAAATTATTTAATTTCTTATTAATTTATATATTTGTTTTTGTTACAGATGTTTCTAATTTTTCTCCCATTGACACCCTCCACCCCTTTTCCCTCCACCTGGTCCCATCCCCAGCTTTGTTGTCTATGTTCATTGGTCAAGCATACATGTATGTAAGTTCTGTGGTTTATCTCTTCTCCCCAAAACCGCCCCCTCCTCTGAGGCTTGTCATTCTGTACCCCACCTCTATGTCTCTGGGTTAATTTTGTTCAGCAGTTTGTTTAGTTCATTATATTCCAAAAAATAAGTGAGATCATGTGATATTTGTCTTTCTCTGCTTGGCTTGTTTCACTTAGCATAATACTTTCCAGGTCCCTCCATGTCATCTCAAAGGATAAGAGATCTTTCTTTCTTACAGATGCATAGTATTCCATTGTGTACATGTACCACAGCTTTTTTATACACTCATCTACTGATGGACACTTGGGTTGTTTCCAGATTTTAGCTATTGTAAATAGTGCTGCTGTGAACATAGGGGTACATATATTCTTTCTGATTGGTGTTTCAGGTTTCTTAGGGTATATTCCTAGAAGTGGGATCACTCGGTCAAATGGAAGTTCAATTTTTAACTTTTTGAGTTAACACAATAGTGTTTTCCACAGTGGCCACACCAGTGTGCATTCCCACCAGCAGTGTGCTAGAGTCTCCTTTTCTCCACACCCTCGCCAACACTTGTTGTTTGATGATTTGTTGATGGTGGCCATTCTGATAGGTGGGAAGTGATACCTCATTGTTGTTTTAATTTGCATCTCTCTGATTAATGAAGTTGAGCAGTTATTTATATGTCTCTTGGCCATTTGTATGTCCTTTTTGTAGAGGTGTCTATTTAGGTCCTCTGACCATTTTTTAATTGGGTTCTTTGTCTTCCTTTTGTTGAGTTGTATGAGCACTCTATATATAAATATATTGGAAATTAACCCCTTACCTGATGCATCATTGGTGATTATGGTCTCCCAAATAGTGGGATCCCTTTCCATTTTGATGGTTGTTTCTTTTGCTGTGCAGAAACTTTTTCGTGTGATGTAGTCCTATGTGTTCATTTTTTTCTTTGTTTCTGTTACCTTAGGTGTTGTATCAGTGAAAATTCTCCTGCATATGATATCTGAGATTTTGTTGCTTACATTTTCTTCTAGAATTTTTATGGATTCACGAGTTACATTTAAGTCTTTTATCCATTTTGAGTTTATTCTTGTGTATGGTGTAAGTTGGTGTTTTAGCTTTATTTATTTTTATTTTCTTGTGGGTAGCTGTCCAATTTTCCTAACTCCATTTATTGAAGAGACTGTCTTGACTCCACTATATGCTCTTGCGACCTTTGTCAAATATTAATTGATCATATCATCTTGGGTCAATTTCTGGGTTCTCTTTTCTGTTCCACTGATCTATCTGCCTGTTTTTGTGCCAGTAGCAGGCTGTTTTGATTACAGTGGCTTTGTAGTATAACCTGACATCCGGTAATGTGATCCTTCTAACTTTGTTCTTTTTCAAGATTGCTGTGTCTATTTGGGGGACTTTTTTGGGTCCATATAAGCTTTTGGAGTGTTTGTTCTAATTCTGTGAAGTATGTTGTTGGTATTTTGATGGAGATTGCATTGAATCTGTAGATTGCTTTGTGTAGTATGGACATTTTAATGATGTTAATTCTTCCAATCAATGTTGTTCCACTTTTTTATATCTCCCTCTATTTCTTTTTTTAATGACCTGTAGTTTTCTATGAAGAGGTCCTATACTTCTTTGGTTAAGTTTATTCCTAGATATCTTAATTGTTTTTGCTGTGATGGTAAATGGTTGTTTTAGTTTCTCTTTCTGTGATTTCATCATTGGTGTATAAGAATACTTTCCATTTTTTTACATTAATTTTTATCCTGCTACTTTGCCAAATTTATTTATTAAGTCTAGTAGATTTTTGATGGAGTCCTTAGTGTTTTCTATGTAAAATATCATGTCATCTGCAAATAATGACAGTTTCACTTCCTTCTTTTCATTTTGGATCTCCTTTATGTTTTCTTCATGTCTACTTGCTGTGGCTAAGACTTCCAGTACTATGTTAAATAAGAGTGGTGAAAGTAGGCATCCCTGTCTTGTTCCCGTTCTTTAAGGAGAATGCTTTTAGTTTTGCCCACTGAGTATGATGTTGGCTGTAGGTTTTTTATATATGGCCTTTATTATGTTGAGATATGATCCCTCTATTCCCACATTGCTGATTATTTTTATCAAAAATGATGCTGGATTTTGTCGAATGCTTTTTCAACATCTATTGATATGATCATATGCTTTTTATCTTTCCTTTTGTTTATGTAGTGTATCACATTTATTGATTTGCAAATATTGTACCATCCTTGCATGCCTGGGGTGAAACTCACTTGGTCATGATGAATAGTTTTTTGTTTTTTTGTTTTTTGATGTATTGCAGGATTCAATTTGCTAATATTTTGTTCAGGATTTGAACATCTGTGTTCATCAGGGATATTGGCCTGTAGTTTTTTTTGTTTTTTTTTTAGTGTCTTTATCTGGTTTTGGAATTAGGATTATACTGGCCACATAAAATGAGTTTGGAAGTGTTCCATCTTCTTTGATTTTTTGGAATAGTTTGAGGAGAATGGGTATTAGATCTTTGAATGTTCAGTAAAACTCCCCCGTGAAGCCATCTGGGCCTGTGCTTTTGTTTACTTGGAGTTTCTTGATTACATCTTCAATTTCCTTTGTTGTTATTGGTCTGTTCAAGTTTTCTATCTCTTCCTGGTTCAGTTTTGGGAGGCTGTGTGTTTCTAGAAATTTGTCCATTTCTCCTAGATTGCCCAATTATTTTGGCGTATAAGTGTTCATAGTAGGTTTTGATGATCCTTTGTATTTTGTCGTGTCATTTGTTGCTTCTCCTCTTTCATTTCATATTTGTTTATTTGGTTTCTCTCTTTTTGTTTCTTGGTGAATCTGGCCAAAGCTCCATCGATCTTGTTTATGTTTTCAAAGAACCAGCTTTTTGTTTCATTGATCTTTGGAATTGTGGTTTTTTTTTTTTTTTAATCTCTATGTTATTTCTGCTCTGACCTTTACTATTTCCTTCCTCCTACTAGGTCTATGTTTTATTTTTGTTTACTTTTTAGTTCTTTAAGTTGTAGGGTGAGACAGTCAATTCGGAATTTTTTTTGTTTCCTGAGGTTGGTCTGTAGTGTTATGAACTTCCCTCTTAGGACTGCTTTCGCTGTGTCTCAAAGATTTTGTGTTGTTTTGTGTTCCTTTTTATTGGTTTCCAGGAAGTTTTTAATTGCTTCCTTGACCTCACTGGTAACCAATTCATTGTTTAATAACATGCTATTTAGCCTCCAAGTGTTTGAATGTTTTTGCGTGTTTTTATTGTAATTGAGTTCTAGTTTCATGCCACTGTGATCTGAGAAGATGCTTGATATGATTCCAATTTTCTTGAATTTGTAGAGAGTTGCTTTGTGTCCTAACATGTGGTCTATCATTGAGAATGACCCATGCGCACTTGAGAAGAATGTATATTCTGCAGCTTTGGGGTGGAATGTTCTGTAAATATCAACTAAGTCCATCTGATCTAATTTGTCTTGTAAGGACTCTATGTCCTTGTTAATATTTTGTGTAGAAGATCTATCCAGTGGTGTCCTGGTGTGGTAAAGTCAACCACTATAAATGTGTTGCTATTGATATCTTTGTTGCAGTCCTCCAAAAGTTTTTAATATATTTTGGTGCTCCCATATTTGGTGCATATATGTTTACCAGGGTTATATCTTCTTGTTGGATTGCTCCTTTTAATATTATGTAGTGACCTTCTCTGTTTCTTATCATGGTCCTTGTTTTGAAGTCTATCTTGTCAGATATGAGTATTGCTACACCAGATTTTTTTTCATTTCCATTTGCTTGGAATAATATTTTCTATCCCGTCACTTTCATCCTGTGTGTCTTTTGTTATGAGGTGAGTGTCTTGTAGACAGCATATACATGGGTTGTGTTTTCTTATCCAGTCAGCTACCCTATGTCTTTTGATTGGAGCATTTAAGCCATTCACATTTAAGGTAATTATTGATAGATAGTTATTGGTTGCCATTTTAATTTTATCCTGTGTTCCTCTCTCTCTCTCTCTCGTTCTTCTTCTTCTTCCAACAATCCCTTTAGTATTGTAGTGTTGGTTTGGTGGTGATAAATTCCTTTATCTTTTTAAAAAATATATACCCATGAAACTCTTTATTTTTCCTTCAATTTTGAATGATAACCTTGCTGCATAGAGTAGTCTTGGATTCAGACCCTTGCCTTGCATTACTGTGTACACTTCTTGCCACTCCCTTCTGGCCTGCATTGTTTCTATTGAGAAATCAGCTGACAGTCTAATGGGAGCTCCACTGTAGGTAACTTTCTGTCTCTCTTGCTTCCTTTAAGATTCTTTCTTTGCCTTTAATGTTTTCTATTTTTATCATGATGTGTCTAGCTGTGGGTCTTCTGGGGTTTATCTTGCTTGGGACTCTCTGTGTTTCCTGGACTTGTGTGACTTTTTCCTTCACCAGTTTAGGGAAGTTTTTAGTCATTATTTCTTCAAACATGTTCTCTATTTCTTTATCTGATTCTTTGCCTTCCGGTATCCCTATAATGGTAATGTTGTTAAGTTTTGTATTGTCCCACAGCTGAATTAAACTTTCCTCCTGCTTTTTAATTTTTTTTTTCTATTTGCTGCTCTATTTGAGTGTTTTTCTCTACCTTGTCTTCTAAGTCTCTAATTCAGTCTTCAGCTTCTTCTAATCTACTATTAAACCCTTGTAAGCTCTTTTTCATAACACCTATGTCATTCTTTATTTCCTCTTGATTTTTATGCATAGCTTCTACTTCTTTTTTTAAGCTAAAGTTGTTCCCAGTGAGCTCTTCATAATTCTTATTAAGTTGCTTGTAGTTCTCACCAAATTGTTTGAGCACCCTTAAAATCATTGTCTTGAATGCTTTATCTGACAAGTTGCTGTCTTCCGTTTTCTATAGTTCCTTTTCTGCTGATTGCTCTTTTTCTTTCTTTTGGGTGTTGTTCCTTTGACTCCCATTTTAGCCATCAGTTAGCTCTATCACCACTGAGGGATGTTTGGATGTGTATGCAGTTCAGTGTACATCAAATAAAGCTACTGTGCTTCCCAGACTGTTTTGTTGCGTGTTGCCTATTGCCTGCTGTGGATCCTGGAGGACTGACTACTGGGGGCTGGTATTGGTGTGTCCTGGTTGGTGCTGCTGCTGGATCACCAACCTGGTTTGTGTTCCCAGCTGGGCACTGGTGCCACCTGTGGCTGTATAGCTCAACCCCTGTTGGACCCACACTCCCTGCCCATATGTTGGGCAACTGGATCGCACAGTCCCTTTGGAGACGTGGCTCTACACCTATGTTTTGGGTATCTGGGTTGCACAGGCCTCTCTGGTGCCTCGGCACCCCACAGGTCCTGCGGGTAACTGGATCGCACAGTCCCTTTGGAGACCTGGCTCTACGCCTATCTTGTGGGCTGCTGGGTGGCACAGGCCTCTCTGGTGCCCCCGCACACTGCAGGTCCCACACGTGGGCAGTTGGATCGTACCAGTCCCTCTCAGGCTCTGGCTTCCCACTGCTCTTGTGGGCTGCTGGGTCACACAGGCCTCCGTGGAGCCCCAGGTCCTGGCGTTGGCAGCTGGGGAGTGCTGCTGCCCCGTGGGGCTCAACTCCAGCTCAGCTTTTGCTGTAGTTTTGGGGGATGAGTCTCAGCTGCTGGTCAGAGCTTCTGTTGCCTGGGGATGGATGTCTGCTCCCCAGCTTATGTTGCTGGGGGTATATCTAGACTCTGATTGGGCTGATACTGTGGGGGATGGTGCTAGGTTCCTGGCCATCTGCAGCTTCTGCAACTGGCACCTTGACAGCTCCACTACTGTGCACTGGTCTTTGTTGACACAGAGTGTTCACTGGTCCGATGGTGACAGGTGCGCTGGTGGGCTCATGTTGCTGGGCCCTAGCTGCTTTCATTGACTTCTCCCAGGAAGACCCAGGATCTTCTGAAATGGTGGGACCTCCCTGAGGCGCAGGGAGAAGCACCCTGAAGGGTCACTTATCGCGGTAGCTGGCTGCTCCCATCCACAGCACAGGAACCTTCTGCTCCGCGTCTCTGCACTGCTCGGGTTTGGTCGTCCACCTTCACGTCCACTCACACTCTCACACACTAGCTCACTCTCTCACACACTCACCCTCCCTTCGTTTCTGCCCACCGTCATCATTTTTCTATGTTCTCAGCCTGCACTTTTAATGAATCATAGTATTAGTTTTATTGGGCTCACTTTGCGCATCTATCTGCTTGGTTCATTGTCTCTGTCATCTACTCTGTTTGTGCTACACTATCACTTGGTTTCAGGCAATCAAACATTTACTTCTGAACATAAGCAAACTTCAGATATGCAGAGATCTTTGTAGTCTATCATTCACCAATTCATAGGTTGCTCACTGTGCGGAAAACATTGAGTTAATATGGATCTGCATATTTGTTTGCACTTTATCCCTGTCCTTGGTCTTTTATTACATTTTTGCATGTTTTTTTTTTTTTTCTTTTTTTTTTATGTTGCCATAGCCCAGCTGGTGTGGCTCAGTGGTTGAGCGTCGACCCATGCACCAAGAGGTCTCTGGTTTGATTCCCGGTCAGGGAACATGCCCAGGTTGTGGGCCAAATCCTCAGTGGTGGGCATGCAGGAGGCTGCCAATCGATGTTATCTCTCATAGATGTTTCTATCTCTCCCTCTCTCCTCTTCTCTCTCTAAAATCAATTAAAAGAAAAAATATTTTAAAAATACATGAATTACAAAATTTCTAGAAAACATGGATAATCAAAGTACTACATTTCAGAACCAAGATATATCAAAAGAAATGCTCAGAGGAAATATAATTTTCAATACACATACAAATACATCAGAAATTATGAAAGTGAATTAATTCAGCATCTCATAAAATATTAGAACAAGAGTGGAAAAAGAACAGCCACGTTAATGGAAGAAGAGAAGGAAGAAAAGCAATAGCAGAAAGTCACCTGTTGTGAAATGAGGACCACAGAGTGCGTGACATGCAGAAGGACTCAGTGAAAACATTGGCGAGACTGTGCTGTACACGTCTGGGGACATGCAGTTTCACTGGCAATGGCACACTGAGCAGTGTTTCTTACCAGCAAATTTGAGGAAACAGCAGTGGAAGTAGCAGGTTCCATGGAACACATTTGGCAGAAGGAGCAGCACAAGAGGTGGGGACGCGGGAGGCCTGTATCACCAGGCTGCACACTGAGGAGGTGGCCCTTGGCTAGGGGCGGGCACACACTGAGTTCCGAGCTGTGAGGGAACCTACACCTGCTCTGATAAAAGCTCACCGACGACTG
The DNA here is from genome assembly GCF_014108415.1 of Molossus molossus. Classification (NCBI taxonomy): domain Eukaryota; kingdom Metazoa; phylum Chordata; class Mammalia; order Chiroptera; family Molossidae; genus Molossus; species Molossus molossus. Next base: position 3,200,195 of record NW_023425346.1, on the reverse strand, counting down.
GAAACTACTAGGCGGCACCTGGGCTTTCACAGGCATTTCCTGCAAGCGTGGCTCAGAACATCTGACCTGAAGCAAGATAAATAATAATGAAATAAGTACTGAAGCTATAAAAAGATAGCACAATGTCCACAAACACATGTACACATGTGGCCCAAACAAATAAAATAAAGTTCTGCCAAAGAGTGGATAAATCTGTTGCCATTACTGTAAAATAAAAGGAAAATATAAAAACTTTCACGAAGTATCGCCGAGAAAAAGCTGAGGATTCAAAATTGACAAATAACACGTAAGAAGGAAAAGTGTGAAGTAGAGGGCATGGACATCAGGAGAACTTAAAAAAGCAACACAAAAATTTAAAAAGTGAAATAACTATATAAAGTCAACACAAAATTTAAGAAAATTTTAAGGTAGTGAATGGGAAGAACAAGAAGTACAGATAAACAGAGATTGCTATATAGAGCACAGAATTAAGAAAAATAAGCAAAAGGGTAAAAAAACAAAGACTAAAATGATATGGAAGTGAAATAATAATAACAGCTTTAGAAGACAGATTCTAAGTAGTTGTTTCTAAAGAGAATTGAAATATACAAAGTAAGTAAGGTATAATTTACTATTTTTCTCAGATTGAAAGAAAACTTGATTTTAGCACATTTGGTCCTGGGGGGAAAATTGACTTATAACAATGAACCCTTAGATATATCCCAATAAAGTGAATGAATGATGAAATAATAAAACATATTTAAGCTAGCATTTCTATAATGCCCCAAATAATGAAGAAACACAGAAGTCCCAAGCATTTTATGCCAGACGTAATAGGGCTTAAGAATGAAGGCAAGGGATGTACTATTTAGGACATACAAGAACAGAGTAAAGATTTCCAATGAGGCCTTTTTAGTTAACTGTCCCGCAATGAAGAGAAGGATGGGGAAGCCACTGCAGAATCAATGCTGAGCACTGAGTTCATTTGACTACAGAACACAGACTAAAACAAATGAGTCACTAAAACTTCAACACAGGATGTGGATAAACTGGTAGAAACAGCTCACTAGCAGGGACTGTGAGGGGGGAGAGGGGGTGAAAACAGGAGGCTCCCTCATATATCATAGACAGGGCTTCAAAACTCACGTGAAGGAGATGAAATGACTAAGAATACTTAAAAGACATAAACCCAAACATACACACACATGCTATAATCATTTAAATTTGGAGATAAAGAGAGACAGTCTTAAAAGCACACAAAGTAGAAACATGTTTTAATATTTATGGAAAGAACATATTAGACAATGTTTAAAGAAAAAGTAATAAATGCAATAACCTCACTGCTATAAAGGTAATAACTAGCTAAAAACCTATGTAGAGACATAAACAATACAAAGCAATCATAGAGGGCATAGTGGGAGATAAAACAAAATACAGGCTCTAAATAAAAAACAATAGCATTAAATAAATAATTGTGTTGAAATTAATACTATCCATGAATCAATAAATAAAAAAGGTTAATGATGTTAATTAAAGGTCAAATAAAAAAATAAAGGTTGAATCACAGTATTAAAATTTAAATATTATTTTTAAAATGTTAGACAAAGTGAATGATAGACTTAAAACAAAATAAAATCATAAAAAACATTTTCGCAATTCAAACAAAAGAAACAAGTGACATTATCTTAATATCAAAAAGTGATTTCAGAAGAGAAAGAAATTAATGAAATAAAAAAGAAAAAATATATATAAAGTTAAAATAGGAAATCTAAAATAAATTAATTGGATTTTTTTGTGTGTGTGTTTTGAGGTTGTAGTATGAGTTCTTTATGAAGTTTGGATATTAATTCTTTGTCAGATGTATTATTGGCAAATATCTTCTTCCATACAGTAGGTTCTTCTATAAAGTAGGTTGTCTTTTTATACACTTGTTGGTTTCCTTTGCTGTGCAAAATTTTTAGTTTTATTTTTTAATTTGTTTCTTTTTTTTTTTTCTATTGTCCAAGAAGATATGTCAGAAAAAATAATGCTAAGAGAAATGTCAAAGATTTCACTGCCTATGGTTTCTTCTAGGATTTTTATAGCTTTGAGTTTTACATTTATGACTTTAATCTATTTAATTTTTTTTCTTTTTTGATTTTAAAGAAAGAGGAAGGGAGAGGGGGAGAGAGCTAGAAACATCGATGAGAGAGAGCATCGATTGGTCACCTCCTGCATGTTCCCCAGTGGGAATTTAGCCCATAACCTGGGCATGTACCCTGACTGAGAATCTAATTGGTGACCTCTTGAGGCAGGGTTGACGCTCAACCACTGAGCCACACAGGCTGGGCTAATTTATTTTTTTAAATTGATTTGAGAGAGAGAGAGAGAGGAAGGAAAGGGAGAGAGGGAGAAGCATGGAAATGAGAGAGAAACATGAATTAGCTGCCTTCTGCACACTCCCTACTAGGGATTGACCACACAACTCAGGCAAGTCCCCTAGCCAGGAATTGAACCACAACTTTTAGTGCATGGATTAATGCCCCACCAACTGAGCCACACTGGCCAGGGCAAGTCTATAATCCATTTTGAATTTGTAAGGAAGTGATCTAGTTTCATTTTTCTTTGCACATATCTGTCCAATTTTCCCAAGATTGTTTATTAAAGAGATGGTCTTTATCCCATTGTATGTTCTTACCTCCTTTGTCAAATATTAGTTGACCATATAGATGTGAGTTTATTTCTGGGCTCTCTATTCTGTTCCATTGATTTATATGCCTGCTTCTATGCCAGTAATATACCATTTTGATTATTATGGCCTTGTAGTTTAATTTGATATTGGGTAATGAGATACCCCAAACTATTTTCTTCTTTTTCAATATTGCTGAGGCTATTGGGGGTTATTTGTGGTTCCATATACTTCTTGGATCATTTATTCTAGTTCTGAGAAATAAGCCATTGGTAGTTTGACTGGGTTTGTGCTGCATCTATAGATTGCTTTGAATAGTATTGATATTTTCATAATGCTAATTCTTTCTATCCAGAAACATGGTATATGCTTCCATTTATTTGCATCTTCTTTGATTTCTTTCTTCAGTCTTCATAGTTTTTTGAGTACAGATCTTGTTAGGTTCAAATGCCATTGTTTTCTTAGTTCCCCCTTTCTAATAGTTCATTATTGGTATATGAAAATGAAACTATTTTTGTATTCTGCTACTTTACTGAATTCATTTATTAGTTCTAGTAGTTTTGTGGTGGAGTCCTTAGGGTTCTCTATATACATTATCATGTCATTTGCCAATAATGAGAACTTCACTTCTTTCTTTCCAATTTAGATGATTTTTATTTTATTTTCCTGTCTGATAACTGTGGCTAGAATTTTCAGTACTATGTTGAATAAAAGTGGTGAAAGTGGAAATTCCTGTCATGTTACTGAAATTAAAGGAAATGCTTTTAATTTTTCCTCATTGAGTAAAATGGTGGCTGTGGGTTTGTCATAGACGTCCTTAGTTGTGGTATGTGCCCTCTGTTTCTACTTGGCTGAGAGATTTTATCATAAATAAGTGTTGGATTTTTATCAAATGCTTTTATGCATCTATTGATATGATCACATGATATTTATTCTTAATTTTGTTTATGTGGTGTATCATGTTAATTGATTTGTGAATATTGTACTGACCTTATATCTTAAGAATAAATCCCACTTGAGCATGGTGTTTGATCTTCTTGATGTATTTTTTGAGTCAGTTTACTAATATTTTGTTGAGGATTTTAGTATCTATGTTAATCAAGGATATTGACTTACAATTTTCTTTCTTGGTAGTGTTTCTATCTGGTTTTGGAATTGTGGTAATGCTGGCCTCACAAAAATGAACTTGGGAGTCTTCCCTTCTCTTGAATGTTTTGGAATATTTTGAGAAGAATACATTTTAGTTATTCTGTGAATGTTTGGTAACATTCACCTCTGAAACCATTTAGTCTAGGACTTTCATTTGCTGAGTTTTTTTTATTACTACTTTGATTTTATTAGTTGTAATATATCTGCTGAGATTTTCTGATTTTTCATAATTCAGATTTGGAAGATTGTATGTTTGTAAGAATTTATCCATTTGTTTATATTGTTCAATTTGTTGGCATATGGTTGTTTATAATATTTTCTTACAATCCTTGTATTTCTGTTGTTTTAGTTGTTACTTTTCCTCGTTCATTTCTGTATTTATTTATTTGGGTCTTCCTTTTTATTTTTTATTTTTTATGAGTCTGGTTGAAGGTTTGTCAGTTTGTCACTCTTTTATATCTTTCCAGTGAACGAGCTCTTGGTTTCATTGATCTTTTGTATTATTATTATATTTTTTTAGTCTCTTTGTCATTTATTTTTGCTCTAATTTTTATTATTTTTTTTCTTCAACATTCTTTGGGCTTTGTTTATATTTTTGTTTTTTTATTTCCTTTAGGTGGAGATTAGATTATTTATTTTAAATTTTTCTTGCTTCTTGATGTAGGCCTGTATTGCTATGAATTTCCCTCTTAGGACTGCTTTCACTGTGTCCCATGAGATTTGGGCTGTTCTGTGTTCCTTTTCATTTGTTTCAAGGTAACTTGTGATTTCTTCCTTGATCTTATTGTTGACCCATTTATTATTTCGTAACATGTTATTTAGCTTCCATGTGTTTCTTTATTTTCTCAGGTTTTTTTTTTTTTTTCCTTATAATTGGTTACTAGTTTCATTTCCATTGGAGTGGGAGAAGCTGCTTAATATGATTTTAATTTTCTTAAATTTACTGAAACTTGTTTTGTATCTCAATGTTTGGTCTATCCTAGAAAGTGTTCCATGTGCAGTTGAAAAAAGATATTTTCTGCTGCTTTGGGGTGAAATGCTCTGAATATATAAATTATATCCATTTAATGTAGTTTGTCATTTAAAAGTGCTCTTTTTTGTTGTTGTTGATTTTCTGTCTGGACTATCTATCTATTAATGTCAGTGGTGTGTTAAAATCCCCTACTATGACTGTGTTCTGTCAATCTCTCACTTTATGTCCATCGAGATTTGCTTTATGTATTTATATGCACCTATGTTGGGTGCATAAATGTTTTCAAGGGTCACATCCTCTTGTTTGATGGACCCATTTGTCATTATATTGTAGTCTTCTTTGTCAACAGATGATAAAACTTTGTTCCAAAATCCTAGGGTTGTTACCATAAATCATTTTAAGGGTAGGATAAAGAATCTAAACAGCATCCTTATCTGCCACTGCCATGTCAAAACCATGAAATCTGCTGCATCTACAGCACAAGTGTTAGAGCAGCTTGTACAGCTACTTGTCCCTGGTCAGAATGTTCTCTTATTGTGGCATCCAGTCAAAATTAGCAGCTTTTTAGGTACTTGGTATGTGAGCCACCATAACAAACCCAAATGAGTGGTATGTTGCCTCCAAAATTCAAAGAAACCACTGGGTATTGTGCTACCTTTTGAGCTGTAGTTGAAGCCAGATGCAGCAACATATCCATCACCTTAGAAGAGATGTATCAACATGCCTCACACAGCTGAGCCTCTAGAAATGTCAATAAAGTAGAAAGTCTGTGAATTATTGTGAAATTTATTTCCCCCTTCTGACATGCAAATATCTAAAATAAATCTAGGGAAGTTGCTACTCTTTATTCACCAGGTTCAATAAGCACAACATAAAAGTAACGGACCAGTACACTATCTCATGGAAAGGAGAAGCAGTCAAAATTCCTGAAAAGCAAATTTTAACACAGGGTTGAAGTGTTAATATGTCCCTGATGTGGGACAGTGAAAGTTTATTATTTGCATTGCCAACTGTAAGCAAATTGCATCTGATGGTATTTTCCTACTGGTATGAAGAAAAGGCATTTGCCAGATCAACAGCTGTATACAAGATATTAGGGGATGTGTTTATTTTCTCAAACAATGAAACCACATCAGATACAGTAACGCAAGTGGAGTCACCACCTGGTTGAGCTTATGATAATTCACTCTCATTCCCTAAGATTCAGCAGGCCAAACATAGATAAGTTAAATAGGGATATCATAGGAATGGCATCACCTAAATCCTTCAGGTCCCTGACAGTGGGAGTAACCTTTGCAATCCCTCCACGAATAAAGTTTTGTTTTTGATTTACTGTTTTTCTGGGTAGATGTTGTTCTCATGGCTACACTTGGTCATTCTCACCACAACAACCCTTATTCCACAGGTTAGAGAACCAATATGGGGATTCTGTCAATTACTGAGTATGTTTATCTCAAGTAAGCATTCTATAACTAAGGAAATGACCGCAGGATGGGTTTAAGATCTGCTGTACAATGGTCCTGAGCTAAGACTCCATGGATCACCTGACTTCCACAATCTTGTACTCTGACTGATGGGTTGGAATGATGTCTCCTGGAATCAGCAATAGTTCAGTCAGTATTCCGTAATCTTTGAAAGGACCGATTCTTTTTGCACCCCCAATTCATTTTTTTTTTTTTTATCCTCAACCGAGGATATTTTTCCATTTTTTGTACAGATAGAGTGGGAGGGAGAGAGAGGAAGAGAGAGAGAGAGAGAGAAACATCAATGTGAAAGGGACACATCGAGTGGCTGCCACCCGCACGACCAACCAGGGCCAGGGACAAACTGCAACCGAAGTACGTGCCCTTAGCGGGAACCGAACCCGGGTCTCTCCGGACCGCAGGCCTACACTCTAACCGCTGAGCCAAACTGGCCAGGGCTTTGCACCCCCAATTCAGAGTCAGCATGATAAAAGGCCACACTTCCCTTTGGGAAAGATTGAGAGAAATATTAAGACTATAAACTTTTGACAGAATACAAGTTCCTCCCTCAAAGGGAGGCTACCTCTCCTTTATGAAAGAAGCCCTGAATCTATAAACTGGATTAACTCTGCAAAGTGACTTGAGGGGCCAGATCTTTCTATTTTTATGATTAAATTAGACATTTATTTACTTGACCTAAGGTTCTTTCATTTATACTGATAAAGTAGGAATGTAGGAGGCTTTATATTTAGTTCACTTCTAGAAACACCGTGGTTAACTAATCAGCACCATAGGTCTTTGTGAGTCAGCTACTCTGATTGCTGCTCTGACTCTGCAGTCCATTGTGGGAACAGTGCCCACCTTGCCTTTGGAAGTTGATGCTGCCACTTGGACCCTTCCATCTCAGGATGTAAATGCCATTGTTGCATTGTATTGCCCATGGCACTCACCAACAGCAGTCCCTGCTGTGATGTTTGGCTTACAGAAAAGAGATATCACAGAGCTCTTCAAAAATTCGGGGTCTCTTGTCTCAAATGTATTCTTCACAGTATTAGGAAAAAAATATGTCCTCTGAACCCTCCCTCTGAGATGACTGAGCAGGTCTTACACTCTAACATTCCATAATCTCGAACCCTTTGAATTCCTTTTTCTATATACCAAGGAAGATCTAACATTTCAAGTTTATTGACTATGAGCGACCTTTGCTCTGTGTTTCAACTGTCAATCAAAGTGTTAGAGACCTTTCTACCTCCCTGAGCTGCAACATTAAATCCAGAACTTATGTTCAGTGAACCCATATCAATAATAAATTCATGCCCTGGATGTGTAGCTAAGTTTGTTAGAGTGTCACCCCGATACACTGAAGTTGCAGGTTCAATCCCTGGTCAAGGCATGTACAAGAATCAACCAATCAATTCATAAATAAGTGGAGCAACAAATCTCTCTCTCTCTCTCTCTCTCTCTCTCTCTCTCTTTCTCTCTCTTCTGAAAATCAATCAATAAAAATTTGAAATGAATAAATAACTAAATTTAGCCTGATATAACTTTATGTTCTTTTTATTATTGTCCCATGCCCTTGTTATCCATACCTATGTATATATTTTCCAGATTTACATAGAATTGACCCTTGAACATATACACACATATAGGTAGACTTGCACAGTTCAAACCCGCTTTATTCAAGGGTCAAGTGTATTTTTTTCTTATTGATTTTACAGAGAGAGGAAAGAAGAGGGAGAGAGAGAGAGAGATGGAAACATCAATGAGAGAGAACATTGATTGGCCACCACCTTCTGCACACCCCTCACTGGGGATTTGGCCCTCAACCTGGGCATATGCCCTGACCAGGAATTGGCGATCTCTTGGTGCATGGGTCAATGCTCAACAAGTGAGCCACACCAGCAGGGCCAAGGGTTAACTGTATTTTTGATCCATGGTGGGAATCTGCATATATGAAGGATTGACTTAATTATTAGTCAGATTGTTTACTGTGTAGGTAGTCACCTCAACCCCTATATTATTCAAGGAGCTACTGTAGCTCTTTGGGAGTGGGATACTCCTCTGCATGGGCCACTGTTCAGTGTCTCCTGATACTCGAGTCCAGAGGTAGGTCTAGAAGCAAAGAGAAGTGCTGGAGTTTGTCCTGATAAAAATCAGAAGTGTCTTGAAAGACATCATCTCAGGGGAGACAACAGTGTCCCCAGGCTAAGCAGGGGTGATCTCCTCAGACAAGGGTAGAACAGCTTCTTCTACTGACAAAGAGGATCCACCAGAATTTAGGAACTCAATGTTGGAGTCTTCCCATATGTCCTAATTCCAACTTTCTGGATTTTATGTATTCCCAATCAATGTCCTCACTTAAAAAAAATATTTTTATTAATTTTTAGGGAGAAAATAAAGAAGAAGGAGAGAGAGAAACAAACAGTGATGTAAGAGCATAACATTGACGGGCTTCTTTCTGTACTCCTGCTACCAAGGATTGAACCTGCAACTCAGGCATGTGCCCTGACCAGGAATCAGACCAGCAACCCCTTGGTGCACAGGATAATGCCCAACCACCGAGCCACGCCAGCCAGGGTTCAGTGCTCTCACTTTAATGATAGATATGCAGTGAGGTTGATAATTCAATCTGTATTGTAATTCAGCCACTCACAGGATGACTTTCTGGTGTCAGTTTCTTAGCAATATCAGCTATGTGGACATAGTAGATAAATGTCTCTTTGAGGACAAACATAAAAGCTTTCATTCATTTATACAGAATTTCAAGTGGGAATTAGAACCCTTGAAAGCATCCGTTCCTTTCTTCAGTTCATCCAATGATGTAGGAGCAACCCAACAATCTTCTTATATTCACTAGTTTGACAAGAAATGTTCTAAGGTATCATATGTATGATCACACAGAAGTTTGGTTCTTAAAAGTATTTGACTGTGAACATCCAATGGTGATATCATTCCTACTTCTATTGCCACACCACACTCTGGACTAATAGTGCTCTCCTTGCCACTAGAAATATAGTCATTAGTGCCTTTATATTTCATCAGATTAGAAAAACAATTCCATAAACACCAGAACCAATTAATAATGTCATTCTTAAGAGTATGTTTCTCTAGACTCTTTGAACCACAATCTGCAGAAGTCGGGGTTTCCCAGAGAGACAGAACACGCAGGATCTGTGTGGGCATAGTGCCAAAATAGAATGTAAATGACATTCCTGATGGATTTAAAGTCCACATAAAATACAGATTTACACTGTTAACTAACTGAGAAACAGAAAAACTGTGACCTAATCTAGAAATATTACAGAATAACGTCAAAAGACAATACCAGAAGTTAAAGGAAAATAAAAATAAGCATGGGTAAAAGAAGAAACACGAAAACTTTCTGAAGATAGCCGAGAGGCAGAAGTTACAGGTGGCAAAGGCAGAATTAGAATTCTGGACCCAGTTTTCCAAGAGTGATCACGTACATATAACATGAATTGCTGCGATAGTCAATGTAAGGAGATGGAAGAGAATAATACAAGGAAAAACAGGAGATTCCTACAAGTGTCAAGAAATAAAAGGGAAATCCAATGGTCGACTAGGAATTCATAATGACCAACAAGGAATCACAATTTCTGACAAGAAGAAAATTAAAGGAAGGGGGTAAGAGTCTACTAAAAACCTGCACAGACAAGATGAAAAAGATGACAGATATTTTTGCAAAACATTCTTGTGAGAAAGAACCTGTAATTCTAAAGAGTGACACAAAACCTGTACTGAAAGTACTGGGAAGAAATAAATCATCAGGGATAGATGGGATTCCGATAGAATTATTCAAGCCGTAGAGACTGAATTTGTTAAAATCCTAACAAAAATATGTAAAGAAATGCAAAAAAAAAAAATGGCTTATAGATTGGAAACATTCAATATACATCCCAATCTTCAAAAAGAAGATGCCAAGGAGTACAGTAACTATAGGACCATTGTTCCAGTTTTCTCTGCAAGTAAAGTAACTATAGGACCATGGCTGTAATTTTTCACACAAGTAAAGTGATGCTCAAGGTGATGGAACAAAGGCTTCTATCGTATATGGTGCAATAAATGCCAGATGTTCAAGCTGGATGCAGAGAAGAGAAACATAATATGAAACTGTGAACATTTGTTGGATACCAGAGTACTCCAAAGAATTTCAGAAGGCTAATATGTGTTTTATAGACTACAGTAAAGCCATTGAGTGTGTTGATTATAAAAAGCTGTGGGTTTCTCTGAAATAAATGTCTGTGCCTCAGTACTTGATGATCCTGATACCTCACCTGTCCTGGGGACAGGAAACACTGTCAGGACAGATATGAAGACATTGCAGGTGTTCCCACAGACAGAGGTGTCAACATTTTTTTGTTTAATCTGTATGCAGAATGAATCATACAGAAAACTGGGTCAGATTCAGAGGAAGAAGGAGCAAAATTGGTGGAAGAAACATCAATAACTTATGCTATACAGATGATACCCTCTTGCTGGCAGAAAGTAGCAATGATCTGAAATGACTTCTGGTGAATGTGCCCAGGCAGGACTGCATCCGAACATCAGGAGGACAAAAACCATGACCAAGAAGGCAACAAAGACATTACAATCATTGTAGATTTTGCCTACATTCTTTCAGACATCAATTCAAATGGAGACTGCAACTGAGAAATTAAGAGAAGGCTGAGAGCCCTGAATGGTTTGGCTCAGCAGTTAGAGCATCGGCCCACCAATCAATGAGTCATGAGTTCAGTTCTGGTCAAGAGCACATACCTCAGTTGCGGTTCGTCCCTGACACTGGTCAGGGTCGTGCAGGAGGCAAACAGTCGATGTGTCACTTTCACATCAATGTTTCTCTTTCTCTCTCTCTCTCTCTCTCTCTCTCTCTCTCTCTCTCTCCCTCTCCCTCTCCCTCTCCCTCTCCCTCTCCCTCTCCCTCACCTTCCCTCCCACTATCTGAAGATAAATAGAAAAGATAAATAAATAAAAATAAGACAAAAATAAGACAAAAAGCAAAGAGAAGGCTGAGACTCAGAAGAGCAGCTGTGGAAGAAGGAGGAAAAGTACCAAGAGCAAAAGTGTGCCATCGCAGACCAAGCTGAGCTCATCCACATCACTGTGTTCCCAGTTACAATGTATGGATGCAAAAGCTGCTCAGTGAAGAAAGCTGAGAGGGGAAATAACTTATTTGAAATATAGCATGAGGATGTCTCCACTGATACCCTGGACCACCGGAAAGACAAACAATGTGTCCTAGAGAAACGACAAAACCGAAGCTTTCCTGGGTGGGCACATCATACGCAGGCAGGTCTCTTTGGAAAAGACAGTAATGCTGGGGAAAAAAGAAAACAGCAGGAAAAGTGGAAGACCAAATGTGAGATGGATTGACTCAATGAAGAAAGCCATGGGCATAACTCCACAGAAGTGGACCAGGTCGCTGAGGACAGGAGAGTGTGGACGTCACTCATTTATAAGGTCACCAGGAGTTGGAGTTGACTTAGTGGCACACACACACACACACACACACACACACACATCTACCTAGATATATCAATATTGATATGAATGTAGATGTAGATATCCAATAGATACATATAGATATAATATGTATATGTTTATTTACATTGAGAAACAGAGAAACAGAAAGAGCGAGGGGTGAACATTTCTTGTGAAGAATTGTTCCCATGACTGTGAAGGTCAGAACTCTCCAGGCTCAACTGATAAGTTCCAGACTGAGAGCTGTTTCAGGTGCGTTCAAAGGCAGGCTGCTAGCAGACCTACCCTTCTTCTGAAGAGATCAGTCCTTTGTTAATACCTTCAATTGATTGGATGAGATCCACCCACGTTATAGAGAAAAATTTGTTTTATTTAAAGCCCACTGGCTTGCCCAGCCAGTGTGGCTGAGTGGTTGAGCGTCAACCCTGCACCAAGAGGTCACCGGTTGTATTCCCAGTTAGGGCACATGCCCAGGTTGTGGGTCTGATCCCCAGTGGGGGGCATGCAGGAGGTGAACAATTGATTTTCTCTCTCATCAGTGTTTCTGTCTCTCTCTCCCGCTCTCTTCCTCTCTCTCTAAAATCAATATAGGAAAAAAAATTAAAGCCCACTAGTTTAATGTTAACCCCTCCAAAAATTACCCTCACAGAAACATCTAGGATAGTGTTTGACCAAATAAGTGAGTAACATGAACCAGCCAAGTTGACATAAAACTAACCATCACAGACTTCAAAATAAATAGCTAAGTCATTTTAAGTGAGTTTTCTTTATTTTTCATTTTATTACTTTTTTATTGATTTTAGAGAGAGGAAGGGAGAAGGAGAGAGAGATAGAAACATCACTGAGAGAGAACATCAATTGGCCACCTCCTGCATGCCCCCCACTGAGGATCAGGTCCACAACCTGGGCATGTGTCCTGCCCGGGAATCAAACCGGCAACCTCTTGGTGCATGGGTCGATGCTCATCCACTGAGCCACGCCAGCCAGGCAGTAAGTGAATTTTCTTATTGTAACATTCAAATAATAATGAATATGTAACTGTTGTTTTGAGATTTAAATAAGATCATATATGTAAAATACAATGCTAGACTTATAGTTCATGTTTAATGAATTGGCAATCAACCATAATTAAATAATCTTCTTTTATATGTCTATTTTAAGCTAATTTTATTTAAATGGTAAATAAAATTGTATCTCCAGCTTTTGTGGCTCTTTATTATGTCATTTTTTTAGATATTGTTATATATAATTAATAACTATAATTTAATGGATAGATAATATTTTATGGAATGGAATTATATGTCATTAATATATGTCATACATTTTGAATGAGAATCTGAACTGCCTTTTATTTTTATTATTACTCTTTATACAACCTTTACATGCTCCCAAACACATATTGTGATGCGATGTTTAGATTTGAATGTAGATTTTAATTTTAAGTGTAAAGTCTGAATTCCACATATGCCTTGGGAAAGCGTATGACTTTATGCATGTCTCCTCTATGAGAAAATGGTTAAGTGAGCTTTCCAATAATATGTGTTTAGAGGATTAAAAAAACAGGTCTCAAAGTACATTTGATAGAATTTCAGACTTTCCTCTGACACTTCCCAGTCTTGTCTAAGGGTACCTAGTATGTTAGACACCAGAGAGGGGTGAACACATGAATGTTAAAACACATTGTTGACCACTCATGAGTTAACTTGTGTTTGCCCTTGCATTAGCTATTTCAATTTTTGAAACGCAGGGTAATATAGGATTATTGTATTTGTGACTCTTCGCCCTGAGGATCGAAGTTCAAAAAACAGCACACCGTTCTGTATTCTTGAAGTAGCTAGGGAATGGATATCTGCTGGTCCAAATGAGTGCAGCTCAGAACCGAACACTTCTGGTCCTTCTGAAAGAGCTCCTTACGTTGGTCCACCTTTTAGGCTTCAGGGCAACTAAAAGACCACGTTTCAGAAAAAATAGTCACTGGTATAAAAAAAAATCCAACTAGAACATGTAAAGTGTGTATTTCAAAAGGTGATTGCTGTACAGTATGCACACCAAAACAATTACTGAAATATATAATATATATAAAATATAATATGTAGCAGATACGTACAAAGTTACAGTTAAATTTATTATGTATGAATAAAGTATACAGAAGTTTATTTAGAATGTTTCACTTTCATACGCAATTACGAAGGAATAGCTGGTAACATGAGATAACTTCTGCGTAAAATTGCCGGTCAGCAATTTAGCACACACATATCAGCAGCGTCCCTTGGTAAACTGAACAGCCACTTAAAAGCCTTGCCCACTCAACATTGGTCTTTCTCCTCCACCTTAAAGCTCCAAGTGCTCACAGCCGTTGTATAACCTGCATCTCAAGGACCTCGGGGATCATCTTCTTCAGGGTTTAGGAGTGTAAATTAGAATTTCTTAGAGACAATTGTAAAATGTTCACGTCAATCCCCACCGCACCATGCTTGCTATTTCATCATCACTGGAGTATTCGAGGATGGAGAATGCAGGTAATATAAATACACTAAAAAACGATCCCCCAGGGACTGTGATCACAGACACTGCCAAATACTGACATTGTTCAGAAAGAACAGGTGGTTGCTCCTCTGTGATTTTAATTAGGAACCTACTGTAAGGAGAATGCAGGTCACATGACTCCCATTCTCATGATGTTTTGTTTCATTCTTCATATTTTTTTTCTTTATTGATTTTAGAGCAAGAGGAAGGGAGAGGAGAGAGAGAGAGAAACATCAATGAGAGAGAACATGGATTGGCCGCCTACTGCATACCCCCCACTGGGGGTCTGGCCAACAACCTGGACATGTGTCCTGACCGGGAACCAAACTGGTGACAACTGGTTGATGCTCAACCACTGAACCGTACAGGCCGGGCTGTTCCATTCTTTTAAAAGAAATTATCTTAAATTCATCATTTTAAATTGGAAATATCCATTGCATTCATTAAAATGTTAATAATGACCAGTTCTATGTTTCCAAAGACAGACTAACACTCTACAAAATTGGGAAGAACGTGGAGAAGAAGGGGACAGTCTAAGTTAGGGTGTTTCTGGTCCTCAGAGGTACTACAGACTCTAGTAAGAAAATGTGCTTTGGAAATAATTTTCTTAGAGATCAAAGTCCAGTATCAGTGCTTACCAGCTGTAAAAACTTTAATACATGACTTCACCTTCTCTTTCTTTATTTCCTCATTGGTGTTATTAGGATAACAATACCCATCTCATAGTATTGGTGAGAGACTTAAATGACATAATTTACAGAAATGACTTCTCAGTTAGGAACAGTCCAAGTGATAGTAGTTGGAACAGTCGTAATTGTAACACAATCATTCTTAATCTCCTCCTTTATTCTCCTTAACTAGATAGTCAGATAGCAGAGGGTAGTGTTTGCTTAGTGATACTAGCAGAAAGCATTTTTATGAAAAGGTTTATTTTAAAGGTGATAGAAGAAACTATCACAAGTTTCACATTTCATCAAGAGTATTCTCTATGGCTATTTCAAGTTGTTGGAGAAAAGTTTTCCCATGTGCAAAGTGAGGTGCTGGACAGTCACTGTATGTGTCTTTTAGGACAGGTGGCCTCTGTTATTATCTGAGTCTTTTAGGACAGGTGGATCTCCATTATAATCTGATGACTTCCACCTTTAACGCGGTCGGTCTAATTGGCAACAAATAAGTAATGTGCCACAGAAAGAGCACGGAGTCGGTAGAAGGGCCGGCTTCTCCCAGGCAGGCGGTGGGGACCCCAGCCCGCCCTCCCCCGCAGCTCAGTCACAGCAGGGCGGGGGCATCCTGCGCTCTCCGCACAGGTGGAGCTGGAGAAACTGCACACCAGACAGGCACCCAGCGAACGTTCCGGAGTGTTTGCATTCATGCTGAATTCTCTGCAAAACTGCAAATTTCTATCTTGGGATAACTGCTGTAGGATAAAAAAAGCACAGAAGGCTAACTGCTCCTTCTCCTCCACTTGCCCCCGCCCCCTTTAATATATTTTATTGATTGTTTTTTAGAGAGAGAGAGGAAGGGAGAGAAAGAAACATCAAGAAGAGAGAGAAACATCGATTGGCTGCCTCCTGCACGCCTCCTACTGGGGAACAAGCCCAAAACCCGGCATGTGCTGGGTTTCCCTGACCGGGAATCAAACTGGGACCTCTCAGTCCATGTGACAACACTCAATCCACTGAGCCACACCATCCGGGTGACTTTGCCCCTTTCTTAAAAGCATTTCTATCCATGAAGATAAGAGGTTCTTTCTTACTACCTCCCTTACCCAGTGAAGGACCAGAGAAAGCTAATCACAGATATGTGGTTAGGTCCCTGCAGTTCAATAAAGTAACCACTAATCACATGCATCTACTAGATTTCAATGGTGAAGGGAAATTACATGCAACACGTGTGTCCTGGGAGTCTGGCACCTCATGCTGCTACTGTGTAGTGTCTTAGGACGGTGGTAGGACTTCTGACTGAGCACGAGCCTGGGGCAGATCGGGTCAGGGGATGCAGAGGGTTTGACCTGGAGCCCTAGAGAGCTGCACATGCTGTCTGTGACAGAGTCTATGGAACTGCACTTGAGATAAGGAGTTTATATGGTTCCCAAAATAATTTGACCATGCCTTTCATTTTTTAATTATTTTTTCTTTATTGATTTGTTTGTGTTAGGGAGAGAGGCAGGAAGAGGGAGAGAGAGATAGAAACATGATGAGAGAGAACATTGATTGGCCGCCTCCTGCATGCCCCCCACTGGGGATCAGGCCCACAACCTGGGCATGTGTCCTGACAGAGAATCGAACTGGCGACCTCTTGGTGCAGGGTCGATGCTCAACCACTGAGCCACACCAGCTGGGCAGACCATGGCTCTCTTTAAAATAAGAATATCACTCATGACTTGTAGACACTTTTTTAATATTTTGCAAACACTGCTCTACAGTCATACAGTGCTGTGCTGCACTGGATTTAAATCTGGATTGCATCCACAATAGTTCAGAAAGAACTGTTAAAAAGACCTCCTTCTAAGAAAACAGAGCCAACAACAACAAAAGCACCTCTTTCTGTGGAGAGAAGGAAGGAGCTGAGACAAACCTTGTCAATGTCTTAGAAAGTGGGAGAGAAAACCAGCCAGGACTTAAGTTTCATTGGTAAACGGTGCTGGGTTATTGCTAAGGTGAAATCATTTTCTTTTTCGTCATGAGCCTGCTGAAATTCTAATGAGGAAAAACCAGAAGGTGCAGCTCTGTCCTTTCCCACCAGCACCTGCTTTGCCCTCTGGTAGGCTTCCCTTGCCAGTGGTGAGGACGGACACCCGAAAGAATCTGCTTCACCACGAGGGGGCCCAAGTGCAGGTGCAGCTCTGAGCTCTGTGGGTCTGTTCTACAGGAACCTTCTGGAAGAGCAAGGGAGAGGAGCGTAGCCACTGTGGCATGCAGGATTTATAGCCTAAACTTGGGGTGCTTAACAGAACATCAATATTTACCCCAAGAAACAGTGTGCTTATTGCTATCCTTGCTCTTTGAAAGGCTTGGGGGGGGGGGTATTTTCTAGCACCATCTTCAATATTCCATGACAATTGTTGCAACTCTAACAAGAATTATTTCATGTCAGATTAGCTCTTAGTGTGTCAGGGGGACCTATACACTGGGCATCAGTTTCTTATGCTTCTGTAACAAATTGCTACACATGTATTGGCTTAAAACAACACACATGTATTCTCTCACGATTCTGGAGGTTGGAGATCCTAAGGTGTCATTAGGGCTGCATCCCATCTGGAAGGTCGAGGGAGAACCCATGTCCTTCTCTTGTCCAGTTTCTGGAGTGTGCCGACCGCAGTCCACCTGCAAAGCCAGCAACATGGTGTCTCAGGTCTGTCTGTGACTCCCCGACCTCTGCTTCTGCCGCCGAACCCTTCTCAGACTCACTCTCCGCCTTGCTCTTGCAAGACACTTACAATTACACTCCTCACACCCAGAGAAACCAGGATTTTCTCTCCGTCTCAAGATCCTTAAGGTAATCTCTTCTGCACGGTCCTTTCTGACATGTAAAATAGTATTCATAGGTTCCGGAGTACTGGAGTGTAGACACCTCTGAAGGGGCCATGGAGCCCTGCATAGCACCTGGACGCCCAAAGTCACATTTTCATGTGTTCCTATTGGGCTTCCTGAGAGGGTTCTTACTAAACTAGTAGCTGGTTAACAGTCCTTTGATTGTATCCATAAGTCATTTAAACTTGTTTTAGTTCGGCCAGCTCAGTGATTGAACATTGACCCATGTACCAAGAGGTCACCCGTTCAATTCCTGATCAGAACACATGCCCAGACTGTGGGCCCGATCCCCAGTGGGGGGCATGCAGGAGGCAGCCAATCGATGTTCTCTCTCATCGATGTTTCTCTCTCTCTCTCCTTTCCCCTCTCTAAAATCAATAAAGAAAAAATATTTAAAAAAATTAAAAGTAAACCTGTTTCAGTCATAGGGTTAGAAGCTCCTGGGCTTTGTTTTTAGAATAGGTTTAAATATATATATATATATATATATATATATATATATATATATAGTGATTAAAATATTAGGACTTAACCAAGTAACGAGAAAGAAAGCAATGGCAAAGTATGGCCCATTTTTAAGTCCCACAGACATTCTCTATTGATCTGAGAACCCGGCTATGCCTTGGTTTGAACCATTTATTTTTTGTTTGTTTGTTTGTTTTTGTTTTTATCCTCACCCGAGGATATTTTTCCATTTTTTATACAGATAGAGTGGGAGGGAGAGAGAGGAAGGGAGAGAGAGAGAAACATCGACGTGAAGGGACACATCGAGTGGCTGCCACCCACACGACCAACCAGGGCCGGGGACAAACTGCAACCGAAGTACGTGCCCTTAGCAGGAACCGAACCCGGGTCTCTCCGGACCGCAGGCCGACGCTCTAACCGCTGAGCCAAACTGGCCAGGGCTTGAACCATTTATTAAACAGACACACACACACCCCACTGGGATTTCCAGTGCATCATAGGTAAAAGCAAAGCCATCTTGCTCTTTGAATTGCAAAGCGGAGTCAGTGTTCAGGAATATAATAATGTAGCTGTTTTGAGCTTCCAGGAGGGGAATGTTACAAGCAGCGGAAGAGGACAGACATCCCACAGACTGAGGGCAAACGCAGAGTTCTGGAAGCAGAAGCTGGATTCCACAGCTCTGCCTGAGGCCATCCCTGAAGGGCATTTGATACAGGAGACCAAAGGGATTTAACAGAGAAGATGACCTTGAAAGAGGCCAGCTTTCCCCACACCCGGAGGCACACTCAGCCCCTTCTCGTGCTGGGGCTTGCACTGGAAAACGATAAATGAAAAACACAAACATGTGCATGCCTGCCCCCCCCCCCACTCCCTGCGGGATGGAGGTATGCTCTGGTCACTCAGAGCTCACAGGAACTCTCCAGACATGATTCTGTGTGCTGGTAACTCAGAAACTTGGACGAGGCTCAGTGACAAGCAGTGGAGACCTGGGTCCCGGGTCCGTCTGCCGCCAAAACCCTGCATGGTGCCGAGCCCTGCAGCGCACCGCTCACACGGAGACCATGTGCTGGGGATGACACGGGACTCATATTGCCGAGTTCTTTTAGTTTTTATTTATTTATTTTTTATTGATTTTCAACAGAGAGGAAGAGAGAGGGAGAGAGAGATGAAAACATCAAGGAGAGAACATCGATTGGCCGCCTCCTGCACGCCCCCCACTGGGGATCGGGCCCACAACCGGGCATGTGTCCTGACCAGGAATTGAACCGGTGACCTCCTGGTGCAGGGGTCGATGCTCAGCCACTGAGCCACCCTGGCTGGGCGGGCAGAGTTCATTTGGATTCTGAAAAACAACTCCACTTCCGAGGAAATCATTCAGGCTCCTTCAGTTCCCTTCGTCGAGCTCAGGAGCGTGGTGGGGATGAGGACGGTGAGATCACGCAGATCCCTGAAGGCAGACAGTGCTGACCCGTAGTCTCCTTCCCATCTCACGAGGCACAAGCCCCTGCGTTTTTAGGAAATGTACACGCATGCATGCCCTCCCGCCACCTCCTGTTAGCGATGGCGTGTCACAGGGCCAGTGCCTGTTAACAGGTCACACCTGAAGAACGTCTCAGGCGGAACAGGGACTAGATGGAGGAGCTCACCTGCCACTCATAGGCTTTCATCACAGGAAGTGGGGCTCATTCTCTTCAGGGCTGGCAGCTCTCCATAGACGTTGTAGCTCCAGCCTCCCACTGCGGCTCCATCATCCCCTGGGGCAACATGAGTGACCGGCGGGGATGTGGCCCGGCTCTGCCCATGCTCCCAGTGCCTCAGATCCCGGGTCGGCTCCTGTCATCACTCGGTTCACACAGACATACGTCAGTTCTCACGGGCCTCACATCTCCCAGCTCTAATGGGGCGTTTATAGAACCTGTTCTCTCTCCCGAACTTTATGTGCCTGTTGTGTTTCCCCAGTCACACCTGCTGTGGCCTATGACTCATCTACCTGGCGCCCTTTCAAATATAATTATGCAAAATGGCTGGGGCTAAACATAAAATAAATATATATTAGTGTTGTTGTTTTTTTTGATATGCACAGTTAAACTGTCTTCATTAAGTCCCGTCACACAGGGTCAGATTCCATTCTGTGACGGTGACTGGGGAACATTTAAGCAGAAGACTTACCAAGCACTCGTTCTAAAGACAGGAAATCCATTGGGTGCCATCGTGCTGGGAATGGGAGCCAGGTCCTGGCTCTGCTCCTTTCTCGACCAGTGTTCTCAGGAACCTGCTGAACCTTTGCTCGGGAACAGGAGGGCCCAAGCCCTCCAGCAGGGTTGCCGTGGGAACTTCGTTACAGCCTCCCTCTGCGCGGCCCTTGCAAGTGTACCCAGATGCTGCCATTTCTCACCGCTTCTGCGCTCCCCCTAACAGGAGCCACAGCCACCTCTCCCACAGATCGTGGACTCACTTCTGTCCTGGACTTTGTGGCTCCAGCTGACCCTCTGAGCTTAGAGGACAGAAGAAAAGGAATCAGGATGTATCACTCTTCTACTCTAAACCTTCCAATCTGAGTCTTCCAGAATAGAGACCGGCGACCTCCAAATTGCCCACAGTACACGGTCTAGCCCCTCACCGTGGACGTGGGACCCTGCCTGACTTCTTCTCCTCCTGCTCATCCCCGCTGCACTCCTCGTCCCCTCCCGACCCTTCAGACACCAGGGCCGGCTCCCCAGCAGCACGCTGACTCGTCTCACCTGCTTTGGACTTCTCCCCGGTGTCACCTGCTCCTCACTCACGGACGCCTTTCCTCTCCATCCCATGTGGAGCTGGAAGCTCACTCACAACATTTTTCCCCACTGTTTGGTTTTGTAATATTTTTACCAGAGTATTAAGCATAATGCAACATGTTTTACTAGGTATCTTTTTAACTTTTGAGTTTGCCTACTCAAAGGAGTGTCCGTGAGGGCAGAAGTGCTCGTAATTTAGCTGCTGTTCTATTGTAAACACTAGAACAAATGAGACACAGCATGTACTTGTTGAAAAAAGAATGGATCTATAGAAGTTCTCTTCAAATTAAAAACTATACTTTTTGTGCAAACAGTTCTTCAAAAGGTATCTGAGATGAAAGCTACATACATAAACAAGTAAGCAGTTCTGGTAAAAGTGTGGTCTTACAGCTAAATTTTGCTCATCATAACATCAGCTGACAGGACATGGTACTTACGTCCTGTCAGGCTTTGTCCCAAGAATTTCACCTATATTTACACAGTTCAATCTTTACAACAACCCTAGGATGGAATGACTATTATTTCCCCCATTATACACACGTAGAGAGTGAGGCACAGAGAGGTTAGGATACTTACCCAATGTCGCAAAGCTAATGAAATGGGAGAACTGGATTTTTTCTGCCCATTACCATTCTCACTGTTATTTTAAGTCTCAGACCTCAAGGGGTGAGGCCTGGTGAACTCACCAATCTACTGGCGTTCCCAGGGGCCCAGTCTGACCACCACTCATCTGCAGCCTGGACGTGCAGTTGGGGAGTGAGTGAGACCTATCGTGACTGAGTGATCTGGCCAGACCAGTCTTCTCACACTTGTACACTCCTGCCTTTGGAAGTATCCTTTTACTTTTTTTGCTTGTTTTGGAAATGGCCATCTCATCCTCATCTGCCTGGAAGATTCCAGGTCATTTCTCCAATGTCTCATTGTTATAGGCTTTACTATGACGACCCACAAAGTTAATTTGTCCCCTGATAAAGTGTACACATTTATTAACGCAGTTTCCACATTGATTTACTGCTCCGTGTTTATGAATTCTAACTCTCCTTACAGAACACACATTCCTTGAGCATAGAGACTGTCTCTGCTGCCTCTGCATCCCAGGAGCATGCAGCCCACAGGCCGAGGAGGTTCTTAGCAAACACTCACTGATGTACAGGGACCTGACCTGTCAAAGGTCACAAACCCGGACAAAAGATGGAATTAGGGCTAGTGATCATTCTATCTCTATTATGGGATAGTGATAATTCTATAAAATGATTTCACTTGTTACTACAGCTTTCACTTTAGATACTCAACAAATCATTAATACCCATGATCTAGCCTCATCCCTGTAGTGTCTCTATGGCAACTCCAGAAACAAACAGGGCATTCAGAATTCCTGGGGTACTGAACCTAGATCTAGCCTCTGGGTTACAGGCACCAGTGAGGACTATTTCCTCTGCCAGGACCAGTGCCCAGTTCTAACGGCTTAAGCAATAGGAGGTCACTATCCATATAACAAGAAGTCCAGGGAAACATAGTCGCAGGCTTTATTCACGGCCAGAGCGTCAGAGCAGTCACCAGGCTCTCACAGAGACACATTATCCAGGGAAAAGCAGAGGAGAATTTCCTTCAATTCATCTACTTATCTGAAGGAGATGACAAATCAAAAACCAAATCCAGCCCTGGCCGGTTTGGCTCAGCGGTTAGAGCATCGACCCATGAACCAATGAGTCGCAGGTTCGGTTCCGGTCAAGGACACCTACTTTGGTTGCATTTTGTCCCCAGCACTGATTGGGGTTGAGTGGGAGGCAGCCACTTGATGAGTCCCTTTCATATCGATGTTTCTCTCTCTCTCTCTTCCTCTCTCTCCCTCCCACTCTATCTGAACAAAAATGGAAAAATGTCCTTAGGTGAGGATAAAAAAAAAAAAAATCCCGACTGAGGGAAAGGGAGACTATATTCCAAAGGAGGCCCTGCGGGGAGGGGCTTATCACAGGAGAGACACTCCCACCGGGAGATCTACACACCCCAAAGGTCAGGCAGGAGGGCTTTCCCGTTGCAGGAGGAGTGAACCAGGAGGGGAGCAGCAGAGAAGGGCGCTGGGCCTGGGTGCTCGAGGGGGTGTGAGAGCATCCAGCTGAGACGATGCGTACCCGAGGCCCAGGTTCTCAGGAGGGCCTTAAAGGGGGGTGGGGAGGAGGCAAGAGGGCTGACGCCTACGGAGTTCCTTCCGCTTGCTCCAAGCACAGGACCAGACTTGCAGCTAAACTGCAGAGTCTTCAACTTAAAAAAACACCTGAAAATAGCTGATTGGAAATGCTGGGTGGGGAGCGTGGAAAGGGGGCAGGAGAAAGCACGGGTGAGCAAACCTGTGGAGCACCAGGAGCCCGAGGGAAGGTGGGCAGTGCAGCCCCCCACAGGGACCCCAAAGGAGAGCAACGGAGAAGGGAAGGGGAGCCCAGGTAGCGTTGGGCAGTGAGACTTACAGATGATTCAGCCCACCGGGGGACTCAGCACTGTCCCAGGCTGCAAGGCGCTGTGCGGTTGTGGTGCCAGCCTGGAGAGCTCCTGGGATTGTGGAAAGCGCCCACACAGCACAAAGGCACAGCTGAAGAGGGGCCAGGGCAAATCACACACCAGCGCTGGATATTTGCTGAAGGAACTTGGACTGGGGCTAGCCAGAGTGCAGGGGAAAGAGACGCATCCTCCCCACCTGGAGCGAAGAGGAGGTGCCTTCCGCCCACCCATGGAACATAGCTGGGCTGAAAATCCGCACCCCAGCAGCAGGGCCTGGAGGTGCTAAGGGTTCAGAGGTCTGGCAGGAAGGGAGCTCAGGCAGAAGCTCCACCCAGCAAGAGCCCTCTGTGCTGAAAGATTAAAGAGCAAAACAGGACATTTCTTTTTCTTTTTCTCTCTCTCTCTCTCTTTTTTTTTTTTTTTTTAACTTATTCTTCCTTGCTTTAGGTGGGCATGCCAACAACCCAGGCAGAGCTGAGGCAATGGAAGGAGAATAGACTGCCTGCCCCTCCTATAAGCTACAGGCACCAAACACCCCTCCCAACACAAGTCAGTTTAAACCAGTCTGACTGGTCCTAATACCCCATAGAACCCAGTGCCATGGGAGAAGGGAAAACAGCCCAGAACTAATACATGGAAATGGCCAGACTTGGAGGTGACCCAGCCTTTGGGCTGGGGAAGCCCAGCCCATAGGACTACCTGGGGACTACCTGGGATCACTCCTGGAGGGTTTCAGAGTGGAGGCCCAGGACCAGGCAGGGACAGCAGTTCGCATTGGCCTGCACCAGAGAGCTGCCCCAGAGGACAGGGCCCACACCCAAGGGCCCAATCCAACTACATCGGAGGAAAATCCAGTGAGCTCCATAAATAGCAGATACAGATTTTGTTGTTGTTGCTGCTATTGTGGTTGTTTTGGGGTGTGTGTGTGTTGAATTCAATATTTTTTCTTTTCTTATCCCATTTTCTACTTTTCTAGTCTATATTTTATTTAATTTAGCATTATTACATTCTAAAATTATTATAATTATTTCAGCCATTATTTACTACCTTTTAATTTTTATACTTACCCTATTTCTGGTTTCTGTCCTCTTTGCTTTTATATTCTTTTGTTTTCCGTATACAACATGGAGGTAAGCAGTTTGTCAGATAAAAAATTCAAAGCAATGGTTTTAAGGGTGCTCATACAACTTAGTGAGAACTACAAGCAACTTAATGAGAACCACACCAGAATAAAAAATGAAAAGAGGTAGAAACTATGAATAAAAATCAAGTGGAAATGAAGAATGACATAGCTGATATAAAAAAAATACCTTGGAAGGGTTCAATAGTAGATTAGAAGAAGCTCAAGACTGAATCAGCAAGTAAGAAGACAGGTAGGGAAAAAAATCACCCAATTAGAGCAGCAAATAGAAAAAAGAGAAATTAAAAAGCAGGAAAGTTTAAGGGAGCTTTGGGACAATACAATGTATAACAACATTTGCATCATAGAGGTAACAGAAGGAGAAGAATCAGAGAAAAGAATAGTGAATCTGTTTGAAGAAATAAAGGCAGAAAATTTTCCTAACCTGGTGAAGGAAAAAGTTACACCAGTCCAGGATATACAGAGAGTCCCAATCAAGATGAACCCCAAAAGACCCACACTTACACACATGATAATTAAAATGACAAATGTAAAAGACAAAGAATCTCTATTAAAATTTTTTTGTTTAATTTTTTTTAGAGAGAGAGAGGAAGGGAGAGAGATGCAAACATCGATCTGTTGCTTCCTGCATTCCCCCTGCTAGGGATCAAACCTACAACTGGGGCATGGGCCCTGACTAAGAATTGAAGTGGGACCTCTCCCTCTCAGTCTATAGGACAATGCTCAATTCACTGAGCCACACCAGCTGGGCCAAAGAAAGAATCTTAAAGGCAGCAAGAGAGAGTCACAAAGTTACCTTCAAGGGAGCCCCCATTAGACTGTCAGCTGATTTATCAGTAGAAACACTGCAGGCAAGAAGGGAATGGCATGATGTATACAAAGTAATAAAAAGCAAGAAACTGAATCCAAGACTTCATTATCCAGCAAGGTTATCATTCAAAATTAAAGGTGAAATAAAAAATGAAAAAAAAACTTTGTAGATAAAACAGGCTAAAGGAATTTATTACCACCAAACCAACACTGAAATATATGCTGAAAGGATTGTTGGAAGAAGAGGAAGAAGATGGAGAAGAAGGAGAAGAGGAAGAGCAAGAGGAAGGGAAAGAAAGAGGAATACAAGCTTAAAGAATAAAAATGGCAACAAATAAGTACCTATCAATAATAAACTTAAATGTAAATAGATTAAATGCTTCAATCTAAAGACACAGGATAACTGATTGGATAAGAAAGCATGACTCATATATATGCTGTCTACAAGAGACCCACTCAGAACAAAAGTCTCACACAGGATGAAAGTGAAGTGACAGAAAAAAATGTTCATGCAAATTGAAAGAAACAAATAAACAAAAAACTGGTGTAGCAATACTCATATCTACTAAGTGAGAGTTCAAATTGAAGGCCATAGTAAAAGACAAAGAAGGTCACTACATAATATTACAAGGACAGATCCAGCAGGAGCATATGCACTGAATATAAGAGCACTAAAATATATATTTTAAAGAATCTTCTGGATGACTTCAAGGGAGAAGTCAGCAGCAACACAATCATAGTAGGGGGCTTGACCACCCCACTGACATCACTGGATAGATCTTCTAGGCAAAGAATCAACAAGGAAAGAGAGGCCCTAAATGATGCACCAGATCAAATGGATTTAATTGATATTTACAGAACATTTCACCCCAAGGCTGAAAAATATACATTCTTCTCAAGGGCACATGGGACATTCTCAAAGATAGACCAGGTTATGACACAAACTACATCTCTACATGTTCAAGAAGATTGAAATCATATTGAGCATCTTCTCAGACCACAATGGCGTGAAACTAGAAATCAATTACAATAAAAACACAAAAACTTTCAAACACATGGAGGATAAATAGAATGTTACTAAACAATGGATGGGTTATCAATGAGGTCAAGGAAGAAATAGAAAACTTCCTGAAAATCAATGAAAATAAATATACAACAACACAAAATTATGGGACACAGTGAAAGCAGTCCTAAGAGAAAAGGTCATAGCAATACAGGCCTGCCTCAAAAAATAAGAAAAAATTATAATAAACTATTTATCTCTACAATTGAAATATTTAGGAAGAAAACAAAAAGAAAACCAAGAGTTATAAGAAGGAAGGAAATCATAAAGATCAGAATGAAAATAAATGACATAAAGACTAAAAATGATACACAAGATCAACAAAACCAAGAGCTGGTTCTTTGAAAAGATAAACAAGATTGATCAATCATTAACCAGACTCACCAGGAAACAAAGAGAGAGGACTGAAATTAATAAAGTCAGAAATGAAATAGAAGTGAACAACTGACACCACAGAAATAGAAAGGATTGTAAGAAAATACTATGAACAATTATATGCCAACAATTTTGACAACCATGTAACATGGACAAATTCCTAGAATCATACAGTCTTAGAAATTAGAAAGAGTCATAAAACTTGAACAGGCCAGTAGCAACTAACAAAATAGAAGCATTAATCAATAAACTCCCAACAAACAAAAGCCCTGGTCCAGATGGCTTTACAGGCAAGTTTTCTCAACTATTTAAAGAAGAACTAACACCTATTCTCCTCAAATCATTTCAAAAAATTCAAAAGGAAGGAAAACTTCCAAGCTCTTTGTATGAGGCCAGCATAACCATAATCTCAAAACCAGGTAAAGACACTACAAAGAAAGGAAATTGTAGGCCAATATTCCTGATAAACATAGACACCTCAACAAAATTTTAGCAAATTGGATCCAGTAATATATTGAAAAAATTATGCACATAGATCAAGTGGGATTTATCCCAGGGATGGAAGGCTGGTACAATACTCACAAATAAATAAATGTGAAACAGCACATAAACAAAATGAAAAAATAAAATCATATGACCATATTAATAGATGCTGAAAAAGCGTTTGACAAATCAGCACCATTTTTTTTCAGAGTATGACATTTTATTTTATTTATTATTTTTTAATTTATTTTTGTTACAGATGTTTCTCCTTTTCCCCCACTGACACCCTCCTCCCAGTGCACCCCACACACACAGCATTGTTGTCTATGCCCATTGGTTATGCTTATATGCATAAGTTCTTTGGTTTATTACTTCCCTCTCCCCCATCCCCCTCCTCTGTGGTTTGTCAGTTTTAATCCTACTTCTATGTCTCTGTGTCTATTTTGTTCATCAGCTTATTTTGTTCATTATATTCCACAAATAAGTGAGATCATTTGATACTTGTCTTCTCTGGCTGGCTTATTTCACTTAGCATAATATTCTCCAGGTTTCTCCATGTCACCTCAAAGGGTAAGAGATCTTTCTTCTTCACAGCTGCATAGTATTCCACTGTGTATATGTACTACAGCTTTTTTATCCACTCATCTATTGCTGAACACTTGGGCTATTTCCAGATCTTAGCAATTGTAAATAGTGCTGCTATAAACATAGGGGTACATATATTCTTTCTTAATGGTGTTTCAGGCTTCCTAGGATATATTCCTAGAAATCTGATCACTGGGTCAAATGGTAGTTCAATTTTTAATTTTCTGAGGAAATTCCATATTGTTTTCCATAGTGGCTGCACCAGATTGCATTCCCATCAGCAGTGTACTAGAGCCCCATTTTCTCCACACCTTCACCAGAACTTGTTGTTTGAGGATTTCTTGACAGAAAGACCCATTTTTGATAAAAATGCTCAGCAAAGTGGGAATAGAAGGATCATACCTCAACATAATAAAGTCCATATATGACAAACCTACAGCCAACATCACACTCAATGGGCAAAAACTAAAAGCATTTCCCTTAAGAACAGGAACAAGACAGGGATGTCCACTTTCTCCACTTTTATTCAGCACAGTACTAGAATTCTTAGCCAGTGATCAGACAGGAAGAAAAAATTAAAGGCATTCACATAGAAAGTAGGATGTAAAACTGTCATTATTCTTAGATGACATGATATTGTACATAGAAAACCCTAAAGACTCCACCAAAAAACTACTAGATTTCATAAATAAATTCTCAAAATAGCAGGATACATAATCAACATTCAGAAACCATTGGCATTTTTATGCACCAACAATGAACACATAGAAAGAGAAACTAAAAAAACATTCCCATTTACCATTGCAAGAAAAAAATTAAGATAACTATGAATAAACTACCAAGGAAGTATAAGACCTGTTCTCAGAAAACTACAGGACATTGAAAAAAAGAAATAGAGGAAGATGTAGGGAAAAAAAAAAAAAAGTGGAAGCATATCCCTGCATACCCCCTACTGGGGATCGAGCCCGAAACCCAGGCATGTACCCTGTCTGAGAATTGAACCGGGACCTCTCAGTCCATGGGAAGATGCTCAATCCATGGAGCTACACCGGCCGGGCTCCACCAACGATTTAAAAGGGCTATCAACAAGGGCAAATTTCTCTTTGGAAAATATGTGTTTTGCCCCAGCATGCAGAGAGTACTGCACAAAACCACTCACCTAGAGAAGGAAGGTTTCTTTTGGTTGATCCCAGGCTACCTTTCTGACAGAAGCTCTCACATTCTACACCTGTTCCTCCTGTATGTGGACCAAATGAAATGTCACTTTCATTCATTTATTCATTCAATTACTTGAGAACCTGCTCTGTGACAGGTAACAGATAATCATCTCTGTCCTCATGTAGCTGACATTCTAGCGATGAAAGATAAACAATTAACTTCATAAGTAAGTGGAATGTGTGATGGTTTGGGATGGGAACCTTTTTTCTGCCAAGGGCCCTTTGGATGTTTATAACATCATTCTTGGTCCATATAAAATTATAAGCTTAAAAATCAGCCTGCTCTATTTGATCAGGCTAATTTGGTGATGTGTGTGACGTTAGCCAGTATAGATTTCTCAGGCCATGTGTTTCCTGCCCCTAGAAGGTCGTATGTGTGCTAGACCAAGAGAAAGATGAGGAACAAAGCTAGGGGTATCAGTACTGGCAGGGAGCAGAGAGAGAGATTTGCTGTTCCACTTATTTTTGATTCATTACTTGGTTCTTGTATGTGCCCCAACCAGGGATTGAACCTGCAAACTTGGTGAGTCAGATGGCATTACAACCAGTAAGCCACCCAGCCAGGGCTAGTTCTGTATTGAAATAAGAGCCATTTTCATTTTTTTATCCATTTCTTTTTATTCAGTTCACATCCGTTTACTGATGATTGAGCATCACTCAGGCACACACTGGTATCTGAAGCTCAAATATACTGGGGAAGAAGACCAAGGGAATCTTGGCATTGGGGGACTTTCACACTAGGAAAAGGATTTCAAATAGAAAGAAGTGCTGCAGAGTGAAGAGATCATGCCATTGCAGGGCAGAGTGCCTGGGAATGGAGGCAGCCTGCAGCGACACAGTCAGACAAGGGCCTTGTGGAAGTGGAGGTGCAGGTGAGACAGGAAGTGGGGACATGGATGTGTGGGAAGCCATCCAAGCAGAATGAAAAGTGAACCCGGGGTCAGTGACCTGCGGAAGGGTTTGCCATGTGTCCAGAACAGCGTGTAGGACTGAGGGGCTGACACTGTACCCATGGGAGCTGACTGTTCAGCATTAGAAATTGGAGGAACGCGGTCTCTTCTTCCAGTCTTGAACCTTCTTGAAGAGAGGGCACGCAAATCAGTCTGAACACAGAAATACCTTGTTTCTAGTGTGTCAAGGAGATGTTATCATTCTATCATTCATATCGAGAACAGCCACTCACTATGTATTCTGGGTCAGCACCTGCCATATATACTCAAGCCATCTGATCCCCAAATCTTCACAAAACCCTAAGAGTCACTGTCACTTCATCTTTGGACATGTGAAATGTGGTTCGAATGGTGAGGACAGAGCTGCCCTGTGTCAGCCTGATGCTGGTGAGACAGCTGACAGCAAGGTCAGCCCCAGCCCAGGACCCCTCCCCAGACCGGCAGCACTGCCCCTCCACCAGCCTCTGCCTCTGGGTGCAACTCTGTGTGATCAGGCACATAATGAGCACTTCTGCTGAGCAAAATAGTGCTATTTTCTGAAAAGAATAACGCATCTATGGAATAAGTTATTGAACAAAGAGAAGCTACTGAGGCATGTGAAATTAAAATATTGCCCGGAGGTCAAAGTTAATTTAGAAAACATCTGTGGAACAGAGAGCTTTACAAAGAGTAAATTGAGAAAAATAAAAACGGCATGTGTTCGATACATAAAAAAGGGCACACTGTCTATCCAGAGGTCTTTTGCCTTTGCTGGAATTCATTAACTTTTATTTGGGCTTTAACTCTGTGAAAAAGTTCTGCCCAAAGGAGTTTCTTAATTTGAACTCCGTGGCTGTGGGGGCAAAGTGAGGTTTGGAAGGGCTCAGAAGCTAGGAAGATGCGGGCAGTAGTCCAAGACCACCCTGGCACTCCCGGAATCGATGGGCTGCTGGGGGCAGAGCAGGGAGCAAGGGCCTTTTGAAGTTGGACAGTGTGATCTGCTACCCCTGGTCCAGAATCAATCTCCCTTTGAAAGCAGGTACCGTCGAAAAACACAGCACCGGAGAGTGTAAGGCAAAGAGTTGGAGGAGGGACTTGTTTCCTGGCAACTGACAAGGTCTGACCACTGGAGTGTTTCTTAACTGCAGAAGCATGAGATGGAACTTTCAAGTCTTCAAGAATTGTTTCCACCTCTCCTTATCACTAGTGGAAACGTTCTAGTATTTTTTTTTTATCAACAAACATAATGTTTAAATTCATCAGAAAAGGGGAAAAAGAAACACAATTCTTATAACCTCCACACCACACAAGCACATTATTTTGGTTGCATTATTTCTTCACTATTTCAATATATATGTATATTTGATTGACCTATGTGCAAACTATTTTTGCTTTAATTTTTTTTTTTAATTTGCAGAAACTCGCCTGGCCGGTGTTGCTCAGTGGTTGAGCATCAACCCATGCACCAAGAGGTCACTGGTTCGATTCTCAGTCAGGGCACATGCCCAGGTTGTGGACCCAATCCCCAGTGGGGGACATGCAGGAGGCGGCCAATTGATAAGAGGCATGTACCTGTTAAGCTTTAAAAAATTAAAAAAAAAAACATAAGATTTGAAATGCCTGAAATAATAAAATGTCAATAAATACATATTTATCAATAATTTAATCTACAAACAAAATGGGCAAGCATAACAGAAACAGACTCATAGATACACAGAACTTTTTTGTTGGTTGCCAACTGGAAAAGGTTTGAAAGATGGGTGAAAAAGATGAAGGAATTAAGAAGTACAAATTGGTTGTTAGACTGATGAACCTCAAAGGGAAGGGGAGAGGGAGGGCAGAAAGAGCTAAATTAAAGAACTTCTATGCATATATGCATAACCAACAGACACAGACAATAGTGTGGGGAAGGCAGGAGAGGGGCAGGATTGGGGAGGAGGGGGGTCAATGGGAAAAAAAAAAGAGGGGCCATCTATAATACATTCCACAATAAAGATAAGTTAAAAAAAAAAAAAAAAGAATTGGAATGCTGATATTTTCCACATAATGTAAAAGCTGCGACCAGTAATCACCATTCTGTACATGCCAACCCCAGAGCATCCTACTGAGAACACCTGCGATTCACATGCCATCTTTCTCTGCCTCTAGAGGTTGTTGAAGGTGAGGACAGTTTTTAGTGCAGAATAGAATTGGTGTCTCTCTTATTCATGTTTGTAGGGCCAAAGCTTAGCACAGATTCGGCCAGCCTCATGTAAATAGTGGAGAAAGAACCCTACTTGTGTGGGTTAGTAGGAAGTGGATAGTGTGAAGATAAAGCGCTTTTTGAGACTAATTCTGTAAATTCGAAGCAAAGAGATACAGTAGAATCCAAATAAGAATTAGATAAAAAGAGAATTGTTTCTGTTTTTTGTTGTTGTTTTTTTTTGTGTTTTTTTTTTTTTTTTTTTTTTTTAAATATAGAATATACCAGAACATTCACATGTGTTCATGAAAATTATTCGAAAGCAAGATGAACGTTTATGGTTCAGGAAAAACTGGATGACCAAGTAGACCAGGAAGGGGTGCGACACAGTCAATGCAGAGGAGCCGAATTCTGATAAGAAAATAAAAATCCCTTCTTTGCAGTAGGGATTAAGAAAATAAACCCCAATAGAAATAAGACTATCAGTTTATAATAGAAAATGAGGTAGTCTGTCTTTCTTGGTTTCTTTTTTAATGTCATACTTGGAGGTGGAGGTAGAGGAACGGCAGCCACATGAAGACAGATGGTATGTCATATTTATTCTTGGGCATAAAATGTGGTCCTGCTAGAAAAACATAGATGATGTCATGATACTGTTGAGTTTCAGTTTAGACGGGCACTGTTTTCATTTATTTATTTTTGTATTTATTTATTTATTTATTTTTAAAGGCTTTTTTTTTTTCCATTATTGAATTTAGAGAGAGAAGAAGGGGGAGGGAGAGAGATAGAAACATGGATGAAAGAGAACATTGATTGGTTGCCTCCTGTATGCCCCCCACTGGGGATCAGGCTCACAACCTGGGCATCTGTCCAGACTGGAAATTGAACCACCAACCTCTTGGTGCAGGGTCAATGCTCAGCCACTGAACCACACCTGCTGGACAACTGGCACTGTTTTTAAAGTGTGATTTCCCCAGCAGTGCAGGCTTGACTGTGGCATTATCTTGTCATCGAAATATGCTTAATATGATTACCACAGATGAAACCTGTAAGTATTCTAATGCATTAAGCCGATTAATCATGTAAGCTGGTCATTATCATCATGCCTCTTGGACTGATGTGGAAACAAAATCTTAGAGATGTTG
Organism: Molossus molossus; assembly: GCF_014108415.1. Lineage (NCBI taxonomy): Eukaryota > Metazoa > Chordata > Mammalia > Chiroptera > Molossidae > Molossus > Molossus molossus. Next base: position 3,166,740 of record NW_023425346.1, on the reverse strand, counting down.
ACTGATGGACCCAAGCTCACAGCTTGACAGTGGGCTAGTCAAGATCACAACAGCACACTGGCTCTGACCTCATTATTTTAACAGCCCCATAGAAATGTCAAAAAAGCAAACGTTGAAACTTAAAGGAGAGCACGCAGTGGACTCTGCTGGAAGGCACATACCTGGAGGATGTGAATGTCCCAGAGACATCCCAGTGCTGGGAGACCTGGAAGGTGCTCGGTGGACTCCTTCCTGGCCTGGCCTCCTTCCAACAAAGGCTCCAAAGAGTCTGTGACAACTTGACACTGTCGTTTTTATTTGTTATACAAATGGAAAATGAACCACGAAGAACTGAGCGCCTGGTGCACTGTCCACGGTGGCCTTCTGTGGGCGTGGCCCTGGCCTCTCCTGGTGAGTTCTCTTCTTTCCGTATCATCTCCTGCAACAACATCCTCTCCTGGACAGCCTGCTTCCTTCGTATTTTTTACTTAAATCAAGGATAAATCAAGGTCTTTCACCTTCAAGTAACCAATAAAGAAAGAACTAAATGCTTTTCAGAAAGTGAGTCCAAATGTCCGAGTTGAGAGTGACATGTTTATGTCACGTCAGAAATGAAAAAAGCTGTGTTTTCCTCTCCAAACACATTTGTTTTCCTAAACACACTCTAAAGAATATATTATTTACTAAAACTATGCTTTTAGCTTTTTTGTTGTTGTTAATAAGCCTGATTTCAACATTGGCTGTTACAAGAAAAACAAACCATTTTCTTTATTTGAGAACATTGTAGACAATTCTTTCAAACATCATTTCAGTCAGATATGGAAAAAGCTATGTTAATTGGAAATTTAAAGCCATTAACAGTAGACAATGAATTAATCTTATTTTAACTAGGAAGTGAATATTGGTTTTGGGTCTATTATTGCCCAGCTGTAGGTCCATTTGATTAAAAAGTGCTCCAAAATCAAGAAGCTTAGATGACTTTGGTTGTGGATTTTAATCTCCTCTCTTCCACTTTTTTAGTTGTATGGCTATGTCTCATTAATTTGTCCTAGCCGATACTCAGTTTTTTGTTTGTTTTAAATTCTCACCTGAGGATATGTTTTTATTGATTTTGAATGAAGAGAGAAAGAGAGATAAATCAGTTGCCTTCAATACCCATCCTGACTGGGTATTGGTGTATGGGGATGATACCCCAACCAACTGAGCTACTCGGCCAGGCTGACACTCTATGTTTTTCTCTGTAAATGGAGGGCAAATAATCCTTTTTTTACATGGTCGTTTTAATTGATGAATAAGATAATATATATGAAGAGGTGTACCAATTGACCACAATACACTGAGGATACCCACTTGTCATTAATTGACATTTTGTTCCTTATGCTCACTCTTCATAGTTGTATATGAGGGTTGATTGAACAATATGTACTGAAAATATTTGATCATTTAAAATAGTAGCATAAGTGTTGGATAACTGAAACCTATTTAATTTTATTAACTAAAGTCACCACGATAAGTTCAATTAAAGATAAAGAATACAGCAAGTTCTTGGCTTGAGTTGTATGGCACATCTGAATAAGCACTGCTGCAGTAATTTCCCAGAGCTCCTGGAAGTGCTGAACCAGAATAATATCAAGTTTGTCACAAGAAGCACATACTTTCCAATGGGAAAGACAAATAAGATAATTTCTAAAGAACCCTCAGGACAAAATATGAACATTTAATAAAATAAAATAAAATTATCAAATATTTATTTTTGTAGTATTAAGTTAAAAATGACATTGATGGTCAAACATTAGAACTCTCAACACAATATTATATGCTTAGTGTTTGTCTTAAATTATCAGAGTTAAATGATAATAGTGTAGGTGTTTATGTGTGTCAGATACTGTACCAAATGATTTACATACATTAGACTCATTAAATTGCTACTGATATAATTCTCAAACTATTCTTGTAAGATAGGTACTATTAACCAAAGTTATTTTTTTAAATTAACTTTTTTTCCTTTATTGATTTAAGAGAGACAAGAAGGGAGAGGGAGAGAGAGATAGAAACATCGATGAGAGAGAATATCGATTGGCTGCCTCCTGCATGCCCCCCACTGGGGATCAGGCCCAAACCTGGGCATGTGTCCTGACTGGCAATTGAACTGGTGACCTCTTGGTGCAGGGTCAATGCTCAAACACTGAGCCACATCAGCCGAACTATTAGCCAAAATTTATAGACAAGGCACTGACTCTTTTAGAGTCTAAATAATGTGTTAAGATGGAACCACTTATAACATCATAGATCAACCAATGACTCACACACATTTACAAGAGTTCCTTTATATTATCTGCATTTATTGTTACTATTTGAATATTTATGAAATGTATATATACTCTTAATAAAGTTTCCAGGCCTGAGCTTCAAGCCAAGTTGTTCATTTGGTCCTCACTCCTCCCCCAGGGTCCCTCAGAGCAGCATGATGGAATCTCTACCCCATTCCTTCAGCCTCAGGCCTGACTCATCAAACCCCAAGATCGAATGTCAATGGTGCTACCAGGAGTGTCTATACCAGTTATACAACCTATGGATAAATTATGCTATTGATATTTCATTTTTTAAAATCCTCTTCCGAGGATATTTTTCTATTTATCATCAGATACAGAGGGAGGGAGGGAGAAAAAGAAGAAGGAAGAGAGAGAAACATCGATGTGAGAGAGACACACCGAATAGTCCCTTCCCACACAACACAACCAGGGCAGAGGATGAACCGCAACCGAGGTACATGGCCTTGACCGGAATCAAATCCACAAATCTGAGGGTGGACACTCTAACCACTGAGCCAAACCTGTCAGGGCTGACATTTCATTTTTTTACTTATAAAATTGAATAAAAGTCCAACTTGAAATAGTTCGTACATATTAAATGAGAAAATATATCTAAAACATGTTCCAGCAAGCTGCAGAAATGCTTTAAAGATTAGCGTCTTGAATAGTTAATGTAAATAACAGTTGGCGAGCTTTATGAGAACAGGATTCTAGTAGCTCTTATCTAATCAAAAGCCGAGAGGTGACTTTTCAATGCACATCACCAGGGGACAGGCTGAGCCCTCTCGTGGGGTTTCAGGAGGGCCGATACCTCGGTGAGGACCTGCAGACCAGCACTGAGGAAGACCAGTGCTTGCTAGAAGTGAAAATGGTCAGATATGTCATTTACAAGACTGAAACCAATAAAACCGTAATTGCAAATAATATATATTGAAGTTGGCCATGTTTCTTACATTCTGCTCAAACAATTTAACTCTTAATCTAATCTTTGCAGCAAACCTTTCTAAGTTAACCCAATTTCGCAGAGATTGAGACTCTGAGATGCCTGGTGAATTGGTCAAGGTCACACAATTGGCTGACCTATGATTCTACTTTAGGATTTCTTTCCTTGTGGACTTCACGACTGTTCTATTCTAAATGTCTTAGGGGCTTTTTGAGGCTCAAATCAGAAAGCCAAATTATTTCATGAAGTATGAGCAGTGAAGTAATATAAAAGCAAGGCAAGGAACCAAATAAATATGGAAAGGAACTAGGCTCTGAGCACAGATCAAGCCCATAAATTGGTCCAAAAATTCTGTAATGTTCAGAATTCTGGGAAGATACTTAGTAGGAAGCATCAGAAATTGTTGTCTCTCGCCTAGACAGTAATCACACTGTCAAAACCTACCTGATACAAGGATTTTAGAACTCCAGAGTCCATTGAAAACTTGCAACTTCCAGGAGAAGGCTTGGACAGTGAATCATGGTTTCTTTGTGTCAATTCTAGTTTTAGTACAGCAGCAAGGAGACACCTCAGCCTCAGTAAGGTGTCAGGCAGTCACGCAGGTGTCTCTGAGCAGAGGCTCAACTGTGAAAAAAGAACCCTGTCCTCCAAACATCAGATATCTGGACTTTGATCACTGATGGCTACTCTCATCATTGAGATGCACATGAGAAGTGGGCAGCCATTGTGTTACAGCCCCCACATTGTTGTATAACCCTCCCCCTCAGGCTGGAGTAAATTCCTCGAGATTTAAAGGATCAGCTCCCCTTTACCTCCCTCACCCTTTACTATTCTCTTTTTCTCCTTTTTGGAACAAGATACTAAAAAACTACAACATGACCACAAAAGCCTCTGAATAGGTTCAGTAAACACCTGAGAAGATCTTAAGTTTATACTTCAGGTTGATTCTCATAAAACAAAAACAAGAAAAAGCAGAAACCAAAAACAACAGACACTTGGGAGGGTAGAAATCCACATTCCAGATTTAACACGTTATTAATTTACAATGTTCAATTTTAAACAGAAGACTCACAAGGTATGCAAAAGAAACAGCAATTGATGGCCCATGCAAAAGGAAAAATAAATCAACAGAAACTGTCCCTGAAAAAAAAAAAGGAATGGCATATATACTGGACAAGGGCTAAAATAAGTGTCTTAAACATGCTTGAAGAACTAAAGAAAGATGTGAAGAAAGTCAAGAAAATAAATAAAAAGCAACAAGAGAAAAGTGAACTATTGCACAATGGGATTCCCAACAAGATTTTTGGCAGACTTCTTACCAGAAACCTTGGGTGTCAGGGAGCAGGGGGCCAAGAAGTTCAAAGTATTAACAGAAGAAAAAAAAATCCTACTTCCCAACAAAAAAATCCTACTTTCAGCAAAACTGTACCACAAACATGGAGGAGAAATTAGTCTATTCCCAGATAAATAAAAGTTGGGGGAATTAGTTGGGCCTAGACTTACCCAAGTTAGATGACACCTGCTGTGCAAGAGGTACTTCAGGGCATCTTCCAGGTGAAATGAAGGACCATTAGACAATAACTTGAAGCCATATGGAGAAACGAAATCTCAGTAGAGGCAATACATTAGCAATGATAAAGCTGGTATTATTGTACCAAAGGTTTATTGCACTTTATATTTTCTATGTGATTTAAGATGAATAACTTTAAAAAACCTATTATTAATATAAAAGCTAATATTATTATAACTTTGGTGTGTAATTCCAAATCTTGTTTTCTCCATAATTTAAAAGATGATGTGAATGTTTTAAAATTATAAGCTTGGGGGCATTGAATATATAAAAGGTAAGGGTGAAGATGGAATTGTAAAGGGCAGATTTTTTGTATTTTACTTAGTTTAAGCTGATATAAATAGAAATTAGAGTATTATAGCTTTAAACTGTAAAATATAATCCTTTTGGTAACCAAAAATAAAATTGTTATAGAATGTACATAAAAGGAAATGAAAAAAAAATGCAAAATAAATTACTTCAATGTAAATTCACTAATCACAAAAGAAGACAGAAAACCAGGCACAAAAAGCTAAAAGAATTAAAGAATATAAATAGCAAAATGACAGAAGTAAATCCCTACTTATTGGTAATTGCAATAAATGTAAATGAACTGAAGTCTCTAATCAAAGGACCTTAGAGATTGGCAGATTAAATATAAACACATGGTGTGAGTACATGCTGCCTATTACAGAACCACTTTCTTTTTTGTTCTGTTTTTCACTTTTGGCAGTATTACAGATGTTCCCCATTGTCCCACCCCCTAACTGTACTCCACTCCTCCCAGCTCCTGTACCACCCCAGACCTTCACCACACTCTTGTCTAGACTTTAGATAAAAGATACAAATAGATTGAAAATAAAATAATGTAATCTCATAGTTCATGCATATAATAACCAAAAGAGAGCAGAGGTGGCTATATTAATATTAAACAGAATAGATTTTAAATAAAAAATTGTTGACAAGAGATAAAGAGGGACATCATATATTAATTAAATGTTCCATTGAGCAAGACTATGTAACAATTATAATAATCTATGCACCTAATGAAAGACCATCAAAATACAAGAATAAAAATCTGACAATATTGAAGGAATAAGAAGACAGTTCACTCTTAATAATGAATGGAAAACACAGACTAGGTAAACATGAAAATTGAGGACTAAAAAAATTACAGTTACCAATAACATATATGACATATACATACAGAATATTCTACCCAACAAAAACAGTGTACACATTCTTCTGAAATGCAGATAGGATATTTGTCAGCATATACCATATATTAGGGTACAAATAAGTCTCAATATATTGTAAAGATAGATGTCTTACAAATTATCTTCTTCAAGCATAACAGAATAAAGGAATCAATAAGAGAAGGAAAAATGGAAAATTTACATATTTGAAAATTAAAAATTACACTTATGAACAACCAGTGAATCAAATACAATTACAGAGGAAATTGAAAAATACTGCATGATGAAAGAAAACACAATAACAACATACCTAAACTTATGAGCAGTGCTAAAATAAAAATGTTTAGCTCTAAACATTTATATTAAAAAAGAGAGAAACTAATTCAAATCAACAACCTAATTTTACTACTTTAGGATCTAGAAAAAAATAGAAACCAAAGCTAGAAGAAAGAAGAAAGTAATACAAATTAAAACCAAGATATAAAGAAAATAGAGAGCCCTGGCAGGTTTGGGTCAGTGGTTAGTGCATTGGCCCATGGACCAAAGAGTCCCAGGTTCGGTTCCCACTAAGGGCACGTACCTCGGTTGCAGTTTGTCCCCAGCCCTGGTTGGGGTCATGTTTGTGGCAGCCACTCAGTGTGTCTCTCTCACATCGATGTTTCTCTCTTTCTCTTCCTCTCCCTCTCCCTCCCACCCTATCTGAAGATAAATGCAAGAAAGAAAGGAAGAAGGAAGGAAGGAAGGGAGGAAGGGAGAGAGGGAGGGAGAGAGGGAGGGAGGGAGGGAGGAAGGGAGAGAGGGAGGGAGAGAGGGAGGGAGGGAGGGAGGAAGGGAGGAAGGAAGGAAGGAAGGAAGGAAGGAAGGAAGGAAGGAAGGAAGGAAGGAAGGAAGGAAGAAAGAAAGAAAGAAAGAAAGAAAGAAAGAAAGAAAGAAAGAAAGAAAGAAAGACAATAGAAAAAATATATGCAACCAAAGTTGTTTCTTCTTCAAAAATATAAGCACAATAAGCAAACCTTTAGCTAAATGGATTAAGAAAATGTGACAGAAGACACAAATTACTAAAATTAGAAATGACAGTGGGGACTTACTACCAATTCTACAAAAATAAGAAATATTATAAGATAATGCTATAAATAATTGTATAACAAAAAAATAGACTTCATAGATAAAAATGGGAGAATTTCTAAAAACACAAAATCAACCAAGACTAAATAACAAAGAAATAGAAAATCTTAATACATCTAAACTAATAAGGAGATTGAACTAGTAATCAAAAGTCTCCTGACAAAATAAAAGCCCTGGGCCTGATGATTTTACTGTTAAAATTAATTAAATATTTCAAGAACAAGTAATTTTAAACTTTTCCAAAAACTAGAAGGAGCAGTACTCAACTTATTCTACAAGTCATATTTATACCAAAGCTAGAGATAAACATTACAAGAGATGAAAACTAAAGACCAATCATCCTTATGAACATTGATGTAAAATATTTAGTAAACTTTTAATAAATAAAATTAAGCAACACACTAAAAGGATTATACACCGGATATTTATCCTGGATTGCAAGAATGTTTCAACACAAGCAACTGATCGACATAATACATCACATCATCAAGATGAGAAAACAATTATCTCTATTGATGCAGAAAAGGCATTTGACAAAATGGACATCCTTTCATAATTCATATCTACTTCATAGAATCAAACTACTTCAACATACTAAAAGCCCTGCATAAAAAAGTCATAAAAACATCATACCCAATGGTGAAAGACAGAAAGCTATTTTTCTAAGATCAGGAATAAGGAAAGACATCTGTTCTCACTGCTTCTATTCAGTGTAGTATTAGAGGTGCTAACCAGAGCAATTAGGGAAGAATAAGAAATAAGAGACATTAAAAATTAGACAGAAAAAAAGTAAAAGTACCTCTGTTTGAAGATGCTATAATATTTATGTAGAAAGCACTAAAGATTCCACAAAAACCACTTAGAACTAATAAACAATTATAGGAAAGTAGCAGAATACAAAGTCATTGCACACACAAAATATAGCTGCATTTCTATTTACAAGCAATCTGAAATAAAAGCTATAGAAACTATTTTATTTACAATAGCATCAGGAAAGACACAAGAGCCCTGGTCAATTTTGCTCAGAGGTTAGAGTGTCGGCCTTCAGTCCAGAAGAAAGATACAAGATTTTGGAATTAACTAAGGAAATGAAAGACTTAAACAGTGAAAATTATTAAAAATTGCTAAAAAAAAAAAAAAATGACACAAATAAATAGAAACATATTCCATGTTTATGAATTGTAAGACTTAATGTTTTTCACACTTATTTGTGGAATATAATGAACAAAATAAGCTGATGAACAAAATAGACCCAGAGACATAGAAAGAAGTATGGTTCAGACTGACAGACCTCAGAGGAGGGTAAGAGAAACCAAAGAACGTGTGTGCATGTATGCGCAACCAATGGACATAGACAATAAATAGTGCTTGCAGGGTGGGGTTGGGGGCAGGATAGGGAGGAGGGTGTCTGGGGGGGAAAAAAAGAAACATCTGTAACAAAAATAAATTAATTAATTTTTAAAAGGAATTGATAACAATAATAAAGTATTAGTGACATTAATAATTTTTTAAAAGTCCATACAATCCAATGCAATCTACAGATTCAATGCAACCCTTATCAAAATCTCAATGATAGCTTTTTGAAGAAATAGAAAAAAAATCCTAAAATTTATATGAATAGCAAGGAACCCCAAATAGACATAGTAATTTTGGCAAAAAAAATGAACAAACCTGTAGAACTCTCAGTTCCTGATTTCAAAACTTACTTATAAAACTACAGTAGTGAGGAACGAAAAAATGGCTACAGAGTGAACGGAAGCTACACAGACCGTCTCCCAGAACCAAACTGGAATTACAATTATAACACAAACAAATCAACGGGAAAAACCAACAGAAAAGCAGCTTGCGAGGACCATACAACGAGGGACACTGACTCCATCCCGGTAGACTTGCAAAGGCGCGAGACGGAGCCCACGGTCGGCAGCTCGGCAGCAGCCTTAGCTGGGAGCGGCGCCCTCGGGTCACACTCCCAGGCAGCCCCACAGCGCAGCCGGGACAGAGGCTGAAACAGCCACAGCCACTCACCTTGGGCTCCGGCACAGGGAGGGCAGACTGGACTGGAACTGTGTCGGGACACTCGGGGTTTGGAGGGCGCTCAGAGCTTTGGCTGAGTGCAGCCACTCAGGACTGTGGCCATCTTACTCCTTCCCAGGGCTCTGAGGAGAGGCAGCAGCCCCTCCCTTGGAGATCCAACCCCACCTTGTGGGCCATTGATGTGCTAATTGAGGCTCACAAACAACCAGCATCTGCCCCACCCTCAGGTAATCCCCTTGTGCTAAGCACCTGAGGGAGCTTTTCAATCAACTGACAACCCAAAACTCATCAAGTAACCTAGACTGCTAGCCTCCAGGCAAAAAGCTAGAGTATAACAGTACCTTTCCTGGGCTGGCAACTTTAACCAGGAAATTAAGACTTGACAGTGGTGTTCAACCTGGGTCCTCCCTCGCTCATCTAAACCCAGGAGAGGGAGCCACAAACATCAGAACACCAACAACCACAGGGAAAACTTGACAGGCTCCAAAGCCCACAGTGATAGCCAAAATGGTGAAACACAGAAACAGAAGCCAAATGAAAGAGCAAGAGACCTCCACCGAAGATGAGATCAATGTGGAGCAATTAGGCATGTTAATAGAGCTAGAATTCAGAGCCATGATCTTGAGGAAGCTGAACAGCATGAGTAAGGACATAGAGACACTGAAAATAAGCCAATTGGAAATTAAAAACCAACAAGAAGAGATAAAAAATGACATATCAGAAATGAAAAACACATTGGAAGGTTTAAAAAGCAGAGTAGAGGAAGCTGAGGACCGGATCAGTGACTTAGAAGACGGGGTAGAAAAAATCAACCGATCAGAAAAACAAAAGGAAAAAACTATTAAAAAACAGGAAGACAGCTTAAGAGAACTATGGGACAACTGGAAACGTAATAATATTCGCATCATAGGAGTCCCCGAAGAAGAAGAAAATGAGCAGGGGATAGAGAATATATTAAAAAAATAGTGACAGAAAACTTCCCTAATTTGGTGAAGGAAGAAGGCATTCAAGTTCAAGAAGCACAAAGAGTCCCAAGTAAGAAGAACCCAAACAGGCCCACAACAAGACACTTAGTAATTAAAATGCCACAAATTAAAGACAAAGAGAGAATCCTAAAAGCAGCAAGAGATAAGCAACAGGTTACCTACAAAGGGAACCCCATAAGGCTCTCAGCTGACTTTTCACAAGAAACACTACAGGCCAGAAGAGAATGGCATGAAGTAATCAAAGTCATGAAAAACAAGAATCTGAATCCAAGACTACTCTACCCAGCAAGGCTATCATTCAAAATAGAAGATCAAATAAAGAGCTTCCCAGACAAAAAAAGGCTAAGGGAATACATTAGCACCAAACCAGCACTGCAAGAAATGTTAAAAGGACTGCTGTAATTAGCAGTAGAAATGGGAAGAAAAATAGAACCACACTAAACAAAAATGGCAATAAATAAGTACATATCAATAATCACCTTAAACGTAAATGGATTGAATGCTCCCATAAAAAGACACAGACTAGCTGATTGGATAAGAAAGAATGACTCATCTATATGTTGTTTACAAGAGACCCACCTCTCAACATAAGACTCACATAGGTTGAAAGTGAAGGGATGGAAAAAAATTTTCCAAGCAAATGGAAAGCAAAAAAAAAAGCAGGGGTAGCAATTCTCATATCTGATAAAATAGATTTCAAAATGAAGACCATAACTAGAGACAAAGAAGGCGCCTATATAATATTGAAAGGATCTATCCAACAGGAAGATATAACCTTGATAAACATATATGCACCCAATATAGGAGCACCAAAATATATTAAAAATCTTCTGGAGGACTTCCAAGGAGAAATCGACAACAATACAATCATAGCAGGGGACTTCAACACCCCATTGACAGCACTGGATAGATCTTCTAGGTAAAAAATTAGCAAGGAAACAGAGACTCTAAATGAAGCACTAGACCAAATGGATTTAATAGATATCCACAGAGAATTACACCCCAAAACTACAGAATACACATTCTTCTCAAGTGCACATGGAACATTCTCAAAGATAGACCACATGATAGGACACACACTAAATCTCTACAAGTTCAAGAAGATTGAAATCATATCAAGCATCTTCTCAGATCACAATGGCATGAAACTAGAAATCAATTGCAACAACAACATGCAAAGACATTTCAACACATGGAGGCTAAATAGCATGTTATTAAACAATGAATGGGTCACCGAGGAGATCAAGGAAGAAATTAAAAATTTCCTGCAAACCAATGAAAATGAACACACAACAACACAAAATCTATGGGATGCACCGAAAACAGTTCTGAGAGGGAAGTTCATAGCATTACAGGCCTACCTCAAGAAACAAGAACATTTTCTAATTGACTGTCTAACCTCATAACTTAAAGAATTAGAAAGCAAACAAAAAGAAAACCCCAGAGCAAGTAGAAAGAAGGAAATAGTAAAGATCAGAGCAGTAATAAATGACATAGAGACCAAAAAAAAACAATTCAAAGGATCAATGAAACAAAGAGCTGGTTTTTCGAAAAGATAAACAAGATTGATGGACCCTTAGCTAGACTCACCAAGAAACAAAGAGAGAGAACCCAAATACACAAAATCAGAAATGAAAGAGGAGAAGTAACAACCAACACCTCGGAAATACAAAAGATCATTAACAACTACTATTAACAACTATATGGCAACAAATTCGACAATCTAAGTGAAATGGACAAATTTCTAGAAACACACAGTCTCCCAAAACTATTCCTGGAAGAGATAGAAAACTTGAACAGACCAATAACAACTAAGGAAATTGAAGAGGTAATCAAGACTCTCCCAGCAAACAAAAGCCCAGGCCCAGATGGCTTCAGGGGGGAGTTTTACTGAACATTCAAAAAAGAACTAACACCCATTCTCCTCAAACTATTTCAAAAAAGTCAAGAAGAAGGAAGACTTCCAAACACGTTCTATGAGGCCAGCATAATTCTAATTCCAAAACCAGAAAAAGACACTATGAAGAAAGAAAACTACAGGCCAATATCCCTGGTGAACATAGACGCCAAAATCCTGAACAAAATATTAGCAAATCGAATCCAGAAATACATCAAAAAAATTATTCACCATGATCAAGTGGGATTCATTCCAGGGATGCAAGGCTGGTACAATATTCGCAAATCAATAAACGTGATACACCACATAAACAAAATGAAGAATAAAAACCACATGATCATATCAATAGATGCTGAAAAAGCCTTCGACAAAATCCAGCATCCATTTCTGATAAAAACGCTCAGTAATGTAGGAATAGAGGGATCATATCTCGACATAATAAAGGCCATATATGAAAGACCTACAGCCAACATCATACTCAATGGACAGAAACTAAAAACATTTCCATTAAGAACAGGAACAAGACAGGGATGTCCACTTTCGCCACTCTTATTTAACATTGTACTGGAAGTCTTAGCCACAGCAATCAGACATGAAGAAAAAGTAAAAGGGATCCAAATTGGAAAGAAGGAAGTGAAACTGTCATTATTTGCAGATGACATGATATTGTACATAGAAAACCCTAAAGACTCCATCAAAAATCTACTAGACTTAATACACGAATTTGGCAAAGTAGCAGGATACAAAATTAACGTCAAGAAATCGACGGCATTCTTGTACACCAATGATGAACTCACAGAAAGAGAAACTGAAAAAACAAGCCCATTTACCATCGCGCCAAAAAAATTAAGATACCTAGGAATAAAATTAACCAAAGATGTAAAGGACTTATTTGCAGAAAACTACAGGTCATTGAAAAAAGAAATCGAGAAAGATATAAAAAAGTGGAAGCAGATACCCTGTTCATGGATTGGGAGAATTAACATCATTAAAATGTCCATACTACCCAAAGCAATCTATAGATTCAACGCAATCCCCATCAAAATACCAACGGCATACTTCACAGAATTAGAACAATTACTTCAAAAGTTAATATGGAACCAAAAAAGGCCCCGAATAGCCACAGCAATCTTGAAAAAAAAAGAACAAAGTAGGGGGAATCACAATACCAGATATCAGGTTATAATACAAAGCCACTATAATTAAAACAGCCTGGTACTGGCACAAGAACAGGCATATAGACCAGTGGAACAGAACTGAAAACCCAGAAATGGACCCAAGGCAATATGCTCAACTAATATTTGACAAAGGTGGCAAGAGCATACAGTGGAGTAAAGACAGCCTCTTCAATAAATGGTGTTGGGAAAATTGGACAGCTACATGCAAAAAAATGAAACTAGATCATCAACTTACACCATACACAAAAATAAACTCAAAATGGATAAAAGACTTAAATGTGACCCGTGAATCCATAAAAATTCTCGAAGAAAATGTAGGCAACAAAATTTCGGGCATCATACAGAGCAGAATTTTCACTGATACATCACCTAAGGCAACAGAAATAAAGGGGACTACATGGGACTACATCAAACTAAAAAGCTTCTGCACAGCAAAAGAAACAATCATCAAAATGGAAAGGCAACCCACTGTATGGGAGAACATCATTCCCAATGATGTATCAGATAAGGGGTTAATTTCCTATTTATATAGAGTGCTCATACAACTCCACAAAAGGAAGACAAAGAACCCAATTAAAAAATGGGCAGAGGAGCTGAATAGACACCTCTCCAAACAGGACATACAAATGGCCAAAAGACATATGAAGAAATGCTCAACATCACTAATCATTAGAGAGATGCACATTAAAACAACAATGAGGTATCACCTCACACCTGTCAGAATGGCCGCCATCAACAAATCATCAAACAACAAGTGTTGGCGAGGGTGTGGAGAAAAGGGGATTCTAATACACTGCTGGTGGGAATACAGACTGGTGCAGCCGCTATGGAAAACAATATGGTGCTACCTCAAAAAATTAAAAATTGAACTTCCATTTAACCCAGTGATCCCACTGCTGGGAATATACCCTACGAGGCCTGAAACACCAATCAGGAAGAATATATGTACCCCCATGTTCATAGCAACACTATTTACAATAGCTAAGATCTGGAAACAGCCCAAATGTCCACCAGTAGACAAATGGATAAAAAAGCTGTGGTACATATACACAATGGAGTACTATGCAGTGGTAAGAAAGAAAGATCTCTTATCCTTTGAGATTACATGGAGGGACCTGGAAAGTATTATGCTAAGTGAAACAAGCCAAACAGAGAAAGACAAATACCACATGATCTCACTTATATACGGAATATAATGAACATAACAGTCTGAGGAATACAGTAGACCCAGACACATGGAAGTAGGACACAGACTGACATCCCTCAGAAGAGGGTGTGTGGGGGGGTGGGGGGTGGGAAGAGATAAACCACAGAACTTATATACATGTATGCATGACCAATGGACATGGACAACTAAGCCCGGGATGGGGCGGAGGTGGGGTGGGGGGTGCCAATGGGGTAAAAGGGTAAAATATCTGTAACAAAAAAATAAATTAAAAAAATTCATAATTTGAAAAAAAAAATAAAAATAAAAAAAATAAAACTACAGTAGTGAAAATGATGTAGTACTGGAATAAAGATAGACATATAGACTAATAGAATAGAATAGAGAGCTCAGAAATAAATCTTCATATATTTAGTGTAAAATTAATAAACAGAAACTTTAATTAAAATAGTTTTGGGAGGTTAGAAGAGAGCTTTTATTCACATGTCACTCAACACACACTACTGACACCAGCAGGAAGGAATGTACTTTGTATTTCAAACAGGGAGTGATACTACGTGACTAGCTGAGTAGGAGGAAGATTTCCTTGCCCAGTAATGGCTCAGCCAATGAATAGTCACTGTTCCTAGAAATGTCAGTTTCTTCCAACAGACTGTTTGTAACAGTCCCTCTGAAGTTCATAAAACACCCCTCTCTTTGTTTTCCTGGTATTTCACCTAGTCCACTGTTTGACCACATGTCCTGAATTGCAACTTTTTGTTTTCCCCAATAAATCTATTTTTTTCTGGACAAATATGTACTATATGTTGAAGGCCAACAATAATTAAAAAATTTTTACAAGGGTTTCAAGACCATTTGGTGGGGAAAATACAGTTTTATTAATAAAATCTCAGACATCATACGCAGCAGAATTTTCACTGATACATCACCTAAGGCAATAGAAACAAAGGAGAAAATGAACACATGGGACTACATCAAACTCAAAAGCTTCTGCACAGCAAAAGATACAATCATCAAAACAGAAAGATTATCGTTTCTTTAGTGAGCACAAACCAAAACCTCAAAAGCACAAGCATTTGGCACTCTTAGAAACAGTTTTTAGGAACAGACACAAAATGCAAACTGAAGAGGCTGGGGCACAGAAACAGTTCTGACCAAGAGGGGGAGCGAGAGACAGAGCGAGAGAGAGTGGAAGGGAGAAAGGAGCCTGTGGGAAGACGTGGAGAGAAAGCGATGTCAGAAAATACTTAACAGTGAGGAACCCTGAGCACCTATGAGGATATGAGAGCCAAAGAAGGAAAAGAGAGAAAACAGAGACTTAGCAACTGCACCGTGGAGGGGAAGAGTTAGTGCTGCTCTGAGCCCAGTGGCGGGCCATGGGACTCACCTTCTTTGTCCCAGCTGCAGAGTCCCGTTAATACTAAATGTCTCCATTGGCAAGTGAAGTTTTGTCTGAAGGGAGCCTGAAAAAGTTGGAGACAAGACATCATATATCTGAGTGACAGAAATTAGCAAAAGAGATTCAATTAAGATTCATTGAAAATTTATTTTCTCCCTGTTACCAATTTCAGAGAGTGTTGGTTTAAAAGGCAGAGGAGATTATTTCAGTACCAAGTAGCCCTAATGTTCTCTTTGGCCTCAAGGAGATATACCTTGTTTTACTTACCACAGGCCTTCTCAAAAGATTTTACTGTCAGTCCTTTTGATACTGTTGTAATAATCTGGTCATTATTTAACAGGAAAGGGGAGACAGATAATTCAAGCATGCCATTTATGGAAATCTGCAAATTAACACCCTCCAGGTTTATTCCCTGTAGACTGATGGGACAAGGGACCAAACAAAGGCAGTTTAGAGGCCTGCCCAGAAAGGTGTGCATGACATGGGAAGGCGCCTACCTGCCAATCACACCTACAGACAGGCAATTGGCCATGAAATGTCTGAGCCAACGGGAGATCGCATCCACAAAGCAAAGCCAGTGTAGAGCAAGACAGCTTTAGGGCACGTGCCCGGGGGCAGCTGGGCTGAGCCAAGAAGGGGTCAGCCTCGAATAGGAATGGGGTGTAGGTTTACACTCTGCTTCTGGCTTCCGGCAGTTCCTGCTGATGCATCTGCCTGGCCCATTGTCCACGTTGCCGTTGGACTGGTCTGGTATCTTGTCCAGCATCTGCTGGGTGGTCCATCGTCTTGTGGGTAATCTGAGAACCCTCACTCAGCAGAAGGCCGAGCCAAGGCCATGCCAACAATGCATTTGTCACAGTTCCCACCTTTTGCAGGCTTTGACCTTTACCCTTTAAAACGCTGCTAACCCTTTCAGGCCAAACAGGCATGGCCACTGCAAGGGTGGACTCTGAATATTTAATCCTCAGAAGCAAGTAGGTTAGGTCTCTTGGTCTTTGGCCCTCCTGCTCTCTTGAGACTCCTGTTGCGGGAGAGGGTTCCCCTGCATTCGGTCACGCTCACAGTCATTTGTGAACCCTACAATGGACTGATGGCCTGCAGCCAGCCTGCTGCTGCACTGGACCCGGTGGCAACGTGGGAAGGAAACTCTGGACACTGGCCCTGCTTCTAGCTCTGCTAAAGTCCCAGCGACCTGTCTTTCAGGACTGGCTGGGGAGGCCTGTGTCTACACAACCCAAGGAATGTAACTCCGTGCAGATAAAGTCTTCCACCACATCTCACCCTCCCGTGGGGCCTCTGCTTACGATTTTTCCAGCTGCGCCCCAAGAACATTACTCCCATGAGCAATGGATGCATTTGATTCTCCAGTAACACTTTCATGATGCTAATTAAGAGATACCTCCATTGTGTTTGGTCCAGAATAGCGTAGGGCGTGGTTTAACAGCGCCCGAGGCACGATGCTTCACTGAAGAAGAATGGAGTTCTTCCACCTTCCACAGATTTCTCTTAGCTCTGGATATTCTTGTAAGATAATTAATTAAACTGAGACCTGGAGAGCACACATTGGAAGTGGAGGCTGAAGGGAGATGTGGCCAGGCTCTGCAAAAAATTCCACAAATCTGCCCAAACGCCTCGGTTGGCTGCTCCCGCGGTTCCCCTGAGGAGTGTGCTACATTCTGTTCTCCCAATGCCATTTTTCTCAGCATGCACAAGGAAGACCGATAACTCTTTCTGAAACAGGAAACAAGATCTTGAAGAATGTATGGAGCTATTTTTAAAACCATAAAATGATTGTAAAGGAGCCTCTATTGGAAATCTATGTAAGAGAAAGTTGCAATATTTATGTCCCAATACGCCGCCATCCAGAAACTATACATTATACGATGGTCATAAAGGAGGGAATGAGGGAACTGCTGGTTTGGTGTGAACAAAGGAGCCACCATCCCCGCTGCTAATAATAATAGCTACTGTAACAATGCGGAGTAAAATTTTCCAGTTGCCCTGTAATTGGCAATTAAGGTCCATATTCAAAAGAGCTGTCAATGAATGGGGTCAGATGACCCATGGGGCTTACAAAAATGGGATGGAATATTTCCAGAACAATCAGCAGTGGGTAACTTGTCAATCCAGGTCTGATGATGGATTACTGACAAGGAGCAAAGGAAAAACCAAGGTCATTCTGAAAGGTCTTCTGCCTTTTGGGGCAGTGGAGTCTAAGAAACTGGAAACTCACCCTCCCTCGGAGGTGGGGTCCATCTACAAGGAGCTACTGGCATTTCACAGCATTACAAACACAGGACGGCGTTAATGCTTCCCCGAGGGCACTGCCTGCAGAGGGAGCCCTGGAGGAGACGGATATGCTCGCCTTCAGAAACACACACAAAGAAGGCAGCTTGGCTCTGGGCAGCCGGGTGGTTCGGAACACGGGAGGACCACAGGAGTGCCCCTCACCAGCAAGAAAAATGTGCCACTCCCCTTCCCAGACCCCCATGGTCCTCAGAGGACATGGAGGAAGAATCCGCAGGGCCCCAGGTTTGGATGCGAGATGGGGGACACCTATGCCCCTCTAAAGGTGTTCTGCAGTGGGAGGCAGGTCAGGGTAATCATGATACCTTTACAAGAAAATCACATGGTCCGTGCACACACGGCTCATTCTGCTGATGTCCTGCACAACAGGGGACTCCCAGGGCAGTTCTGCATCATGGCAGCACCCCCAGTGCACATGACCATTGCTGCCTCTTTTAAATGGTTTTTCTTTATTGATTTTAGAGAGAGAGGAAGGGAGAAGGAGAGAGAGATGGAAATATTGATGAGAGACAACATCAACTGGCCGCCTCCTGCCCACCCCCCACTGGGGACCAGGCCCACAACTTGGGCATGTGCCCTGACCGGGAATCGAACTGGCGACCTCCTGGTGCAGGGTCAACGCTCAGCCACTGAGCCACGTTGGCCGGGAGACCTTTGCTGCCCCTACAGCTCTTCACTCGAGGCCAGAAGACGGACGGCAATGAGCAGAAGAACAGCAACTCGTGCCGTCTCCACACCAAGCCGCTGCACCTCAGCGACAGCCAGTGATGAAGGAGATAAAGTTTACATTCCACGTGGAACTGGATATATAAGCATCCCTGGACTGAGTTTAATAATCAAACAGCCGGAAGTTACGGAATTTTGCAAGGTCATCCTCAGACGGGAAAGTGAGCTTCTGCTCAGCGAGCTGAAAACAGCGCATGGAGAGGAAAATTATCTTTGCAAATATCAGATCGTATTTCCAGAGAAGCGCCATGTTCTGGGTGCTGCACATATCCCCGAACCCTGAGTGACTGGTTAGATCTATTCTGAGATGAGGACACTGAGGATGAAAGCAGCTCCCCTCTGACACCCAGATCAGCTGCCTTCACTTGGGTCCGACGCACTCCAGTCCTGTGCTCTTTCCCTACATTGCTCTGTCTTCCCGACCGGAAACCGTAGTTTCTTTAAGACACAGTGATATTCACACGTACATATCTAGCCAACATGAAAAGGTTTTAGACTCAATTTCATATACATCAGAACATTGAACAACACAGGTTTGACCTGCCTGAGTCCACTTACGGATATTTTCCAATAAATACTATAAATAATGTTCTCTTCCTTATAATTTTTTTTTTTGCAGATATTTTCTTTTATGTAGCTTAATTTTTTAAAAAAATTTTTTGTATCCTCACTCGAGGACTTTTTCAATTTTTGTTCAGATAAAGCAGGAGGGAGAGAGAGGATGAGAGACAGAGAGAGGAAGAGAGAGAGAAACATCAATGTGAGAGGGAAACATCAACTGGTTGCCTCCCACATGACCCCAACCAGGGCCAGGGACAAACTGCATTCAAGGTGGGTGCCCCTGACCAGAATCAAACCCGTGACTCATGGTCTGCGGGCCGACGTTCCAACCGCTGAGCCAAACCGACCAGGTCTCTGCAGCTTACTTTAATGTAGAATACAGTATCTAATACACATAGCATCCAAAATGTGTTCATCAACTGTTCACCTGACAGTAAGGCTTCCCCTCAAAAGTTGCCTGTGGATTTTTGACTGTGCAGCTGGGGCCCTGACCCCACAGGGCTCACAGGTTAGGATACTGGAAGTCGACCTCCTTCACACTCGCACCCCCACCAGTCACACAGGCTAAATGCTGACAGAGGAGACTGTCAACCCACTTACTAAGTGTTCTGCGTATGCTCAACGTGTGGGAAACGCCACACCTGTGGAATCAAGTACAAGGTAAACAGTGTGCCCGCCGGGTGCTGCACTGATGTCGACCGACGGTGCGAGAAAACACATCCAGGAGGACACGCTCAGCAACGCCGAGACGAGCGTTTGGACAACTGGCATGAGTGCCCGGCCCCGCCGACACAGAGTCAGCAATCAGCCCCGCACGTGGGGTCACTGCTCGTGGTAGCATCTGACGAATAAGGACAGGGACATTTTTTAAAGTTTAGTATAAGTGCCCGGTCGGTGTGGCTCAGTGGTTGAGCGTCGACCCGTGCACCAAGAGGTCACCAGTTCAACTCCCGGTCAGGACACATGCCCAGGTTGTGGGCCTGGTCCCCACGGAAGGGCATGCAGGAGGCAGCCAATCGATGTTCTCTCTCATCCATGTTTCTATCCCTTTTACTTCCTCTCTCTTTAAAAATCAATAAAGAAGAACAAAATTAAGAAAAAATATTCTTAAAAGTTTGGTATTTTTTCCTAAACACAAACCTAAACTGGGGCCCAGCTCTTTTAGGCCTCACCAGATAAACTCACTTCCACTCATTGGCTCCCACTCTTTGTTTTGATTGAAACCATGTCACCTCATTTGGGTTTTTAAATTTAACATCCTAAAAAGGAGGCTGAAACTGACTTTTGATTTGCTGCACTCAACAAGACAGGGGCACCTGCTATAATTGAGTGGTTTTGTAATTATTTTTACTTTGTGCGCACACACACACACACACACACACACACACAGCATTCTTGTAAGTACCTGCAGTGTAGTTACAAATATTATTTGTTGCTTATCATAGAAAATGTTGTAAAGCAAATTTGCAATTTTCAAACACAGCTTCTTGCAATATAATATCATGCTCTCACTATTCTAAAAAACATAGATAAAAACAAACAAATTAACACATACACACACATATATTTACACAAAACTTTAGAGATTTTTTGTTCGGATCACTTTAAAGAGAAAAGCAAAATGAATTACCATACAAATCAAGGTAAACGTTTTCACACTGAAGCTGACTCACTGAATAAAAAATATAACTTATTCTGTTCTTGGTGTTACTTTTTTAATGTGCAGCTACAGCAGGTCAGACATTACTCCAGAAGTGGTATATGTATAACACAAATTAATTTTACAAAAACCTTTCATGCATTTTACAGAGGAGAAGCCAGAAGCCAAGAGAGGCAAGATAAAGTGCCCCAGTGATTCATTCATAAAGCTGTGAGAGTCCCCAAAACCTGTACCATTTTCCTCCACCGGCCTGTAAATGATCGATTTTTTTTCATGAGTTGGAATCACTTTTGCATGTATCTTCCTTTCTTCCTCTTCTTTTATTGCTCCATGAAAATGAGCCTACCAGATGACAGGGACATCTATATTTTCCTCCTGAGGTGTGAGCCCCAGGCTTATTTTTTCAGGCTTTATGGAAAAGTAGATCGTGCCATGTGCAATTATGACAAGGACTGAGCACGAGTGTTCAGTGACGGTGAAGAAGCTAATGGCCATGGAAAGGGTCATGGTGCTGATGCAGGTAGAACAGAACCATTCTTGGGCAAAAATTATTGAAGGGATCAGATACAAAATTTAGGAAGAGCCTTAATTCCTTTGGCCTTGTTTTATACAGGCTGCCCACTTTATCAACGGCTGAGTAGCTCAGTTGGTTGGAGCATTGTTCTGTACACCAAAAGGTTGTGAGTTCAATTCCTGGCCAGGGCACATACCTAGGTTGTGGGTTCCATCTCCGGTCGGGGTGGGTGTGGGAGGCAGACAATGGATGTTTCTCTCTCTCATCAATACTTCTTTCTATCCTCAGGTGAGAACATAAAAAAGTAAGTAAAATATAGAAAATAAAGCTAAATAGCAAAACATCTTTAATTTTTTTTTCTGTATTGATATTAGAGGGAGAGAGATAGAAACATCGATGAGAGAGAACATCGATTGGCTACCTCCTGCATACCCCCAATGGGGATTTGGCTCACAACCTAGGCATGTGCCCTGACCGGGAATTGAACTGGCAACTTCTTGGTGCATGGGTCAACTCTCAACCACTGAGCCACACCATCCAGGCGAAATAGCAAAACATCTTTGATGTTCTCATTAGAGCATGGGCAAAAAGCTAACATCAAATATGCTATGCTTTCTTTCCAAGAAAATGATTCCTTTTAAAACTAATTTTGTTTGAGACATACCATGTCAAAATAAATGAAAATACTGTAAATAACTCCTGCTACAGTTGATAACCTAATGAAGCCTCATACATGAAGCTCCACATGTTTTTGTATACATTTATATAGGGGTATGTGGAATCACAGTGCGCATTTTCTTCAATGCCATTAAGGAAGCCACTCAGCGGACCACTCTGGGCGCCATGTCTGTCAGGACAAAGGCAGAAACCACTGAGTCCTGGGCATAGCCAACATCACAAGCCAGAGTCGCAGTGAAAACCAAGCACCAAGCTGTATTTTTTGCAGTTAAAGCTGCAGCTTTTCCACTTGATACATTTCCGACTCTATTTCTTAGTAGGTTTTTTGTTTTGTTTTGTTTTGTTTTGTTTTCCTGAGCTTAGAACCTGAAGTTTGACACCATTTTTGAGCTTTGAGGACCTTTTCCTCTCCTCTGTCTGCTAGGTTCTCCTGATGCCTTGGGTTTACTAATTGAGCCCGAAAGAGTCTTGCTCAAGATTTCACAATCCAGCCCGGCTGGTGTGGCTCAGTGAGTGAGCGTCGACCCATGCACCAGGAGGTCGCCGGTTCGATTTCCTGTCAGGACACATGCCCAGGTTGTGGGCCTGATCCCCAGTTGGGTCATGCAGGAGGTGGCCAATGTTCTCTCTCATCGATGTTTCTATCTCTCTCTCCCTCTCTCTCTAAAGTCAATAGAGAAAACAATTAAAAAAGAAAAATATTTCACAATCCAAAGACAATAAAGTCCATTTGTTCTTGCATTGACAAACTTTAGCTAGCTGTCTGTAAAGCACATATTACAAAGGTAGAATCTCAGACTGCATCCATCCATATCAATTCATTTTTACAGTAGCATGTTACATACAATGGGGAAAAAAAAGGAGATTTGCAGACCAGAGATATATAGATTTAAATTCAACTCCTATCTGTCGAGGAAAATGTTTGCATCCAAATTACAAAAGTGATTATTTAAGTCATGTTTAAAGCTGAGCTGCAAATGGAAAACTCAGAAAGGAAAAGATGAACAGATTTGACTGTGTAAAAATTTGAAGAAAGAGGACAGTTCTATAGAAATAATAAAAACACAAGTAATGGGCAAATGAAAAACTGGGAACAAATATTTGTAGCAAACACTGACAGGTAAAGGGTTATTATATTTAATATTATGAGAAGCCTTTGAATATTAGTGAGACAACCACCAGGATTCTGACAAAGAAATGTGCTGACGAAAAGCATGACAGAACAATGACAGGACCCGCAAGCATCGGCAAAGAAAAGTTCTCAAAAATAATAAGAGGATGCAACTAAATATAATAATGGGATCCCACTTCCACCTATACAATCAGAAGATGTGTTTGGTGCGTACTTTCCAGTACTGTTAGGAGTAGACGAGAATTGTCTGTTTGCATGGCTGGCTTCCAGGTGTGATTCAGATCTTCCAGCTGCTTCTACAAGAGCTACCTGACCATCTCACTGGTGTTTGCATTCTGTCTCCCCACCTGCTTTATTCTCTCTGTAGAACGTATGACTCTCTAGCACTATCTTATTTTTGCTTCTAGAAATTGTCTTCCAACTGGAATATAAGAAACCTGAGACTAAAGCCCTACATGTCTCCCCCCTCCACAAAGCAGGACCCCATTACGTTGTGACTCCCTGAACTCACCTGGTTGAACGGGTGAAGACACTTTCAGGGACCCTAGTTCCGCAGCACGCACATCAAAGCTCCCCAGTTCTCTTTGTTTTGACCCATAATCCCAGTCACAGATTTATTTCCAGAAAAAATCAGAGATACACATTAAGTCTTATGTACAGTGTTAACCATCACAATATTAGTATTATTTATAATAGCAAAAAACCCAAAAAACACATAAATGTCCAAAAATGCAGAAATGTTTAAATAATTTCTGATGTATTTCTAGTATGTAAAATTAAGCAATCACCAAAAGTCAAGCTTTCCAAATCAATTTATCACCTAATTTAAAATAAAAACCTGAAATAAAGCAATACATAAAATTGTATATGCAGAATAATCCCAATTTTGCTAATGTATATTTATACATAAACATACACTATATGCACCATAGGTCACTGGCCTTTGAGGTCATAATTTTGTCCATGACAAGCTACAATTGTCTACGGGTTCATCGCTGGTTACTGGAAGAACCCTGGGGTTTTCCCTTGTTACTTTCCCCAGTCATCCCTGGGTAGCCTACTAAATGGTTCCAGGTCTCATAAATCCAACCCATCTTACCACTGTCTCAAGAACCTACCTCGTACCTTCTGAGGTACTTCTAAAAATATGTTTTTATTGATATTTTAGAGAGAGATAGAAACATCGATGTGCAAGAGATACATCGATCAGCTTCCTCATGCACTCCCCCACTGGGGATCGAACGTGCAACACTGGGCATGTGCCTGGAACTCTCAGTCCATGGGACGGCTCTCAGTCCACTGAGCCACACTGGCTGGTCTCGTGCTTTTCTCTAAACCTGTGTGAGCTAAACATCGCCTGAGCCTTTGCCTTTGAACATCCCAGTAGTCAGCCTCCTCTAATATTTAATGGTGTAAAACAGAGGTATTGGAATGGAATGATAATATAGAAAATAATTTGTAGGTGGTTCAGGATGGCGGCGGAGGTAAACGTGGTATCACATCCTCCCATAACCACATCAAAATTATGACAAAACTACAGAACAACCATTCTTCAGAACTGCCTGAAACCCAGCAGAATGGAAGTCCTACAACTACAAAATTAAAGAAGTCACCACATGGAGACTGGTAGGAGGGGCGGGGGTGTGGACAGGCTGGGCCCACACCCACATGTGGCAGATAAAAATCAGGAGGGACACCTCGGCTGGGAAGGTCCTCCTTGAGGACTGAGGGGTCCCTGTCCCACACCAGGCGCCCAGCTCAAGGTCCCAGTGCCATAACTTCTGGCTGTAAAACCAGCGGGAACTGAGGCAGAGGGGGGCTGCAGCTGCAAAAGTCCCAGCAGTTACTCTTAAAGGGCCTACGCACAGACTTAATCAGACCTGCTTTCTCTGAGCTCCCAGGGAAGGCAGCTTGAGGGGCACCAGAGAACAGGAAAGAACTGAGCTGTTTGGCCTGCGGACAAGGGCTGGAGGGGCAGCTTTCTCCTGGACAGACGTGCTGGTGGAGGCCGCTTTTCCTTTGGTGAGCCCTTCCCTCACCATGTCCATGACTCCAGCAACCTGGCTCACACTGGTTGCCCCGCCCTGGTGATTCCCTGAGGCCCCGCCCCACCCAGATTTTGGGCCCACCCAAGCTGTTTCCCAAGGCTTTACCATAGGATTGGCCTGTCTTGGATCCGGCTTTAGAGTTTCCTAAAATCTCTCAAACAAGCAGCATCTGATACCTGAGCCCACTAGTGCACCTGGCACCATCGGGCCAGTGGACACCCTGTGTCAATACAGACCAGTGCACAGTAGTGGAGCTGCCAAGGTGCCCCTTGAAGAAACCGCAAATGTCTGAGAGCCCAGCACCATCCCCCACAGCAGCAGACTGATCAGAGTTGAGATACCCCCCCATCAGACAGAGGCTGGGGAACAGACATTCATCCCCAGGCAACAGATGCACAGACCAGAAGCAGAGGACTATCCTCCTCACACCCCCCCCCCCAAAAAAAACAAACAAACAAACAAAAAAAACTACAGCAAAGGCTGAACAGGAGCTGAGCTCCACTGGGCAGCAGCCATCCTCAGCCACCAGCCATGGGACCGGGGCTAAACAGGGCCCCGTCTGACCCAGCTACCCACAAGAGCAGTGTGAAACCGGGGCTCAAGTGGGACCAGTCTCCATGAGCTCCATACCTCTCCTTAAGTGGCCCCAGCCTGGCACTAGAAGCAGCCAGCCTTGGTTCACAACTTCATTTTTCCTGGACACCTCCAAGCCCAGCACAAGCAGCAGCCATTTGCAGATCACTTTGTAGCTTATGCCTGGGGGCCCTGGGTAGAACACCAGGCTGTGACTGACCTTGCCTCAGTGTCAGCACACCAAGTGGACAGCTTCAGACCACGTCTAAACACCACCACCCAACCACCTCCACAAGTGACACACTCAGTGAGTGAACTCAGTGGGTACCAGAGCCCTGCTGAAGTAAGTTTTGCTCTGTGTGGTGGGCCCTGCAGAGCTGATCCTCCAAGGTAGAGGTCAGGGGTCACAGCCAGTTCCTGCAGATAATCAGCCTAAGTAAATCCCTCCCATTGATGTGTCAACAGCAATCAAGACTCAATTACAAGAGAAGGTTTACAGTCCACACTAGGGGTGCACCTCAAGGGCCCAGCTGGGGTGATCAGGGAGGTTGTGCCACTGGATCATACAGGACACCTATAATAGCAGGCCACCCTACAAAGCCTAGAAAGCAAAACAACTCTGCCTGATACATAGAAACAATCACAGGAAAACAGCCAAAATAAGGACAAAAAAAACATGTCCCTAATGAAAGGAAAGAACAAAACTCCAGGAGAAGAACTAAACAAAATGGAGATAAGCAATCTAACTGATGCAGAGTTCAGAACACAGGTTATAAGGTTTCTCAGGGAACTTGGTGAGACATACAAGGGACTTGGGGAGACCTTCAAGGAACTTAGTGAGACCTTCAAGGAACTAAGAAGACCTCCGGGAACTTAGTGAGAACATCAACAACATAAAAAAGGGCCAGTCAGAAATTAAGGATGCACTAACTGAAATAAAAAATAATTTAAAGGGAATCAATAGTAGAATAGGTAAAGCCAAGAAACAAACCATTGACTTGAAATATAAGGAAGTAGAAAAAACCCAACTAGAACAGCCAAAAGAAAAAAGAATCCAAAAAAATGAGGATAATGTAAGGAGCCTGTGGGACAACTTCCAGCACGCCAACCTTTGCATTATAGGGGTGCCTGAAGAAGAAGAGAGAGAGCAAGGAATTGAAAAACTATTTGAAACAATAATGACAGAATAAGTCCCTAACTTGGTGAAGGAAACAGACATACAAGTCCAGGAAGCACAGAGAGTCCCAAACAAGTTGAACCCAAAGAGGTCCACACCAAGACACATCATCATCAAAATGCCAAAGGTTAAATACAAAGAGAGAATCTTAAAAGCAGTGAGAGAAAAGCACTCTGTTACCTACAAAGGAGCTCCCATAAGACTGTCAATAGATTTCTCAAAAGAAACTTTGCAGATCAGAAAGAAGTGGCAAGAGATATTCAAGGTGATGAAAAGCAAAGACCTACAACCAAGATTACACTATCCTGCAAAGCTATCATTTAGAATCGATGGACATATCAAGGGTTTCCCAGACAAGAAAAAGCTAAAGGAGTTCATCACCACCAAACCAGTATTATATGAAATGTTGAAGGGTCTTATTGAAGGCAAAGAAGAATAAAAATATGAACAATAAAATGGCAAATAATACATATCTATCAACAATTGAATCCACAAACAAAATGAGCAAGCAGAACAGAAACAGATTCATGGATATCGAGAACTTTTTGTTGCTTGCCAGATGGGTGGGAATTGGGGGGATGGTGAAAAAGATGAAGGAATTAAGAAGTACAAATTGGTCCTTAGACTGATGAACCTCAAAGGAAAAGGGAAAGGGAGGGCAGGATGAGATAAACCAAAAGATTTCTATGCATATATGCGTAACCAATGGACACCGACAATAGTGGGGGAAGGCAGGATGGGACAGGAATGGGGAGGAGGGGATCAATGAGGAAAAAAGGGATAAATATCTGTGATGCATTCAACAATAAACATGAGTCTTAAAAGAATAAATAAATAATTGTAACATATGTACCACACCAATGCATGAGGTTAAATAACAGAGAAAACCAGGGGACAGGGAGTAGAGTATATGAAAACACTGTAATTTCTATTCATTGTTTGTTTGGTTTTTTTTGTAACCCTAAAACTACTCTAACAAATAAACTATATCAATATTTTCTTTTGTGGATAAGAATCACAATTGCATTCTTTTTTTTTTTTTTAATTTATTTATTTTTATAACAGATGTTTCTCCTTTTCCCCCCACTGATTCTCCCCTTCCCCACCCTCTCCACCCTATCCCCAGCTTTGTTGTCCATGTCCATTGTTCATGCATAAATGCATATCAGTTCTGTGGTTTATCTCTCCCCCACCACCCCATGTCCTGGAGATTGTCAGTTTGTACCTCACTTCCACATCTCTGGGACTTCCCCATTCCTCACATTGTTATGTTCATTATATTCCACAAATAAGTGAGATCATATGAAACTTGTCTTTCTCTGTTTGGCTTGTTTCACTTAGGATAATACTTTCCAGGTCCCTCAATGTCTTTTCAGAGGATAAAAGGTCTTTGTTTCTTACAGCTGCATAGTACTCCACCACTGTGTATATGTACCACTGCTTTTTTATTCATTCGTCTACTGATGGACATTTGGCCTGTTTCCAGATCTTGTAAATAGTGCTGCTACAAAAATGGGGGTACGTATATTCTTTCTGATTGGTGTTTCAGGCTTTTTAGGGTATATTCCTAGAAGTGGGATCACTGGGTCAAATGGATGTTCAATTTTTAATTTTTTGAGGTAACACCATATTGTTTCCATAGTGGCTGCACCAGTCTGCATTCTTCCCAAACATGAACTAGAGTCCCCTTTTCTCCACACCCTCACCAGCACTTGTTGTTTGATGTTCTGTTAATGGGGGCCATTCTGACAGGTGTGAGGTGACACCCCATTGTTGTTTTAATTTGCATCTCTCTGATGATTAGTGATGCTGAGCATTTCTTCATATGTTTCTTAGCCATTTGTATATTCTGTTTGGAGAGGTTTCTATTTAGTTCCTCTGCCCATTTTGTGATTGGGTTCTTTCTTTTCCTTTTGTTGAGTTGTATGAGCACTCTATATATTTTGGAAAATAACCCATTATATGATATATCATTGGCAATTTTGTTCTCCCATACAGTGGGCTGCCTTTCATTTTGATGATTGTATCTTTTGCTGTGCAAACACTTTTGAGTTTGATGTAGTCCCATGTGTTCATTTTCTCCTTTATTTCTATTGCTTAGGGGATGTATCAGTGAAAATTCTGCTGCGTGTGATGTCTGAAATTTTGTTGCCTACATTTTCTTGTAGGATTTTTATGGATTCATCAGTCACATTTAAGTCTTTTATCCATTTTGATTTTATTTTTGTGTATGGTGTAAGTTGATGGTCTAGTTTCATTTTTTTTTTTTTTTTTGCATGTAGCTGCCCAATTTTCCCAACACCACTTATTAAAAAGACTGTCTTTACTCCACTGTATGCTCTTGCCACCTTTGTCAAATATCAATTAAGCATATTGCCTTGGGTCCATTTCTGGGTTCTTTGTTCTGTTCCACTGGTCTATATGCCTGTTCTTGTGCCAGTACCAGGTTGTTTCTTTTTTTTTATTAACCAATTTATTTTTGTTACAGATGTTTCTCCTTTCCCCCCACTTATTTCTCACTCTACCTCCCCACGCTGTCCCCAGTTTTGTTGTTCATGTCCATTGTTCATGCACACATGCATATAAGTTCTGTGGTTTATCTCTTCGCCACCTCCCCCTCTTCTAGGGATTGTCAGTCTGTACCCCACTTCCACGTCTCTGGAACTACCCTATACCTCAGACTATTATGTTCATTAAATTCCATAAATAAGTAAGATCATATGATACTTGTCTTTCTCTGTTTGGCTTGTTTCGCGTAGGATAATACTTTTCAGGTCCCTCCATGTTGGCTCAAAAGATAAGAGATCTTTCTTTCTTACAGCTGCATAGTACTCCATTGTGTATATGTACCACAGCTTTGTAGTCCATTCATCTACTGATGGACATTTGGGCTTTTTCCAGATCTTAGCTATTATAAATAGTGCTGCTACTAATATGGGGGTACATATATTCTTTCTGATTGGTGTTTCAGGCTTCTTAAGTTTTATTCCTAGAAGTGTGATCACTGGGTCAAATGAAAGTTCAATTTTTAAATTTTTGAGGTAACACCATATTGTTCTCCATAGTTGCTGCACCAGTCTGCTTTCTCATCAGGAGTGTACTAGAATCCCCTTTCCTTCACGCCCTCACCAACACTTGTTGTTTGAAGATTTGTTGATGATGCCCATTCTGATAGGTGTGAGGTGATACCTCATTGTTGTTTTAATTTGCATCTCTCTGATGATTATTGATGCTGAGCATTTCTTCATATGTATGTCCTTCCACTTGGATGTCCTGTTTGGAGAGGTGTTTATTTCGTTCCTCTGCCCATTTTTTAATTGGGTTCTTTGTCTTCCTTTGTTGAGTTGTATGAGCACTCTATATATACTGAAAATTAATCCCTTATCTGATATATCTTTGGAAATTATGCTTTCCCATACAGTGGGTTGCCTTTCCATTTTGATGATTATATCTTTTGCTGTGCAGAAGCTTTTGAGTTTGATGTAGTCCCATGTGTTCATTTTCTCATTTGTTTCTGTTGCCTTTGGTGATGTATCAGTGAAAATTCTGCTGCATATAATGTCTGAAGTTTTGTTGCTTACATTTTCTTGTAGGATTTTTATGGATTCATGAGTCACATTTAAGTATTTTATTCATTTTGAGTTTATTCTTGTGCATGATGTAAGTTGATGATCTAGTTTCATTTCCTTGCATGTACCTGTCCAATTTTTCCAACACCATTTATTAAAGAGGCTGTGCTTACTCCACTGTGTGCTCTTGTCATCTTTGTCAAATATTAATTGAGCATATTGCCCTGGGTCCATTTCTGGGTTCTTTGTTCTGTTCCACTGGTCTACATGCCTATTCTTGTGCCAGTACCAGGTTGTTTTGATTACAGTGGGTTTGTAATATAACCTGGTAATGTGATACCTTTGTTCTTCTTTTTAAAGATTGCTGTGGTTATTCGAGGTCTTTTTGGTTCCATATGAACTTTTGAAGTATGTGTTCTAGTTCTGTAAGGTATGTCATTGGTATTTTGATGGTGATTGCATGGAATCTATAGATTGCTTAGGGTAATATGGACATTTTAATGATGTTAATTCTTCCAATCCATGAGCAGGGTATGTGCTTCCACTTTTTATATCTTCCTCTATTTCTTTTTTCAATGTAGTTTTCTGTGAATAGGTCCTTTATTTCTTTGTTTAAGGTATTATTTCTAGGTATCTTAAATTTTATGCCACATTGCTAAATGAGATTGTTTTTTTACTTTCTCTTTCTGAGACTTCATCATTGGTGTATAAGAATGCCATCAATTTATTGACGTTAATTTTGTATCCTGCTACTTTGCCAAATTCTTGTATTAAGTCTACTAAATTTTTGATGGAGTCTTTGGAGTTTTCTGCGTATAATATCATGTCATCTGAGAATAATGACAGTTTCACTCCCTCTTTTCCCATTTGGATCCCTTTTATTTATTTGGATCCCTATTTATTTTTCCTGTCTGATTGCTGTTGCTAATACTTCCAGTACTACATTAAATATGAGTGGCAAAAGTGGGCATCCCTGTCTTGTTCCCATTCTTAAGGGGAATGCTTTTATTTTTGTATTGAGAATGATGTTGGCTGTAGGTCTTTCATATATGGCCTTCATTATGTGGTGATATGATCCCTCTACTCCCAGATTGCTGAGTGTTTTTATCAGAAATGGGTGCTGGATTTTGACGAATGTTTTTCAATGTCTATTGATATGATCATATGATTTTTATCTTTCATTTTGTTTATGTGGTGTATCACATTTATTGATTTGGAATATTGCACCAGCCTTGCATCCCTAGGATGAATCCCACTTGGTCATAGTGAATAATTTTTTTGATATATTTCTGGATTCAAAATGCTAGTGTTTTGTTCAGTATTTTGGCATCTATGTTCATCTGGTATATTGGTCTATAGTTTTCTTTTTTTTGTAGTGTTTTTCTCTGGTTTTGGAATTAGAATTACGCTGTCCTCATAAACAAATTTGGAAGTCTTTCTTCTTGAGTGTTTTGAAATAATTCAAGGAAATATTTTGAGGAAATGGATATTAGTTCTTTGAATGTTTGGTAAATCTCCCCTGTGAAGCCATCTGGGCCTGGGCTTTTGTTTGCTTGGAGAGTCTTGATTACATCCTCAATTTTTTGTTGTTGTTATTGGTGTGTTCAAGTTTTCTATCTCTTCCCAGTTCAGTTTTGGGAGACTATGTGTTTCTAAAAATTTGTCCATTTTGCTTAGATTGTCAAATTTGTTGCCGTATGATTGTTCATAATATCTGTTAACAATCCTTTGTATTCCTGTGGTGTCAATTATTATTTCTCCTCTTTCATTTCTGATTTTGTGTATTTGGTTTGTCTCTCTTTGTTTCTTGGTGAGTCTAGCTAAGGGTCCATCAATTTTGTCTAACTTTAAAAAGAAAACAGCTCTCTGTAACATTGATTCCTTGAATTGTTTTTTTCGTTTCCATATCATTCATTTCTGCTCTGATCTTTACTATTTCCTTTCTTCTACTTGCTCTGGGGTTTTCTTTCTGTCTTCTTTCTATCCCTTTAAGTTGTGAGGTTAGATATTCTATTAGCATTTTTTTCTTGCTTCTTGAGGTAGGCCTGTAGTGCTATGAACTTCCCGCTCAGAACTATGTTCGCTACATCCCATAGATTTTGTATTGTTGTGTGTTTATTTTCATTGGTTTTCAGCAAGTTTTTAATTCTTCCTTGATTTCCATGGTAACCCATTCATTGTTCAATAACATGCTAATTGGCCTCATTGTTTTCAAATGTTTTTGCATGTTCTTATTGCAATTGATTTCTAGTTGCATGCCATTGTGATCTGAGAAAATGCTTGATATGATTTCAATCCTCTTGAACTTGTAGAGACTTAGTATGTGCCATAACATGTGCTGTATCTTTGAGAATGTCCCCTGTGTACTTGAGAAGAATGTGAATTCTGCGGTTTTGGGGTGAAATTCTCTGTAGATATCTATTCAACCCATTTGATCTAGTGCTTCATTTAGAGTCCGTGTTTCCTTGTTAATTTTTTTTCTAGAAGATATATTCAGTAATGTCAGCAGAGTATTGAAGTCCCCTGCTATGATTGTATTGCTGTTGATATCTCCTTAGAA
Organism: Molossus molossus; assembly: GCF_014108415.1. Classification (NCBI taxonomy): domain Eukaryota; kingdom Metazoa; phylum Chordata; class Mammalia; order Chiroptera; family Molossidae; genus Molossus; species Molossus molossus. The sequence continues at coordinate 3,133,472 of NW_023425346.1, read as the reverse complement.
GTCTTCCAAAAGATTTTTAATATATGTGAACGCTCCTAAATTGGGTGCATATATGTTTAGCAAGGTTATATCTTCCTATTGGATAGATCCTTTCAATATTACCTGGAAGCCATCTTTGTCTCTAGGTATGGCCTTCCTTTTGAAATCTACTTTATCAGATATGAGTATTTCTACCCCAGATTTTTTTTGCTTTTTGTTGCTTGAAAATTTTTTTCCATCCCTTCACTGTCACCCTATGTGAGACTTTTGTTGTGAGGTGGGTCTCTTGTAAACAACATGTATGTGAGTCATGCTTTCTTATCCAGTCATCTACTCTGTGACTTTTTATTGGAGCATTCAATCCATGCACATTTAAGGTGTTAATTGATATGTACCTATTTATTGCCAATTTTGTTTAGTGTGGTTCTATTTTTCTTCCTACTTTTCTACTAATTACAGCAGTCCTTTAAGCATATCTTGCAGTGCTGGTTTGGTGTTAATATATTCCCTTAGCCTTTTTTCTTTTGTTTTGTCTGTGGAGCTCTTTATTAGACCTTCTATTTTGAATGATAACCTTGCTGGATAGAGTAGTCTTGGATTCAGAACCTTGTTTTTCATGACCTTGATTACTTCATACCGTTCCCTTCTGGCCAATAGTGTTTCAGCTGATAATTCAGCTGAGAGCCTTATGGGGTTTCCTTTGTAGGTAACCTGTTGCTTATCTCTTGCTTCTTATAGGATTCTCTCTTTGTCTTTAATTTCTGGCATTTTAATGACTATGTGTCTTTGTGTGGGCCTGTTTGGATTCTTCTTACTTGGGGCTCTCTGTGCTTCTTGAACTTGAATGCCTTCTTCCTTCACCAAGTTAGGAAAGTTTTCTGTCACTATTTCTTCAAATATATTCTCTAACCCTTGCTCATTTTCTTCCCCTTCGGGGCCTCCTATGATGTAAATGTTATTACCTTTCCAGTTGTCCCACAGTTTTCTTAAGCTGTCTTCCTGTTTTTTAATTGTGTTTTCCTTTTGGTTTCCTGACTGGTTGATTTTATTCTACCCTGTCTTCTAATTCACTTATCCTGTCCTCAACTTCCTCTACTCAGCTGATTAGTCTTTCCAATGTGTTCTTTATTGCTGCTATGTCATTCTTCATTTCCACTTGTTTGGTTTTCAATGTTTCTATATCTTTACTCATGGTGCCGATGTCCTTACTTGTGCTCTTTAGCTTCCTCAACATCATGGCTCTGAACTCTACCTCTGATAATTTGCTTAGCTGCATTTCATTGATCTCATTGTCGATAGAGTTCTCTTGTTCTTTCATTTGGGATTTGTTTCTTTGTTTCACCATTTTGGCTATCTCAGTGGGTTTTGGAACATGCCAAATTTTTCCTGTGGGTGTTGGTGTTCTGCTGTTTGTGACTCCCTCTACTGGGTTTGGATGAGCCTAGGTGGGCCCACGTTAAACACCACTGTCAAGAATTACTTTCCTGGGTATATTTGCAAGCCCAGGAAAGGTTCAGTTATCCTCTAGTTTTTCCTGGTTGGCTAGTAGTCTCAGTTACTCAGTGCCTTGGAATGTAGCCCTGGTATTCTGCATAAGAGGATTTCCAGAGGATGGGGTAGATGCTGGTTATTAATGAGCCTCAATTTGCATTTCTTTGCCTCACCTGGGAAATGCTGAATCTCCAGGTGGGTAGGGACTGCTGCTTTTCCCCACGGCTTGGGGAATGAGCACACTGGCCACTGTCCTTTGTGGCCACAACTCAGCAAAAACTCTGAGTGCCCTCCAAATCCCGGGTGTCCCCACAGAGTTTCAGCCCAGTCTCCCCTCTCTCTGCCATAGCCTCCAGGTGAGTAGCTGTGTCTATTTTAGTGCTATGTCCTGGCTCTCTGTGCTATGGAGCAGGCTTGGTCTTTATTCCGCAAGGGCGCTGCTCACAGCTAACACTGCTGCTGTCTGTGGACTCCCAACCCACCACCCTCTTGTGCCTCAGCAGATTCTACTAGTGTTCCTGGTTATATGGTCCTGTCCTGCTGCTTTTGTGTGGCCTTTTTCCGAGGATTTGTCTTTATTTTAGTTGTAATTCCCTTTTGGTCCTGGGAGATCGGTGTATAGCTTCTATTCACTCTGCCTCCACTTTTTACATCCTCTATGCCTATCTTGTGTGCAGCTGGGTCACACAGGCCTTCCTCATGCCCCCGCACCCTGCAGGTCAGGTGGGTGGGCATCTGGATCATACCAGTTTCTTTGTGGCTCCAGCTTTGCACTGCTCTTGTGAGCTACTGGACCACACAGGCCTCTGTGGAGCCCCAGGTCCTGCTGCTGGTGGCTGGGGAGTGCTGATGCCCAGTGGGACTCAACCCCTGCTCAGCTTTTGTTGTAGTTTTGGGATGGGTCTCAGCTGCTGATCTGTGCTTCTGTTGCCTGGGGGTGGATGTCTGTTCCCCAGCCTCTATTGCTGGGGGTATATCTAGACTCTGATCGGGCTGCTACTGTGGGGGATTTTGCTGGGCTCCTGGCTGTCCCCGTTTTCCACAACTGGCACCTTGGGAGCTCCACTACTGCGCACTGGTCTTTATTGACACAGTGTCCACTGGTCCTACGGTGCCAGGTGTGCTGGAGGGCTCAGGTTGCTGGGCCCTAGCTGCTCCCACTGCCTCCTCCCAGGGAAGACCCGAGATCTTCCAAAATGGTGGGACCTCCCCGTGGCATAGAAAGAAGCACCCTGAAGGGCCTCTTACCAAGGTAGCTGGCTGCTCCCATCCAAAGCACAGGAACCTTCTGCTCTGAGGTTCTGCACTGCTTGGGTTTGGTCGTCCACCTTCATGTCCACTCACACTCTCTCACACACTTGCTCACACTCTCACACACTCACCCTTCCTCTGGCCTGCCCGCTGCCATCTTTCCTCAATCTGTGTTTATTTATTTTTTTAATTTTTCTTTATTGATTTTTAGAGAGGGAGGAAGGAAGAAAGAGAGACAGAAACATTAATGAGAGAGAACATCAATGGGCCGCCTCCTGCATGCCCCTCACTGGGTATCGGGCCCACAACCTGGACATGTGTCCTGCCCGGGAGTCGGACCGGCGACCTCTTGGTGCATGGGTGGAGGCGCAACCACTGAGCCACACTGGCCGGGCTGTGTTTACTCTGTACTCTACTTTAATGTTTCTTTTATTTCCTCTCTTCTCCTCTATTCCAAAAGACAAAGACATTTTTCTTGTAATGTTTTTAAAAATTCTTATTTTATTCTTGTGTAGGTTTTACTAATGAAATTCACATTTTTAAAAATTTTATTTTATACTCTTATTGACTTTTATGTTATTTATGTATTTTCTGTCATGGCTGTAGTCTGACCTCCTCCTTGACTTCTCCCCGACTCCAACTGCTTTGCTGTTTCTAGGTCTAATTTTAGCTTAGATTAATAGGGTGATCAATTTTTTTATACCTTCATTGAACTTTAAATTATGTGCTATGAAATTCACATATTTAAAGTGTACCATTTAATGCTTAGACATATATACACATATATTCATTTGTTTTTAATAACAATACATTTAATAAATTATTTACTGCCTCAATTTTGTTTTGTCCTAGACTTCACCCCCTGCTGTAAACCATTTTGTGATAAACATTCTGAAGTGTCTATGACCTCAATTTTTTTTAACCTTTAAATAGTAATTTAGCATCATCTGAAATTCCATATTTAGAGTTTTTGCCTTCTGCCCCGCTTCTTTGAATGCATTACTCTATTTCCTTTTTGAATTCAGTCATGCTTTTGGCGACTCTACGGGCATGTCACTCTGAATTGTACTTCTTATGGATAATCTGTTTCCATTAAGCGGACATATGAGAACTGTTTCTTATCATTTACTCTTTCAAAGCTTGACTAGATTATGGCAGGTGTAAATATCAGTTCTTACTCATTAGGCTCTATAATCTGTGTCAAAGGAGGTCCTGTATTTAAAACAATTTTTATATTCTCACTGACTCTATTTTTTAAATATTTCTTATTCTCCATTTATTTTTCTCAGCATTTGTAAATCTTACTTTACAGATATTAGCATTTTTAATTCTATGCTTCTCACTTCAATATTTATGTCTTTCTTTTTACCTCTCTATCCCTTCGTGGTGCCTGCAGGAGAGCGGTGTAATGATACTCAGACCCACTGTCGGCTCCCTGGGTTTATGGGACTGTGTTTCCACCTAGTGATGCACTTCCTCCGTGTGGACTAACTCGTCCTTAGGTCTGTAGTTGTAGGGGAAAGGGACTGGCCTGTTAGAGGCGGCTTGCAGGTCCTCCGAGCCTGTGCCGCAGATCCCACCTCCCAGGCGCCGGTCCGCTGCCAGGAATGCAGGAGGCCTGGGCGCCTCATGGAGAGTAAGAGTACTCGTACATGGGAATGATTTAAATAAGCTTGATCGGCTGAGTACATGATGGCAAATTAAATCAGTCCCTCGGTTCTTTACTTCTTCCCGGAGAAGAACTGTACTGGGTTCCCGGCGAGGCTTCCCGGCGTGCATCGGGCCTCTGCACCCCCGACCTGCCGTCACAGCGGCCTCCAAGCAAAGCCTCGCACGCATGCGCTGTTTGGGTTGTGCCTTGCACCCTGATGATCCTCAGCACCATATCCAGGGACGTTGCAGCTCCCAGGAGCATGGGTAGAGGTGCAGAGCAGACGGAGGCACCCAGCTGAGCCACAGACACCTGGACAACACGAACCAGTGTCCCGACAAGCCACTGAGGCAGGGCGCGGCATGGTCAGGCCGCATTCCGTGTGGGGCCGACTAGTCCACACCGCCCGCGCACAGCTGCGCTCGTGATTCCTGTGGGTAATGCTCGCCCTTATTTTTAAGGCATTTATTTGGTTCATTTATATTAACATGCTCTCGTCCAGCCGGTGTGGCTCAGTGGGTAAGCGTCGGGTAAGCGTGACCCATGCACCAAGAGGTCTCCAGTTCGATTCCCGGTCAGGGCCATGCCCAGGATACATGCCCAGGTTGTGGGCCCGAGCCGCAGTTCGGGGCATGCAGGAGGTGGCCAATCGGTGTTCTCTCTTATTGATGTTTCTCTCTCTCTCCCTTCCTCTTTCTCTAAAATTCAGTAAAGGAAAACAAGTTATATTAACATGTCGCTGTTACACACAGCCCTCAGGGTGCCCGGTGCTGCCTCCTCCAGGGGAGCTGTGGCCTTTGAGGCGCTGATCTCCCACCGCTAGAGGAGGGGCCCAGGATGAGCTGCAGGCAGCAGCCTTGGGGCGGTGGCCTCCCAAGCTCCACCCTGTCCTGATAGCATTCTGTTGCCACTGATAGAAGCTGGGCTTTTAGTCATTTAATTTGCTTTAAGATACTTTTATTATCTTCAGTTATAAGGTATCATTCTTTTATAGTTCACCTTTTAAAAAGCCATTGTAGTGTTTTGTGTTCCCCTTAGACTTGTAACATTGTTTCCCTGTGAGCTCCCTCCCAGAGGCCCACACACGGGCCTGTCTGCAGGAATGCACCTGTCCAGCACCTTGGCTTTTGTTCCCATGATGTGTTACCCCTCTGGCTTCACAACTGCAATCGGATTTAATTTAATTTGAGACAGAAGATTAAGCTTTAAAAAGCAATAGTGAGCAGAGAAGTGTAGAAACAGTTTCTCTTGATACTCGTATGCCTTGCTGCTGGTGGAAATTCAGATCTTTTGGATGTGGGCAAAGCAGGCCTGGACTGGTCTTATTTTGTGTGGGATGCATTTTCCTGGCATCTGCCCTGAGGGTGGGAGCCCTTAGGACCCCCCTTGTGATGTGGGGTCGAGATTTTTTTTCCAGAAGTAGTTTCTTTCTTTCTTTCTTTCTTTTTTTTTTTTTAATATTTATTGTTGGATGTAAAATGTATTACAGATGTTCCACATTTTCCCCCCATTGACCCCCTCCTCCCCACGCCCGCCCCCCTCCCACCTTTTCCCACACTATTGTCTGTGTCCATTGGTTATGCATATAAGTTATTTGGTTTATTTCTCCCCCCCCCCCAACCCCTTTCCCTTTGAGGTTTGTCAGTCTAGCAATGAATTTGTGCTTCTTAATCCCTTCACCTTTTTTACCCATTCCCCCAACCCCTTCCCAACTGGCAACCAACAAAATGTTCTCTGTATCTATGAGAATGTTTCTGTTCTTCCTGTTCATTTTGTTTGTAGATTCCATTGTTGATAGATATGTATTCATTGCCATTTTGTTTGTTCATACATTTTATCTTTTTCTTCAAAAAGACCCTTCATCATTTCATATAATAACGGTTTGGTAGTGATGAACTCCTTTAACTTTTTCTTGTCTGGGAACGTTTTTATATGTCCATCGATTCTAAATGACAGCTTTGCAGGATAGAGTAATCTTGGTTGTAGGTTCTTGATTTTCATCACTCTGAATATTTCTTGCCACTCCCTTCTGGCCTGCAAAGTTTCTTTTGAGAAATCAACTGACAGCCTAATGGGTACTCCCTTGTAGGTAACTAGCTGCCTGTCTCTTGCTGCTTTTAAGATTCTCTCTTTGTCTTGAACCTTTTGCATTTTGATGATGATGTGTCTTGGTGTGGGCCGCTTGGGGTTCATCTTGTTTGGGACTCTGTGCTTCCTGGACTTGTATGTCTGTTTCCTTCACCAAGTTAGGAAAGTTTTCTGCCATTATTGTTTCAAACAGGTTTTCGATTTCTTGTTCTCTCTCTTCTCCTTCGGGCACCCCCAAGATGCGAATGTTGGCACGCTTGAAGTTGTCCCAGAGGCTCCTTACACTATCCTCATTTTTTTGGATTCTTTTTTCTTTTTGCTGTTCTGATTGGGGATTTTTTGCTTCCTTATATTCCAAATCGATGGTTTGCTCCTTGGATTTACATACTCTATTATTGAAGCTGTGTAAATTATTCTTTATTTCAGTTAAAGCCTCCTTCAATTCTAACTGTGTATCCATGATTTCTAACTGGTCCTTTTTTATGCTCTTGAGGCCCTCCCTAAGTTCACTGAGGTTCTCACTAAGTTCATTGAGCATCCTTATAAGCAGTATTTTGAACTCAGAATCTGTTAGGTTGCTTATCTCCCTTTCGCTTAGTTCTTTTCTTGGAGTTTTGTTCTGTTCTTTCATTTGGGACCTCTTTCTTTGTATCCTCATTTTGGCTGCCTCCCTGTGTTTGTTTCTGTGTATTACTTAATGAGAGGTATGGGGCTCGCTGAGACCCGATGCTGCTCATTTGAAAGAATTTAGGAAAAACCTGAAGCAGGATCCAAGACCGGCCAATCCTATGGTTAAGCATGTGGCAACAGCTTGGGTGGGCTTGAAAGTTGGGCGGGGCAGGGCGGGCCTCAGGGAGTCAGCAGGGCGGGGCTACCAGTGTGAGCCAGGTTGCTGGAGTCCCAGATATGGCGGCTGTCTGCCGCCCCCGGAAGGGCTCACCAAAGGAACAAAGGCCTCTGACAGTATGTTTGTCCCCGAGGAAGCCCCCTCTCCAGCCCTCACTCCAGTGCCAAACAGCTCAGTTCTTCCCTGTATGTCTCTGGTGCCCCTCGAGCTGCCTCCCCTCCGAGCTTAGAGGGAGAGAGTCTGATAAGTCCGTGCGCGGGCCCTTTAAGGAGCTGCCTGGGGCTCCAGCCGCTTCAGCTTCCCGGAGCCTCAGTTCCCGCTGGTTTTTCCAGCCAGAAGTTATGGGGATTCTCTTCCTGGCACTGGAACCCTGAGCGGGGCACCTGGTGTGGGACGGGGACCCCTCAGTCCTCAGGAAGGACCTTCCCAGCCGCCGGAGCCTCCTGATTTTTATCCGCCACACGTGGGTGTGGGACCAGCCCTTGCGCCGCTGCCGCCCCTCCTACCAGTCTGGATGTAGCTGCTTTTTTAAAAATTCTGTAGTTGTACGACTTCCATTCAGCTTGATTTCAGGTGGTTTTGAATAATGGTTGTTCTGTAGTTTAGTTGTAACTTTGATGTGGTTGTGGGAGGAGGTGATACCGCGTTTACCTACCCGCCATCTTGACCAGAAGTCCAATTCTCTTTTTTTTTCTTTCTTTTTTTTAATTTTTTTTATTGACTTTAGAGAGAGAGGAAGAGAGCGGGAAAGAGACAGAAACTTTGATGAGAGAGAACATCAACTGGCCGCCCCTGCATGCTCCCCACTGGGGATCGGGCCCACAACCTGGGCATGTGTCCTAACCAGGAATTGAACTGCAACCTCTTGGTGCATGGTCGATGCTCAACCACTGAGCCACACCGGCCAGGCTCCCCAGAAGTAGTTTCGCAGATAAGGTAGTACTTCATCACCCTAATATTTTAAAAAGTAGCTAAGTTCTAGATCCTCAAAGGTATGGAAAATATAGTCAAATCTCCCCTCTCTAAGATGGTGTGAAAGCCAATAAGACTCAGTTCCCCTCAGTTTAATCTTCCATTCATCATTCTAGCTTCCAGTTTCCTTTCCTCCTTCCTCTCCCACAGGGGAATCCATTTCTGTCCACTCTCACATTGGTACTGGGGGTGTACAATCAGTACTGCGCCTCTGGTCCATGGTCACATTAAACAGAAGAGCCCTCTCTTTTTAGCAATGACATATGTAAATAACACGTGGTCACTTAGCCTGGCCAATGTGGCTCAGTGGATTGAGTGTCGTCCTATAGACTGAGAAATCCTGGTTTGATTCTGATCAGGGCACATGCCTAGGTTGTGGGCTCGAGCCCCAGCAGGGGGCATGCAGGAGGCAGCTGATTGATGTATCTCTCTCACATTGATGTTTCTATCTCTCTTTCCCTTCCTCTCTGTCTAAAATCAATAAAGAAAAAAATTAAAAATAAAAGATTTATTTTATTTTATTTTATTTTATTTTATTTTATTTTATTTTATTTTATTTTATTTTATTTTATTTATTTTATCTTGGTGGGTGCCCTTATTGGGAACCAAACCCCAGACTCTCTGATCCACAGTCCGATGCTCCAACTGCTGAGACAAATTGGCCAGGGCAATAATAGAAACATATTTAAAGAAATGTGGTCAACCCCTTGATCACAAATTAAGCAAATATTTTTTGGTACATTAATAATGTGATAATGCTCATTTCACCTTTGTGCTAATTCAGGGTTAGAATTCTACTCTTGGAGTTTTGCATTCAACTTTATAGATATTATCATGACAATTCCATCAGTTTGACCAGATCCAATTTTGGCTTAGGTTTTGATTTAAACTTTTAAATATAAACATGAACATTTTAATATGAAGTTAAGAAAAAATCTCTAAGGGAGATAATTACATCTACAATTAATCTAGGAGTCTTAGAGCAATTAATTGGATTCACTTTGCAATGAGTATATTTTTTAAAAGATGATAAAATGCACATGTTAGTCCCAAGTTACCTATATTTCTGAAAAAGTCATTGTTTCGTTCATTCAGAGTTATATTAAATTTTTCAGTCAGAATTTTTGTCTATCAGAAATCTTTGGAAATTGCTTTTCTGTCTTATAGCACATTGGGTTTCAGAGAAGCTTCAAACTAGATACATTTTTGGGTTTGAAAGACATTAGACTCTTTAAGAGAAGTGGTTTTATTTTTCCAAACATGTCTGTTTATCTGTACCTATATCTGCGTCAGGACCTGTATCTAGAAGCAGACCTGAGGCATACTGCAGGTTGGATTTCAGACCACAACAGTGAAGCAAATAGCTCAATGAACCAAGCCACAATCTGTTTGCTCATGGAGGGCCTTGCCTGCAGCTTGTAAGAAATGAAATATCTGTGAAGCACGCACAATAAAACAAGGTATGCCTGTGTTTTCCTTCATCACGACCTTCCGACTTAGCAAATTAACCTCAGTATTATATTTTGTGTCTTACTCTTATTCATTTTTTTTTGTATAAAATATGTTTGATACAGAAGATACATTATCTTCTTTTTTCTGATCTGACTTGAGGTATATACATTTTATTAGTCATTTTAAATTATTATTTCCTTCAAATTATGATAAAATGAACATACAGTTTGCCATGTGGAACATTTTTAAGAGTACCATTCAGTTGCCTTGTTGAACAGCCATCACCATTGTGCTTCCACAGAATTGTTTATTTTGTAAACCTGAAAATCCCTGTGGATTAACAGTCACTCTTTGCTCCTCCCTCACAGCCCTGGAAACCAAATATCCACTTATTGTGTCAACTAATTTGACTATTCCAAATATTTTATATTACTGGACTCAATAAGTCTTTTGTTATTGGCTTATTTCACTTAGTATAATGTCATCAAAACTCATCCACATGGTAGCTTACTGCAGACTTTCATTTCTTTATAAAGCTGAATAATATTCCATCACAAATACATACCACATTTCAATTTCTATGCATCTTTTGATGGGCACTTGGTTTATTTCCACCCTTTGGCTATTATAAATAATGAATGCTGCTATGAACATGGGCATGCAAGTCGCTCTTAGTATCCTTGGTATCCATGATTGAAATTATTTTGAGTCCTACCCCATGAGGAAATGCCGGTTCATATGGTAGTTCTCATTATGCATTTTTCAAGGCATGCATATGTTTTGTTTTGTTTTGTTTTGTTTTGTTTATCCTCACCCAGGACATTTTTGCATTTATCTTCAGGTAGAACAGGAGGAAGAGAGGGAGGAAGAGAGAGAGAAACATTGATGTGAGAGACACACATCGACTGGTTGCCACCCATACGATCCTAACTGGGGCCAGGAGCAAACTGCAACCAAGGCACGTGCCCTTAGTGGGAACTGAACCCAGGTCTCTCTGGTCCATGGCCTGATGCTCTAACCGCTGAGCAAAACTGCCCAGGGCCATGCATATGTTTTTAATGGCTGCACCATTGTACATTTCCCAGCAGGGTACTAAGTTTCAATATCAGCCGCATTCTTGTTCACAATTGTTAATTTATGGTGTTTGTTCTGTTCTCTTTTGTTGTGGATTTGTTGTTTTAATAGCCATCAAATGGATGTGGAGTACAATCTTATTTCAGTTTTGATTTGCATTGCTCCAGTGGTTAGTGATGTTGAACATCTTTTAATGAGCTTATTGATCATTAGTATATCTTCTTGGAAGAAACATTTACTCAAGTCCTTACCCACTTTTGAATCGAGTTATTTGTCTTTCATTGTTGAGTTTTTAGGGGTTTTGTATACATTCCAGATATTAATCCACTTCCAGATACATTATTGATTTGAGTGCTTTCTCTTTTTAAATTTTTTTTCTCTATTCATTTTAGAGAAAGGAAGGGGGAGAGAGAGAGAGAGAGAGAGAGAGAGAGAGAGAGAGAGAGAAACATAGATGAGAGAGAATGTCAATTGGCCGCCTCCTGCATGCCTCTACTGGGGATTGGGCCCACAACCTGGGCATGTGCCCAACTGGGAATCGAACTAGCGACCTCTTGGTGCATGGCTCAATGCTCAACCACTGAGCCACACTGGCTGGTCTCTATTTTTGATGTTAGCATTTAAAACTATAGCATGTCTTCCTCCTAACACTGCTTTCACTGCATCCCTTAAATGTTGACATACAATGTTATCATTTTCATTAGTCTCAGGTATTTTCTAATTTCCCTTGGGATGGTTTCCTTTACCAATGGTTATTTAAGGGCATGTTGCTAAATGTCCACACATTGATAAAGATGGTTCGATTTTCCTTCTGCTGTTGATTTCTAGTTTCATTATATTGTGATTGGAAGAGTTACTTTGATTTCAGTCTTTTTTAAAAAATTTATATTGAATTTATTGAGGTGGTATTGGTTAGTAAATTTGCATAGGTTTCAGGTGTACAATTCTATAATATACTGTACTGTGTGTTCACCACCCAAAGCCAAGTCTCCCTCTGTCACCGTTTATCCCCCCTTTACCCTCTTCCATCCCCTCCAACTTCTCTCCCTCTGGTAATCACCATGCTCTTGTCTGTGTCTATAATTTTTTTTTTCTTAATCCCTTCATCTATTTCACCCAGTCCCAATCTGCCTCCCCTCTGACAGCTGTCAATCTGTTCTCTGTATCTATGAATCTGTTTCTATTTTATTTATTTGTTTCTTTTGTTTATTAGATTCCACATATAAGTGAAATCATATGGAACTTGTGTTTATCTGACTGACTTATTTCACTTAGCATACTACTCTACAGGAAAAAAATGTTAAAAAAAAAATAGTAACTTTGTGGCTGAATATATGATTTATCCTGGAGAATGTTCCATGCTCATTTGAGAAATATATGTATTCTGCTGTTGTTGAATGGACCATTCTTTATGTGGTCTAGTTGTCTTTCTTTAGTTTTTTATTTTATTTTATTTTATTTTTTTATAGATCCTCTACATTCTTTGATTTTTCTGTTTGGTTGGCCTGTCTTTTTTTTTCTTTTTTCTTATTATTGATTTTAGAGAGAGAGGAAGGGAGAGTTGGAGAGACATAGAAACATCGATGAGAGAAAACATCAATTGGTCACTTGCTGCATGCCCTCACTGGGGATTTGGACCCACAACCTGGGCATGTGCCCTGACCAGGAATCAAATCAATGACCTTTTGGTGCAAGTGTCGATGCTCAACCGCTGAGCCATACAGGCCGGGCTGGTTGGTCTACCTTTTATTAAGAGTAGGATATTGAAGTCTCCAACCATGGCTATAGAACTACTATCTCGTTCAGTTCTGCCAATGTTTGCTTCATATATTTTGAAGCCCTGATGTTTGGTGCAAATAACGTCTATAAGTGTCATGTATTCTTTGCGTATTGACAATTTTACCACTATATAGTGTCTTTCTTTGTCTCCTAAAAACACTTTCGACTTTGTTGCTCTGGTAATTAGTTTTCCAACAAAGGTCTCTGGTTATTCATTGCACGTAATATATTTTTCAGTCTTTTGTTTTTGCATCCTCTTTGTGTCCTAAAATCTAAAATAGTCTCTTTTTAGATAGTATACAGTGGATTTCAAAAATATGTCTGTCAATCTATGCCTTTAAGTTGGGAAATTTAATGCATTTATATTTAAAGTAATAACTGACATGAAAGGGCTTATTTTTATCATTTTGCTGTTTGTTTTCTATGTCTCATAACTGTCTGTCTCTTATTTCCTCCATTTCTGTCTATTTGTTTGCTTATCTAGTTGGCTTTTTGTACTACTATGTTTTGACTCATTTATTATTTTGTATGTATTTCTATAAATATTTTTACTGTAGTTAGCATGGAGATTACATATAACATCCTAAAGTTATAAGTAATTTGAATACCAATTTAATTTCAACTTCAGAGAAAATAATATTTTTACTCTGGCTTTCCTCACTTTTGTTATTGATATAATAAATTATATATTTATGCATTGTGTACGCATTGGCATAGATTGTAATTACTTCTATGGATCTGTCTGATAAATCCTATAACACATAAAATGAGCAGTTAAAAATCAAACTTGCTCGGCTGGTATAGCTCAGTGGTTGAGGATTGACTCATGCACCAAGAGGTCACCAGTTCGATTCTCGGTCAGGGCACATGCCCAGGTTGTGGGCCTGATCCTCATTAGGGGGTATGCTGTAGGCGGACAATAGATGTTCTCACTCATTGATGTTTCTCTCTCTCCCTCTCCCTTCCTCTCTCTCTAAAATAAAAAAAAAATTATTTTTTAAATAAAACTTATAAATCATATCATCTTTTATATCTACCAATATATTTACCTTTACCAGAGACTTTTATATGGGTATGAGTTATTTTTTTTAAATATGTTTTATTTGTTTTTAGAGAGAGAGGAAAGAACAAGGAGAGAGAAAAACATTGCTGTCAGAATGGAACATTGTTCTGTTGCATCCTGCACAACACCCTGCTTGTGGATCCAGCCACAAGACTGGGAATTGAACCAGAAACCTTTCGGTGCAGGTAACCACCTAACCAGCTGAGCCACATTGACCAGGATGGCTATGAGTTACTTTGTAGCATTCTTTAACAGATTTCTTTAAAAGTTCTAATAGGGTTGAAACAGTGTAATAAATCTTCTTTTTATCTGGGACTTTCTTAATTTTTCTTTTTATATTTGAATAGTTTTGCTGAATATACAATTATTGATAAACAATCTGCATGTTTTTATTCTTTTTTTTTCCTCTTTAAATATATATTTGTGCTACTTTCTGGCTTCTTACGTTTTCTGCTGAGAAATCAACTTTTAATGTTACTGAAGATTCCTTGCGAATAATTTTTATTTTCTCCTGCTTTGTTCTAAATACCCTCTTTTTGGCCATGAACAATTCAGTTACAATGTATCTCACTGTGGTTTATTTCAGTTTATCTTATTTGGAGATTGTTTAGATTCCTGGATTTGTATATCCATGCTTTTCCTCAAATTTGGTAAATTTCTGTCAATTATTTATCCAAAAAAGTTCTCTGCCCCTTTCTTTCTCTCTTCCATTTCCAGGAATTTTGAAATGTATATATTAATTTATTTGATAGATAGTAAGCCCCTTATGATTCCCTCACTCTTCTTTTTTCTTCTTTCTTTTCTCCTTAGACTCAATGATTTCCATTGGCCTGTCTTCAAAGGTTCTGGTTGTAGTTTCCCTGCCTGTTTAAATCTGCTGTTAACTTCTGCAGTGAATTTTTCCATTCAGTTATGTGTTTTAGCTCTAAGATTTGTTTAGTTCTTTTTTTTAATTTATTCATCCTCACTCGAGGATATGTTTTATTGATTTTGAGAGAGAGAGCATTAATGTGAGTGAGAAACATCGATAGATTGCCTCCTATAAGTGCCTTGACTGGGGAGCGGACCCTCAACCTACATACGTGCCCTTGACCAGGAATTGAACCCAAACTCTTTGGTGAGCAGGATAATGCTCCAGTCAACTGAGCTGCCCAGCCAGAGGCCCAGCCAGAGCTGTTTGTTTTTTTTTTTTTTAATTAATTTATTTATTTTGTTTTTTTTTAATCCTCACCTGAGGACATTTTTCCATTTTTTTGCACAGATAGAGTGGGAGGGAGAGAGCGGAAGAGAGAGAGAAAGGGAAACATCGATGTGAAAGGGACACATCGAGTGGCTGCCACCAGCACGACCAACCAGGGCCGGGGACAAACTGCAACTGAAGGTACATGCCCTTAGCAGGAACCGAACCCGGGTCTCTCCGGACCGCAGGCCGATGCTCTAACCGCTGAACCAAACCGGCCAGGGCTATTTTGTATTTTTTTATTGAGTTTAGAGAGAGAGAGAGAAAGGGGGAGGGAGAGAGAGATAGAAACATCAATGAGAGAGAATATCAATTAGCTGCCTCTTGCATGCCCCCCAATGAGGATCAGGCCCACAACTTGGGCATGTGCCCTAACCAGGAATCAAACTGGCGACCTCTTGGTGCATTGGTTGAAGCTTAACTACTGAGCCACACCGGCCGGGCTGTTTAGTTCTTTTTAAAATACTTTTTATCTCTGTTGACAGTCTTATTTTTTAAAATATATCATTTTCCTGAATTCCCTTAGTTACCTGTGCACGTTATATTTTTGATCTTTGAGTATACAGGGTGGGGCAACAGTTGGGTTACAATTATTTGTATGGAGCAATAACACAATAATGAATAAACAATAATGCAGGAATAAACTGTTCACTTATCCACAACTGTAAACCTACTTCTGCCCCACCCTGTATTTAACCATTATTTTAAAATCTTTGTCTAATGACTTTACTGCCTGTGTGTTCTTCATAAATGGTTTTCTTTTGTTCCCCTCCATTTTGAATTGGCCATATTATTCCATTTCCTTGTATGAGATACATTTTTGTTGTTGAACATTGGGCACTGGAAAAGCCAGCCAACTTTCTCAGTCTTTGTACACTAGCTCTGACCTGGGGTAACCTTTCATGCACTCCTGAGCTTTCTGTGATCCTAGGGATCAGATGGATGAGAAAAACGAGGTCTTCTCAGCTGTTCTCTTATCCTGTCTGGTTTGAGCCTGGTTTGCTTGTTTTGCTCGGTGCTCCACACACACTGCAATGCTAGCATGTATCAGCTTCCCAATTAGTTCCACTCAAGCTTTTCCGAGGATATAGGAGGTCAGTGTTAAGCCCTGACTCCTACCTCTTGCCCCAGGCATCTGCAAGATTCAGTCCTGAGTGTTTATGCCACCTTTTCCAGACAGAGCAGGGTTCCACCGTATAACCACTGAGCTTGTAGGTAAAACAGAAGCCAGTTTTTCAGGCAGCCGTTGACAGATCAGAACACCACAAATAAAGTCTCTTCTCCTTTCTCCCATTCAAGGTGGGACATAGGAAAGGGGGAGGCCCCCTCCTCACCCTAAAAGTGAACTATGCTTGAAAAGGGTGGGATACGACCAACAACCACATTACATTTCTTATTGTTTGAATGTGACTTTCTTGATGGATCATGTTCTTGGTTCCTACATTCTTTTGACTCTTCCAGAGCACCTACAAACATACGTTTCCAGTCTCTAGTTTTGTTTCTTTCTCTTTTTTGTTTCTAATATTCACATGTGGGATGAGGATGTGAAACTTACCAATCTACCATTCTGCTGACATTATTTCCCTCCTATTTTTATTTTTTATTAGATATTTTTTAGGTGAGGACTGTCTAGGTAAAGACTAAAGTATCAGAGTCATTTAACTGAAGCCTGTTTATTTCCAAACTTACATTAAATCATCAGAAACAAAATGGCAGCAGACATTGAATGGAAGAACTTGGAATTGAAGGGTGTAGAACTGGCCCTTCATGCTCCATTGGCCCTGATGAGTGTACAACCAGGGAAGCAGGATCCTGGTTAAAACTGAACTGTGATGAATAATAAGACATGTTCCTTAAAGGCAAAACTATCAAGATGAGGGACCCCAATAACTGTCAAAAGCCATTAATAGCCAGAGAAAGAACATGAAAAGTTGCTAAACAAAATGAGAGTTGCTGATTCAAAGGTTACAGAAAGCACTAATGTAGGGAGGAAAGACAGGTTCTCAGTGAACTCAGGTTGAATGCAAAATGTAGACTGAAAAACTAGCTTAAGATTAATGTCAGTGAAGAGTATAGATAAGTCCTCTTTGACCCAGTTATCACACAGACAGCAAATGCATGTCAGGCCAGGAGCTAGAAGAATGATAGCCCAAAAGAGTTATCCAAAACTAGTCTGGATGAGAAGTACAGAAAAATGTATAAACTGGAGACTTGATCTGCATAGTAACTGAAAGAAATGTATTTACTGGAAAGGAAATAGGCTAGTTTACCTTTTCTGACATTTGGTAGAACCACAGTTTAAGACAGTTCTCATGTTGTATAGGAACTCTATTCTCTGTATTTGCCATACCTACTCATCTCCGAACTTTTTATTATAATTGCATTGCATCAACTTAGTTGTGCTACCAGTTCCATGTGATTTTGAGTTGGATTTAATCTGCAGAGAAACCTGAAACCTTTTGGAAGATGAACAGGAAAGGCTTTCTCGTGAGATTCAGGGACAGCAGATGGATATAGACAGAGCTGCTGGAGGGTCCTGGTGTGTCTTCTGTCTCTGCCAGCTCTGCATTCAGACTTCCCTCCAGACTCTCAGTCCTGCTGACCAGTAGCAGCCCGGAGCCCACCACCTGATACCTGCCAATCCACCTACAGAAGAAATAACCGTACAGAGGGAACTCCCTAGACTCCTCATTGGTTGCCCTACTGTGGTCTACCTCTGGCAGCTGCCTAGTATCCTGTTGGGTCTGATTTTCACACCCACCACAGTGTCTCCAATGGGTTTGTCAGTAACATTTCACCTACCCTTCAGTTTCTATTCCAGTTTTACTTCTTTAGCTTGACCCACATTTGTATAAAGTCTTATTCCTGTAATGACAATCCTATTTCCTAATACACTGGTTCTGTCTTTCATTCAATGTGACTTGTAGATAGTACTTTTTAACAAAATCCTGCAATTCTTTACTGACATGGGAGAATGAAAATTAAAAATAATGTAGTTTTCCAAATTAATTGAGATTATTAAGAAAAAGTAAATAGGCCGCGATTGTAGATGCGGACCTTTGTACTCTCTCTCTCGCTAACCTTATTCCAACTCTCCCAGTCTACATTTCTCATATTTCATAGACACTCACTTTTGGAATGTCTCTGTATATTCAAAACAGACAGGAAAAAGCAAGGTCTTGGCAGAAAGCACAGCAGTGGCCCTTACATGGTGGATATGAGCATTTACTTCCCTCCCGCTGCAAAGTGCATAGCCCTGCTAATTTCCTGAATAAGGGATACAATTTGAGTGACTATGAAGAAAATGAGAATTTACTGTGTGGGCAGCACTCAAACTTCACAGTGAGGACAGCTGATTCAGCAAAATGAAAATTAAGATGTGCTTAAGATTTTTCACCATCAGTGCACAACATACTAAGAACCTTAAAAAATATATATATATAAATAGATTTTTAATTTTTTTTTCTATATTGATTCTGTGAGAGAGGAAGGGAGAGGGAGAGAGCGATAGAAACACTGATGAGAGAGAATGTTGATTGGCTGCCTCCTGCACGCCTCCCCCCCCCCCCCCCACTGGGGATCAGACCCACAACCTGGGCATGTGCCCTGACTGGGAATCGAACCTGCAACCTGGGCATGTGCCCTGACCGGGAATCGAACCTGCAACCTCCTGGTGCATGGGTCGATGCTCAACCACTAAGCCACACCGCAGGCTAAAAATAGTGTTCTAGAACATAAAGGTTTATAAAAACATGCACCTGTTTCTGAGTATAATTCAATAAAAATCTCAATTAAAAGAATGAAACTCAAGAAATAATATATCTTTAGAATGTTCAACAACGACAACTCTGGAATGGGGTGGTGGCATCACTAGCGGCAGCCGTGGTGGTGACAGCCAGCCTTCACCAAACACCTGTGCAGGAAGGCACTGTTCCCAGTGCTCTGCACTATAGATCCACGTACCTCACAACAGCTCCATGACTGGCACATTCTATGACTCCCTTTGTTAGGTGAGGAGCTATATATGGGACATAAGAAAATTGTCCATGACACAGAGCTGGCCAGTGGCACACCTTACTGATTAATTCCTATGTTGTTAGTCACGCTTCTAGAACACATCTCCTCCACTGAAAATACACATAGATGTTCACTGTTCTCTATTACTCGCCAAATATATACGTATGATTTAACATTAGGAAATAACTAATTATACTTCCTCTTTGAATCTCATTTGTCCCCTCAAAATACTTCTGTTTGCTGTATGTCTAAGACTGTATTGTTTATTTTTAAAGTCTGGGATCCTAAATAGAATATTATAAATTACTTGAAAATGGAAATTAATGTTTCTATGTGTACAACTTTTGCACCCTAAACAGTGTGCAATCAAAAGTAAAAGTTTAATAAAAATAGTGAGAGAGGAGCTTAAGGATTCGGTAAAGTTAGATGAGCAAGAGAAGCCAAGGGCACCTCCGGGGAGAGGGAATAATTTGGTGAGTGCAGCGGGTGCGAGGGAGTGTAGAACTGAGACACCTTACAGAGGTGTGGGTGGAATAGTATCCAAGAAAGTGGAGGGAATCCAATCAAGTAGGGCCTTCTACATTTTGGCAAAATAAATTTTATTTAGTGTGTTTCTTTCTTCAATGCATCATAAGATAAAAGGGTTGAGATTCTTCCCTCCTATTTTTGTTTTTCTTTTCTTTTTTTTAATATCCACAGCACCATATGTCAAAAATATGACTTGTTTGGTATGTGTTGAACTGAAAGAGAAAATAATATTATTTTAATTATTAAATGTTCTGCATCAGAAAATTTTGGTATTTCTTTTTATTTCCATTGTGTCTACTTCCTTGGTTGACCACAAAAGACAATGAACTATTCAGTGGAACAGAATCCCAATAATTGGCCAATGTTTGATAATAGCAAATAGAGTTTCTTCCCTAGGAACTGGACTTTGGGATTGAGAGATAGGTATTCGATCTCATGATGGAACTAGTAACACAGGAGCTCAATAATTATTACAGGCCAAACTCTGCCTCACAAACCAAGGAACCAGAACAAAGTGGAACAGAACATAAGAGAAGAATAAAGCATAGTGATCCAGCAAAGCAAAGCTCAGTGAAGTCCAGTTCTTGCCTCCTACTCATTTTGGAGGCTTCTGCATCTCAGCCTGTGGCCACATGAGATGATTCTCTATCCCATTGCAAGTCCATCTAAAATCTTATGTTTCTTGTTTAGGCTTTCTTGTGTATACAACTAAAAAACTATGCACTAGTTACAGACATTATGTGGTATAGTTTCCTCCTCAAACACAAACATCCAGAAACATGAAATGAAACCTAATAATATTGGAAATACCTGTTTAGACTGGGAATTCAAATATGCTTTCTTACCATGTCATTACACCAGAGTAAGGAGGAGACCTACTTTTATATTTGCTTATTTGTGTAGAAGAATGTGTGATAGATTGTGGGCCATCAACGCGGCACGGCATTTTCCGCCAGGCTTTCTATGTTTTGTTCCAATTGGTAAGCTCATATGAGCAAATACTCTTGGTTAACAACAAGCCCATTGACGTGTGCCTATGAGGATTTAGAGATGAGGTTACCACCAACACACTTGGGAAGTAATAGCACTGCCACAATTTAATAATAAGCAGCTTTGAGGCACCAAGTGCCAAATGAAACATTGATTTTTATTATAGTGATCCATAAGGTTAAACCTCATAACTGAAGTTCAACTGTATAGCATAACAGCTAGTGTTGGCTGAGCAAAAACTAATTATAAAAACGGGAACTCACACAACAATCAATTTGAGGGAAGAATAAGAAGGAACAATACTGGAAACTCGAAAGGACTATGAGTTGTGCATTGGCAGTGCTCTCAGGATGTTCTCGTAGGTTGTCTGAGAGGTACCTAAGACATCTACGTGTCTATGCTGAGTAGTTGATGAGTTTAGAATTAAATAGGAAGATTCTCGCTAGAGATGTGAAATGAAGTCATCAAAATATAGGTTATACTTACAGCCTGGAGACTGCATTAGACACTCAAGGGGTGTGAAGCTAGAATCCAAATGCTAAAACTTTGCAAATTTCAGATTTTTGAGATTTAAGAAATGACAAATAAAATAAAATTCTAAGAAAATGCAATATAATAAAGATTAATAACTCATGGGTACATGTTCCATTTTGTCCAAAGTCTCACATGTGAAAATATTTCCTTTCTAAGTGGCTGAAGCTTACACATAGAAGGAGGACGTGGGGTTTGTGTCCTTCAACGACCCCCAGTCCTAACCTCACCTGGACCTGCCGAAGACCTAAGACAGCCTCCGGAGTCCCTATTCTTATTGTCTGGAGCTCAGTCTCCATAAGGCTGTCGGAGTCAATGCTGTAAAGCAATACTGATTGTGTGCTCACAATGCTTCAGTGGCCCCCTCTCAAAGGCTGTCCATCTTCTCTCTACGCTGAAGCTCTGAACCAGCTAACGTTCTCCTCTCCTCATTCTGCACAGGCTTCCACGCATGGTGCCCTCTGAGTGTGGAAAACACCCTCCCGTGTGTGCTGACATTTCTGGTATTTGTCAGGAAGCCCTTTCTGAACTCTCCAGTCTGTGTTGGGTACCTTTTCAGTACTCTTCCTGACATCCTTTCCTGTTCCATATTGCAATTACCAGCGTAATAAGTGAGAGAATGTATCCAGGAAAAGAGTTGGGGTCAACTGTTTGTTCCCTGGGTAATATCTGTCAATGGCTGGAGGCATTTCAGGTTGTTCCAACCAGGCAGGAGCTACTGGCATCTACTGAGCAGAGACAGAGCATGCTGTTGGACACCCTATATTGCAAAAGACAGACCCTACAGCAGTGAATTCTGCAACCCACACTGTTGGTGATGTCAAGGCTAAGAAAGTGTGAACTAGAATAAAGAGAGAACTGCATGAGGAAAACAGAGAGCGCTGTGAAAAGCAAGCCAGCCTGGGGGGGCTGAGGTGCGATGGAGGCTGTCCGCGGCAGGGAGGAGCCCGGAGCCCGAGGGCAGGGGGAGAATGTGCAAAAGGAAGAAGTGTTATATTGAGAACCCTGAATGGACGAGAAAACGGAGAGTTTATCAGCTACCTTTGGGGAGGGAAATTGGTGTTTCAAGATGACAATTGGAGAAGTTTTCTTGATAAGGTAAGAAGCCTGCATGTTCCCTCTTTACAGAAACATATAATAGCCCAACCGGTGTGGCTCAGTGGACTGAGCGTCCTCCCATGGACTGAGAGGCCCTGGTTCAATTCCTGGTTAGGGCGTATGCTCTGGTTGTGTGCTCGATCCCCAGTAGGGGGTGTGCAGGAGGCAGCCAATCCATGTTTCTCTCTCACATAGATGTTTCTATCTCTCTTTCAAAAAAACAAAAATTAAATAAAAATATATTGAAATAAAAAATATTGTAGAGTTCCACATTGCATTTCAACATGTTCTGAGAGAGACTACTGTTCCTTTTGTTGCATGGCAGGCAGAGAACAAACAGCAAAGCACGGCAGCACCTCGACCTGTGCTGACCTTCGTCCCCGGCATCGGTCCTCAATCATGCACCACCTTCTCCCAGTGAGGGGCTGTGTCTGACTTTGAAATCCCAGCACCAGCAGATGGCACAGATTAAAAACACACAATGCATTCCACTTTGAGGCCGGGCAGGTGAAAGTTTAATGTGGTCACAGGAGGTCCCTTGCCTGTCTTCCCAGTGACACGTTCCCTGTGCTGATCTTGGTTCTCTTGCTGTGCTTGTCTATGCCACACATCTTGCCACGTTCCCAGAGTGCTCCTGCCCTCTGCTCGTCTGCTGGGACACACCCATGCTTGGACTGCACACCCTTCACCGTCTCACCCATGCCAAGCCTAACAGGGAAGTGGTCATGCTTTAGCAATACCTAATGTACTCCTTCATTCTAAGCATAGTAGCATAATATGTTTCTTCTATATGTATTTATTTATTTATTTATTTTTTACTTTAAAGAAAGGATCTCTGGAGAGCCCAATGACTGAGAACACATAAATGAACTACCATGTCAATATGTCAGGCATTGTTGAGGTTTACAAAGGAAATACGTGATATCAGGGAGATTTTTTAACTATACACTTCAAATTCATTTACCGGTGACTTCTTGTGAAGCTGCCTTTAACATTATGCTGTTAAAGGCAGTAATTTTTAATCTGATACTGTCAGACTCTGGTAATAACCCTGTGTGTGCATGTGTGTGTGTGTGTGTGTGTGTGTACATGAACACACATGTAATGGGTGGGAGGCTAATCCACTTGTGTTTTTGGCTGTGTAGCATATCCTTACACACACATACACACACACGCACACATGCACACTGACATATACATATTCATAGAGTCTCTGACAGACTGTTTCTAAATTCATCTCCAATCATGCCTTGTGAGTTTGGGTGAAACAGTCAGGCTTTTGAGCTCCAATACTGTATATACCGCCTGCTAGCTGAGACCTAAGAAACGTATTTTGTTTGTCTTACTTCTGTCTTCCTTAAATCTAAAGTGGGAATGAGTCTGTACATTCCATGCAGTTTTGGTGAACAGCATATGCTTCATGGTATCACGGTCCTGCAGGCACACCCAACGCAATCCTGCACCCTTTCGGTGAGTAGGTGGAAATAATGCCAGGCATGAGGTATCAAAAATAGGGAGAGAGGATGAGACTTAACAATGTTGATGTACACTGCAACTCAGAATTCCCATTTCCAGACATAAGCTCTAAGGGGCAACTTTGATACACGTGCTTAAAGAGATAAAGATACTAATATGTATTGCACCTTTTGTAATACAGAAAACCGGGAATAATTATAAATGTCCATTAATAGAAGAATGAGTAAATCAATTATGACAAATACGTACTATGAAGCCTTTAAGCTGGACAACTTAGATCTAAGTGTTTAGTATTCAGTAAGGTAATATCCTCCCCAAAAAGAAAAAATGAGGAAAGGCACACAAAAATGGAAATACGAAAGAGATTTCAACTATAATTCTTTCATTCCTTCAGAAATATGGAACAAATATTGCAAAATATTAAAATGTCATATCCAAATAGCATTTTATGGCTCTTGGTATTTTATATTAAATATTAAAATGTCTACTACCTGGATAACACACAATGATTTTGTGTTTAAAATTTGCTGGTGTCTGTGTAAGTATGCGTGAGTGAGACTCATAGGAAAATTCCTTCATCTGAAAAAGACCTTATGATCTGTTTAATAAGAATTTTCTGAGACTTTCTTTTCTATTTCTAGAGCAAAGTAAATAAGATAATTAAATCAAGAAACCTTATATAGCTAATCAGTCATTAACTGGATTTAATGTTCTTCCTCTTCTATTTTTTTTTTTTATTTTAATTTTACTTTTTAAAACTTATCTTTATTGTTGAATGTTTTACAGATGTTCCTCATTTTTCCCCCATTGACCCCCTCCTCCCCATTCCCATCCCCCCCTCCTGCCTTTCCCCACACTGTTGTCTGTGTCCATTGGTTATGCATATATACTTATAAGTTCTTTGGTTTATTTCTTCCAACCCCCAAACTCACCTTCTTTTTGAGATTTGTCAGTCTAACAACCAATTTGTACTTCTTAATCCCTTTACCTTTTTCACCCATTCCCCCAACCCGCCTCTCATCTGGCAACCAACAAAATTTCTCTGTATCTATAAAAATGTTTCTGTTCTGCTTGTTCATTTTATTTGTAGATTCAATTGTCAATAGATATGTATTCATTGCCATTTTTTTGTTCATATTTTTTATTTTTTTCTTCAAGAAGACCCTTCAACATTTCATATAATAACGGTTTGATGGTGATGAACTGCTTTAACTTTTTCTTGTCTGGGAAACTCTTTATATGGCCATCGATTCTAAATGACAGCTTTGCAGGATAGAGTAATCTTGGTTGTAGGTTCTTGCTTTCCATCACTCTGAATATTCCTTGCCACTCCCTTCTGGCCTGCAAAGTTCCTTTTGAGAAATCAGCTGACAGCCTTATGGGAACTCCCTTGTAGGTAACGCACTGCTTTTCTCTTGCTGCTTTTAAGATTCTCTCTTTGTCTTGAACCTTTTAAAGCATTTTGATGATGATGTGTCTTGGTGTGAGACTCTTGGGGTTCATCTTGTTTGGGACTCTCTGTGCTTCCTGGATTTGTATGTCCGTTTCTTTCTCCAAGTTAGGGAAGTTTTCTGCCAATATTGTTTCAAACAGGTTTTCAATTTCTTGTTCTCTCTCTTCTCCTTCTGGCACCCCCAAGATGTGAATGTTGACATGCTTGAAGTTGTCCCAGAGGCTCCTTACACTATCCTCATTGTTTTGGATTCTTTTATCTTTTTGCTGTTCTGACTGGGTGTTTTTTGCTTCCTTAGATTCCAAATTGATGGTTTGCTTCTTGGCTTTACCTACTTTGCTATTGAATCTGTGTAAATTATTCTTTATTTCAGTTAGTGCCTCCTTCATTTCTGACTGTGCATCCTTAATTTCTGACTGGTCCTCTTTTATGCTCTTGAGGCCCTCACTAAGTTAACTGAGGTTCGCACTGAGTCCATTGAGCATCCTTAAAAACAGTGTTTTGAACTCAGCATCTGTTAGGTTGCTTATCTCCATTTTGCTTAGTTCTTTTGCTGGAGTTTTGTTCTATTATTTTATTTGGAAACTGTTTATTTGTCTCCTCATTTTGGCTGCCTCCCTGTGTTTGTTTCTATGTATTACTTAAGGAGAAATATGGGGCTATCTGAGACCAGATGCTGCTTGTTTGAAAGAATTTAGGAAAACCTGAAGCAGGATCCAAGAGGCCAATCCTATGGTAAAGCAACTGGCAACAGCTTGGGTGGGCCTGCCAGTGAGGTGGGGCGGGGCGGGGCCTCAAGGAGTCACCAGGGCGGGACAACCAGTGTGAATCAGGTTGCTGGAGTCCCAGATATAGCAGCTGTCTGCCGCCCCAGGAAAGGGCTCACCAAAGGATAGATAGATAGATAGATAGATAGATAGATAGATAATCTGTTGGATAGAAAGATAATCTTTAATCCACCAGTGCTGAGTATAAGACTTAATACAGAAAACTCAATAAACTTCTTATATAAGAAACTAATGGCTCAAAAAAAAAAAACAAAAAACCTTGAATTCACTTTATTGAAGTGCAGATGTCTTCCTGGGCAATTAGTACTGAGAATACAGGCTCGACCTGACTTTCTGCGGGGGCCACGTTTGCCATGCCAGAGCTGATGTCGCGGTTGGCAAGCTCTTCAGGTGCTCATTATGCAGGACTGTAGACATTATGTACTGTGAAACCAAATCAGCATCCAGATTCGAAGACAAGTGGAAAGAAATCAACTCCCATCATTTCACTTTCAAAAAACCATTTTTGCAATCCAAAGTAAATAAAATAACAATTAGCATCTTAGAAATATGCCCACTTATCTTGAGATAAACTTTCTGACACCCTAAAAATGGAGACATGATCAACGTAAAAGGAGGGGCCACCACAAAGCCCATGCACTGCATGAAAAGACAGATTTTTCACTCAGTTCCCACTCAATGCCTGGACTTGAACACTCATGACATTTACCTTGGTAGCTGTGGCTCGGTTGGTTGAGCATTCTCCCATGCATCAAGAGGTCACAGGGTCATTATCTGGTCAGGGCACAAGCCCAGACTGTAGAGCCTGGGTCTGGGTGCCTCACACTGATGTTTCTGTTTCTCACATCGCTGTTTCTCTCTCTCCCCTTTCTTCTCTCTCTCTCTAAAATCAATAAAAACATATTTTAATTAATTTATTTATTTTCAATAATTTGACAGAGAGAGAAAGGAAGAGGCAGAGAGAGATAAAAACGTCAGTGAGAGAGAACATCAATTGGCTGCCTCCTGCATGCCCCTCACTGGGGACTGAGCCCACAACCTGGGCATGTGCCCTGACAGGGAATCAAACTGACAACCTCTTGGTGCATGGGTCGACGTTCAACCACTGAGCCACACCAGCCGGGCAATAAAAACATATATTTTTTTAAAAATTGCACCACATTTATTCTTTCTTTGTGTACGTTGTTATTCTGCTGTCGCAGATAGTTGTTTTTATCACTATAATAATTATATTAAATGTTCATGTTGAATATAATAAAACTTCAAGTTAACTGACCAACTGAGAAATATTTGCAACATGATTGGCACACACTAAGAAATTTACAAAAACTTGTCGGCCAGTGTGGCTCAGTGGTTGAGCATCGACCCATGCACCAAGAGGTCATCAGTTTGATTCCCGGTCAGGGCACATGCCCAGGTTGTGGGCCCGATCCCCAGTGGGGGGCATGCAGGAGGCGGCCAGTTGATGTTCTCTCTCATCGATGTTTCTATGTCTCTCTCTCTTTCCCTTCCTCTTTCTAACCATAAAGAAAAAATATTCAAAAAAAAGAAATTCACAAAAACTACAAATGTTCAATAAACATATGATAACTACACAATCTCATATATAATAAAAATTAAATAACCAGATATAACATTTCATATAATTTGGCAAATAGTAACAGAAAGATCTTCAATGAGATCAGTAGAAAGATATCTATTGCATTATGCACAGTCTTTTTGAAGGACAATTTGGAAATATCTTAAAGTCTTAAAATGTCCACTCCTTGTGTTTCTTATACACAGAAACATACAGGGATGTTTACATAAACAATCATAAAATAGTAATCTATGAAAATAAAATAACAAAATGATGACTGAATAAATTATGTGAGTGTACTGTCATTGACTAGACCATTCTGTACAAAATAATCACTTATTGGCATATTTTTTATGTGTGGAGAAAATATTTATATCATTTTTTCAAAAAGAAGTTGATTTTTAATTGGTAACACATGTTCAGTTTTGACATCTACTTGTAAACAATAATAGTTCTGTATAATGAGCTTGTCTTCACCACAATCTCCAGGATCCTGTTCTGGTACACAGCCTCTTAGGGCCCCAAGTGATCCTCATATGTCTGTGTTAACTGATATAACTAATTAAACAACCCACACTTTTAATCTTAATCATTTAAAAGGAAAACATAGTTATGCTATGACCTTTCAATGACTTAAAGATGGTCAGAAGAGTTTGTTCTCCAGAATTTTCAGAAAAACTCAATATAGGTTTGAAACAAAGCTGTGTTTATAAAAGTGAATGCGAATGTAAAAGAGGTTTTCTAATTAGGCATTCATTGTGGTAATTTTATTCATATTACAACAGTGCTATGGTAACTAATGAAAGGGTATTATTTAATTATCATCCTTGATGCAATAATAAAAATATTGAAATGAAGGTAACATTGAACTAAAATTCAGTTAATAAGGCTACCAACTAGATACCTTTTAAAAATTTATGTCAGGCTCAAGACATATGTCATAATTTTCCTCAATTATAACTGTGGGAGATATATTAAAATAACTAAATTACATCCAATCAAGATATCTGATCTGCTTCCACCTAACAGGATATAATCAATAACACGCTTGATTCTTGAGCATTCAGGCAGAAACGACCGCCTGAAGCTTTCACTAGGCCCTGCCCTGTGCTGGCTTTTCCTGGGATGATTTCCACCGACCGTTTCGGAGCTCTGGGCCCCTTCTTTGCGTTCGTGGAAGCAGTCCAGAGCCATTTGTGTCTAATAGAATGCTGGGACATGTCAGAAGGAAAATTAAATATGACTGTTGTCTTTGACAATGAGTACTTGTCACTAAACGTGTCCCAGGCAGGGATACGAGCTTCAGGAGGTTTATGTTAAGTAGAGAAGAAGTTTAAATTAAGCAAGTGTTCTGGATAATGACAGTTAAATGCTACCACTCAGACCATGTGTTTATCCTTCAGACTAATAGAAATACTGTTACTGTTCCTTTTCTTTTCTTTCCTACTTGCTGGCACAGGAATTATTATTTTTTTACCTCGTCAGGCTTTTTTTAATTAAAATTTTGTTTTGTTTTGTTTTATTCACTTTAGAGAGAGAAGAAAGGAGAAGAAGAGAGAGAGAGAAACCTCAATTGGCCGCCTCCTGCGTGCCCCCCACTGGGGATCAGGCCCATAACCTGGGCATGTGCCCTGACCAGGAATCAAACTGGAAACCTCTTGGTGCAGGGTTGATGCTCAACCATGGGGCCACACCAGCCTGAAATATGTTTTTATTGATTTGAGAGGGAGAGTGAGATAGAGAGAAACATCTGCCTGCCTCTGTTCATGCGACAGTCGGGGAAAGAATCCACAACCCAGGCACGTGCCCTATTGGGAACGGAACTGACAACTTTTCAGTGCACAGACGACCCTCAACCAGCTGAGCCACACCAGCCAGGCTGGGCAGGCTTTAGACAGAGACTGTGACCTGCAGTTATTGGCTCATCTGCTGGGGCAAGATGGAGAGGGAGTGGGGAAGTGATCACTTCTGAATGGAGCCAGAGAGAACAGGCCCTTGAAATGGACCACAGGGGACAAATTACTTCTAAGTAAGCACAGAGGGAAATTAATAGTCTGAATAGTTAGAAAACAAAATGATATTTTGTCTGAATTTTTTTACTTTCAATAAATGTCTCTCTTTTGCACCAGTTGTATATGTAAAATGCACGTGACACCTGCCAGTTCTAAGATGCAGCACCTGCTGCGTGTGCACACATGTGTGCATGCAGATGATGCAGGGAGAGGCGGAGGAGAGAGGACATTTAGAGCAGCTCAGGTAAGTAAATCTATCTTCTAGGATGGAATTATTCAAGCTACTGAAAAGGATAATGGTGCTTTCTTTAACCCCTACAAGAAGACTGCTAATCAAATTTCCAAACATGGATATGGAAATGTTTCAAGATGGACATTGCTCATGGTTATCCATTCACTGGGCTCCCGAGCGCGGTATGTAGGAGCGATTCTCATGGGATGCATATGAACACTTCACTGCATCGAGAAGGGAAACAAGTGTGTCTGAACGGAGGGGCTTGTGAGTTTCCTTTGATAATGCAGATAGTCAGCCCAAGGGGAAGGTCAAAACCAGGGTCGGCCACAGGTGTGCATGAGGGCCCAACAGCAAAGCAGAGGAAACTATACAAAGGACAGAAAGGACGAGAGGAAGTCTCTCCTCATCCTCAGCCTCACAAGTCCTGGACAAGATACATAGGATGTCACAGTAACAGGATAAAACCTCTCATTGGTTCAGATATGAATTCAAAATCTAGCAAAATTTAACTAGGGGTCTTGTATGTTATCTGGCAATCCTACTTTCAGAACAGGTTTAGCTCTCTACTGTCTCTCTCTCCCTCTCTCTCTCTCTCTCACACACACACACACACACACACACACATACAGCAAATGATCTTCTCCAAGATAAAAGCTATTTTTTTTTTTATTAAGTCTAATTTGTCTATTTCTTTTATAGATCATGCTTTAATATAAGAATTCTTTGTCCAGAGTCACAAAGATGTTTTTTGTTTCTTTCTAAAGGTTTTTTTTTTTTTTTAATTGATTAATTTTTGTTACAAATGATTCTCCTTTTTTCCCCCAGTGGTTCCCCCCTCCCCCTTCCCTCCCTGCCCCTTTCCCCGATTGTTGTCCATGTCCACTGTTCATGCCTACATGCATATAAATTCTGTTGTTCATCCCTCTCTCAGCTCCCCACTCCTTAGGGGATTGTCCTCAAACTGTTATGTTCATTATATTCCAGAAATCAGTGAGATCATATGAAATTTGTCTTTCTCTGCTTGGCTTGTTTCACTTAGGATGATACTTTCCAGGTCCCTCCATGTAGTCTCAAAGAATAAGAGATCTTTCTTTCTTACCGCTGCGTAGTACTCCATTGTGTATATGTACCACAGCTTTTTAATCCATTCGTCTACTGATGGGCACTTGGGCTGTTTCCAGATCTTAGCGATTGTAAATAGTGCTGCTACAAAGATGGGGGTACATATATTCTTTCTGATTGGTGTTTCAGGCTTCTTAGGGTATATTCCTAGAAGTGGGATCACTGGGTCAAATGGGAGTTCAATTTTTAATTTTTTGAGGTGACACCATATTGTTTTCCATAGTGGCTGCACCAGTCTGCATTCCCACCAACAGTGTACTAGAGTCCCCTTTTCTCCACACCCTCGCCAACACTTGTTGTTTGATGATTTGTTGATGGCGGCCATTCTGACCGGTGTGAGGTGATACCTCATTGTTGTTTTGATTTGCATCTCTCTGATGATTAGTGATGATGAACATTTCTTCATATGTCTCTTAGCCATTTGTATGTCCTGTTTGGAGAGGTGTCTATTTAGTTCCTCTGCCCATTTTTTAATTGGATTCTTTGTCTTCCTTTTGTGGAGTTGTATGAGCACTCTATATGTATTGGAAATTAACCCCTTATCTGATATATCATTGGCAATTATGCTCTCCCATACAGTGGGTAGCCTTTCCGTTTTGATGATTGTATCTTCTGCACAGCGAAAGATACAATCATAAAAGCTATTTTAACTGCAGCAGTTGGGCAGTGGGCTCGTTGTAAGTTAAGCCCATAGAGGTGGGGAAAGGCCCGGTAGGTCTTGGGGTTTCCCATGTGCTTTGGTCTCATTTCCGTAAGATCAGCATGTGTGTTTACAATTGTACTGGTAGCCCACATTCTACACTTTTTCAAACATAGTCAGTTCTTTGTGGAACCTGTTTTAACCTGTCGTGATCAGTGCAAAGAGGCAGAGACATATTTGTTGATAATGCTTTCCTG
The DNA here is from genome assembly GCF_014108415.1 of Molossus molossus. Taxonomy (NCBI): domain Eukaryota; kingdom Metazoa; phylum Chordata; class Mammalia; order Chiroptera; family Molossidae; genus Molossus; species Molossus molossus. The sequence continues at coordinate 3,101,859 of NW_023425346.1, read as the reverse complement.
ACACTGTGTCTCATGATCCAGCTTCTCGGAAGGTGATCGTTAAGGGCACCCAAAGCTTAAGAAGGTGCCTCGCTGTGCTCCATTATGTGGTTGATAAATGGTAGGGGAGTACTTAAATAACCTTTTATTTCTTTCATCAGTGCTAGGCCTTTTATTTATTTATTTATTTATTTATTTATTTATTTATTTATTTATTTATTTTCTTTATTGATTTGAGAGAGAGAGAGAGGAAGGAAAAGAGAAAGAAAGAAACATTGATGAGAGAGAACATGGACTGGCCACCTCCTGCATGCCCCTCACTGGGGATCAGGCCCACAATCTGGTCATGTGCCCTGACCAGGAATCAAACCGGTGACCTCCTTGCTCATGGGTTGATGCTCAACCACTGAGCCACACTGGCGAGGCATGCTAGGTCTTTTACACAGAACATTGTCTAGGTAAACTTACTTCTATCATTCTGCCTGAATATACCACCAGTTGAATTACCAATCACCTATTAGAAACTATTCAGCAAATGATAAACCAGAATCTGATTTTATGGGTTGCACACTGTTTCTCTTGAACCTTGAGCCTCCTAGCCCATCAAATTCATGAGATGAGTCCTGGATATTGGCTAAAAGATCAGTTTTTCCACTTCTCCACGATCCCCTACTTCTCATCCTTCTCTACTACAGGGGATTCTCCATCTTCCTAGAGCAAGGGTTGGCACATTCTATCACACACACACACGCACACGCACACAGACACACACACATGCTCCATTGTCTAATGAGCCCATATGTATCACGTGCTTTTCCAGGATGGGACCAACAGCTACAGCTGTGGACAGGCATCCTGTTTTGTAAGCGTCAATGTTCCTATCAATGATGTGTTCACTGTGCGGTGGCAGAGGCAGGAACCCCAGTGTCCACCTCGGGGAAGAGCTGCATTGGTCTTCTTCCTGCTCAGAGTGTTGGCCACTAGCTTTGTACTTCATTTAAAAATACCTATGTTTTTCAAAGTCTGTTTTAAGGCTAAAAGATATATTGCACATTTAACATTGCCTCAGAAATGCTTTGCCTACTTATAGAAGCTGGAGAAAATATTTGTTGAATAAGTGAAAAATTGGTAGATGGCAAAAAGATCTAAGTATAGGCAATTATCAATCACCCTGAGACCAATTACTCTGTCGTTTGGGATTATATTGGCTTTTTCACATGCTTTCATTCATACGTGTGTGTTTTTTATTATTATTATCACTTTGAATATAGAGTAGTCATTTATATTTGAAAACCTCCAATAAATCATTTCCATTGACTGTTGACTATCAGTACACTCAAACTCAATCAAACTGTCATTTTCCTTTAAATATTTCTTCCTTCTCATGCATTCTGCAAAATTTAGTTTGAGTTGCAAGGAAAAGTCCATTCAAGTAAAGCAACAAATTAAGCTTCTGACATAATGGACCGGGAAAATGGAGTAAGATACAATAGATCAAATGGTAGAAATAAAATTGAGAGGGAGATGGTATGTGTTATATTTTGATAGGGGAATTCCATTAATCTTGGCGAGTGCTGGCTATTGCGGAACAGACCGGAATAATTCTTTGAGGCAGAACTGGGGGAGCAAGAGGAAGTCATATACGATGAAGAAGTTAAACGTCTGCTTCTTAAAAAGACACATTACCAGAGTTTTCGGAATATCTTACACACATTTCAAGGAATAAATGCCAAAAGTACCCCCAAACCAAAAATAAAGAATTATCTATGGCCCCTCTGGGTCCCAGAACTCCCTGCTCACAGTATGAAGCAAATGGCTGTCGCCAGCCTTGACAGACTGCTCCCTGAAACATCGCCCAGCTGGAGACCTCCAGCAGGGTGTGGCGACCCAGGATCAGCAGCCCCAAATGGGACACAGAAACCACAGCGGAGAGAGGCCAGATGCCACAGGCCCGACGCTCACACCAAGGGAAGAACATATGTGCATTTGTAGACTCGGCTGTCCAGTGCGGAAGGAATTTGCTCTCCCTAGAAATTATCTTGGTGGCAGCTTTTAAGTCTGAGCACCCCAGTGCCTATCTGCCCATCAGTGACAGAGACGGTGCTTAGCTCTTATCCAGCCACAGGGTAGACACCATAATTGTAGTCAGGAGCAAAGCATGAAATACACTTATTTTTTATTTATTTATTTTTTAATTTATTTATTTTTGTTACAGATGTTTCTCCTTTTTCCCCCACTGATACCCCTTCCCCCACCCTCCCCGCTCTGTCCCCAGCTTTGTTGTCCATGTCCATTGTTCATGCACACATGCATATAAGTTCTGTGGTCACTAAGTATTCATGACATGTTAGGACCTTTGCATTAAACACACGGCATGCTCAGATGGAATTTCTCGAAGAAACATCTTAACGAGGTGACTTTTATCAAGGTGCTTACAGAGTTGGGGAACCATGACACATACGTAGACACCCAGAGGCTAACACCAGTGGGGAGTCATGTCCACCCATAGTCCTAACACACCTAAGGGACAAAACAGTGTCCGTGAGCTCAGTGAAGAGCTGTGGCTGAAGCAGGGACAACCTGCATTGCTGTCATCCTAGAATGGACTGACTCTTATTTAGAATTTATAACTTTGCTTAGACCAACCCTAGATGTGATAGGTTTGTGGAACCACATCCTACTCTTGCTGGGAGTTGAACTGAAGGGCTGAGACCTAACTGGATAGACTCCCTCCTACACCTAAGCCATCCCTGGCATTGATGACTGCCAGGCCTGCCTTTCCAGGGACAAGCCCAGGATCATTTTCAGGCCCCGGGGCTGATCCTACTCTACCTGCCTGGGCTGGGCTGGCCAGAGCAGCCTGGAGGACCCACGGGGTACCTCTGCTTGCACGACTCTAATTGTACCCTTATTATAATACTGAACTATCCTCCCGGGGGCAGAGATGTTTCTTCGTTTTTGAACATGCCACGTATTAAGGCGTGTTTTCTAACTGCGCCTGCGTAGGAATGTCCCCTGCTATACCTGCGGCCAGAAAGCACCCCGTGGTGTTTGTGCAGGACCCCTGAATAAAGATGGGTCGGGGTTTTGCTTGCAGACAGCTGCTCTGGTGAAGTGAAGATCCCCGCCTGCTGGGGGAGGACTCTTGTCTGATGATTTTCAATAAAGTACATTCTTTTTCATAAAATTTTCTCTGAGTTGGCTTTTGACTGCGAAGCGCACCGTGATTGGATCTGGTTTGCTCTGGTGACACCAGTGCTGCAGAATGCGCAGGCATGATGGGCACCAGGAGGGAGCGGGACAGTTAGTGCCCGATCTTTCTATTCCCACCCTCCATCCTTTCCTCCAGCTCTCCTCAGCCAGTGGCTGGGGCCCAGAATCGAGGGATCTCAGGTGGTGCCTTCCTGGGTGATCGTCCTCCAGAAGAACACACTGGAGAATGAACACGGGGAGCCAGTGTGGGCACTGCCAGCACAGCAGGTGAAGCTTTCAGTGACTGCGATGAAGGGAACAGAAGCTGTACTTAAGCAGCACTTTCCTGCTGAAACCCCGAGCTGCCTGGATTCTAGCTCCCAAAGCGCCCTGGGTTTCCTTCGACCTCTGCGCCTCGATCCATAGCCATACGTTCATTGACCTTTTTTAAAACAAAGGGTTTGTTCTCTCATGTGTGACTAGTTGCAATCGGCCATGCTTCTTGGGGACAGACTGTGGCATGAATCCAGGACGCCCTCATCTTCTTGGCACATGAGACAAATCTCACAGTGCTAAGGAGGCTCATGTAAACTGTGCTGTGAAATTCATAAACTTAAGTTAAAGCCTCAGGGACAGTAAAGTTGGTGACTAGTGAAACTCTGGGTTTGGGGCGAGGAAGCAGGTTCTATTTTCATCATGACCATTAATGGTGCCTTTGAGATTCTTTAGATTTTCAAATAGTGTTTCAAAGGGTAATTTGGTTGAAGTTACAAGTAGGCAAACACAGTAGTGTGCTCCCTTTCACATACTTTTCCATTCATCCACAAATGTCTTTGGTCTGCAATTTGTCTTAGGAAAATGCATGTAATTTTCTTTGATAAACTAAAAATTCCAGCCTCATGCTGCTCTTTTGGGGGAAATCATGAGGCTCCTATAAGCACCTGTAAACAGAACTGTAACATGTCAAAAGCACTAACATTTGAAAAACTGGAATCACAGTAATTGGATACAGTTACTTTTACAGGCTCCTGTGAAAATAATCGCCTAACATCATTTAATTCCAAAGGGTTTAATGTCTCAGCCACAGTGCTCCGGTTCTAACATGCAGAGCCAATACACACCCGAGACGTGGAGCAGTGCACTCCTGCGGAAAAGCTAAGCGGTCGAACAATAGCCCCGCCTGGCGGAGGGTGATAGATAGGAAGGGAGGCCTCACGGAGTCTAAGTGGGGTGTGAATGTCCCCCAAAATAGCACAGAAATAAGACAGAAAGCACATGGCCACATGTGAACCTTGCTCCTTTCCATCTTTCACTTCGTTTGTTTATATTTCTTTAATCAGAACTCCCCCTTAAACACGTGCAGGCCTTAATCCATTGGTTATTAAATAAAGAACATGTTTCTACCTCTGCCTTTCAGATTTTTAATCCCTGCCTGTTGTTACCTATACAGCTGTTTTCTTCTATCAGTAGTGCAGAAATAAAGTAAAATCCGACGAAAACTAAAATTAAATAAATAGAAGCTGGCTAAGACATAAGCTTTTAAGAAACACACTCGAGCCCCCAAATCTTGCCAGGTATGGGACTTCTGGTTAAAAAGGGTTAAATAAAACCATTTCTGTTCCACTTCTCATCATATTAAACTTGCTAAAATTCTAAAAAACAACCACACACAACAAATCAAGACCAAACTCTTTTTCACTACAACATGAACATGTTTACAACTCCAACTGTCATGCTTGAAGACTATTTGCTAAATACAGTGAAACAGAGTCAAACTGAAGTAAAAGGCTGATAGAAGGTGCTTAACCAGAACTTGGGCAAGATTCATATCTCCCTGAAAAGGGAGACCATAGCTGCTCACATAATCATTCAGCAAGGCAATGAAGGATGAAGAATGCCCAGGAGGTTTCATGCAGACCACAATCTGAAACGGGTGGAGGTCCACTTTTAATTTTTTGAGGAAACACCATAGTGTTTTCCTTAGTAGCTGAACTAGTTCACATTCCCACCAGCAGTGTACTAGAGTCCCCTTTTCTCCACACCCTCACCAGCACTTGTTGTTTGAGGATTTATTGATGGCAGCCATTCTGGCAGGTGTTAGGTGATACTTCATAGTCATTTTAATTTGCATCTCTCTGATGATTAGTGACATTGAGCATTTTTTCATATGTCTCTTTGCCATTTGTATGTCCTGTTTGGAGAGGTATCTATTTAGGTCCTCTGCCCATTTTCTTAAAAAAATTTTTTTCTTTAATTATTTTAGAGAGAGAAGAAGGGAGAGAGATATAGAAACATTAATGAGACAAAACATCACTTGGCCACCTCCTACATGCCTCCCACTGGTGACTGGGCCAACAACCTGGACATGTGCCCTGATCGGGGATTGAACCAGCAACCTCTTGGTGCATGGGTCAATGCTCAATCACTGAGCCACACTGGCCAGACCTAAGAGATTATTTTAAAAGGTGCTCTGTTTAAGGCAAAGCAGGAGTTCGTGGCAAGAATCTCAAGCTCAGGTCCTACTCTAAATGCCCAGAGTCTGAGTGTGAACAGGGTTGCCTTACACTCAACCAGCGAGCCACACCGGCTGGGCTTACCTCTGCCCATTTTTTTTTTTTTTAATTCTCACCCGAAGACATTTTTGCATTTATCCTCTGACAGAGAGGGAGGGAGGGAGGTAGAAATATCTATGCAAGAGAGACACATTGGGTTGTCACCACCCACACAACCCCAACTGGGGCCAGGGATAAACTGCAACCGAGGTACGTGCCCTTAGCAGGAACCAAACCTGGGCCTCTCTGGTCTGTGGGCCAATGCTCTAACCGCTGAGCCAAACAGTCCAGGGCCTCTGCCCATTTTTTAATTGGATTGTTTCTCTTCCTATTTCAAGTTGTATAAATATTTCATATATTTTGGAAATTAACCCTTATGAGATGTATCACTGGCAAATACGTTTTCTCCCCAAATAGTGGGTTCCCTCTTCATTTTGATGCTGGTATCTTTTGCTACATTAAACAGGGGCTACATTAAACAAGAAGCTTCTGTTTAATGTAGCCCCTTTTATTAAACTTTTTCTTTGTTTCTCTTGACCTAGGTGGAAATTCTGCTACATGTGATTTCTGAGATTTTGCTGTCTACATTTTCTTTTAGGATTTTTATTGTTTCATAAGTTATAACCAAGTCTTTTATTATTTTGAGTTTATTTTTGTATATTGTGTAAGTTGGTAGTCAAGCTGCATTGTTTTGTATGTCGCTGTCCAATTTTCCCAACAGCATTTATTGAAGAGACTGTTTTTACTCCATTGTATGCTCTTGCCACCTTTGTCGAATATTAATTGAGCATAATGTCTTGGGTCAATATTTGGGTTCTCTGTTCTGTTCCATTGATCTATATGCCTGTTCTTGTGCCAGTACCAGGCTGTTTTGATTGCAATGGCTTTGTAGTATAACCTGATATCTGGTATTGTGATCCCTCCAACTTTGTTCTTTTTCAAGATTGCTGTGGCTATTGGGGGTCGTTTTTGGTTCCATATAAACTTTTGGAATATTTGTTCTAGATCTGTTAAATATGCCACTGGTAGTTGAATAGGGATTGCATTGAATTTATAGGTTGCTTTGTGTAGTATGAACACTTTAATGATGTTGATTCTTCCATTCCATGAACATAGTATATGCTTCCATTTTTTTGTATCTTCCTCTACTTATTATTCCAATGTCCTATAGTTTTCTGAGAGCAGGTTTTTCGTTTCCTTAGTTAAGTTTATACCCAGGTATCTTAATGTATCTTAATATTTTTTGTTGTTGTTGCAAAGGTAAATGGGATTGTTTTTTAAGTTTTTCTTTATGAGTGTTCAAAATGGAACTACCATTTGACCCAGTGATCTCATTTCTAGGAATATACCGTAAGAAGCTGGAAACACCAATCAGAAAGAATATATGCACCCCTATGTTCATAGCAGCACTATTTACAATAGCTAAGATCAAGAGTCCATCAGTAGATTAGTGGGTAAAAAGGCTGTGGTACATGAACACAACAAAATACTATGCAGCTCAAAGAAAATAAGATCTCTTACCCTTTGAAATGACATGCAGGGACCTGGAGAGTATTATGCAAAACAAAATAAGATAGTCAGAGAAAGAGGAGTGTCATATGATCTCCCTATTTGGTAGAATATGGTAAACAAAATAAGCAGATGAACAAAACAGATTCAGAGATGTAGAGTAGGGAATGGACTGACAAGCCTCAGAGGGAAGGAGGGTGAGGGCGGGAAAAGACAAACCAAAGGACGTACATGCTTATTGTATAACTGATGGACAGAGACAACAGCATCATTAAGGTGGGCGGATGGGGAGTGGGTAGGAGGATGTCAATGGGGAAAAAGGAGGGACATCTGTAATACTTTCAAGAATAAAGAAAAATAAAGAATAAATGAAATAAATAGAATGGGTGGAGGTGACAGAGTGTGCGTGCCCAAGTGTCCGTCCATGCCTTCAGCCCACCTTCTGGATGAGAAGCTGTTGGAAGAGAGGTTGGGAAGAGGAGAAATGAAAGAAGAAACAGAAGTTCTGAGATCTCAACACAGAGAACTTGTAACAAAGAAGGCTTCTGTGTGCCACCCCGATCCACTGGACGTGGCCCGTAAAGAGACATTGTCCCAGGACAGAGGAAACCGCTCTCCATTCCAGCCTTCAGACAGGCCAGCCTCCCGCTGTCTGCCCTCTGCCTGCCTCCACCGCCACCTGCTCATCAAGTGCCGGCAGTGAGGGCTCCTCCTTCATGGACCAGGCTGCCTTCAGCCACTGAAGTCCAGCTTCTGTTTTAAGTGTTGCTTAGGTGTTTCAACACAAGTAAATCCTTTTGTAAATGAACTGTCAGATAGAGACATTAAAAGGAATTAATTAAGGACTTAAGACAAAAGCAATTGTTGATGACTGAAATCACACTCTATTATAATTCCATAATTTTAAGGTCTACTAAATATATACTATATATACATACATATATATAGAACCTGTTTGTATAAATATATAGTGCTATACATTGTATTTCATATATACACAGAGAGAGAGAGAACACAGAGAGCAAGGCCCCTCTCCAAGGTGGTGTTTTGCGCCACTGGTACTGGGGCGGTGGATGGTGGTTTATGTCATCATGCTGTCTGAATTCTCTTCATTGTCCAAATCCTGATCCATCACAAGGGGACATCTGCATTTGGAGTCCTGACTAGCAGTCACAGAGCTTTCTTTGTTTTGGAGTGTTATGCCTTTGCTGTTGCTTGTAGGGCAGAATTCAACCTAAAACTGTGTCTTCCTTTGTTTGTATAAACACATATCCCCTCAGTTCCACATTCACCATCACACATCAAAAGTAAGAGCCTTCTGTCCGGGCCAGTGTAGCTCAGTGGTTGAGCGTCAACCCACGCACCAAGAGGTCACCAGTTCGATTCCCAGTCAGGGCACATGCCCAGGTTGTAGGCCCGATCCCCAGTGGGGGGCATGCAGGAGGCGGCCAATCGACGTTCTCTCTCATCGATGTTTCTATCTCTCTCTCCTTCTCACTTCCTCTCTCTCTAAAAATTAATAAAGGAAAAAAAAATTTTTTTTAAAGTAAGAGACTTTTTTATCATCACGTATCTCAAGATCAGTACTGAGAAAATAACATTCTCATTTCCTGAATCACTTTGCCTATATCACAATCCATCTTCATTTTTTCTTCATTAATAGAATTGTAAACTGTTTGAGCCTAAAGGAATGGGAAGAGAGGGATGAGCTGACATTACTGAGCCTTATTTATGCAACATGCCCTGTCATGTTCTCATGTCACTTAATATCAAAAGCAATCTCTTTGACGTTAATATCATTGCCCGCATGTCAGAGAGGAGATACTGAGGCTTCAGTGGGTTGACGGACGTGAAGGAGTATAACCCTCAGATTCCAGCGGGGACCAAAGCCTCTGGAGACTTCCTGCATTCACCAGAGTATGCAGTTCCAGCTGAGAATATCTTGTCTAACACAAGCGGGGGCCCAGAGTGAAAACTAATTCACAAGGGTAATTAGAGTGCTTTTGTACAAAGCTAGCTGGCTCCTCCCTCCACCGCAGGCCCAGCAGCGCCCAGCCGAGCGCTGTCCCCCGAGAGCAAGTGCGTTTGTTGAACCTTGAGCTGCCTGGGTGCTCTCCATCTTTTTGATCTCCAGATCATCTTGTTCTTGTCTATCTGCACCGTCCCTGAGCACCCTGCTCATGCAGTGACTCGGTTCTTTTTGACGATCTCACAAGTGCCGCCCAGGAATTAAAGAGAAGGGAGAATTCGCACTTTCTTATAACCTAGCTACCCGGAAATGTTGACATCAAACCCCAGGTCAAATCCTGCCATGTAGCCCTGGCCGGTTTGGCTCAGCAGTTAGAGCGTCGGCCTGCCGTCCTGAGAGACCCGGGTTCGGTTCCTGCTAAGGGCACGTACCTCGGTTGCAGTTTGTCCCCGGCTCTGGTCAGTCGTGTGGGTGGCAGCCACTCGATGTGTCCCTTTCACATCGATGTTTCTCTCTCTCTATCTCTGTTCCTCTCTATCCCTCCCACTCTACCTGAACAAAAAATGGAAAAATGTCCTCGGGTGAGGATAAAAAAAAAAATCCTGCCATGTATACAAACATTAACCAGAGGGTGTGAAAATAAAGTCTCACTGCTCTATTTTGCAGCTTTAAAAACACCTTGTATGGAAGGTTCTTCGGGAAAAAAAAAGCTACAATATTCTAGTTGTGTGTTTCAGAGAAGCATGTCTAGGAACATCGTCACCAAGCCACTTCTAAACAGCAGCAAGACACAAACTCATTTATGAACCAAACCTTCTGTGTTATCTCGAAGGGTATACAGCAATGTAGACATTAAGTTTTAATGTCCTGTTCCTGAAAAAGCAGAACATGTTTTTGAAGTATGTGACCTAGTCCACATGTATTGAATACCAAAAGGACCCAGTGGGAGCCCATTTCTAACATCCACGACTCCTAGTCAACAACTTTTCTCATACACATCAACCTTTCCCGTTGGTTTTCCTGGTGGATAGAATAGCCTCTGACATTATTTGGTGGGAAAGGAAGCAAAAGACTTATAGTAGCCATTCCTGTACGCTGAGCTTTCTGATCTAGACTTACCAGATCTCCCTGGCACAATTAAGAAAATGGGCTGACCCTGGACTGGGGTGAAAACAAGCAATATCTACATTTATATCACATGACCTAGGATGAGGTATTTAAAGAAAATGACTCCTTACAGACTTACGGGCTCACCACTCCTCTTGGCTTGTGGTCAGGGCTTTTCTCTTGACTGTCTTACTCTCTGATACTCGGGTACCGTGACCTTCAACACAGGTGTGTTTGCAGGGCTCCGAACTCATGTCTCTGCATGTTCCTACCAGCCTTAATATTCTGGGCCTGGGGACACAGCTCTGAAGAACGTTTGCACCTGCTTGGCCTTGCTTCCTCCCAACCTGTGTGGCTCATTCCCAGCGGTGGTTCACACCGTGCTTCTCAAGAATCTGTTCTTGTCTGTCTGGTCCGGACACAAAGCACCAGACTCCAGCTCAGGGCTCATGAAAGCACTTTCTGGAGGGAAAGTTAAACACAAGAAGGTTCATCTCTCTTCATCACCTGGGTTTTGGTGGGAGTTCACCTGTCTGAGATGATCATCACCCTGTCCTGACTGAATCCCCTGTCCCTCCCTTTGGCGACAGGGAGTTTGGAATAGTAGGGGCTCCGTCCATTTCTTACTCTTAATTTTTTTTCCTTATTGATTTTAGAGAGAGAGGGGAAGGGAGAGGGAGAGAGAGATAGAAACATCAATGAGAAATAACATGGATTGGCCACTTCCCACATGCCCCCTACTGGGGATCGGACCCACAACGTGGGCGTGTGCCCGGACCAGGAATCAAACTGGCGACCTCTTGGTGCAGGGTTGATGCTCAACCACTGAGCCACTCTGGCTGGACTCCAGTTGTTCCTCTTGACTATAAAACACATTCTCAAGATATAAGACAAAGAGATACAAGATGGCTTGAAGACTGGGTGAAATCTACATCTAATATGAAATCTTAGTATTTTAAAACATTTTGAGTTATTTTAACTTAAAGAAATCCTGCACAAAGAGAATATAGATCCTGTCCCGCGTCTCTTGGTGTAGCCAGAACCTTGGGATTCATCTTAGTTCAGCAACAGGTGTTGAAGGATCCTGAATAGGAGGGAAGAACTCTGAGCCACTCCACGTTTGCAATAAAATGTTTCTCATAAGAGGTGAAATAAAAATTGTTTTATATCAAATACTTTGGAAAGAGTATCTTCTAAAAAGCTCCTCCAATAAAGACACAATAGAAGGCACTTGATCCAATTTAATACTCATGGCAACCCAGGAGGCAGATCTTTTTATTTCTCTTTTACAGATAAAGACATTGAGACACTCTAAGGGGTAAGTAACTTTTCCAATACCATACAAACAAGCTATGCTAGCCTTTGAACAAAAGTTTTATTTGGATCTATGCCCTGAACCCAATATGTGACTCACTAATTTGAAGCTATTTAAAGGACGCATGTTACCGATATTTTCTTTATCAGCAATGACTACCATGTACCACACTTGTCCTATTCACTCTTTTTTTTTCCCCCAAAAAAATGTCATTAGGTATTTCTTCCACAACCTGTCCTGGAAGGAAAAAACATGGAAAGAAAATCAGTCACCCCATTGTTGAACTAGACCTACATATGAAAAGTTGTTAGGAGTCATTTCCATGTTATCCCTTTTATGGGAACTTTTATTTTTTAAACTTTTTTCCCTTTATTGATTTTAGAGAGAAAGTGAGAGAGAGAGCGATAAAAACATCAAAGAGAGAGAACATTGATTGGCCACCTCCAGCATGTCCCCCATTGGGGATTTGGCCGACAACCTGGGCATGTGCCCTGACTGGGAATCGAACCAGAGACCTCTTGGTGCATGGGTCGATGCTAACCGCTGAGCAACACCGGCCGGATGGAAATTTTCTTTTTTACACAGAACCTACAATAAATGATGCCTGGTTTATTGACTTCCTTTAACTTGAGCCTATGAAAACATCAAAGTATTCCTCCCAAAGGTAAAAAAAACTTTCGAGTGGTGCAGCCACTCGAAACAAATTCAAGAATATTTGCTCTGAAGTGTTAGAAGTTGCTGACACTCCTATTACTACATGGTGGGAAACAACTTAGAAAATGCGGGGGAAAAAAGGCAATGTTAAAACCAGAGTTCCAGATTATTAATGGTGGGTTTCAGTCGTCACTGGAGCTGCGGGGAACATGATATGGAGAGGGGGTGCCCTCCTGGCCAGTGTACGTCTTTCTGCGGCAGGTGGACCAGGACTTGCTTCTTGCAGTTAGTCTGATGTTATTCCACCTGTGGACGACAGGAACTGGAAGTAGTCTAAGAGGGACCTCAAGGTCTTCAGAGAGAACCGAGTATTTCAGGTGATTTTGCAGGAAGAGAATTTGGTTTTGGGTCAGAGGAACTGACTCCAGTTCTGTCACTAGCTTCTAGGTGACCTTCCACAAGAGCTCAGTTTTTCCTCTGCTCATTGAGAGAAATGGATGCAACAATAATGATAGCAACGGCTCCATTTGTTGACATAATTACAATGTACTTGCCACTTGTGTGCATTACCTAGTTAACCGTAATACATCCCGAAGATGCTGGGCCATTCTCTGCACGTTACGAAGGGCTAACTGGCCTGGAATGACATGATAATGCGAACTACAGATCCCACTGTCTTTCTGCTCTTCATCAGTCACTATTTCCTCCACCATTTTCCCAAAGTTCATTTAATTTCCACTTTTTTTCCTGAGAGTCATTATAATGTTAGGAAAACATGAATAATAGAAATTTAATAAAGTACATAGTTCAGAGTTACCATGTCAGGAATTATTATACAAGGGTGAGAAAAAGTAGGTTTATAATTGTTCGTATGGAAAACTATATAATACAAGAATAAATAATAATAGAAGAATAAATAATAATACAAGACTAAACTGGTGGTTTGCATACTCACAACTGTAAAAGTACTTTTTCCATATATATATATATATATATATATAAATTATTTTTTTTCTTTAAAAAAAAATGTTTTACCTTTATTGATTTTAGAGGGAGAGAGGAAATGAGAGGGAGAGAGAACTAGAAACATCGATGAGAGAGAACATCAATTGGCCGCCTCCTGCATGCCCCCCACTGGGATCCGGCCCCCACTGGGATCCTGACCAGGAATCAAACCGGTAACCTCTTGGTGCATGGATTGACACTCAACCACCAAGCCACACCGGCCAGACTATAATTATTTTTCTTATATCTAAACAGGCTGTACACCTGCCTTTTTCTGGAGCTTTCAGCACAGATTAAAATACCTGTGGTAAAATATTCCAAATGGCAAAATCAAATCTCTGAAATAATCAATAAACAAGGGCTGATATTTATAACACCATGTGATGAAAATACAATTCATGGTACATAGTTTGAGTCTCTTGTGTAGCTCATTTGCTTTGTAGAATTCACAGCAATGCTAAAATATGCTTCCATTTAAGGTAATTAAGAAAACACACACAGAGGCACACAGAATTAATGATACTTAAACAGTAACGTTCTTTTGTGTGTGTGTGTGTGTGTGTGTGTGTGTGTGTGTACATCTTGGATATAGTCTTGGAATGTCTACTTGGTTCTTCACTTGTTATCCATTAGAAAATGAGGGCACAGCCCAGCTGTTGATGCTCAGTGGTTGAGTATCGACCATGCACCAAGAGGTCACCAGTTCGATTCTCGGGGCACCTGCCAAGGTTGTGGGCCAGATCCCCAGTGGTAGGCATGCAGGAGGTAAAAAGAAAATGAGGGCACAAAGTTGGAGATAGGTAGAGATAGCAGGTGGGGGCAGGCAGAGGCCACATGGTGGGGGTCACAGAGTAGATGACTAACTGCTTCAAGCCTCTTTCCAGTGCATAACTCACTACACTCCTCACACCTGCTCTGCACACTGAGCACCCCATTTTCCCTGAGCCTGACTGTGCTTTGACCAGAAGGCTGCCCCACCACAGCGCCCTCTGTAGTGCAGGAGGGGTTCTTGCCCCTGAAACCCGCCTTGCCGCTTCTCTGGAGTAACTGCTCATCTTTCAGATCTTTATTTCATGTGAGCTGCTCCAGTCTCAGCAGATTAAGTGCATTTCTTCCAGGGATTTACAGGCATCATTGGACCTCCAAACAGTTCCCATACTCTGCATGTTTACTTGTCTGGATTTTCCATTTTATTGAATAAAGGCAGGAGGAGGTATGGAACTCATAGCCTGATGGTTGAGACAGAGACAAATGAATAAGCAGAATATGACAAGCTCTCTTGGTGCCCTTGAGGAAGCATCCCATTCACAGCGTTAAGAAAATGTTACTCCTGCTCTGGCCGGTTTGGCTCAGCGGTTAGAGCATTGGCCTGCGGTCCTGAGAGACCCGGGTTCGGTTCCCGCTAAGGGCACGTACCTCGGTTGCAGTTTGTCCCCGGCCCAGTTCGGTCGTGCGGGTGGCAGCCACTCAATGTGTTCCTTTCACGTCGATGTTTCTCTCTCTCTCTCTGTTCCTCTCTCTCCCTCCCACTCTACCTGAACAAAAAATGGAAAAATGTCCTCGGGTGAGGATAAAAAAAAAAAGAAAATGTTACTCCTTTTATATTCACTTTCATTCTCCTCTGACAAGCTGCTCACCTCCAGCCCTCAGGAAAAGCTTAATATTGGTTTCTGCGCCAACAGGAAATGCAATGCAACGTAAAACAAAATGCAGGAGGGGAGTCATTTTACCAGGGAAACTGTGATTGGAGAAGAGTAGGTGGGCTCACATGGGCTCTTTCTGCTGTCCAGCCTGGGAGAACACACTGGATCTAAACCCAGGAGGAGGTGGGCAGAAAGGCTCCTGGGAGGGGAGCAGAGCCATGCTGGAGTGTGGCAGAGGGGTATTCTGGACAGAACTTAAACTGTGCACTTGTGTCCTAAGAAGGAGGAAGAGGAAGGTCTTTGCCTCCGTAAAAATGATTCTCAGGTTATTTCAAGTTAAGCAGATTTATTGGAGGCTATATCATGTTTGTTCCTACAGGAAGCAGCTAAATTACCCTGTGCCCCCATGCCCAGGACAGGGAGGAGCCAACATGAGGTTACCGGTTAGGGTACTGTGTGAGTCAGGGGTTTTGGTGCACAAATTGTACCACTCACCTTCTTTCCAGTTTCACAGGGAATAAACTCTGTTTGCACAGGTACCATATATGCATAGATTTCAGCACAAATCACCGAAAGGAACTAGAAAAAGCACACACACACATATGCTTCTCTCCCTTGCTGTGTCAGGGCATGGTTGCTACATTGCGACAACCCTGGGCAGATCTTTGCCCAGCACCCTCAAGGCGTAGGTCAGGAGCCTATGGAGGGCATATTGCTTTTCTTTCCCTCAGATCTAGAAGAACTAGGTGTATGAAACCATTCCCCAGACCAATGTCCTATGGACAGGCTAGTCAAGCACCTTGTTCCTACACACTGAGAGGACAGAACAGAAAGTGTACCTTCAGCTGGGCTCTCAGCAGACAGGCTCCGCCAATACGTCTTCTCTCGTGGAGCCAAGTAGCACATCGCAGAGCACAGACAACAAGACATGAAGGCGAGGGTCAGCTGTGTGCTCCTTACAGGGGTGCATCTACAGACTAGTGAAACTTAGCCCGGCCAGTATGGCTCAGTGGTTGAGCGTCGACCCTGCACCAAGAGGTCATTGGTTCAATTCCTGGTCAGGGCACATGCCCAGGTTGTGGGCCCCATCCCCATTGGGGGGCATGCAGGAGGCGGCCAATCAATGTTCTTTCTCATCAATGTTTCTCTCTCTCTCTCTCTCCCTCTCCCTTCTTCTCTCTAGAATCAATAAAAAGAAAGAAATCTTCGATGAGTATCTCAGTTTTGATCCATCTGGATCAGGGAAGATGGTTAAGAGAGTGAATGACAGCGGTAGCATTCCTCAGGCAGAAATATGGAGCGAGGAGATGTCTCTTCTCCAGAACCTGAGAGCCTCCTTGGGGCAAGAATGTGACATTTCTAAGATTTATGTTCCTGAAATGTAAAATGAGGGGAAAGAAAGTTGTCTTGCAGAGTGGTTTAGAAGATTGCATGAGATGCTTTACTGAACAGATTGTAAAATGAACCCAGTAAGTGTTAGCTGTGGCAGCGCACAGGTGTACGCAAAGCTGGCTCTGACCCGCTCTCTAAGTGACGATATTTTGTGAACACTATATTTAAATCTGGCCTCTTGTTCTGCAGGTTTCTACCAGTGTACATCCATGGGGAAAATTTGTATAATAAAAAAAAATCAACTTTCAAGATGCATTACAAATGTTCATTTACAGCGATAGCTAGGGTGAAAAAAATAATAGATGGAAAGAATAGAAGGCTTGGAATCGTTGACTGTGTATCAGTGGCACACACTTGCAGGCTGGAGAACACACACAATGTAAACAGACACTGAGAGACCGGAACAAAGATACAGAGCTATGTAAAGTGGCAGTGGCCCATCATGGTGAGAAAACAAAGGTAAAACCATCAGGTGAGTATGACAGGAATATATGCTCCAAAATACAGGTGATGCTGGCTTTACTTTGTTCTGCCAGGGGCTGGCGAAAGCAGGAACCACGCTCCTCCTGGGAAGGCCTTCAGGAGGCACCGTCACGCCGCGCGAGACGAGAGCAGGGAACCGCGCACCAGGGCCGAGAGCCACGTGGCCCCGCAGAAGGGTGTCTGAGGGCCCCGGGCGGGGGCGGCTGCGTGTGATCCCGAGTCCACTCTTTGCTTCTCTGCGGGGCGGAGCTGGACTCAATGGCTAGACTCCTAAAAAAAAGGAATGCTGTTCATCTATTAGAAAAAGATAGAAAACAGTTTGGCACTCCAGTAATGGAACAGGTTCGTACCATGAAAAATGAACACGTAGCCATTTGGGGGTACACACCTACATATCTTAGCCACTGAAGATATGTTCCCTCCGACATCATACAACATCTGAAAAAGGTTCTAGCAGAGAAATAAGATAGCTTGAATGAAAAGAACAGGTGCATCCAAAGACTAACCCATTTCAGGTCCCATATTAAAGAAAAATGTAGGAAAAGGAAGTTAATTTATTGCCTCAAATATATTAAGAATCTATTATGTACAAATACACACTTAGTTTCAACATTGTGGGAGATACATTACAGAAATTAATCAGAGCCAGACCCCATGAAATTTATAACCCAGTAGAAGAAATACGTGCACATAAATAACAATATTATTACGCAGAAAGTGACATAAGTGGTGCAGATACAGTGTAAGAATTATGCTTTAAATAAGAATGAAAAAATCAGCTTATGTTTTCCTCATGATAAAAAATGAAAAAAAAATATGAAAGGATTTGAAATAAATTGCTTCTCGTTGGTAAGAACATAAAATCTAGGTCAAAGCAGGTTGAATCAGAGAAATGAGAAAAAAATTTAGAAAAAATTTTTTTTAAGTTTTATCTCTCTTATGTTATAAACCTTATTGAATCTCTGGTTTTGGCTGGATACTCAAGAGTACATTTTTTGAAGTTACTCTAAATATTTCCTCATGAAAATCATTGTAAAGGACAGGTTTATTGAAAAATTAAAATTTTAAATAAATATACTCTCATTAAGTTCATTCTAAATGCAACCTTTTTCAATATATATAAATGCAAATTAATATGCATTTACCTAAATATATACACATAACATAAATAATAAACAATGAATAATTTAAAATATTATTTTTGTATTATGATTCACACATGAATAGAAATAACTTTTCTCATTAATAAAAATATTTGTGGCTCGGCTGGTGTGGCTCAGTGGTTGAGCATAGACCCATACACCAAGAGGTCACCAGTTCGATTACCAGTCAGGTCACATGCTCAGGTTTTGGGCCCGATCCCCAGTGGGAGGCATGCAGGAGGCGGCAAGTCGATGCTCTCTCTCATTGATGTTTCTGTCTGTCTCTCCTTCTCTCTTTCCCTCTCTTTAAAATCAACAAAGAAAAATAATTAAAATAAATAAATAAAAATGCTTGTAACTTTACTCTCAGTGGCTTATCCTCTGTTTGATGTGCTGTAATGTAGTTTTAGAAGCCTCAAATGTTGTGCACTTAGTGTGTTTCCAATTTATTATTACAAATAAAGCAACAATGCACAGCAAAAAAACATTCACACTTCAAATTATTTTATTATAAATTTATTTTAGTTGTATGCTAACGTATAGATGAGGGACTAGTTCTGCACATGGTTGCAAACACGAAATATTTCTATTATGCTCTCTATATGTATCTGACAGGAAAAGTGTGGTATCTCAATGCTGTATAATTTAATTCTTTATTTTAAAATAATGTTAGATGTCTTTTATATATTTTTAAATCTTAAATCATATGAAATTATTTCTTTTTAAAATAGTCTCATTATGATATATTATCCATCCATTTCCAATGAATGCTTTAGTTTATTTAGTGATACTTCCATGTGTTCTTGCTGTTTTGTAGAAGTTCTAAATGCAAGATCTTATTTCTTAATTGGTTTTTGTTGTTGCAGATGCCTTCTTTCAATCTGCCATGTGTTTGATAACATTATCTATATTTTGCTTCTTAAAAGAATTTCTGATTTTTTAATGTAATGAAACCCATTAACTCTTTTTTCCTTAAAGTTCTGTTTGGGAATCTGGGATACTCTCTCTTCTTTCTACCCTTATTCCATGTCCCAGTGATATTCTTGAAAGAATTAATAAGGTTTTAAAGGGTAAAGGTAAAAGCTTGCAATAAGCAGAAAATTAAAAATGCGTTGCTTGCATGACCTTTGCTCAGCCTTCTTTTGAGTACAGGTTATTGGATTATCCCCAAGGGCAGGAACCACCCAACAGGTGCAGGATGAGATACCAGACCAGTCCTACTGCAAAGTGGACAATGGGCCATGCAGAGTACCTCAGCAGGAACTGCCGGAAGCTAGAAGCAGAGTATATAACTTACACCCCAACTGTCGTTTGGGGATGACTGCCTTTTTGGTCTCAGCCCACCTGCTCCCAAGTGTTTACAATAAAACTGCTTTACTCTGCCTCAGCCCTGAGTTGTGGATGTGATCTCTGGCAAGCTCAGACCTTTCAATTCTCTTGCATTTTCTTCCTTTAGCTTTGTAGCATTTAAGATTTTTAAGCATTCTGGATTTTACATTTACCTATTGAATGAAAAAAATCCAACTCTACTTTTCTCCATTTAGTAGGCCTATATCCTTAACATTGTTCTATTTTGGCATGCAGTTGTTATCTACTATAAATAGATATGTATGTTTATGAACCTTTTATCTAAATCTCTGTCAATTTTTCATCAATAGTATATTGGCCATACCTATCCCCTGATGGCTTTTTAGAAATATTGTGCATACTGAAATAAATATTACTCTAGCTTCATAAAATGAACTGGGTAAACCTTTATTCTTTTTTCCCTATTTCTTGAAAAAACTTTTGTAAGATAATAATAGTTATTCCTTGAAAGTTTGTAGAATTTATTGGCTACTCTTTGCTGAGCACATCAATTGCTTTTACACAGACTGAAAGACTTATGCTCTTATTTCATTGACAGTTTTTTGCCATTTCTCTTTTTTTATAGAAATTTACAATTTCATCTGTTTTCAAATATATTAGCATGTAGCAGTCATAATATTGTTAATACTTTTCCAAATCTCTTTGTTATCTGTTTTTTTTTAAATGTTTAATTTATTTTTTAGAGAGAGAGGAAAGGAGAGAGAGAGAGAGAAACAACAATGTGAGAGAGATATATCGATTTTCTGCCTCCTCGCACCCCCTACTTGGGACCGAGCCCAAAACCCGGGCATGTGCCCTGACAGGGAATCAAACCAGGACCTCTCTGTCCATGGGCTGACACCCAATCCACTGAGCCACGCCAGTTGAGCTGATATCTGTTCTTTCATTCTCCTTCTGTTTATGTTTACATTTATTTCTGATGAGTTCTGGAAAAGGGAGCTACAAATTGTTACTTTCGTTTGTATTTTTTCTGTACCTGTGTATCAATTATTTCAACTTCTATGATTTTCTTATTAAGTATTTTAGTATGACTTCTTTCTGTGTAGCCATTTTACTTTGTTATTTTCTTATTACCAATATTACCTTCTCTATCTTTGAATATTATTATATTTTTAATCCTTATTCTCAATGAGTCATCAAATAGAGTTTAGTTTATTGGTTTTCTTCTCAAAGTTTATATCTTAAGTGTCTTGTTATTTTCCCTCTTATCTTATGATTCCAGGGAGCTCTCAGCTACTTTAGCAGTGGCTGTATTCCTGGGGAGAGGAAGAAATCCCTAGGCTTCAGGTTATGCCATTATTGGAGTCTGGGACCAGATGGGACAGGGGAGTGTATCTGTCCTGGGAAAGGACACATCGCCGGTGCAGACTTACAACCAGTTTGCCAATCCCTTGTCAGTAACGTGGGGCTTGCTTGTCTCTTTTCCCTGGTACGTGTTTGTTGTTTGTGTGTGTGTGTGATTGCCTAGCCCTTAGAGTTATGTGCTATGTGGTATTTCTGGCATACCAACTTTCCTTCCTAGATATATTGAGATCCACTTTTCACCAGCAATTCTCAAAAGCTCCTCTGTTGATACCCCAGCATCCCTGGGTGGCATGTGGACAGTGTGGCCGTTCCTGACCTACCACGTTGGGTCAAGGGATGGGCAACAGTCTGTTCTGAGAAACAGTGGGAAGAAAAAGTCATGGTGGAAAGAGCATCCCGACATATTCTCTGACCACGGATGAGGATCTTTACCTCAAAGCTGCTGCTTTCCCCTCCATGGCACTTAATCGCCATCTGTCTTAATACTTCTGCACAGATTTTACATTAGTTTCTTAGTTTCTTTCATCTCTCTTTTCCTTTTCCCCTTTATATCCTGCATCTCAATATTTAAGTTAGTGTGCCATATTACCTGGAAGAGAAACTCAAGACAAATATTTTCGTCTCCATTTTAATGAGGAAACTTAAGTTCGAAGGTTAAATTATTTGTAATACATTATTGAGCCAGTACGCAGCAGAGAGGGAGTGAACACAGTTAGATCTGACTGCAACCTCATGGTCTTTCTCTGGAATTCACATCATATATGATGCAATATACAGTCGGTCCTCGTTTATCACAGTTAATCTGTTCCAGATTCTACCGTGATAAATGAATTTTTGTGAAGTAGGGTTCTTTATTTAAAAATCTAATATTTTCACAGTTAGAGCATAGAAAATCTGTTTACAACCTTCTAAATATGTTTTTTAACATTATTAGAGCCCTCTACAAATGAAATAACACCCTTTAGTCACCATTACACTCGTATTACCCAATATATTAGACAAAACAAGAGAAAATAAGACATATTAGAAGTTACAAATATCATATTATTATTATTGTACATTTAATTACACACACACAGTTCTCACACCCCACCACTAACCTATGAAAACAGTGCAACCTGCTCGGTGATGAAGTGATGAAGATGGAGGTGTCCTGCACAGCAAAGAGGAGCAAGGTCACTGCTCCTCTGCAGGCACAACCTCAGTGGAGAGTCTTCAGGTGGTGCAGTATCTTCAGCAGGTGCATCGTCGTCTTCTTCCCTGAACGAGCACTAGGAATAGGCAGTGGGTGTCTGGGTGTGCGGCTGAAGAACATCGTGATAGGCAGTTGCTGGTGCTGTTTTCTCATATGCGTGAGGAGGTTCTGTAGGGTTCTATCGCTCCATCAAGTGCATTTGGAACCACAATGCAAGCATCATTTGTGGGTCCCATTCACCAATCATGCCCTATACTACCATAATAGTTCTCACAACTTGCGAGAGACGCTCAAGTGTAAGGCCAACTTTTTCCTCCTAACCCCCAGGAACCTCTGGCTGCTCTTCCTCCTCCTCACTTGCAGACTTAGTCCTCTACACTAGATCCTCATCAGTCAAGGGTTCCAAATGTGTCTCCAACAGCTCATCCATGTCATCACAGGTCACATCCGTGAAACCTTCTCCTCCCAGCATCCGGGCCAGCCTAACTGCCTATCCACTGTCAAGTTGCTTATATCCTCTGGGGTGACTCCTCTGTAGTGGACAATATCAGGCCACAGCATCTTCCAGCTGGCCTTCATGGTCTCTGTCTTTATGTCCTTCAGCATGGCCTGGATGTTCTCAGACAGGTCGCGATGGTGAACTGCTGCCAGTAGTCCTTCAGCAAGAAGTTCTTCTCAAGGCCATGCCTTCGACGAGGTGCTGCAGGGTGTAGAGGGCCTTGAACGTGTGAATGACGCCTTGATCCATGGGTTGGATCAGCGAAGTGGTGTTGCGAGGAAGGAACTTGATCCACACACCGTCACATGTTAAGTCTTGTGCATGACCTCCAGCATAGTCCATGAGGTGGAGGACATTGAACTCAAGTCCCTTCTCCATGAGATGCTGCTGACTTGGGGGATGAAGCACTGGTGGGACCAGTCCAATGACAGCTGCTTCGTGATCCAGCCTTTGTCGCTGTGCATCCAGTGCACTGGCAGCAGGTTCCTGTTTTCACTCTTCAGGGCCCTCGGGTTCTTGGCCTTGTAGGTAAGGGCAGGCCTGAGTAAAAATCCCTCAGCATTTCCACACATAATGTAGTCATGCAATTCTTATATGCCTTGAAACCATGGACCTTGGCCTTATCCTTGAAAATGAATGTCCGGGAAGACATTCTTTTCCAGAACAGTCCTGTTTTGTCCATATTGAACTACTATTCTGGATGACACTCGATCTCCTCAAGGATCTTTTGGAACATGTTGTTCATGTAGTCCTCTGCTGCAGGCTGGTCAGCACAGGCAGCTTCTTCATGGAGAATGACATTCTTCAGATGATATTTCTTCTGGAAACAACCTTTGCTCACCATGAAATCCATGAACATTGCAGAAGAGGGTCCTGGTTGAGGTTGGCCCACCGTAAAATGCTGACAGAGCTGCCTCGCCTTCTCTCAGATGACCAGCACATACAATGGACTGTTTTTCTTGCATATGTTGCTGATCCAAATGGCTAGGGCAGACTCCGTTTTCACTATGAACTTTTTACAACTTGTTACAATGTGCCTTGCTTCCTTGTTGAAAGAGACAGTAGCCGTAGCATAGATGTTCTTTTCATCTTTACGGATGGAGCGAATGGTAGACTCATTCAAGTCGTAATGGCGGGCAATCTCCACAATTTTCTTGCCATCTTTGATCATATGTAAGAGTTTAACCTACTCCTGGATGATAAGCATATTCCTCTGATGCTTAGTTTCATTGTCAGGAGGCTTAGAAGAAGTAGCACATTTAGGAGCCACTGTGGGGCTTAGATACAAGTTCTCAGAAATTGCAAACACTGACAAGAACAAAGATGCTTCTGATGTGTAGCGATGTAGATGCGTGTATGAAAAAAATGAACTTGCATGAGTCTGAGTCAATCAGTGGCCAGGGTAGGAAGAGGATAGGATATCCAATCAGTGAACAGCATGCTCTGATTGGCTTAGTTTCATCACACCTGATTTTTTGGAAAAAAGTTATTGCCCACACACAAAGAGTGGTTGAGCAATTGCACCTGGAATAGAAGGATTTGCAGGGGTTCTTGAATACATAGGCCTATCGTCCATATGTACAGCAATTTAATTTTAATTGTAATACAGGGGTGTATAATTGACTCAGACAACCAAGTGTGTGCTGTATCATTTTTACTGTCTTGATCAACTTTTTAATGAATATATTTGAAAAAAAAAAAAAAAAGCAATAGAGTGAAGCCACGAAAGTCTAAGTGTGAAGTGGCGAGGGTTGACTGTACTGATCATTTATAAGCATGTAATTTGCTCAGTTCATAAAGAAAAATTGGATTTAAGAGTTGATAGATGGGGGGGGGGGAATGGCAGTAGAGAGAATGGAGGTTACACAAACCATCTCCCAGGACCAAACTGGAATTACAACTAAAATAAAGACAAGTCATAAGGAAAAGCCAACTGAACAGCAGCTGAAGAGAACCTTTATAATCAGGGACATAAAGAGGACCCCAAATCGAGACTGGTAAGAGGTGCAGAGGCATGAGAAGGCTGGCTGGGTGCCCACAGGCAGCAGCTGAGGGGTGTCTTAGCTATGCGAAACTCTCTCTCTGAGAAGTCTGGGGTTAAAACCCCAAGCCAGCCCTCCAGCACAGTGGCAGAACATGGAAAGGCACCCACATAACATCTGGCTGAGAAAATCACCAGAGCAGAATTTCTGAAGACAGAGAGGCACTGGGAACACTGATACTTCCCTGAAGGGCCAGTGCACTAAATTACAGCTACAGCCACTCACCTTCGCTCCAGAAGAGTGAGGGTGGACTGGATTGGAGTTGTGTGAGGAGTCAGGGGTTCATAGCACTGAGAAGGAGGCCATCAGGAGCTCTATGCTGAGTCACTCCCTCACATGGAAATAGCCATGTTCCTCAAGAAGCCCCTTCCCATCAGAACAGCTTTAGCCTTGGGGAGAAGCAACTGCCCCTCCCTTGGCAATTTGACACCACCCTGTCCCTAAAAGTCATTAACAGCCAGAGATTACCTGCCAGCCAGTAAGCAGCGAAGAGCCTCTGAAATCTTGGAGCTGTGGATCTGACTCTCAGTATTGGGTCTCCTGGCTCTGGGAACTAAGCCGTGAAGGCTGAGGCCTGGGTACCTCTGCTGAGTCACTCCCCCATGCTCCAATAGCCATTTCTCTCAAGAAGCCCCTTCCCATTAGAACAGCTTAACCTTGGGGACAAGCAACTGCCCCTCCCTTGGAAATTTAACACCACCAGGCCCTTAGAAGTGCAATCTGAGGCACAATAACAGCCAGAGACTACCAGTAATCCAGTAGGCAGAGATGAGCCTCTGAAGGCTTTGAGCTGTGGACTAGGCTCTCAGTATTGGGTCTCCTGGCTCTGGGGACTGAGCTGTGAAGGCTGAGGTCTGGGTTCCTGTGCTGAGCCATTAACCCACATAGCAGGAGTAATTTTCTTCTCAAAGCAACTTTTGCCTGGGTAAGCAATTGCCCCACCTGCTGGAAATCCTCTTACCCTGCCCACCTGTGGGATTTTTTTATTCAGCTGAGGGCTACAATCTGAGGTTAATTAAGTAACTGTGACTAATAATCAGCCTACAGGCAAAAGCTCTCGTATAATTGAATCTTTGCTTGACCTTTGACACCACCCAGAAAAGTAAGACTAGACATTGGTGTCCAGCATTGTTCCTTCCATACGCATCCAAATGCATCAGAGAGACACAATCAGCAGAACATTGACACTCACAGGGAAAATTTGGCAGGCTCCAAACCCTGCTGAGACAGACAAAATGGTAAAACAAAGAACCAAATCCCAAATGAAAAAAACAAGAGAATTCTATAGAAGAAGGGCTAAATGATATGAAGTTAAGCAAGTTATCAGATGTAGTGTTCATACTAATGATTATGAGGAAGCTCAACAGCATGAGTAAAGAGCCCAACAACATGAGTAAAGATATGGAAACAATAAATATTAACCAATTAGAAATAAAAACCCACCAAACTGAAATGTAGAATGACATAGCAAAAATGAAGAACATATTGGAAGGAATAACCAGCAGAGTAGAGGAAGCCAAGGATAAGATCAGTGAATCAGAAGACAGAGTAGAAAAAAAAAAATTACTCAATTAGAAAAAAAAAAAAAAAAAGAAAGAAAGAAAAAGCAATAAAAAATAGGACAGTTTAAGAGAGCTGTGGGAAATATAAAACATAACAACATCTGCATCATAGAGTACAAAAAGAAGAAGAAAGTGAGCAAGCGTTAGAGAATATATTTGAAGAAATAGTGGCAGAAAACTTCCCTAACTTGGTAAAGAAAAAAGGCATACAAGTTCAGGAAGCACAGAGAGCCCCAAGTAAGAAAAACTCAAAGAAGCCCACACTGAGAGAAAGCACAATTAAAATGCCAAAAATTAAAGACAGCAAAAGAATCTTAAAGTCTGTAAGAAAAAAGGAACAGATTACCTACAAAGGAATCCTCAGAGGCTATTAGCTGATTTCCCAATAGGAACACTACAGGCCAGAAGGGAATGGCATGAAGTATTCAAGGTAATTAAAAACAACAAACTGGCTCAGCCCATGTGGCTCAATGGTTGAGTGTCCACCCATGCAACAAGAGATCACTGGTTCAATTCTCAGTCAAGGAACATGAACAGGTTGTGGGTAAAATCCTCAGTGGAAGGCATGCAGGAGGTTGCCAATCAATGTTCTCTCAGAGATGTTTTTAACTCTCTCTCCCTCTCCCTTCCTTTCTCTCTCAAATCAATAAAGAAAAAAAAAGTTATAAAACAAACAAACAAACAAGGATCCGAATCCAAGACTGCTCTATCCACAAAGGCTGTCATTCAAAATAGAAGGTGAAATAAAGAGCTTCTCAGACAAAAATAACACAAAATAAAAAGGCTAAGGAAATATATTAGCACCAAACCAGCACTACAAGAAATGTTAAAAGGACAGCTGTGACAAGCTGAAGAAATAGAGAGGGAAACATAGCCATAATAAATAAAAATGGCAATAAATAAGTACATATCAATAATAACCTTAAATGTAAACGGATTAAAGACTCCAATCAAAAGACATAGAGTAACTAAACGGATAAGAGAGCATGACTCATATATATATTGTTTACAAGAAACCCACCTCAAAACAAAAGATTCACGTAGGTTGAAAGTGAAAGGATGGAAAAAATTTTTTCTAAGAAAATGAAAGTGAAAGAAAACCTGGGTAACAATACTCATATCTGATAAAATAGATTTCAAAATGAAGGTCAAATGCACCCAATATAGGAGCATCAAAATATATTAAAATTTTTCTGGAAGACATCAAAGAAGAAATCAACTGCAATGCAATCATAGCAGGGGACTTCAACACCCCGTTAACATCACTGCATAGATACTCTAGACAAAAAATTAACAAAGAAACAGAGTCTCTAAATAATGCACTAGATCAAATGGATTTAATAGATATCTACAGAGAATTACACCCCAAAATTTCAAAATTCATATTCTTCTCAAGTGCACATGGGACATTCTTAAAGATAGAACTCATGTTAAAACACAAACTACATCTCTACAAGTTCAAGAAGATTGAAATCATAACAAGCATCTTCTCAGCTCACAATGGCATGAAACTAAAAATTAATTATGATAGAAACACGCCAAAACATTCAAACACATTGAGGCTCAATAGCATGTTATTAATAAATGAAAAGGTTACCAAGGAGATCAAGGAAGAAATTAAAAACTTCCTGTAAATTAGTGAAAATGAACATGCAACACAAAATCTATGAGATTCAGTGAAAGCAGTCTAAAAGGGAACTTCATAACACTACCGGCCTACCTCAAGAAACAAGAACAATTTCTAATTGAATTTCTAACCCTACAACTGAAATAACTAAACAGTAAAAAAAAAAAAAAAAGAAAAGAAAACTCACAGCAAATAGAAGAAAAGAAATAGTTAAGGTCAGAGCAGAAACAAATGACAGAGAGACTAAAGAAGAAAAAAAAAAAAAAACTCAAAATATCAATGAAACAAAGAGTTGGTTCTTTGAAAAGATATACTAGATTGATGAACCTTTAGCCAGGTTCACCAAGAAACAGAGAGGACCCAAATAAACAAAATCTGAAACAAAACAAGAGAAGTAACAACTGACACCACAAAATACAATGGTTTGTTAGAAAATATTGTGAACAATTATACGCCAAGAAATTGGACATACTAGGCAAAATGGACAAATTTCAAGAGTCATACAGTCTCCCAAAACTGAACCAAGAAGAGTCAGAAAACTTGAACAAATAACAACTACTGAAATTCAAGCTGTAATCAAGAAACTACTGGCAAGTAAAAGCCCAGTTCCGGATGGCTTCACAGGAGAGTTTTACCAAACATTCAAAGAAAAACTAACATTAATTCTCCTCAAACTATTCCAAAAAATTCAAGAGGAAGAAAGACTTTCAAGCTCTTTTAATGAGGCTAACATTATCCTAATTCCAAAACCAGATAAAGACACTACAAAGAAAGAAAACCAGAGGCCTATATTTGTGATGAACATTGATACCAAAATCCTTAACAAAATATTAGCAAATCATATCCAGCAATATATTAAAAACATTATTTGCCATGACCAAGTGAGATTCATCCCAGGGATGCAAGGCTGGTACAATATTTACAAATCAATAAATATGATACAGCAACAGTACATAAAGAAAATGAATGATAAGAATCATATGATCATATCAATAGATGCTAAAAAGCTTTTGACAAAATCCAGAACCCATTTCTGATAAAAACACTCAGCAAAGTGGGAATAGAGGGATCACATTGTAACATAATAAAGGCCATATATGAACA
Organism: Molossus molossus; assembly: GCF_014108415.1. Lineage (NCBI taxonomy): Eukaryota > Metazoa > Chordata > Mammalia > Chiroptera > Molossidae > Molossus > Molossus molossus. The sequence continues at coordinate 3,073,215 of NW_023425346.1, read as the reverse complement.
ACCTACAGCAACTATCATACTCAACGTGCAAAACTAAAAACATTTTCGGTAAGAACAGGAGCAAGACAGGATGCCCACTTTCACCACTCTTATTTAGCATATGCTTGAAGTCTTAGCCACAGCAATTAGATATGAAGAAAAAATAAAAGGGATCCAAATTGGAAAGGAAGAAGTGAAACTGTTATTATTCACAAATGACATGATATTGTACATAGAAAACTCCAAAGACTCCATCAAAAAACTACTAGATTTAATAACTGAATTTGGCAAAGTAGCAGGATACAAAATTAGCATTCAGATATTGATGGCATTCTTATACACCAATAATGCACACTCAAAAAGGGAAATTAAAAAAAAAAGTTCCATTTACCTCTGCAACAAAAACAACAACAAAAAGGGTATCTATAAATAAACTGAACCAATGAGGTACAGGGCCTGTTCTCAGAAAACCACAGGACATTAAAAAAAATAAATAAAGGAAGATATAAAAAAGTGGAAACATATATCATGTTCATGGACTGGAAAAATCAACATCATTTAAATGCCCATACTACCCAAAGCAATCTATAGATTCAATGCAATCCTTATTAAAGTACTAATCATTTATTTCACAGATCTAAAACAAATACTCCAAAAGTTTATATGGAACCACAAAAAAAAAAAAAAAAAAAAAAAAAAGGCACAGTAATCTTGAAAAGAAGAACAAAGTGGGAAGGATCACATTACCAGTTATTAAGTTATACTACAAAGCCATTGTAATCAAAACAGCCTGGTACTGGCACAAGAACCAGCATATAGATTAATGAAACAGAACAGAGAACTCAAAAATTGACCTAAGAGTGTATGCACAATTAATATTCAACACAGGAGGCAAAAATATACAGTGGAGAAAAGACAGTCACTTCAATAAATGGTGTTGGGAAAATTGGACTGCTACATACAAAAAATGAAGCCCAGCCTGGTAAGAAGAGGAGAGAGTAAAATAAAGTAAGAATTCACCATTTATCCAATATTTATATAATACAGTAGATATGATTCTATAGAGAGGCAATTTGATATGTTAACATCTGAGGAGTGAATATAATGATCATCTCTAACAGATGGTAAACTATAATTCAAGGGAACTAATAGTTTGTACAGAGTCACACATGACTCAAGTTTGGTTCCCTGCACAGTAAATTCTTTCAAAGACATTGCCTCGCTCTCCTACAAATTATGAAGATAACAGTGTACACAAAAGAGGAAAACTTTGAATATATCTTTTGTCAGTTGTCTATATAAACACACAACATCCCTCATGGGGTTATCTCTCTTTTATGACATGTTGGTTTGGATTTTTATTTCCTGGTGAAAGAATATTAGAAAGTGTATAACTTTATTAAAAGGCAAGGTATTATTAATATTATTATTATTTTTTAGTTTTACTGGTCTCTACATTAAGCATATTTTAATTATACAATGATCTCAAATCTACATTGTAAGTGGAAAAACATAATATGCATTTTTTGATTACCTGGCACATATTATAAGGAGAGCTATAAACCACACACTCCAAGTGGATTGATTTGAGATCCTTTATAGAAAATATTCATGGAGCCCTGACCAGTTTGGCTCAGCGGTTAGAGCTTTGGCCTTTGGTCCAGAGAGGCCCGGGTTCGGTTCCCACTAGGGGCACGTACCTCGGTTGCAGTTTGTTCCCGGCCCTGGTTGGTCGTGTGGGTGGTAGCCACTTGATGTGTCCCTTTCACATAGATGTTTCTCTCTCTCTCTCTCTCCCTCCCACTCTACGTGAACAAAAAATGGAAAAATGTCCTCGGGTGAGGATAAAAAAAAAAAAAATTCATGGACTTAGGTACATAATTTATAGTATAAGACTGTAGAAACCTCTTAATGTTGATAAAATGGAGTGGGAACCTGGCTTTGTTTCAAGAACACTACGTACTCATGTATATTATAAATCTATAGTGAATGAATGCTTATGAATGCATGTATAAAACCATAAATGTAGGTGTTATTGTTACTAATATGATGATGCTAGAATTTAAGTGGGAATACCACTAAAAGAAATACTAGCTACTATTTATTAGGATATTTTATGTGCCAGGAGGTACACAGATGTCCTGTCTGCCTCATTGTGTTGTATTTCTTTCTCTCAGTCACTGTAAGCGGTTGGATGCTGCGGCTCAGAGGAGTTAAGTCATGTACTCAGAGTCACACATCCACATGTTGTGCAGTGAGGAGAATTTGAATCCAGGCCTACCACATCTTCAATTTCTCCCATTTGGCACACAGTCTCAGAGTTCCCTGTGTGCTGAAGATGGGCCAGGACCAGTACTGCCCACACGGTGACCTACGTGACCTGTTCATCCCCTCGGCTTTCATGTTTCCACAGGGACTGTGCACAGTGAAGCCTCCCCTCCTAGGCTGCCCATGCCACTTCCGTCCATCCATATGGTCTGGGCTTCAGCCATAATCCGGCTCATGAGCCCTGTACTGAGGGATGCCCACCTGTATTAAAAAGCAGAGAATAATCTTGGCATGTTAAACTGAACTGATTTTAGAGATTATCTGGCCTAAAGGACAGCTTATGTCAAGAAACAGAGACGAATTGGGAGTCCTGTGCCGACTGTAGGCAGTCAGAGCCGGAAGGCGCCTTCATAGACTGCTTCCTAAGAGCTTCCTGAAGTGGGGGCCTGCAGTGCTGCTCAGGGAACGGGTGCTCATGAGTAATTTAGTTCAGAGGCAGAGTTGGGAACAGACCCTTCAGGCTTTCACACTTACACTCCTTTTTCTGTTCAATATTCATGTTTTTACACATTAAGATATTGGGGAGCGCTGGCCTGTGTGGCTCAATGGTTGGAGCATTGGCCCATGGACCAAAGCGCCACAGATTTGATTGACAGTCAAGGGCACATACCTGGGTTGCAGGTTCCATCCCTGACCCCCGTTGTGGTGCTGGTGGGAGGTGACCAATCCTGGTGTCTCTCTCACATCTGTGTTTCTCTCTCTCTCTTTCTCACTCCCGTCCCTCCCTCCCATCCACTCTCTCTACAAATTAATGGAAAAATATCCTCAGGTGAGGGCAAACACCATACATCAGGGAAGTATACGAAAAATATAAAAACACACATGTATATATCACCAAAATGCCCACATCCCTATTCCCAGTCCTACTCTCCACCCCACACACAGCTACCATTATGAATGCGGGTGTGTGGTTAGCACATGTCCTGTTCCTGCTACCTTTACATGCCAATAAACTAGATGAGGCGACTGGCGATTCTAGTTCACAGAAATGGCTTCGAACAGCGCATTACATCACACAGCATGATTTATTCATTCAAACTCGTATTTTAGCCACTGGTGTTTATAGTTATTGACATATTTGTATCTAATTTACCTGCTCTATGCCACCACACCGTATAAACTTCTGTTTAACCATCTGGTCTGTTTAACCATCTCCTGGCTTCTGGAACTCTGTCATTATTTCCCCACTTTTTTTTTTTTTTTGTATGTTTCCCTAGTGGGAGCGAACCCGGGACTCTATGGTCCACAGGCCTACGCTCCAGCTGCTGAGTCAAACTGGCCAGGGCTACTTCCCCACTTTTTTTTCTGTGATATGGCCCTCATAGTTTTGTTCAGGCTTCTTTTTATGGTAGTTATCGTATATTTAATATACATGTTTGTCTATGATTTTTCTAATAATGTTTATGTTCAACTTTGGGATACTTTAATAAAACCTCCTGCCAGTTTCTCTACATCCAAAGTGAAATAACATGATATTTTTTCCATGTTATGCAGAATAAAATGAATTATAAAAATATTAAAATTCCCATTTGTCAAAATTGTTAAATGCTGCAGATTTAATGGCTGCAAGGATGCCTGTCCTCATGGTCTTAGTCTGCACCACTGGGCTCACTGGGAGACCGAAGCTCCTTGATGGTTATCACCTCGGTGACATTTCCTCGGGGACACGCCCATCATACTTCTGGTTCAGGTTTCCTTGAGGATAGTCACCATATATCTAGCCACATATTTGTCTGTGACTTTTAAAAATAATGTCAATATTTAACCCTGTCCGGTTTGGCTCAGCACTTAGAAGGTCAGCCTGCAGACTGAAGTGCCACGGGTTCGATTCTGGTCAAGGCCATGTACCTTGGTTGAGGTTGGATCCCCAGTCCTGGTCTGGGTCGTGCGGGAGGCAGTCAATCTATGTGTCTCTTACATCAATGTCTCTCTCTCTTTTTCTCTCTCCCATCCTCCCTCCCTCCCACTCTATCTGAAAATCAATGGAAAAATATTCTAAGGTGAGGATTAAAACAATAATAATAATGTCAGTATTTATTAAATATCTTGCTTTTTCTCCCAAATGATGGGAAACACAGCAGATTTTAAGTTATATGTTAATCTTTTTGTTTCCTTTCCACAACATCTTTTTTTATATTATTTTGGCCTTGAATTTTAAACTTTTTATTTCCCTAAATTATTATGCTTATGTTGATTTTTTTTCCATTTTAAAGTAAATTTTACCACATTTGATGCTCATCTTTGTTATTGCATTCCACTTCTTGTCTTCAAATCACTTATATTCCCAATAGAGCCTTTGTCTTTGGTAGTATTTTCATTTAGTTTTAGTATTTATTGGTAAATTCTCTTCATTTGAAAATTAATATAAATATTTTTTGAGCAATGGCTGGGCATGTATCAGTAGTAATAGCAGTCACTTTGGGGTGACATTTTTATACTTAATTTTTAAATTCTGTATTCCCTATATATATTTTTTTTCTTTATTGATTTTAGAAAGAGAAGGAGGAAGAGAGAGAGAGAGAGAGAGAGAGAGAGAGAGAGAGAGAGACTGATGTGAGAGAGAAACATCATTCGGTTGCCTCCCCTATGCATCCCAATCAGAGATCAAACCCAGAATTGAGGCAAGTGCCCTGCCTAGAAATTGAACACACAACCTTTTGGTGTAGGGGATGATGTTCCAACCAACTAGGCCACCTAGCCAGGGCTCTTGTTCTATTTTTTATATTAATACCAACTCTCTTCCTTATTTAGTGTGTAAATAAATCTTGAGGCCTACAAGTGTAATTGTCTAGCTTGTTCTTCTTCCAGATTAATTTGAGTATCATGGTCTTTTGCATTTCTGTATACATTTTAAAATCAAATTGAAGTTTTAATTGAAAAATAATGCAACTTAGGTTTCAGTTCAGATTTAAATACTTAAAAGTTTGGTTTAGAGAACACAGACAATTTTATTTCATTGAATCTTTTTTTTTTTTTTCCTTTATTGATATTAGAGACAGAGAGGAAGAAAGAAGGAGAGGGAGATAGAAACATCGATGAGAGAAAACATCGATTGGCCGCCTCCTGCATGCTCCCCACTGGGGATCGCCACCGGGGATCGGGCCCACAACTTGGGCACGCGTCCTGACTGGGAATTGAACTGGTGACCTCTTGGTGCCTGGGTCGATGCTCAACCACTGAGCCACACTGGCCAGGCTGGACTGTTTACTTTTAGTGATGAATAGTCTTTTGTCAGTTTAATCGCTGTTACTTTATGGAAAATCTGTCTTCCTTTCCCTCTGGTAGCTATTTAAAAAAATTTTTATTTGTCTGTCATATTAGCATATATTTCCCCTCTTTTTAAAAAAAACTAGTCTCTCTATTCTATTTAACAAAAAAATGCAACTTTATTTGCCCTTCCTTTTTGGTAGAAAAAGACAAGGAAGTTTTTTGTTTGTTTTGTAATTGATTTTTAGAGAGAGAGGAAGGGAGAGGGAGAGAGAGATAGAAACATCGATGAGAGAGAACATCGATTGGCCGCCTCCTGCATGTCCCCCACTGGGGATTGGGCCCACAACCTGGGCATGAGCCCTGAACAGGAATCAAACCAGCGACCTCTTGGTGCATGGGTTGATGCTCAGCCACTGAGCCACACCAGCCTGGCCAGTTTAACAATTCTAATACATTTATTTAAATTACAGAGAGAAGGTTTTTAACTAACTTTATGCCACATTTGATTATTAAGGTCTAAATTATGTTATCTTGTTATCTTTTAAGGAGGAAAGTGGAGAAGGTGGAGGTAAGCAAAGAAAACGTTAGTTGTCTGTGGTGTTTACATTTTCTGTGGAAAGGAGATAATAGATTTGTCTTGGAAAGGTTATTTTGATAATTAAGAAAAATAATCCCTGTGATTAGCAGAACATACATGTATGTTTTTGTATATATTTACACACACGTGCACACACACACATGAGCTCTCCCTTTCTTGTGAAAAAGCAGATTTTCTTTTTAGCAACAAAATAAATGTTTTCCAATTCTCCAAATTCTAAGAAAGTAATTTTGTTTTAAAATTATGTTTTTCTTTTTAAAAGTGAGTAGCTCTATAGCATCAATTATCTAGATAGTTTATGAGACTAGTTCAAAAATAGTGTAGCTCAAAATGACAGGAGCTGCTTACTCTGGCCAGCACAAGCGTGCTGGAGAAGGCGGTGTTTTACAAGACCTTCCTCAGGCCCCGGGGTGCTCTCCCAGGCTCGTCGCTGAGCTCTGACATGCTGCCCCTTCTCTTTGCCAGCCCTGCCACCGAAATCCTCGTTCCTGCAGCTGCCTGGAGTTGCTCATTGGCACAGAGGAGACAAACAGAAACAAACTGTACTCAGTCAGTAAAGAAAGAATACAGCCCTGGTCGGTTTGACTCAGTGGTTAGAGCGCCAGCCTGCAGTCCAGAGAGACCCGGGTTCGGTTCCCGCTCAGGCCACGTACCTTGATTGCCGTTTGTCCTTGGCCCTGGTTGGGGTCATGTGGGTGGCAACCCCTTGATATGTCCCTTTCACATTGATGTTTCTCTCTCTCTCTCTTCCTCCCACTCTATCTGAACAAAAAATGGAAAAATGTCCTCAAGTGAGAATAAAAAAAAGAAAGAATGCAAACATCATGCTCATGGCCCAGCAGTTAAAATCCACACGTCACCACCAAGTGAGTGATAATCTATCTAGATCCCAGTTTCTCTTTAGAAAACCAAAGATAGAAAACATACTTGCGTCGCCTGGCCGGTGTGGCTCAGTGGTTGAGCGTTGTCCCGTGCCCCAAGAGGTCACTGGTTCGATTCCCGGTAATGCACATGCCTGGGTTGTGGCTGCATCCCTAGAAGGGGGCGTGCAGGAGACAGCTGATTGGTGTTCCTCTCTCGTCGATGTTTCTATCTCTCTCCCTCTTTCCTCTTTCTCTTAAACAAAATCAATAAAAATATACAAAAAGCAAAATTGCCCCTTGCAATAATTATGAGGAATCAATCAAAGTGTGTAACAATGGACCAGCTGTGAGAGGTGGTCTACAGGTACATCTGCAAACCTTATATTAAGGACAAAGCATTTGGAGAACTGAACACTAAATCTAACATGTAGTTCAGATCCAGTACAGGCACTAAATGCAAATTATTTATAATTTGCAGAACACTCTATAATTGTTCACTGTTATAATCATAATCTCAGTAATCGTAAAGACCTACCATGTTGTACAAGAATATTTGACATTTTGTAAGATCCAGTTTTGGTAGGATGTGTTGTTTATACATAATGCATCAGTACTGGTTACTTACGGAAACTGAAAACCAGACAGGAGACTCAGATCGTGGGGTGGGCTGGGATGACTAAAGCCTCAAAGTGTCACTCTAATTGTGTAGAGGGGAAGTCATCTATTGTTGCTTCCGTTAGACAAATCCTTGTACAGCACTTACATACAATTGGCTTGGCAAACTTACTATATTTATTTTTGATCCTTACCCGAGGGCATTTTTGCATTTATCTTCAGATAGAGCAGGAGGGAGAGAGGGAGGAAGAGAGAGAGAAACGTTGACGTGAAAGAGACACATCGACTGGTCGCCACTCACAGGACCCCAACAGGGGCCGGGGACAAACTGCAACCGAGGTACGTGCCCTTAGCAGGCACTGAACCCGGGACTCTCTGGTCCATGGGGCGACGCTCTAACTACTGAGCCAAACAGACATGGCAGCAAACTTACTTTAATTAAAACCTTAAGGACATTCAGTACAACACTCTACAGAAAGGAACAGCTCTGGGGACAAACAGCAGCCAGGAGTTTCTGTGGTACTAATAGACCGCTGAGCAGTTAGGGCTACTCACAGATCCGGCTGGAAGACACAGCTACCGGCCTTTTGAGTAACGCGAGAGGTACTCCCGCAGGACTGAACTTCAGTGTAGCTTCTACCCCGACTGCAGGTGAGGACCCTTCCCTTCCCCAGACCAGAGCGGATGGCCTTGCCTGCCTTTTCCTGGCTGGCTCACATCATTGTGTGCACATCCTGTTCAGTGTAAACTCACCAGATCATGGCTAAGAACCTCGCAGATGAAAACGTAACGCCATACCTGAATCAAAGAAGCTCTGTCTCAATCAGTAAGGACATTCAATGGAAGGGAAAGTCAAGCAACATATTCTACAAAGTTCAAGGCATAGAGCTACTATTTGACAAGACTTAGCAAGATACATGTCAGTTTCTTACTTTTTAGGTTTCAATGCTCATGATATTTTTGTTTATAGATGACAGCATGGAGACCTTGTACAAGTTGTCCAAAATAACTATTTAAATGTGGAAGTGATGAGTTTATAGCCCAAGAAAATCCTATGGGCCTTCCATAAACTCTCTGAGTAAATCAAATTATCTTTTTGTCCATAATGTTTTTAAATTAAATATTTAAATGTTCCATACATTTTCTATAGAGTGATATTTTTCTTCTTTTATTTTTTATTCAATTTATTGGATAGCATTGGCTAACGGCATATAATATTTCAGGTGTGCAACTTTATAACAGGACATCTGTATACTCAACTGTGTGCTCGCCACCAGATGCCTAGCCTCCTCCCACCACCATATATTGGACCCCCTTTGCCCTTTTTGTCCTCTCCACTTCCTTTCCCCGGGGTAACCACCATTCTATTTCCTGTATCTATGAGTGTGTTTGTTTGTATGTTTTGTTTGATTATTTGTTGCTTTTTTTTGAAATGCATCACATATAAGTGAACTCATACAGTTCTTATTGTTTTTTTTAATTTTTCTTCTTTATTGAGTTTAGAGAAAAAGTAAGGGAGAAGGAGAGAGAGAAAGAAACATCAATGAGAGAGAACATGGACTGGCTGCCTCCTGCATGCCCTCCACTGGGGATCGGGCCCACAACCTGGGCATGTGCCCTGACAGGGAATCGAACAGGCGACCTCTTGGTGCTTGGGCCAACGCTCAACCACCGGCCAGGCCAGTGCTTATACTTTTTCATCTGACTTATTTTACATAGCATAATACTCTCAAGATCCATTCATGTTGTTTCAAATGGCAATACTTAACCTTTTTATAGCTGAGTAATATTCCATAGTATATATGTACCACATCTTCTTTATCCACTTATCTGTCAAAAACAGTTAAGTTGTTTCCATGTCTTGGTTATTGTGAATAATGCTACAATGAACATAAGGGATATATATGCGCGCACACACACATAAATTAGTGTTTTCAAATTTTTCAGATAGATACCCAGAATAGGGATTTTTAGGTCTTATGGTAGCTCTATTCATGTTTTGAGGAATCTCCCTACAACTTTCCTTAGTGGCCACACAATTTACATTCTTAACAGTGCTGTGTAAGAGGGTTCCCTTTTCATCACAACCTCTCTGACACTTGTTGTTTCTTGTATTGAAAATAGCGATTTCAACAGATGTGAGTTGGTATCTTACTGTGGTTTTGATTTGTGTTTCCCTTATGACTAGTCATGTTGAACATCTTTTTACATATCTCTTGGCCAATTGCATGGTTTCATGGACAAAGTGTCTATGCATGTCCTTTGCCTATTTTTTTTTTTTTTTTTTTTTTTTTTTTATCAGTTCGGGTATTTGTTGTTGTTGAGTTATATGCATTATTTATATTTTGGATGTGAAATCTTATTGGAGGTATCACTTGCAAATGTCTTCTTTCATGTTGTTGGTTGCCTTTTGTTTTTGCTGATGTTTCTTTCAATATGCAGAGCTTTTCAGTTGGATGCAGTCCTATTTGTTTATGTTTGCTTTTTAACCCCTGCCTTTGGAGTAAATTCACAAAAATGACACTGAGACCAAGGTTCATAAGTTCAGTGCTTATGCTTTTTTCTATATACGATACTGTTTCAGAACTTATATTCAAGACTTTAATCCATTTAGGTTAATTTTGTGTATGGTGTCAATAGCAGTCTAGTTTAGTTCTTTTCTTTTAAATTATTTTTATTGTTGAAAATATTACAGATGTCTCCCCTAGATTCCCCCACTGACCCCCTCATCCCCCTCCTGCCCACCCTTCCCCGCCTCAGCCTTCACCACACTATGGTCTGTGTCTATGGTTTATGCATATGTGCATATAAGCTCTTTGGTTTATCTCTTCCCACCACCCCTCCCTTCCCTCTGGGGTTTGTCAGTCTGTTTCCTACTTCCATGTCTCTGGATCTATTTTGTTCATCAGTTTATTTTATTCATTAGAATACACATATAAGTGAATTCATATGATACTTGTCGTTCTCTGACTGGCATACTTTGCTTAGCATAATACTCGCCAGGTCCTTCCATGCCATCCTAAATGGTAAGAGAGCCTTCTTTTTAACAGCTGCATAGTATTCCATTGTATAAATGTACCACAGCTTTTTAGGGCTGTTTCCAGATCTTAGCTACTGTAAATAGTGCTGCTATGAACATAGGGGTGCATATATTCTTTCTGACTGGTGTTTCCGGATTCTTAGGATCTATTCCTAGCAGTGTAATCACTGCATTTGGCCTTCCTGATTTTTCGAACGCTATATATTAAAGAGATTTCCCTTTTTCCATTGTGTTTTTGGCTCCTTGGTTGACATTTAATTGTCCATATAGTGTGAGTTTACTTCTGGGTTGTTAATTCTGTTTCATTGATCTGTGTGTCTGTTTTTCTGTTAATACCATATTGGTTTTGATGGTCCTAGCTTTGTAGTATTAGTTTGAATTCACAGAGTGTCCTAGCTCCAGCTTTGTTTTTGTTTTTCTTTTCCTCAGGATTACTTAGGCTATTTGGGGTCTTTTGTGTTTCCAGACAAATCTGAAGATTTTTGCTTTAGTTCTGTGAAAAATGCCTTTGGGATTTTGATAGAGATTACATTAAATCTGTATATTGCTTTAAGAAACATGCCCATTTTAAAGATGTTAATTCTTTCATCTGTGAATATGAAATATTTTTTCCATTTCTTTGTGTTTCCTTCAGTTTCTTTAAAAATGTCCTATAGTTTTCAGTGCAGCTGTCCTTTGCACCCTTTGTGAAGTGTACTCCCAGGTAGCTTACACTTTTTGTTGCAGTTGTAAAAGGGATTATTTTAGTTATCTCTCTATTTTGTTGCTATTATATAGAAATGCAGGAAATTTTTGCATATTAACTTGTAAGTGGCAACTGTTCTGTTAGCTTATTATTTCTAACAATCCTTAGGTAGATTTTTTAGAGCTTTCTATATATGGAATCATAGTATCTACAAATAGTGGCAGTTTTGCTTCTGAATTCTTGAGTTTGATGACTTGTATTTGTTTTCTTGCCTCATTTCTCTGGCTGGACTTCCAGTTCCATGTTGAGTAACAGCAGTGAGAGTGGCCATCACCGCCCTGCTTCAGACCTCAGGGAAAAGGTTCAGGTTTTCACCATTGAGTGTGATATCGGCTGAGGGCTGGCCATATATGGCTTTAATTATGTTGAGGTACTTTACTTCTACACCTATTTTATTGAATGTTTTCATCGTAATTAGTTGTTGCATCTTATCAAATTTTGGAAATCTTCCACATTATCTAATTTGATGTCTTGCAGCCTTTTACAGTATTCTTATCTGATTATTTGTGTTTCTGCGGTGTCCATTGTAACTTCTCCTCTTTCATTTTTTATTTTATTAATCTGAGTTGCTTTTGTTTATTCCTTAGTGATGTAGTCACAAGTATGTCCATTTTATTTATCCTTTCTAACAATTAGGTCTTTGCTTCATTATTAATTATTTTTGTTTTGTTCTTTTCTGCATTTATTTATTAGTAAATAAATAATTCTTTAAATCTTATTATTTTCTTTATTCTAGGACTTTGGGCTTCATTTGTTTTTATTTACCCAGTTTTTAAAAATATGTTTTCATTGATTTTTTAGAGCAAGAGGAAGGGAGAGAAGTAGAAACATCCATGTGAGAGAGAAAAATCAATTGTGCATCCTGCACAGCCCCTACTGGGAACTGAGCCCACAACTTGGGCATGTGTCCTGACCAGGGATTGAATCAGGACCTCTCAGTTCTTGGGACGATGCTCAACAACTGAGCCACACTGGTAGGGCTTTATTTACAGAGTTCTTTAAGGTATAATATTAGATTTTTAACTGGGATTTTTCTTGTTTCTTGAGATGGGTCTATATTACTATAAACTTCCCTCTTAGTACCACTTCTGCTGAAGCTCCAAATTTTCGATATATACTATTTTTATTATTATTTATCTCTATGTATTTTTTAATTAATTAATTTATTTTTGTTACAAACGTTTCTCTTTTCCCCTCACTGATTCGCCCCATCGCTCCCTCCCAGCCCTGTCCCCAGCTTTGTTGTCCATGTCCATTGTTCATGCACACATGCATATAAGTTCTGTGGTTTATCTCTCCCCCCACCACCCCCTCTTCTGGGGATTGTCAGTCTGTACCCCACTTCCCCATCTCTGGAACTACCCCATTCCTCAGACTATTATGTTCATTATATTCCACAAATAAGTAACATCAAATAATACTTGTCTTTCTCTGTTTGGCTTGTTTCATTTAGGATAATACTTTCCAGGTCCCTCCATGTAGTCTCAAAGGATAAGAGATCTTTCTTTCTTACAGCTGCATAGTACTCCATTGTATATCTGTACCAAAGCTTTGTTATGCATTCATCTACTGATGGACACTTGGGTTGTTTCCAGATCTTAGCTATTGTAAACAGCGCTGCTACAAACATGGTGGTACATATATTCTTTCTGATTGGGGATTCAGGCTTCTTTGGGTATATTCCTAGAAGCGGGATCACTGGATCAAATGGAATTTCAATTTTTAATTTTTTGAGGTAACACCATATTGTTCTCCATACTGGCTGCACCAGTCTGCATTCCCACCAGCAGTGCACTAGAGTCCCCTTTTCTCCACACCCTCGCCAACACTTGTTGCTTGATGATTTGTTGATGGCGGCCATTCTGACAGGTGTGAGGTGATACCTCATTGTTGTTTTAATTTGCATCTCTCTTATGATTAGTGATGTTGAGCATTTCTCCATATGTCTTTCAGCCATTTGTATGTCCTATTTGGAGAGGTGTCTATTTAGTTCCTCTGCCCATTTTTAATTGGGTTCTTTGTCTTCCTGAGTTGTATGAGCACTCCATATATATTGGAAATTAACCCCTTATCGAATATATCATTGGCAATTATGCTCTCCCATTCAGTGGGTAGCTTTTCCATTTTGATAATTGTATCTTTTGCTGTGCAGAAGCTTTTGAGTTTGATGTAGTCCCCTGTGTTCATTTTCTCTTTTGTTTCTATTGCCTTAGGTGACGTATCAGTGAAAATTCTGCTGTGTAGGTTGTCTGAAATTTTGTTGCTTACAGTTTCTTCTAGGATTTTTATGGATTCATAAGTCATATTTAAGTCTTTTACCCATTTGGAGTTTATTCTTTTGTGGGGTGTAAGTTGATGGTCTAGTTTCATTTTTTTTTTTTTTTTTTTGCATATAGCTGTCCAATTTTCCGAACACCATTTATTAAAAGGCTGTCCTTACTCCACTGTATGTTCTTGCCACCTTTGTCAAATATTGAGCATATTTCCTTGGGTCCATTTCTGGGATCTCTGTTCTGTTCCACTGGTCTATATGCCTGTTCCTGTGCCAATACCAGGCTGTTTTGATTAAAGTGCCTTTGTAGTATAACCTGAAACTTGGTAATGAGATCCCTCAAACTTTGTTCTTCTTTTTCAAGATTGCTGTGGCTATTCGAGTTCTTTTTTGGTTCCATATGAACTTTTGAAGTATTTGTTCTAATTCTGTGAAGTATGCCGTTGGTATTTTGATGGGGATTGCATTGAATCTATAGATTGCTTTGGGTAGTATGGGCATTTTAATGATGTTAATTCTTCCAATCCATGAACAGGGTATGTGCTTCCACTTTTTTATATCTTCTTCGATTTTTTTTTTTTCAATGACCTGTAGTTTTCTGTGAATAGGTCCTTTATTTCTTTGGTTAAGTTTATTCCTAAGTATCTTAATTTTTTTGCCTCAATGGTAAATGGGATTATTTTCTTAGTTCCTCTTTCTGTGAGTTCATCATCGGTGTATAAGAAAGCTGTAGATTTCTTGACATTAATTTTGTATCCTGCTACTTTTCCAAATTCACTTATTAAGTCTATTAAATTTTTGATGGAGTCTTTGGGGTTTTCTATGTATAGTATAATGTCATCTGTGAAAAATGACAGTTTAACTTCCTCCTTTCCAAATTGAATCCCATTTATTTTTTCATCCTGTCTTATTGCATTGGCTAAGACTTCCAGTACTATGTTAAATAAGAGTGGCGAAAGTGGGCATCCTTGCCTTGTTCCTGTTCTTAAGGAAAATGCTTTTAGTTTTTGCCCATTGAATATGATGTTAGTTGTAGGTCTTTCATATATGGCCTTTATTATGTCTAGATATGATCCCTCTATTCCCACATTGCTGAGCGTTTTTATCAGAAATGGATGCTGGATTTTGTTGAAGGCTTTTTTGGGAATCTATTGATATAATCATGTGGTTTATATTCTTCATTTTATTTATGTGGTGTATCACATTTATTGATTTGCAAATATTGTACCAGCCTTGCATCCCTGGGATGAATCCCACTTGGTCATAGTGAATAATTTTTTTGGTGTATTGCTGGATCCGATTTGCTAGTATTTTGTTCAGGATATTGGCACCTATGTTCATCAGGGATATTGGCCTGTAGTTTTCTTTCTTTGTAGTGTATTTTTCTGGTTTTAGAATTAGAATCATGCTGGCTTCATAAATCGAGTTTGGAAGTCTTCCTTCTTGAATTTTTGGAAATAGTTTGAGGAGAAGGGTATTAGTTCTTCTTTGAATGTTCGGTAAAACTGCCCCATGAAGCCATCTGGGCCTGGGCTTTTGTTTGCTGGGAGAGTCTTGATTATATCTTCAATATCTTCTATTGTTATTGATTTATTCAATCTTCTGTCTTTTCCTGGTCCAGTTTTGGGAGACTATGTGTTTCTAGGAATTTATCCATTTCACTAATATTGTTGAATTTGTTCACAATAGTTGTTAACGATCTTTTGTATTTCTGTGGTGTCAGTTGTTACTTCTCCTCTTTTATTTCTGATTTTGTACTTGGGTTCTCTCTCTTTGTTTCTTGGTGAGTCTAGCTAAGGGTCAATCAATCTTGTTTATCTTTTCAAAAAACCAGCTCTTTGTTTCTTTGATCATTTGGATTGTTTTTTGCACTGTATGTCATTTATTTCTGCTCTGATGTTTACAATTTCCTTCCTTCTACTTGCTCTGGGGTTTTCTTTTTGCTTGCTCTCTAGTTCTTTACGTTGTGAGATTAGATAATCTATTAAAGATTTTTCTTGTTTTTTGAGGTAGGCCTGTAGTGCTATGAACTTCCCCCTCAGAACTGCTTTCGCTGCATCCCGTAGATTTTGTGTTGTTGTGTCTTCATTTTTATTAGTTTCTGGCAAATTTTTAATTTCTACTTTGATCTCTTCGGTAACCCATTCATTGTTTAATAACATGCTATTTAGCTTCCATGTGTTCAAATGTCTTTGCATGTTCTTGTTGCAATTGATTTCTAGTTTCATGCCATTGTGATCTGAGAAGATGCTTGATATGATTTCAATCTTCTTGAACTTGTAGAGATTTAGTTTGTGTCCTAACATGTGGTCTATCTTTGAGAATGTCCCATGTGCACTTGAGAAGAATGTGAATTCTGTAGTTTTGGGGTGTAGTTCTCTGTGGACATCCATTAAATCCAATTGGTCTAATGCTTCAGTTAGAGTCTCTGTTTCCTTGCTAATTTTTTCTCTAGAGGATCTATCCAGTGATGTCAGCAGGGTGTTGAAGTCCTCTGCTATGATTGTATTGCTATAAGTTTCTCCTTTGAAGTCCTCCCGAAGATTTTTATTTGGTGCTCCTGTATTGGGTGCATATATGTTTATCAAGGTTAAATCTTCCTATTGGATAGATCCTTTCAATGTTATGTAGTGGCAGTCTTTGTCTCTAGTTATGGCCTTCATTTTGAAATCTATTTTATCAGATATGAGTATTGCTACCACAGCTTTTTTTTTCCTTTCGGTTTGCTTGGAAGATTTTTTTCCATCCCTTCACTTTCAACCTATGTGAGTCTTTTGTTGTGAGGTGGGTCTCTTTTAAACAACATATAGATGAGTCATGCTTTCTTATCCAATCAGCTACTCTGTGTTTTTTTATGGGAGCATTCAATCCCTTTACATTTAAGGTTATTATTGATATGTACTTATTTATTGCCATTTTTGTTTAGTGTGTTTATAGTTTTCTTCCTATTTCTCCTGCTAATTACAGCAGTCCTTTTAACATTTCTTGCATTGTTGGTTTGGTGCTAATGTATTCTCTTAGCCTTTTTTAGTCTGGGAAGCTCTTTATTTGACCTTCTATTTTAAATGATAGCCTTGCTGGATAGAGTAGTCTTGGATTCAGATCCTTGTTTTTCATGACCTTGATTACCATATGCCATTCCTTTCTTGCCTATAGTGTTTCTGTTGAGAAGCCACTAAGAGCCTTGTGGGGTTTTCTTTGTAAGTAACCTGTTGCTTCTTTCTTGCTGCTTTTAGGATTCTCTCTTTGTCTTTAATTTTTGGCACTTTGATTACTATGTGTCTTGGTGTGGGCCTATTTGGATTCTTCTTACTTGGGGCTCTCTGTGCTTCATGAACCTGAATGCCTTCTTCCTTCACCAAACTACGGAAGTTTTCTGCTACTATTTCTTCCAGTATGTTCTCTAACCTTTGCTCATTTTCTTCTTCTTTGGGGACTCCTATGATGTAAATGTTATTACGTTTCCAGTTGTCCCACCATTCTCTTAAGCTGTTTTCCTGGGTTTTTAATTATTTTTTCCTTTTGGTTTTCTGATTGTTTGATTTTTTCTACCCTATCTTCTAATTCACTGATCCAGTCCTCAGCTTCCTCTATTCTGCTATTTAGACTTTCCAATGTGTTCTATATTTCTGATATGTCATTCTTCATTTCTTCTTGGTAATTTTTAATTTCCAACTGGTTGATTTTCAACATTTCTATGTCTTTACTTATGGTGCTCGTGTCCTTACACATGCTGTCGAGCTTCCTCAAGATCATGGCTCGAATTCCTGTTCTGTTAACTTGCTTAACTGCACCTCATTTATCTCATCTTTGGTAGAGGTCTCTTGTTCTTTCATTTGGCTTTTGTTTCTGTGTTTTGCCATTTTGGCTATCACAGTGGGCTTTGGAGCCTGCCAAATTTTCCTTGTGGGTGTTGGTGTTCTGCTGTTTGTGGCTCCCTCTCCTGGGTTTGGATGAGGCAGGGAGGACTCACTTTAAACACCACTGTAATTCTTACTTTCCTGGTTAAAGTTGCTAGCCCAGGGAATGGTAGTTATCCTCTAGCTTATTTTTGCCTGGAGGCTGTTAGTGGCGGTCACCTGAAGAACCTTGGTTTCTGAGTTGAATGAAAAACTACCTCAGGTGCTCAGTGTAAGAGGATTTCCCAAGGGTGGGACAGATGCTGATTGTTAATGGGCCTCAATTAGCATTTCAACAGCCACCCAGTGGGGTTGAATCTCTGAGGGAGGGGCCGCCACCTCTCTCAAGGGCCCTGGTGAGGAATAAGTTGACCACAGTCCTGATTGGCTGCAACTCATTGAAAGCTCTGAGTGCCCTCCAAATCCTGAGTGTCCCCACACAGTTCCAGTCCAGTCTGCCCTCCCTCTACTGGAGCCCAAGGTAAGTGGCTGCTGCTAATTTAGCCTCTGTTTCGTCTCTGCGCTGTGGAGCGGCTGGGGAATTTAACTCGTTGGCGTCGCTCCCAGCTAAGGTCATTGCTCCCACCAAGGCTGTGGCAGCTCCCAGCCGAGGGCATAGCTCCTAGCCAAGGGTGCAGCTCCCAGTTGAGGCCGCAGGTCACAGCTGAGGCCGCTGTAGGTCCCAGCCCAGGCTGCTGTGGACCATGGGCTTCCGGCCCCCTCTTGCATCTTCTCAAGCCTACCAGGATTGAGTCAGTGTCCCTGGTTATGTGGTCCTCCAAGCTGCTTTTCAGTTGCCTTTTCCTGATGATTTCTTTGTTTTCATTGTAATTCCTGTTTGGTCTTGGGAGATGGTCTGTGTAGCTTCCATTCACTCCGTTGCCATTTTCCTTCATCTGTATTTTTTTTTTTTTTTAATCCTCACTCAAGAACATTTTTCCATTTTTATTTGTTTAGATAGAGTAGGAGGGAGAGAGAGAGAGAGAGAGAGAGAGAGAGAGAGAGAGAGAGAGAACATCGATGTGAAAGGGTCACATTGACTGGTTGCCACCTATACGATCCAACCAGGGCTGGGGACAAACTGCAACCGAGGTACATGCCCTTAGCGGGAACTGAACCCAGGTCTCTCTGGACCGCAGGCCGATGCTCTGCCACTGAGCCAAACCCGTCAGGGCTCTTTGTATCTTTTGATATCTTCTTTCATTTCTTCTTTGACCCAATAGTTATTCAGTGGCATGCAGTTTAATCTCCATACAGTAATAGTTTGTCCAGCTTTCTTCTTGTAGTTAATTTTTTGTTTTATATTGTAGTCAGAAAATATGCTTGGTATGATTTAATATTCTTAAATATATTTGGACTAGTTTTGTGCACCAATTTATGGTCTATCTTTGAGAATGTTTCATGTGCACTTGAGAAGAATGTATATTTTGTTGTTTTAGGATGGAAAGTTCTATAAATATAGATTATGCCCCTTGCTCTAATTTGTCATTTAAGGCTAGTATTTCCTTGTTCACTTTCTCTTTAAATGATCTATCTATTACTGTCAATGAGGCATTCAAGTCTCCCTCTGTAATTGTATTTTTGTTAGTTTCTTCCTTTAGGTCTGTTATTAATCACTTTATGTATTTTGGTACTCCAGATGCAGTGATATGTATTGATGTGTATGTCTTCTAGATTAATATCCCTGTTATCATTTTGAAATGCCTTTGTCCCTTGTTACCTTTATTTATTTTAAAATTTGTCTTCTTCTGATATCAAGATGACTACACCTGCTTTTCTCTAGATGCTCTGTGCTTGAGATACCATATTTATCTCTCACCCCTGCACTCTGAGCTGGAATACATCTTCCACCCCTACACTCTGAGCTGGGATACATCTTCCACCCCTACACTCTGAGCTGGGATACATCTTCCACCCCTGCACTCTGAGCTGGGATACATCTTCCACCCCTACACTCTGAGCTGGGATACATCTTCCACCCCTACACTCTGAGCTGGGATACATCTTCCACCCCTTCCCTTTGAGCTGGGATACATCTTCTACCCCTACACTCTGAGCTGGGATACATCTTCCACCCCTTCCCTTTGAGCTGGGATACATCTTCCACCCCTTCCCTTTGAGCTGGGATACATCTTCTACCCCTACATTCTGAGCTGGGATACATCTTCCACCCCTACACTCTGAGCTGGGATACATCTTCCACCCCTTCCCTTTGAGCTGGGATACATCTTCCACCCCTTCCCTTTGAGCTGGGATACATCTTCTACCCCTACACTCTGAGCTGGGATACATCTTCCACCCCTACACTCTGAGCTGGGATACATCTTCCACCCCTACACTCTGAGCTGGGATACATCTTCCACCCCTACACTCTGAGCTGGGATACATCTTCCACCCCTACACTCTGAGCTGGGATACATCTTCCACCCCTTCCCTTTGAGCTGGGATACATCTTCCACCACTGCACTCTGAGCTGGGGTACATCTTCTACCACTGCACTCTGAGCTGGGATACATCTTCCACCCCTACACTCTGAGCTGGGATACATCTTCCACCCCTACACTCTGAGCTGGGATACATCTTCCACCCCTTCCCTTTGAGCTGGGATACATCTTCCACCCCTTCCCTTTGAGCTGGGATACATCTTCTACCCCTACACTCTGAGCTGGGATACATCTTCCACCCCTTCCCTTTGAGCTGGGATACATCTTCCACCCCTACACTCTGAGCTGGGATACATCTTCCACCCCTGCACTCTGAGCTGGGGTACATCTTCCACCCCTTCCCTTTGAGCAGGGGTACATCTTCTACCACTTCACTTTGAGCTGGGATACATCTTCCACCACTGCACTTTGAGCCTGTATTTGTCTTTAAAACCGAAATGTTTCCTGAAGGTGACATATAATTCGGCCTTATTTTTAAAAAATATATTTTTCTTATTTTTAAAATATATTTTTATTAATTTTTTTTAGATAGAGATTAAGGGAAAGGGAGAGAGAGAGATAGTAACATCAATTAGCGGCCTCCTGCATGCTCCCCACTGGGGACTGAGCCAGAAACCTGGGCATGTGCCTTGACCAGAAATTGAACCCATGACCTATTGGTGCATGGACAGATGCTCAACCACTGAGCCACACCAGCTGGGCAGGCCTTGTTTTTTAATTCGTCTTGCTACTCTGTGCCTTTTGATGGGTACGGTTGGTCCATTTACATTTAGGGTGATTATCAATATATGAAGACTTACTACAAGTATTTTATTTCCCCCACACACACTCTGTACCTTTATCATTTACTTTCTCTTGTGTTTCTGTCTCCTATTTTAGTCTGATGTTTTTCTATGAATTTTTTATTTATTTTCTCTTTTTAAATTTTATGTATCAGTTCTAGATTTTAGTATTATGGTTACCTTTAGCTTTATGTAAAAATAAATATGTTTCCTACTTGTAATAGTCTTTCCTCTTGTGATTACATCTTATTTCCATTCACCGGTCAGGCCTTTCCCTCTTCACCGTCAGGTTTTCGTGTTACAAATTACCCTTTTCATGCATTTGTTTCCAAATTACAGAACTGATAGTCTTATTAAAAATGTCTTTTCCCGTCGGCCTGCAGTCCAGAGAGACCTGGGTTCGGTTCCCGCTAGGGGCACGTACCTTGGTTGCAGTTTGTCCCCGGCCCTGGTTGGGTCGTGCGGGTGGCAGCCACTCGATGTGTCCCTTTCACGTCGATGTTTCTCTCTCTCTCTCCCTCTCACTCTATCTGAACAAAATATCGAAAAATGTCCTCGGGTGAGGATAAAAAAAAAAAAAACATGTCTTTTCCCCTCTAACCTTTATGTTATATTTAAGTGTTTAATACCATATTCTGGAATAGCGTTACAACTTCTTGTTTCTGTCTTTTTGTCATTTTATTCAAAGTTTGTGTGTGTGTGTCTTTTTGTTTCCATTGGAAGGGCTCCTTCCCACGTGTATTACAACACAGGGTTTGTGGTGGTGGATCCCCTCGGCTTTTTTTTTTTTTATAATCTGAGAAAACCTTTATGGCTCTTTAATATATAAAAGATAACTTTGCTAGATTTATTATTTCTGGCTTTTGTTGTCTCTTTTTCAATGCTTTGAATGATTTATTTTATTCTCTTGTAAGATTTCTGCTGAAAAACCTGATGAGAATCCAGTGGCATTTACTTTATAGATTAGAGTCTTTCTCTTTTCCCTCAGTGCCTTCTGAATTCTTTCATTTTCATTAACGTTTGACAGTTTTAATAGAACGTTTCTTGGATAAGGTCTTTTACATTGAGGTAATTAGGTGTTTTATTAGTTTATTTAAATTAGATGGTCCAGTTCTGTCCAGAGGTTTGGGAAGATCTCATTCATTATTTGTTTGAATGGGTTCTTTGTTCTCCTCCTCGCCTCCCTTTGGGCAGAGTCAGACATTCCTGTGGAAATACTTCATTGTTTTTAAAACTCCCAGTTCTCTCTCCTCTTCCCCTCAAGTTATCTCTGGATTTCTATCTCTGCGCTTACTAATCTCCTCCCACCCAGATGGCTCTGTGTCCAGTGCTCTCTACCGTGTTCTTCATCTGATTTGTTGGGTTCTTTAGCTCCAGAATTTCTACTTGGTCATTTTTCACAGTTTCAATTTCTTTGGTAAGATACTCCTTTGTTTGTTAGTTTGATTCCTGAGCTCATTGAGCTTCTTTCCTGAGCTGTTTTGTATCTTGAGATTTTTTTTTTTTGTAACTGCAATTTTGAATTCTCTGTCATTTAAATCAGTCTTTCATGTATTTGAGTTTGGTTTTTGGAAATGTTTTATTTTCTTTCTGAGTTTCCCTGTAACCTTGGTTATTCATAGTACTTGATGGATGGTTTCTCTTCCTGGGCATTTGAGATAGAACTTTTTTTTTCTTTAAATACTGTTTGTTTTATAAAAATTCAGCAGATTGAGGCCCTAACCAGGTAGCTCAGTTTGTTAGAGCATTGTCCCAATACACCAAGGTTGTGGGTTCGATCCCCAGTCAGGGCACATACAAGAATCAACCCATGAATGCATGCATAAGTGGAACAACCAATCTCTCTCTCCTCTCCTCTAAAATCAGTAAATAGTTAAACATTTTAAAAAGTTATCAGGTTGCTCAGTGGAGGCTTTCCTGTCGCTTTCCAGGAGACTTTGCGAGAGTGCACATTTTTATTTCCCTTCCTTCGTCACTGGCACCTGTGATCTCGGTTTGGTGGCGTGATCTCAGACATGGACAGCGTGCTGTCTTCCTGGAGGTAGTGAGCGTCCTCTTTGGCTACCTCGTCTTGGGCACCACCCCCATGGTGGGCATTCTCAACACGGACCACTTACAGTCAGGGGCTGCCAGCCACCGGTGCCAACTGAGGTGTCTCCACTGTGTCTACCTGGTTCTGCCTCTACCAGGGTCCACAGCAAGGGGAGACAGGGGACCGAGTGAGGGGAGGCAAGGGGCATGTGCCCTTGAATTTGCAGTTTTTCCTTCTTGCCAGTACTGGCAACCAACTAGTCTGTAGTTGCCACACCCCCATGCCTCATCGCTGACCTTGTCCCCAGTGTGGAAGCAGTGGGTGCTGGCTAGCTGGGCTGGAATGTAGCTGCCATGTGGGCTGCAGCCCGATGGCTCTGAAGGATCTCCCAGGCATGTGTGAGTGATGAGCAGGGCATCCTCTGTTGATTTACAGTTGTCTGACATGTGAGTTTAAGGGGAGAGCAAGGGTGTCTTCTCTCTGTGCTAGGATGCTAATGTCACTTTCTGTATAAAAGAGAATTTTTGCTTGACATGCCAAGGTCCAGATATTTTTGGAAACTTAGGGTGCCTCAGTGATAATTTTTTTCAGAAAAATATACTTAGATAAAGCATGGCTTTTCCTCCAGTATCTCAGCTAGAGCTACTGTAACAGTTCTGTTCAGATATTTGTAAAAAGCCAGTAGCGAGAGTGCAGAGTACGAAGGGAAAACATCAGAACAAGACGAGCTAGGAGAGGTAGGCAAAGGTTAGAATATTTAGAAAGTTGGTGATCATGATAAATCTGTCTAAACACATATTTATTGCAGTACTTCACACATGGTGGTGGCTGATGTTATGACTCCATTAGCATTTTTAAATTGCTATTTAATTGTGGTGTGGAGAAGGAATTCCTGGAGGAATAAATGGCAGTAAATCATGGTATGATGAACTATGGTGATGGTTATGAAAACAAATGAAGAGATTGGTTAATGGTTTGGATTCAGAAGGTAGAGTAGTATCAAGGGAGATTCAGGTTTCTGGCTTGCGTAACAGGATGTATTAGCCATTCACCAGGAGACATTGATGAGGACCTAGTATAAAGGAAGGCCCTTGAGTTCACTTTGGCATATAATAAACTTGAAATAAATTTAAGATACCCAACAGGGGTTGTCAACCAGCCAACTAAATATGAGTATGTTCTATAGCAAGGAACCTGAGACAGAGACATGAACGTGTAAATTAATCTTATTGGAAGCCTCACTCATGACTCAGATTGCTTAGATAAAGAAAAGAAAAACATGTGAAAGACTAGAACAGAGATGAGCTGCTTCATCGTGCACCATATGAGACATCAACGCTCAGCTCCCAAAAGCATCAGGTCCTCCAGCCACGCTGCGGATGAGCCCCTTGGAGCTGTCTGACCTGGCAGACCCGGGCAGAGACCTGGGTAAGGACCTAACACCCAAGGGGCAGAAGGGTGGCTGCTAAGTGAGTGCCTGCAAGAGGAGATGCGGGCAGTGTATGGCAAGGGACACTAAGGGAAGACGCTGTCCTAGGAAGATCAATGTGAAACGTTCCAACTGCCACTGAGACGCCGAGTAAGATACGGAAAGAAAGGACTTTGAACTGGGCAATATAGAAGTGGCCAGAGTCCGGCCGCTGTGGCTCAGAGGCTGAGTGTCGACCCTGCACCAAGGGGTTGCTGGTTCGGTTCCCAGTCAGGGCACATGCCCAGGCTGTGGGCCTGATCCCCAGTGGCGCCATGCAGGAGGCACCCAATGTTCTCTCTCATCGATGCTTCTATATCTCTCTCTCTCCCTTCCTCTCTTTCTAACATCAATATAAAGAAAAAAAGTTAAAAAATAAATAAATAAAAGCGACCAGAATCATTCACTAAAATGACTTCAGGGGTCCTCGGTGGTGGAATTCAGATTCGAGTAGGCTGAGGAGTGAGCAGGAATTTTACCTGTTCCTATCCACCCTCACAGCACTCTGAATTCCCTAATAATTCTCTTATCTCACTACATTAAACATATACCCATATTAGACTTTCAAAGTAAGTGTGAGTTTATTGACATTAGGACAATAACTTTGTAGTCTAGTCTCATTACAGCAGTTAGAGTGCTTCCTTCTAAATCATAATTCAGATCTACTCTGCTCCCCTTACATCACTCCAGTGGTCCCCATCTACTGAAAATCCTTCACATTCCCTCTAACGCCCTCCGTCAGCTATTCCTTTGCGTGTGCTGGCGTGTTCGGCTCCGCTCGCCTCCCTGCCCCTCACTGAGTGGCCATAGGCTTCCTACCTGTCCACGGAATGCTAACTGAGAATGTTCCTTCTCACTCACTGCTCCTCTACCGTGGGCTCTGCCTCTAGACACCCTCATGATGAGTGTCCTGATCTGTCACTGCTGTTAATGCAAGTGCCACCATTTCTGAGAGTCCTTCCCTGACCGCCTGTCTGCAGTAGGACTCCCCGCCGCCCCACAACGGTAGTCTGCAACCCTTTCCCTTCAGTAATTTTTTCACTCTAGTACTTAATACTTTCAAGAATAATGTGTCTTTATTTATCTTAGTTAGTTTGATTCTTTTCTCTTAGAATGTAAGTTCCACGAGGGAAGGAACTCTGCGTGTGAGTCTCACTGCTGAGCCCCAGCTCTAACACAGTAGCTTGCTCAGAGACCACTCAGTAACAAACTTGCATAGAATTTCTAGTGCTCTGTACATAATGGACAGGTAATAAAGTAATGAATTGTTAAGCTTTCGTATCATGACCAAATTACATTGTTAATTACTAAGATTGTAGTGAATATAAGGATGCAACAATTTTTTTTTTAAATCTCTACTTTGTTAAAATCAGTTAGCTTTTGGTATTTATCTGTAATTCATTAAAATTGCAGTGTGGACATTATGAGGAAATTATTCGAAGTAGTTTGAAATCATAGTTTCTTTGGTCATTCATATTCATCTAAAAATTGGGTTGACGTAACACTGTACATGTACTTGAATGCAATGTCTCTCCTGGAGTCTCAGAACATAGAAAACAGTTTTCACTATTTTCCCGAATACAATGCTAAAACACATGGCTTGTACAAGTATAAATCCTTTAGATTTTAAAAAAAAATTCTTTATGGATTTTATAGTGAGAGGAAGGGAAAGGGAGAGAGAGAGAGAAACATGGATGAGAGAAAACATTGATTGGCCGCCTCCTGCATGCCCCCCTCTGGGGATCAGGCCCACAACCTGGGCATGTGCCCTGATCAGGAATCGAACCAGCGACCTCTTGGTGCATGGGCCAATGCTCAACCACTGAGCCACACTGGCCAGGCAAATCCTTTAGATTTTAATCTAATTTAAAGCATGAACTTGGTTTCACTAAGCCGTAAGGAAAGATTATGCTGTTCTCTTGAATTGACTGAGAGGGTAAATGAAACAATTGGTTGCAAATGTTTTATAACATCTTTATGTTCTTTATTGATGTTTATTTCAAACTGAGTAACGTATTGCTCCAAAATTTTCATCTGAAGATGGTTTCATATCATCTTTCTCCTCGAGGGAAGTAAAGACCATATTCTGAGCCCTGTCTCAGCTGACTTCATAAAAATGAGAACTGACATCAAGGATAAGGACGTGAAAATGGTCTAGTGGAGGAGATCAGTCTGTTGGAGCAGAGGGGATCTCGATGCTTCACTTCTCAGCAGGGGGAGTCGGTGACTGCTTCTCTCAGGAACAGGTGGCTGTGTTTGGAGTGCGTCTTTGGAGCGCATGTTTGGAGCGTGTGTTTGGCGCGTGTTTGACGACAGGTCAGAGGCACAGCAGTGCTGCCCTGAGGCCCGAGTGTGAACCGCGAGCTGAGAGTGTCTGTTGCGGCCAAAATCCACACTGTGGGTTTCATGCCAAAGGCAAGGAAGAAGAAAATAGTCATTTAATTCTTCTGGGATGCATTTCTACCCTTTGTCTTTTATATTATCTGAACTACAGTGGCCTAACGTGCTTAATGCATTAATGTGTATGATAATGCTTTTTGTTTTTTATTCATTAGCACTCAAAATAAAGCATGTTCAGGAGCTTAAAATATAGGAAATGAGAATTGTACTCTGATCCCCAAAATTGTAGAAATGGAGCAACTGGTAATCCTCATCCCCTATCGGAGCAGAGACATTTTTTATCAAATAGATTTTTGGGGGAAGGAAACAAGTCTGTGGCCAACCTGGATAGCTCAGGGCACAGCCATGGCACTCACCTGTGCCCCACAAAGCCCTCACGCCTCAGCTCAGTGAGGGGGTGCAGCTCTCAGGACCCCAGTGCATTTAAAAATACCCTTTTCAGTGAAATGTTCTAGGGAAAGACAAGTGTTATGATGTCACTATTAAGGATTTGTTTGCTTTAGGGTCTATTTTAGTTATGTACTGACATGACTTAGATATGTTTATCCATAAAAAGCCTCTTTCCTGATGGACATTCCCCAGATGCCTTTGTCCCTGACTAAATAGAAGAGCTCAGTGTGGGGCGGGCAGGATGTAACGTCAGAGGAAACCCCCAAAGGTGATTTGACCAATTATCGTCTGTATACCTTTGGGTAAATTACTTGAATTCACACAGCTTCAGCCTACATCATATGAAATGGGAGGAAAAGACCATTCCTACTTTATAAGATACTCGTGGCCAGTATGTGAGTGATGAAAACGTCCCCGGTGTAACAAACATTTACCAAGGGAGGCACTAATTCTGATGAGGAAACGGTAGTTTCTTCAATAAATGGTGTCAGAACACTGGATAACCACAAACAGAAGGGTGAAGTTAGATCCTATTTTACTGCATTCACAAAAATTAACCAGAAATGAATTAAAGACTTAAACATAAAAGCTGAATCAGTAAAACTCCCGGAAATAAACAAATGCTAAGTTTCTTACTATTTGTATGGGTTGCAAGTTTTGTGGATATCACACCCAAATCACAAATATTTAATAAAACTACATCAAAAAACTCCTGCACAATAAAAGAAACAGTCAACACAATAAGAAGAAAATGTATGGCATTAAAGAAAATATTTACAAATCATATATCAGATAGAGGGTTCATATTCAAAATATATAAAGAACTCTTACAACTCAATAGCAAAAAGAAAATAATCGCAAAATGACCTGTATTTTAAAATTGGGTAGAGGAACTTAATAGACATTGTCCTGAGAGCAGAGACCTCAGAAGGCGGCCAGCGCCATTAATTATCAGGGAAACCCCAAACAAATCCACAGTGAGATATCATCGCACATCTGTTAGAACGGCTATTACGAAAAAGATAAGTGATAACAAGAGGTGACAAGAATGAGGTAAAAAGCCAACCCTGTGCACTTTTGATGGGAATGTAAATTGGTGCAGCCACTATGGAAAACAGTATGAAGGTTTCCTCAACTGATTAAAAATATAGTTTCCGTATAATCCAGAAATTCTACTTTTGGGTATATATCATGGTGTGTATATACCATACATATTATTTGGCCATGAGAAAGGAAGAAATCCTGTCATTTGTGATAACACATTTAAATCCTGAGGACACTATGCTAAGTAAATGAAGTCAGACAAAGAAAGACACATACCACATGCTATTGCTTCTATGTGGAATCTTAAAAAAAGTAAAACAGAGAAACTGAGGAGACTGGTGGTTACCAGGAGCTGGGCATCTGGGAAATGGGGATATATTGGTCAAGGGGTAAACATTTCCGGTTTTAAAATGAATAAATTATGGAAATCTAATGTGTAACAGGATGATTATAGCCAATGATACTACATTAATACTTGAAAGTTGCTGAGGATAGATCTTAGGTGTTCTCACCATTAAATAAAAAAAAGCATTCATGTGAAGGCATACAGGTGTTCGCTAATGCCTGCGGGTGATCATTTGCAATCTACAGGGTGAACAAAAGTAGATTCACAGCCCAGCCCATGTGGCTCAGTGGTTGAGCATCGAGCCTACACCAAGAGGTCACTGGTCCGATTCCTGGTCAGGACACATGCCCAGGTTGTGGGTCCGATCCCCAGTGGGAAGCATGTAGGAGATGGCCAATCAAGGTTCTCTCTCATGGATGTTTCTCTCTCTCTCTCCCTCTCTAAAATAAATAAAGAAAAAGTATTTTTAGAAAAAGTAGGTTCACAGATGTTTGTATGGAAAAGAATATGATATTTAATAAATAATAATACAAAAACAAATTCTTGTGTACTCACAACTGTGGACCTACATTTAATGACAATTATTTTATTTTCTCCTATTACCATTTATATCCTCTCCACCCCCACCCCCCCTGCCCGACCACCACACCATTGGCCAAGCCCCTGAGCTCCTTCTCTGCTCAGTCCCTCCTGCTCCCCCCTGCCCCCGCCAGGAGCTGTGGTCTGCTCTCCCCGCCCCGCCAGGAGCTGCCACCTGCCCCCCACTGCCCTCGCTCCCCCCTGCCCCCGCCAGAAGCTGCAGGCCTGCTGTCTCTAGTTTGTTTGTTAGTTCAGCTTGTTCACTGGGTTCCACCTATGAGTGAAAACCCATCAAATTAGCATGTTGTACATCTTAAATTTACCTAGTGTTAAATGTCAATTATTTTATAAAATTATACAGAAGTAAACACACAGTTCCTGGCGCAGAGTTGGAGCCCGGGGAGGTCAGCATTCTCAGTGTCAGCCTCCAAACAACATATGGAAACACCCCGTGTGGATTTCCATGTACGTGACACCATCATCCACTTATTAAGTGGACTTCACAGGTGACTTACAGAAATTAACAATAGCATTAATTATCTGAAAAAAGCACAGATGTTAACCAGTCACCAGTCTGAATTAGCTCTACTCCACTCAAGGTTTTAAATCTGTACTGCTGAGCCCACTTGAGAAATAATGTTAGATTCATCAAGTTTCTCCCTTGCGTCACTGGGCCGTCTCTGTAACACCTGGGCAGTCCGGGCAGCCTCGCTGCGCACAGAGCGGAGGCATCGCGCTGCGCCTGGGGTCTGGAGTCAGGCTTTGTGATTAGCTCTCGGTTCCCCCTGAGCGCCAGGAGCCCAGAGATGGATCTGTAATCACGCCGCGCAGAATCACAGGGACACTCTGCTTGTGGACATTCAGGGTTTACTCTGGACTACACTTTATTTCTGATATTTACCCAAATGAACACAAAACTAAGAACGATGTCTATTTTGTTGTTGTTGTTGTTGTTCAGATTGAGTGGGGAGGGAGAGAGAGAGAAACATCGATGGGAAAGGGACACATCGAGTGGCTGGCACCCGCACAACCCAACCAGGGGCCGGGACAAACCGCAACCGAGGGACTGCCCTTAGCAGGAACCAGACCCGGGTCTCTCTGGACCGCAGGCTGGTGTTCTACCGCTGAGCCAAACCGGCCAGGGCGAACTATGTCTATTTTTGCATACAAGCATTCTCTACTGACCTTTATTTTTATTTAAAACATTCTTTTTTCTTTACTGGTATTAGACAGAGAGGAAGTAAGAGGGAGAGAGAGAGAAACATCAATGAGAGCGAACATGGATTGGCTGCCTCCTGCATTCCCCCCACTGGGGATCAGGCCCACAACCTCGGCATTGTACCCAGACCAGGAATTGAACTGGCGACCTCTTGGTGCAGGGTCGACCTCAACCATTGAGCCACATAGGCTGGGCTACTCTACTGACCTTTATATTGTCACTTTAGTGTTGTATGTAAACATTCAGAATGGACAGACTCAATTTTTAAAAATTATATGAAGCAAGTAAAACTATTTACTTTCTATCTATTTATTAGATACCTACTGTATATGAAGATGATAAAAGCTAGGAATACCACAGTAAATATGAGATCTGTCTACCTTAAGGAGGACTCATGACTAATGGTGACTTACAGTCAATTTAAAGAATTGAATTATACTCATGTGATAATTTTCTAGTCTCAAAATAGTTGTTTATTCAAATTGTGCCTAGACATTTCCTTTAGTAAACGTAAGTGTAAAAAAGACTCAGTTCTTACTGTGATGCACAAGTCACTGAATTGCACATGCCACCTCTGTGTATGTAAGATCGTACGACTGCATTTTCACTGACAAATGGTTGACAAGACCGCAAAGATGGCTGCATCACGAAGAAACCACACTGCATCTGACGTTATCGCAATGGAGGAGGTATCTATGTCGTATTTAGAAACTGCTTGTCTTTTTTACTATTTAAAAAATAAACCCGGCTGGTGTGCCTCAGTGGTTTAGCGTGGACCCATGCACCAAGAGGTCGCTGGTTCGATTCCTGGTCAGGGCACATGCCCAGGTTGTGGGCCCGATCCCCAGTGGGGGGCATGCAGGAGGCGGCCAGTTGATGTTCTCTCATCGATGTTTCTCTCTCTCTCTCTAAAATCAATAAAGAAAAAATAAATAAATAAAATGCTGTGGCATATATACACAATGGAATACTATGAGCTGTAAGAAAGATCTCTTATCTTTTGAAATGACATGGAGGGATCTGGAAAGCATTATGCTGAGCAAACTAAGCCAGTCAGAGAAAGATAAATATCACACGATCTCACTTATTTGTGGAACATAATGAACAAAGTAAGCTGATGAACAAAATAGACCCAGAGACATGGAAGCAGGAAACAGACTGACAAACCTCAGAGGAGGGTGGGGTAGGATGAGATAAACCACAGAACTTAAATGCATGTAGGGGTAACCATAGGGGGAGACAACAATGCTGGGGCGCCGCAGGACCAGGAAGAGGGTATCGGTGGGGGAAAAGAAGAAACATCTGTAACAAAAATAAACTAATAAAAATTGAAAAACAAGAAAAAGACTAAATATAACTACAAAAAAAAAAAATTTACAAAGTTGATTTCCCAAACCTGGTCTTTCCCAGGGCTCTCAAAGAGTGCTTCCAGGCCAGCAGCACAGGTATCCTCTGGGCACTTGTTAGAAATGGAAGTGAGGCCCATCCGCACCTGTGTGAAGGAGCCAGGGCATGGGCATGGCCCCCGGGCATGGGCTCGGCATCTGTTCCGGCTGCAGTGCTCTGAGGCCCAGGAAGTGAGAACCGGTCTCCGCGCCCGTCCCTGGGCTGCGCTCCCAGCGGCGTCCTGGTCCGAGCTGCGCGGCCCCGCGGGGTAGGGAGCCGTTCCTGTGGGGAGTCCAAACTGAGATTGCTGTAAGGCTGCAAGAGTTCAAATTCCAAAGACTTTATAAAAATGGAAAATAGCCATAGTTTCGAGCAAATTTTAAGTTCACAGCAAGATTCAGAGGTGAGAACAAAGGTCTCCTGTCTGCCTCCTGCCCGCACACACGCACACCCCACCGCCCACCTTCACACCCCGCCAGGGAGGGGCCCTGCCTGCCCATCATCACCCGAAGCCCACAGTGACACTAGGGTTGACTTTTGGTGGAATACATTTTATGAGTTTGAACAACTGTAAAAAGACATTTATCCAACATGACTGTATTATACAGAACAGTTTCACTGACTAAGAAACCTGAGCTCCATCTTTTCATCCCTTCCTCTCCTCAATCATGGAAACCTTGGACCTTTTTGCAGTCGTTATATTTTTGCCTTTTCCACAATATTATGTAATATATAGCTTTTTCATAGTGTCTTTTTTTCCCTTGTATAATTGCATTACACAATTAAGGTTTCTCCAAATATTTTCCTGGCTTGATTGCTCATTTCTTATTAGTGCTGAATAATAATTCATTGTCAAGATTATCACTGTTTATTTACCTAGTTATCTATTGAAAGATATCTTTCTTGCTTCCAAGTTTCAGCAATAATGCTTAAAGGTGTGATCAACATCCAAGGGCAGGTTTTGGTTTGGACAAAGTTTATAATCCATTTTGATAAATACCAAAGAGTGTGACTGTGGGGTCATATGCTAAGAGTACATTTAGTTTTGTAAGAAAATGCCAAACTGCCTTCCAAATCATCTGGACCACTCTGCATCCCCACCAGCAGTGAGTGGCAGTTCCTTCCGTCCTCATGTTTGCCAGCACTTGCTGTTATCAGTGTTTTGAATGTTGGCCATTGTAATGGGTGTAGTAATACCTCACTGTTGTTTTAATTTGCAATTTCCTGATGGCATAGGATTAGAACATCTGTTTCTGTGCTCACTTGACATCTATATATCTTCTTCGGTTTAGGTGTCTGTTAGGTCTATAGCCTCTTTTAAATTAGGTTTTTAATGTTCTTATGGTTGAGCTTTAATAATTTTTTTTTCTGTATTGATTTTAGAGAGAGAGGAAAGGAGAAGAAGAAGAGAGAGATGGAAATATCGATGAGAGAGAAACACTGATCAGCTGCCTCCTGCATGACCACTACTGAAGATTGAGCCTGAAAGCCGGGCATGTGCCCTGACCAGGAATCAAGTCAGTGATGTCTTGGTGTGTGGGACAATGCTCAACCAACTGAGCCATGGCCGGGCTCAGATATTTCTTTCTTTTTTTTTTTTTTTTTATCCTCACCTGAGGACATTTTTCCATTTTTTGTTCAGGTAGAGTGGGAGGGAGAGAGAAGAACCAAGAGAGAGAGAGAAACATTGATGTGAAAGGAACACATCGAGTGGCTGCCACCCGCACAACTGACTAGGGCCCGGGGACAAACTGCAACCGAGGTACGTGCCCTTAGCGGGAACCGAACCCGGGCCTCTCAGGACCGCAGGCCGACGCTCTAACCGCTGAGCCAAACCGGCCAGGGCTCTTTTGCAAACATTTTATCTCAGTCTGTGGCTTGTCTTCTCATTCTCTTAATCAATAACATTTTTTATATCAATTGCATATTGAAATAATTGTTTTTGATATGTTGGATTAAATAGAATATGTTACTAAAATCAGTTTTACTTTTTCATAGTTACTCTTCTTACTGTGACTACTACACAATTTAAAAGTTCGTGTGATGCTTACATTTGTGCTAATTTTCTACTGATATTAGACAGTGCTGTCTCTAAGCCTTACATTTCTCTCTTGAATAATCCCCCATTTCATGGTACTGAAAGCGATGGCGTCGGATGTTCTGAGATCAATATAATAATAATGAAGTAAAACCAATTGTAAAAACCGTGAAAAGGACTAACTGAAAAATTATTTTATGTTGTTGTAGTCAAGAAAACTATAATGAAAAAGAAAACACTCACCACAAGTCAATTCTGCTAGGAAAAGAAAATATTATCACGTATTTTCAATTGACTAGTAAGATTGCAACCTCATGTTAGGAACTGGATGTCAAACATTGCCTTCATTTCAAAACTCGCATGTTTTACTCTTTCTTAAACCAAGTTTTGTCCTTCTTCCTCAGAACCTCTTGGACTCATGTGTTTCAGTCCCTGGGCCTCTTGCTTTGCCTTAGCAGCTGCCAGTACTCATGCAGACTTGTTCTCTGGGGACTGGTTGGTGCCTCCGTCACAAGCCTGCCTTTGGCAGTCCGGCAGCTCTGGCTCCCCTACCCCTTGCAGACTTGAAAGGAGAACCACACCACAGCTATGGGATCTAGTTCCCAGGCAGCTGCCGTGAAGCCATCCAGAGCTGTAGGGAGGAGATGGCGGTTGCCCTTGGAAAGATTTTGATCAGCAGGAGACAGAAAATAACAAGTATGCACAGATACATCCATTGTTCCGTTCTTTTCTCCTGCAGCACCACCATCTGGAGAGAGCTTTCACATGGTCTTCTGTTGGTCATTACAAGCAGAGCCCAGTGTCCATAGTCATCCCGCTGAAACTACATCCTACCTCATATTCCTGCTCCCACAAACATGTGTTCCATGCACAGTATGTGAATAATGGTGGGACAATGAGAATAGAAGTCACAGGGGTTAATGGACAATGAACAAGTGATTGGGGTCCCGGCCAGAGGCCTCATTATATGGACATAATGTGTGGAGTGAGGACAGCAAAAACACATTTCTTCAGTTTGAAAAAAAAAAAAAGTGTTTAAATTAAAGGTCTTTTGTTTTTCATTTCCATGCAAAATAAAGAAGATTAATTTTTCAAGAGTTGTTTGTAAAATTCAGTTAATTTTTCTCTACTTGAACTAAAATAGCTCTGTAAATACCATTTGGCCCACTTTTCATTGTATATTTAGAGGTAAAATAAAGTCCCTCCAATAGAGAGCATCTCTGACGTCTTCCTAGGGCATCTCCTGCTAGCTGTGGACCTGATGGGAGAGCGAGCTCATTAGTGCTCTTGGAAGCCTGTGTGGGAAGACTGAGCATCCTATTTCACTTTGCTAGCTGATATTTTTCTCTAATGTGTAATCTACAGAGAGAAGCTCATCCTGCACAGTGGGAAGTGGAGAAATTGCTAATGATTTTGTGGTGATGACACAGTATTGTAAAGTTTGGTTTGGGTGTTTGTCGTGGCAGGAAGGAGCTAGAGCCCATTCCTCAATGTGGTGACATAAAGTGGAATATCTGCTGATACCTGCCTCCTACTGGTTCTGGGTGTACATGGAACACAGAGAGAACACCTTTCACATGTTGACAAGTGGGTGTAAATGAACACAGAGAGAACACACATCACATGTTGATAAGTGGGTGTATATGAACACAGAGAGAACACACATCACATGTTGATAAGTGGGTGTATATGAACACAGAGAACACCCTTCACATGTTGATAAGTGGGTGTAAATGGAACACAGAGAGAACACTCTTCCCATGTTGACTAGTGAGTGTAAATAGCACTGCCTCCTTTCCTTGGGAATGAAGCTGAACGGAGCTTCTGGGAACCTCAGTATAGTTGGGGAGGGTAAAATGCAGCAACACAAGGACTCGAGCTAAGAGAAAAGTCACAGCTTTTAGCTGAATTCACCTAACAGGTTTTCTTAAGCTTATTCAATGTTTGTATAAAGTGAAATAGTTACCAACATTTAAAATTGACAGGCTGCACATACAAATGCTATCCAATGTGTGACTACCATTGAATAAGAATTTGATGTTGCAAACTGGTTCCACATTCCTGATGGTCTATTGGAAGAAGCAGAGGAGCATGGTCTCCTGAATTCACCAATGTCCCCACTTGACCTGCTTCCTAGCTCGTAGCACCTGCTTGCCACTTGAAGCCTTTTATGTTTGTGTTTTCAGTTAAGAACTTCTTTACAGTTAAATTACATCTGACCTGAAGGTCAGATTTTTACCATTGAGAATTTCTAGAACAGTGGCACTCAAACCTGACCACACACTAGAGTTACATAGAAAGCTTTAAAAAAAATAATAGTTATTCATTTATTTTTAGAGAGAGAGAAAGGGAGAAAGACAGAGAGATGGAAACATTGACGAAAGAGAACATTGACTGGCCGCCTCTTGCATGCCCCCCACTGGGGCTTTGTCCCACACTCTGGACATGTGCCCTGACCAGGAATCAAACTGGTGACCTCTAGATGCATGGGTTGATGCTCAACCACTGAACCACGCCTGCCAGGCATGTATGAAGCTTTAACATTATTATATTTAAGCTACACCTCATGGTTACTTAACTAAATTTTTGGTGGAGGAATGTGTAACATTCAAATATAGGTGTAATTCATAGTTCTACAAGATATTTCAATGTATAGTTTAAAAGCCATGGTACCTAAGAACCTAAACTCCTGAAGTGTTCTTCCACAGAATTCAGATAACCAGGTAATACGGTGGCAGAGGGGATGGTTCACAAAGAGGAAGGAAAGGAGATTAGCTCAGGAGTTTCCAGTGTCGTTTGCTCATTTGAACAACATAAGAAGCTGCCCTCCTCGCCCTGTGACCGGATCCTCTCATTCAAGTCACCTGGTGTGGCTCACATCCATCAGTCATTTGTCTAAATCTGCCTGGTCTTTCTAGGAAGACACTAGGTGTGGAGACCAGTGGTTCAGAACATTTACCATAGTTTATTTAACTAGAAAGAAGTTAGTCAATCACCTAATAACTGAGTTAACTGGTACCCAGGGAATTGGTGCACAAGCCAGGGTTTTTAAAAAATCTCATTCCACTTTTCTGTCTGTAGACCTGAACTTCCACTTTCTTTAGCCTTTTAATTTCCATGAAAACTTGTCACATCTCAAAAACTAGACAGTAGGTTTCTATCTGACAGTCTACAGTATCACTTAATTGTGAACATATCTTTTAAATGCCTACTAGCTGCTTATTCCTATCATATTTCTCATTGTTTCTAAAATCGAGATGGAACTCTGGCACCTGGTTGGCAGTCAATAAATTATTATTGAATTTAGAAAATAGCTAAAGAGTTTGCATAGATTTTAGTATCTACTTCTAAGTTTCCTTTTTTCATTCTCAATTATAAAACAAATACAGCAACGTGTTCTTTTCTGAAATGTGGGAAACATTCTAAAATGTGGACTTCACTCAGATAGTTGTTAATTAATGTAAACTTTTTCAGGATTATCTTTTTAATTATTTGACAATATAATATACATTTTACCTGCTCAGAATTTCTTCTTTTATCTTTGTTTCTGAACTTCGGGTTCTCACTGGGAGAATCAGCAGTAGTGGAAGAGGGACATTTTCTCCCCCATCCATCACCAAAAGTCCTGACACAGCCTGACCAGGTGAGGAATAGACATGCTGTCCCCTGTTCAGAGACACCAGGTTGTGATCAGGAAAAATGGGCAAACAACCATACGCATGGAGATAAAATAGTTATCGTCAATAATCATCATCCTAGGCTGGACTTCCTCACGCCACAAAATTCCTTTAAATTTCCTCAAATTAAACTCCCTTATCACTTTGTATGCTGTATCATTTGGAGATAATATTTTAATTCATGCATGAAATTTTTTGTCTCAAATTGATAAAAGGACCCCCCAGAGTGCCTACCACAGCGGCAGCTACAGAACCTTGATTCAAACTTATTTATAGTTTGGGCTCTGTGACATAACATTTTCTGAAGATGGCCCCAAATTACCTCCCATTTCTTGTGCTATTCTTAAATCTGGCCCTTATTGGTATTAGAACTGGCTCACTTCCCCTTGAGTCTGGGCGAGCTTACGACTTGTTTGTAACCAACAGAATGTTATAGAAGTGATTCTCCCTTGAGGCCAAGAAGTGAAAAGTGAAGTAACTTCCGCTTTCTTTCCTCCGACAGTTGCCTGAAAACCAAGCAAGAATTAACAGCAACATGAGACCAGTTTGCTGTGAGGATGCCCAGCCAGGACCACTGAGAGAAGAGAGCGTGGAGAGAGGTGGGCTACCTGCTCCAGCTCTGGCAATGACAGAAAGACCGTTAGGCTGGCCGGTGGCTCAGTGGGTGACCTGGACCCTGCACCAAGAGGTCACCGGTTTGATTCCCGGTCAGGGCACATGCTCAGGTTGTGGACCCGATCCCCAGTGGGGGGCATGCAGGAGGCGACCAATCTATGTTCTCTCTCATCGATGTTTCTACCTCTCTCTCTCCCTCTCCTTTCCTCTCTCTCTTAAATCAATAAAGAAAAAAATAAATAAAAATTAAAAAATCTTAAAAGAAAAGGAAGAAAGACCACTGGCAGGACTGCCGAGCTGGCCTTCCAGTGACCACAGAACTGTGCTGTGAGCTACAGCAATACAACAACAGCTGTATTTTAAGCCACTAAGATATGGAGTGATTTTAAAATTTTTAGTACAAGAAAGTGGAATACACTTAACCCACAGTTCCATCCTTAGGTAAGGAAAATCCTACTTAATAGGCTAATTGTAGATACCACAGTTGAGTTTGTATGGCACATTTCTGGTCACAAAAACATCACCAAACTTATAAATAAATATCTAATAGTAAACATTGACATAAATGTGAACTACATATACATTCAAGAAAGGTGAATAAAAACAAGTAAGATAATTCTTTCCAACCAGTGTTTTCTGGTTCTGGGCCGCAGGTGGCAGGAGCCTGTCTGGTCACTTAGGACACAAAGCATGAGCCCACCCGGTGGGGGCCGCTCGCACACACCCACACTCCCAGCCTGGGACAAGGCATGCTCGGCAGGTTCCCTACCATGCACCTCTCTGGGACACGGGGGAACTGCAGTCCCTGGAGACACCCACACAGGTACAAACTCCACGCAGACAGTGGCCCTGGCTTGGCACTGATCTGCTCTTCCTCGTCAATAGTATAACAAAGCATCATTTAATGAAACAGCGTATTGCAGGACGTGCTGTACGGGTGGATCACCTGGGTGTAACTTCGAGCTATGAATGGGAGAGCACTGAATGTAGGGTCACAGAGAGGCACACCGTTGTGGTGTTCCTACCTCATGCAGCCTCGAAGACACAGATGACAGGACATTGTAGAAGATAATCTTAGGAATGTCAACTTCAAGTTTGTTTATCTTTCTTTTTAATAGAATTAATTTAAATGCACACAATTCAGTATTTCACAGTAGCCGTGCTAACACCCTAGCTCACAGAAGTCCTGAGAAATGTGCTATTAGCTCCCACAAACAGCCTTCTCTATGGATCTGGGTGTTTCTCAGGCCCACTGTAGACACTGGAGCTCAGTGGAACCATTTTATTTATTTATTTATTTATTTATTTATTTATTTATTTATTTATGTTTCTTTATTGACTTTAGAGAGAAAGGAAGGGAGAGGGAGAGAGAGCTAAAAACATCGATAAGAGAAAACATCAATTGGCCACCTGCCACATGCCCTCCCCCCACCACTGGGAATTGGATCCACAAGCTGAGCATGTGCCCTGACCAGGAATCAAACTGATGACCTCTTGGTGCATGGGTCGATGCTCAACCACTGAGCCACACCAACTGAGCTGCCCAGAATCTTCTTGACCTGTGGAAGTTTACCACAGTTCAGGTAACTGAAATTGTTCATAGCTCAGTTCAGTGACGTTTCTTCTTTGTATTTCTATACTCTAACTAACCTAATCCATGGAAGCTGAAATCTACCTGAGATATATTTGTTGTCTGGAGATCAGTCCTGCTTTTTCTCCCTGATTAACATGGGATAGAGATATTGAAATACAGTTATGGGAGCATAAGTTATATCTCAAGGAAAGATTTCCCAGGGAATTGCACCACTTGGATCAACCTCGATTTATAACAACAAAACCAGATAGGTGTGGTTGCTGTGGACAGCGAATGATCAGTTCCTTCACCTACACTTCACCTCTGAGCTTTAGCATTTTACTTAAGTAGCAGTGGTTGCACAATAAAAAATATATATAGCCCTGGCCGGTTTGGCTCAGCGATTAGAGCATCGGCCCACGGTCCAGAGAGACTCAGGTTCGGTTCCTGCTAAGGGCGCACACTTCGGTTGCAGTTTGTCCCTGGCCCTGGTTGGGTCATGCAGATGGCAACCACTCGATGTGTCCCTTTCACGTCGATGTTTCTCTCTCTCTTCCTCCCACTCTAACTGAACAACAACAACAACAACAAAAATGGAAAAATGTCCTCAGGAAAAAATATATATATATTTATTTATTTTTTTTATCCTCCTTAATTCGGATACTCAGTATTTTAATCTTAATCCTAATCCTAACGTATTTAGATTCAGCACAGGCTGCTAGAATAAATAAAATTCATTGGACCATAAAAGAAGATAGAAAAGTTAAATGATCTGAAATACATTATACATAAGACTTTCATTTTTAAATAAAACTTCGGTAACATGCCTGAATCCCACCGGCAAGGATATATCACCGTCACATGAAAGACTTTGATACCTTCTGATGCTCACTACAAATTATTTGGATGTTTATAACGGAAAGGGAATATTTTCCATCAAAATCTGCTGAGCTATGTGTTCTAGGGAGACTTTTCCCATACGATTACGTATTGTATACACACACACAAAAGCTTGAGAAAGACAATCTGTTTTCGAAAGGATCACATTTTACTGAAGGATCTTCATGCTTTTGTTGCCAGAGAGAGAGCTTTCCAGTTCTTCAAGCTCTGGCTCAGTGCCATCAGCAACGCACACGAGTTGTCGGGGCGCCTGACTGCTGGCTGTGCCCGGCCAGCACCCTGGGCTGTCAGTTCCCTCTGGTCAGGGTTCAGGTGCACTTGAAGATTTGGCTGCTTCCCCTGAAAGGACAAGCTGACATTTCCACAACACTGACATCGGGCCACACAGCTGGATTATCTCCCATCCAGAATGGGATGAAATACTTCAGAGTATTACTTAGATTCTCATGCTGTGCTACTTTACAAGAACATTATTTATTTGTTCACTACCCATCCACGTCTTCACAAAATATGTGTTTTAATGGTGGTTAAAACTTATTGAGCATCTACTATCTGCCAGGCCCAGTGCTTTGCGGTTTGTCATGATCACCTCATATATATTCCCTACAACCCTATAAGCCACAGCTCTCATCATTATGCCTGTTTTGTAGAGGAAGAAACTAGGGTTCATACGATGTTTGTGTGGCCAAGACTTTTCTCTACTTCCTACCAGCAGCTTTTAAAGAGAAATACTCAGTCCTAAACTTAATAGAAAAGACAATTTCCAACATTTTGTATAAATACTGCTGGAGATTTAGCAAATGAAAAATGGAACATAAGAGGATGTATCATAAAAATGCACTTGGAACCTATATAATTGTATTAACCAATGTCACCCCAATAAATTCAATAAAAATAAGCAAATAAATAACATACAAATACAGTGTACCCATTTAGATTTGAACTTCAGATAGAATGTGTGTATGTGTGTGTGTGTGTGTGTGTGTGTGTGTGTGCGCGCGCGCACGTAAAATATGCTTCATGCAATAACTGGTACAAATTTATATATAATAAAATTATGTATTGTGAATAGCATTAAATAGTTTTTTTTTTTTTATATATATATTTTACTTGGAAACATTGTTTATATAGCTAGCTCAGGCTCCTGACATTGGATCCCATCAATGCCTTACCTAGGCAAGGTTAATTCAGACTCCTGCATGTCTAAAACCATTTGTTGTACCATAAACTTAGCTTTGATCCCAGCCAACCTGCGTGACATGTAGAATAACTCACGTGTGCCCATGAAATCTTGTCTGCAATCCTGCAGGTTCCCAGCTAACAAAACCTCCCTGTGTGCAGGGAGAGTGGCTTTCCCTCTAGGTCCCTCTTTCCATTGTGCTGTGCGTCTGCTGTGTTATCTGCACTTCTATTCCTGACCGTCTGACTCCTCCTGTGTCCTCTAAGGCATCTGTGCTCCTTGTGGCCTGAAAGCCGGTCGGCCCTGCGTGCACCAAGCCTGCCCAGGGTTTTGCATCTCACCCGTGGGCTCTGTGAGACACCATCTTAATCATTTCCTCATCAGACTTAGAAGGGGTGTCGTCCATGCTACACATGAAGTCTGGGCACTTAGGAGGCTAAAGGGAAGAACTCAGATGGGACTACGACAGATTTAATAGCATGCGGATAGAAACACAGGGCACTGTGGGGACAAAGGGGACAGGAGTGGGAAGGATGGACTTGGGCACAAGTGGATGAACAGAGGATTCGGTGAGCATCTAGGACAGCGATAGCGGAAGATGTACATCAGTCTCTGCCTTCCAGCTGGTTGCTCTCTGCATGCAGGTGACCTGAAAAGCTCTGGGACTGATTCTTTTTGGAAGGGCCCAGGGGATGGTGAGGTAAGCAAAGTACCTGGGACACAGCATGTAAGAAGACCCTTGATTTGGGGGGTCATTGATCCTGCATTTGACTGACCCTGAAATGAACCACCTCTTTTTTTTTTAAATTATCCTTTATTGATTTTTAGAGAGAGAGGAAGGGAATGGGAGAGAGAGAGAGAGAAAAACATTGATGAGAGAGAACATCAATTGGCTGCCTCCTATGTGCCCCCTACTGGGGATCGGGCCCACAACCTGGGCATGTGCCCTGACCAGGATTCAAACCAGCGAACTCTTGGTGCATGGGTCAATGCTCAACCAGTGAGCCACACCAGGCAGGCTGACCCACCTCCTTAAAGATTGTGCCTTAGGCACCTTGCTTACCTCAGCCCTGTAGTTGGACTATCTTTTGCCCCATAAATAGGTTGCTTTTTCTGAGATTCCCCCTGAATCTTAACCATGTAAAATGAACATGCATTGGAATGTATTTAATATAATTCTGGAAAGAGCTTTAGTTTAATTCAAAGAAGGCACCATCTCATTTATCAAGCAGAATAACTGTACAAATGTACAGTCCCTAAATGTCAACACTACTCCCTTACCTACTGTTCACCTGTTCTTCCAGTTGAAAGCAAAATACAGTTTGTCCCATTTGGAAGGACAGTGTACAGAGCACGGTCAGAGATAGCAGAGTGCTGACCGCAGAGCAGCCCCACCGGCCGCGGTGCACCTGAGGGGACACATTCATTTCCTGAGACAGTCTCCACATGGGCAATGGCTAAAGACCTACTGAAGAACGTAGTGGTAAAGGTTTTTTTAAATAACGATTTATAATTGACTGAGGCTTAGAGAGTTCTTAAGAGA
Source organism: Molossus molossus (assembly GCF_014108415.1). Taxonomy (NCBI): domain Eukaryota; kingdom Metazoa; phylum Chordata; class Mammalia; order Chiroptera; family Molossidae; genus Molossus; species Molossus molossus. Next base: position 3,030,050 of record NW_023425346.1, on the reverse strand, counting down.
TCATGGTCCTCTTCCCTCTTCTGTTGTGGCAATAACTCTGTTCATTTGAGGTTCATTAACTATAAGTTCATATGAGTAAGATAGCACATGGGTCCCTTTCTCAAAGGCCATCTTATCTGCATCTGGAGAATGGGAATGAGCACTGGACCTGCAGCCAGGGGCCTGGGACTCAAGTCTTAACTTGACCAACACAGTCTCAGGTGAAATACTTTAACCACTGATGACTTTGGTCACATTTGCCACAAAAATTTTCAGCACATTTATTTTCTGAAATACATTGGTCAACCAACTGTCTGTGATCATTCTCAAAACGACACAAGCCAGAACCAATCAAAATCAACCTGGAACAACCAAGTCATTAAAATATATTTAGACTCTGAAAAATATAAATATAAATATAATAAATGGCTGCATTTGTGTGTTTAAACCTGGCTTGATATATAACAATAGCTTTGTGACACATTGTCCTTTAGATTCTGGTTCCTCTCCTACTGAATGTCAGGGCATGTCCTTAATTCTCCTGTCCCAAGTCACTTCTCCTTCTGAACAGCTGTGGCACACAGCAGACCCACCACCAACTGGGAATTACTGTCTCAGGCACATGAATGCATTTCATACCCCCAACTGATGGTGTTCGCCTTGTCGAAGAGAATCTAGTTCCCTTTAAACCCAGATTTCCTAACCCATTACTTCATGCATCTCAAAGAATGTATAAATATGTATTCCTTTTTGTTCAAAGCCCGTATGAATCTGTGTTTGAAATTAAAAGTGGCGTTATATTTGTTCTACATCACCAGCTCTCAGCAATTTGGTTTAATTGAATTAGGGTAGGATCTTGACATTGGCCTTTCTTAAAAATGTCCCAGAAACTTATAATGTATACCCATGATTCAGAATCACTGTTTCCGCTTGGTTCTGCATGGATGAAGTCTTTAGGAGACATTTTTTAAAGGTGTATATTCTGCCCTGCTCACTGACTCCAGGTAGACATCACTGACTACACCTACTAATCTGCTCTGTGTTGGGCTTATTGACATTCTCCTGCCCCAGCTTTTCCCCAACTCATTCCTGCTCCCAAGCAGAGCTACACAAACCCCTTGGTTCCCTTTACACTTTAAATACAAACAAATCCTTTAAAACCAAATTGATTAAACAGATGAAAACAAAACAGCTCCATTTTCAATGATTAATTCCATCACTTTGCAATTTACATCTAGTGCTGGCTAATGAAAAGAATTAGCTTCAACGTCAGTTCATCCACAACTCTTTCCTTTCTCACAGACTCTCATTAGCTACAACTTCTCTGCCATGGGGGCTATGCCATGACCAGGGTGTTCTTATTGATTACGCGGAAGACACATTCAAAAAGAAACAAAAGGTAGCAAGTGGGTTACCACAAGCAGTTTAGGTATACAAAGAATATGTTGTTCATATTTTAAAGTGAAAATAATTTGTTTAAAAAATAATATCGAAAATTTTATTAATTGTGCATATTCTCAAATATATATATATACTTAAATATTGATTATACCAAATCAGCTTGTGAAACCAGTTTAAAGATAAATCATAAATTGAATCTGTTTTATTTTAGAGATGATTAAATCAAAAAGATATGTTGAGCTATCCACTTTATTTTTCCTAAATTAATTTTGATGAATCTGAAAAAGAACTCAGCTAACAGGTATTATCACACATCATAATAGCCAATCAACCCCTTGGTCACATGGGTTTTAATTATCCTTTATCTGCATTTTATTCTGGTTTTAAGCACACTTCATCATGGTGTTTATTTTTAATATTCACAGTATTCTAAAATCTCAGAAAATTCCTTTCTTACCTCATTGTAAAAGACACTTGATCTTTGAGCTTTTTCCCGGTTCTCTGGCATAACTGGGGTGTAGTGATTAAATTAAAGGAGAGAGGAGCGGACTTGTGGCCTGATCCACACGTTTTTTCTTTCTGTCTGAGCTCGCTGACTTGAGTGCATTTCTGAAGTCCCAGATGGCGCAAAGGCTAGCTCTAAAATGCAGCTCCAACCATAAAGAGTGGGACCGAGTCTTCACACAGGGCCCTTAGAAATCCCAGAGAATCCAGCTAGTATGGCTCAGTGGTTGAGCGTCCACCCAGGCACCAAGAGGTCGCCGGTTTGATTCCTGGTCAGGACACGTGCCCAGGTTGTGAGCCTGATCCCCAGTGGGGAGGCATGTAGGAGGCGGCCAATCCATGTTCTCTCTCATCTATGATTCTATCTCTCTGTCCCTCTTACTTCCTCTCTCTCCAAAGAAATTAATAAAATAAAAATAATTAAATAAAAAAAGTCCCAGTGAGAATAAATATGAAGAGTTAAAAAGAAGAGAAAGAAAAAGGAGGAAGATGAAGGGGAGGAGGAGAAGTGAAGGAAGAGGAGAGGACGAAAGAGAAGAAGAAACACATTTAAAGTGGAACATCACACAAAATGAGAAGAGAGAGGATAATTTGGAAGAACATATGCACCCCTGTGTTTACAGCAGCACTATTTATATTTACAATAGCTAAGATCTGGAATCAACCTAGTGTCCATTAGTAGATGAGTGGATACAAAAGTTGTGGTACATATACACAATGGAATACTACATGGCCATAAAAAAGAAGGAAATCTTATTCACAGTGACAGCATGGATGGACCTAGAGAACATTATGCTAAATGAAATAAACTGGCCAAAGAATAACAAGTGCCGTCAGATTTCACTCAAATGTGAAGTCTAATGAACAAAATGACTAGCAAGCAAAATACAGACAGACTCAGTTAGAGAACAGGCTGCCAGCTGCCAGGGTGCGGTGGGGTAGGGGGAGTTTGTGGTGGTGGGAGTGGATGGATTGAGCAAACAAAAAAGAAATAAAACCCATGGACATGGACAACAGTGTTGTGGTTGTGGAGGGAGGGAGAGGCAGGTGGGTGGGAGGTGGAGGGAGGGAGAGGAGAGGGGGTGGGAGGTGGAGGGGAGGGGTGGAGGGGGGAAGAGGAGGGGGTGGGAGGTGAAGAAAGGGAGGGAGAGGAGGGAGGGAGGAAGAGGGGGTTGGGAGGTGGAAGGAGGGAGGAAGGGGGGGCGGGAGGTGGAGGGATGGAGTGGCAGGCGGGTGGGAGGTGGAGGGAGGGAGAGGAGGGGGGGTGGGAGGTGGAGGGAGGGAGATGAGGGAGGGAGGAAGAGGGGGTTGGGAGGTGGAAGGAGGGAGGAAGGGGGGCAGGAGGTGGAGGGAGGGAGTGGCAGGCAGGCGGGTGGGAGGTGATGGAGGGTATAGGCGGATACATGGTAAAGGAAGGAGACCTGACCTGAGGTGGTGAACACACATTCAGAGCCCAGATGATGTGTTGTAGAATCGTGCACCTGAAACCTGTATAATGTTGTTAACCAGTGTCACCCCATTAAATTCAATAAAAAGGAAAAAACATTAAAACAAATTAAAAAAAAAAAAAAAAAGCAAACCAACAAAAGAGTCAACAGAGTACTGAAACTCATCCCATGCTGGTTGTCCATGAGTAAAACCAGGCTTGACCTTGACCCTTTCACTCATGTCCTCCAAGTGGACCCCTGCTGGGCTGGAAAGGAGTTCGGTTCTGTCAGATCCCTCTGTTCACTCCAGCCAGGTGTAAGGGTTCAGTTTCCTGGTTTCTAACTGGGGTCCCCCTTGGCTCCAGCAAGTTTCCACCAGCAGAATAGGAAGACCAGCCCTGCCATGCCCATCCTGATAGGATTCCCACTGTTTAGTGTTTCAATTTTTCTCATGTTTTTCTTAAAGTGATATTTTAGCCTACATTTCATATGCATGCATCTACAAGGAAAAAAAAAGAAAAGAAATACCCGAAAGAGAAGACAATCATGTACATATGTTTGGGGTAGAGGAGGGATTCTTTTATTTTAAAAAAATTTTTCAGTTACAGTTGACATATGATATTATATTAGTTTCAGGAGTACAAGATAATGATCAGATATTTACATAACTTATGAAGTGATTACCCTGATAAGTCTAGTACCCACCTGGCACCACAGAGAGTTATTACGATAATATTGACTATATTCTCTATGCTTAACTCTACATTCCTGTGACTGTTTTGTAACTGCCAGTCTGGACTTCTTAATCCCTTCTAAAGGAAGGAATTCTTGATCCTTAGCCTCCTTTCTCAGTATTCAGCCCAGAAGGAATGTTTTAATTTGTCACTAAGTAATACTGCATTGGTTCGTTTCCTCTCCATTCAGCTGGAATTGTGGTCACTAACGGTGTTCACACCCATGTTTCATTAAAGCCAAAACTGTGGAAGTCATAGGTACTACTGAGAACGTTTTTCTTTTTTTAATATTTGAAAGACATCATGTCCTGCTGGTGTGGCTCAGTGGTTAAGTGTCCACCCATGCACCAAGAGGTTGCTGGTTTGATTCTCGGTCAGGGCACATGCCCAGGTTGTGGGCCAGATCCCCAGTGGGGGGCATGCAGGAGGTGGCAAATCGATGTTCTCTCTCATCGATGTTTCTCTCTCTCTCCATCTCCCTTCCCCTCTCTCTAAAAAAAAGTCACTAAAAACAATTTTAAAAATTAGAAAAGAAAGACATCATTGTGCTTCAATTTTGAAGGTCTTAGAGGACAAATAATACATGGGAACCTTGGTGCTAAAATGTAAACAAATGACCCACACTTAAGGTGTAACATTTAGAATGTGTAGCCATATAATGCTACTTAATTAGTTAAATTTTTGTCTCAATGACTTATGATTCTTTTTTCCAATGGAGGAAAAATAAGTGGTTTCTAGGAAAGTCACCTCCACTCACTTTGCAGTGAGTATGTTTCCAAATGCCGTTTCCCCCTTTCCACTCATTTCAAGGTTCTCAGACTCAGATTACTCACCAAATCCTCATAACACAGTTGAGGGTTCGTAGGCACAGACAGACAGATGAGGTGACTGAGACCCAGGAAGTCGAAGACGATTTTATGAAATCAGAGAATTACTAAGTGACTGGCTTTGGGTTAGATAGAAGCAGGGTCTTGATTTGGCAAAGGCCATTCCAGTTAACACAGTTGATCTAGAATGATTATTAAGTAATCCCCCTCATCCCCAAAGGGAACTGGATGGAGCCCGAGACCAGCCTGTCCCGCTGGCCCCAGCACCACGCCTGTTCATTGCACCCACTGGGTTCAGAGTACCTTCTCCTTCAGGACACGGGGTCCCTGCTCGGCCAGGACTGCCCAGCTGCCTGTCTCTGCCCAGCGCAGAGGGGACAGCTCCTCAGTGGGCGATCGCTGCGCCTCACTTACAAACCTCCTGTTTCAAATTACACTCGAGAGCAGTAATTTCCCACACAGCTGAGTGAGGTCCTGAAGTTTGTTTTATTTTTTCTATCAATGTTTCTCTCCCAATCTACAGTCTATAAAAGTCTAAATCGTTTCTTTCATTATTTAAAAATGATTTAAAACACTGACGATTTCTACTCACTGGACAGTTTAATGGTTCAACTGAATTCCATGACCTTGGATTGCATTATTAAAAAAATATAAGATGTTTTTATTAAGAATTCAAAGTGTTTTGTTTTATATTTGTGTTTTCTTTTTTTCTTTATTGATTTTAGAGAGAGAGGAAGGGAGAGAGAGAGAAACATCCATGAGAGAGGACATAGACTGGCCACCTCCTGCACGCCTCCCACTGGGGATCAGGCCCACAACCTGGGCATGTGCCCTGGCTGGTAATCCAACTGGGACCTTCTTGGTGCATAGGTGATGCTCAACCACTGAGCCACACTGGCCAGGCTATTTTTATGTTTTCTTTAAAATGTAAATTGAGTCCTGGCTGATCTGAGTCGCGGGTTGGATTCTGAGCCAAAAGCACGTTCAAGTTGGTCCCTGCCCTGGTCAGGTCATGCGAGAGGCAACCAGTCACTGTGTCCCTCTCATGTCAATGTTTCTCTCTCTCTCTCTCTCTCCCTCCCTCCCACTCTATCTGAATATAAATAGAAGAATATCCTTAGGTGGGGATTTAAAAAAAAAAAAAAAAAAAGATGTAAAATAAATGGAACCCGGCAAGCCAGTCTGCAGTTCTGTTTGCAAAATGAAATACAGCCTTTCACCTAGTGAACAACCTTCCCTGGTCAGCTTCTCCTTTGGCACAGGCCATATGGGTGACCCCCAGCCATGGCTGGGACCCTCGAGAGGACTGGCCATGTGGCAGAGCTTGCTGGGTACACGGCACAGGCTCCCATGACACAGACCTCCTGGCACTGGGAACTTCACATAGCGAGCAACTTGCCCTCTGGTGGATTGTCAGGGGTGGGGGCAGGGAGAGGTCTGCGCATGCCCAGTAGAGTCAACATGCTGCAGGGGCGGGCGGGGCTTCCGCAGGCCGTTGTGGTAGGAGCCAAAATGAGACCACAGAGGCCTGTCCCTGTAGCCTGGGGAAAGGATAGACTGGTTACAGTGGAGGCCCGGCTCCAGTCCATGAAAGATTGGGGGTGTGATTAGATGTTTTGAAAAGTCTCCCGGTCCTTCCCAAGCCAGAGATGCTGTCACCTGAGCCTGACAAAGACAAGGCCCCCCACCTCTCCTCGCCTAGGAACCGGCGCCCCCTTCGCCCCCTCCTCTCACCCTCCTAGGAACCGGCGCCCCCTTCGCCCCCTCCTCTCACCCTCCTAGGAACCCGCGCCCCCTTCGCCCCCTCCTCTCACCCTCCCTGGAACAGGCGCCCCCTTCGCCCCCTCCTCTCACCCTCCTAGGAACAGGTGCCCCCTTTGCCCCCTCCTCTCACCCTCCTAGGAACCCGCGCCCCCTTCGGCCCCTCCTCTCACCCTCCTAGGAACAGGTGCCCCCTTTGCCCCCTCCTCTCACCCTCCCAGGAACAGGCGCCCCCTTCGCCCCCTCCTCTCACCCTCCTAGGAACAGGTGCCCCCTTCGGCCCCTCCTCTCACCCTCCTAGGAGCATGTGCACCCCACTGCTCGCAGATTCTCCCTGGGCAGCCTTGAGGGTGGCAGCTGCTTGGGGCCCTGCTGACCACCAGGGCTCCCGAGGGCTAAGCTTTGATATGATACTGGAACTCGGGACACTGGCCTCTGTCCTGGCCTTGAGGACGACACGCTTGAACTGTCTCCGTGGCAGGACTGATGCACAAGAGGCGGTGGAAACCCAGGGGCAGCCTCTCTCCACCGGAGTGAACCCTCCACCCCAGCACGTCATGTGCACGGGTGCGTGGGCTGCTTTCCTCATGGTCCCACCAGCAGCACATAGACGTGCTGTGAGGAAAGCTATGGGCACCCGATTTGGTACCCGGTCGTGAGCAGTGAGCAGCGATTGTTGTTTGTTTATTATCAAGAGCTGTGAAAAGTCCAGACCAAGTTTAAGGGCCATTCAGACAGGGACGAGTCAACAGAAAGAGGTGCAAAGAGCACACAACAGATGGAACTGAGCCGGCTGAGCAGCAGGCTGGGGACCGGAGAAGCAGCATTTCTCAGGGAGACGTCAGAAAGGCGTGGAAGAGGCGCACTGAGGACGGCCACGCAGACCCGAGCCTCGCAGGGGCGCAGCCGCAGCAGCCAGGCCTCCTGATGCTCAGCGATTCCGCAGCCCGGGTCGGGATCTCCAGCAACCGCTGCGTGCTCAGGACTGGTGACCTAGCCTCAGCGTCCAGGCGCCAGCTGCTCTGCGGAGACAAGGCAGTAATTAGAATAATTAGGACAAATCATCCCAGTGAATTAATGAGTCACCATCCTCCCCTGGAGCACCAGGAGGGTTTAGCAAAGGTTGTAATTCCTAGAGATGCTGTTACAACGAACCTTCCTGAAATTCAGTGGCCCTGCCCAGGCCAGGGCCCAGCTGGTTCAGAGAAAAGCTACTTATCCAAAGTTGGCACGTCTGGGCCCTGGGGACACTTGTTCGACTGAGTTTTTGAAAATAAGATCCTGCCGTTGAGACAGTGTCTGCGTGAAGGCATTGCACTCGCCGTTGTGGTCAAACCACACACCTGCCCTCCTCAGAAGAAGGAAGAAGGGAAAAGAGAGACAGGCTAGGGTGTCATTTTCCGTCACTCTGGGTCCGGTGCTACGGGAGACTTCCTGGTATTGGACAGACATCACTTTCTGCTGAGGGCGTATTTCCTCCCCCAGGGAGCTGGGGATGCAGGGAGCTGAGAGTGTGGGCCTCGCACCACCATGTGGACACTGTGCTCGGTGTGCTCTGTAAATTATCTATTTGTTTTCTATTTCTATTAAAATTTTCTTCTTTATTGATTTTAGAGCGAGAGGAAGGGAGAGTGAGAGAGAGAGAAACATTGATGAGAGAGAACATCGATTGACCTCCTCCTGCATGCCCTGCACTGGGGATCGGGCCCACAACCTGGGCATGGGCCCTGACTGGGAATCAAACTGGCGACCTCTTGGTGCCTGGGTCAATGCTCAACCACTGAACCACACGGCCAGGCTATTTCTCTGTTTAATACGCACAATCATCATAGAAAGTAGGTGTTACCTGCAGGTCACCTAAGGGAAAAGGGAGACTCAGGTTGACTACACACCTTGCCTGAGATTACAGAGAAGAAGTGACAGACAGGACTCAAATCAATGGGGTTAAACTTCACCGCCTGGACTCTTTTCAACATGAGTCTGAGTGACCCTACCCCCCGCTCTGTCCTGTGAGGAGCGGACGGGCATAGCACCTCTGCTGTGGCCGCTTCCCTGCAAGCGAACCTGGCTGGTGGTGAATGAGGCGCACGGTGTAAGATCTCCAGGGTGGCCCCCACATTCTGCTTCTTCTGCCCTCTGAATTCCAGGAAGTCAAGACACATTGACAAGCTGACATTCCATTAAGAAAATTAATTCTAAAAAAAAAAGCTAAAGAAGCCCCTATTTTTCCAGTTGTGTACGTTGTCGAGGGGACCAGCGTTTGGCCGTGGCAAAATGTCACTTCCAGGATATTGAGTTTAAGCGAGTTGTTAAGAAACAAAAGATTCAGAAAAAACCTTTGACCTCCCCACTTGATATGCCTGAAGAAATTCAGACTAAAACAAACAAACAACAAAAAACCCTGCTGCAGCAAGGGAATCTTAGCATAGTCACTGTATCACATATGAAGTAAGTGTGTCAGACCCGGACCCCTGGGCCCCGTGGGTTCTGGGTTGCCCAGCAGGATTCGTTACCACACATTTGCTCTTTCTTGTCCACCTGGCTATTGTCCACTGTCTTTTGAAATTTCAGAATTCCACCCCCCTCTCCTTAGTCTACAATGGCATATAAGTCTCCACTGCCCATGGGTCTTGGGTCTCATATTCTTTTATCTTAATTTTTTTATCCTCACCCGAGGAGATACATATATGTGTATGTGTGTGTGTGTGTGTGTGTGTATGTGTGTTTGCATTTATCTTCAGATAGAGCAGGAAGCAGAGAGGGAGAAAAAGAGAAAAACATCAACTAGTTGCCTTCATCACGACCCAGTTGGGGCCCGGGACAGACTGCAACTGAGGTATGTGCCCTTAGTGGGAACCAAACCCGGGACTCTCTGGTCTGCGGGCTGACACTCTAACTGCTGAGCCAAACCAGCCAGGGCTAAGGTCGCCTTTTCTTATGGCACCCCCACATGTACATCCATAATACACTTTGGACATTTTCTCTGTTACCCTGCTGCACAGGTGCTACTTTGATGATTACTTGTGCCAGAAGAATCTAGAAAGGTGTCATCAGTTATATCCCAGACTAAAACCGTTATATATCAACAATGTTGCAAATCCAGTGTGGCAGAAAGAGCCTCTAGAAAGCCTGGGATCAGTGGGACGCTGCTGCGCACCTTTCAGCCCTCGTGAGCACTAGGGTTTGCAAGACGGGGACAGCATCACGTCGGAGGAAGGGCAGAAGTTCGGCTCAGGCACTGTTCCTCACGGGGAGGAGCCCCTGTGCTGTGATCTAGCCAACACAGGTGTGTGGAAAACCGGTTACAATCATGCTTCGAGCTCCCCAGGACGCTGGAGAAATGGCATAATCACCCAGCACACAGTTTCTGCTCAAATTCCAATGACTTTGGGATCAGATTGTGCCACCCATGTGTTCCTCTTATTTTCCAGGCAAGAACTAGCATTATACAAGTTTTCTCATTTACACCCCATTACAGAGTTATAGACGACATATACACCCATCATTAAGGAAGATAAGGTCTGGCAGGGATTAAGCAATACTAAGAAAACCACATTCAGAGGCAGTCAGAATTAGGATTCTTTTTTTTTTTTTCTTCTTTATTAATTTTAGGTAGGAAGGGAGAGGGAGAAAGAGATGGAAACATGGATGAGAGAAAGTATCAATTGGCCGCCTCCTGCATGCCCCCCACTGGGGATCGCGCCCACAACCTGGGTATGTGTCCTGACCTGGAGTCAAATCAGCGACCTCCTGGGGCATGGGTCAAAGTTCAGCCCCTGAGCCACACCAGCCGGGCCATAATTGGTTTTAATGATGGAATTCCAGGCACCTGAACACGACTGCATGTATGTTTGTGTGTGTTCGTGGGTGTGTACATGTGTGCAGAAAAGCGTGTACTTCGGAGTGGACTGATACGAGCGCTCTTCAGATCACAGTGCGTCGCTGTCCAGATGTGTGATGTCACTTCCCAGCTACCATCTTGAAATGTGATTTTTAAAAATATAACTGAGAGCGGAATTTTAGCACTGTAAGGGACCACAGAATATTTAGCCGGATTGTTCTTTATTTTATACAAGACTCACAGCTCCCAGGGTGCTGATACCTAACACATAAAGCACAGCAAGCTGTTGGCTGAACCAAGACTTGACCAGACGGGCCGCGTTCCAGCTCAGCGTTCACGCCGCCTTTAGTACCTGCTCCGGAGCTGGCAAAGCGCGCACACACCTGCGAAAGGGCAACGTCTCACTCCGCATTACATCCTTCCGCTGAAATCCCCGCCGACTTTTCCCCTGGAACATCCAGCTACTCCTTCAATGAGCACCCTCCCTAGGGGAAAAGAAGAGATAATTAGACACAGAAGCGGTAGGAAAAGCCGGAGAGCTCCCACCCGTGCCTGCTGCTTTGAAAGCCCACTCAGCGGCCCTCCGGGCTCTGTACCTACTCCCCTCGGTCCTCCGCGGGAAACCCACCGCCACCTGCCTGCTGTGGGCACAGGCGCAGCTGCCCTCCTGAGCTCCCTGCTGCACAGATGCCGAGGGCTGGGCCTGGCGTGTCCCTGGGAGGGGGCGCTGTTTTTCTTTCGTCTTCAGAAATTAAAAAAAAAAAAAAAAGTCAGGGAGGAATTCAGTAACAATTCAGCCAAACACCAAGGCAGCCATAACACAGTGATTGGCCCAGGAAATGGGATGAATGGTGAGTGAGCCATCCGCTGAGGTCCTCAGGGCACGGGCAGGGCCCGGAGCTCCCGCCGCCCCTGGCACTGGGGCTTCCTGGGAGGCCTAGCACCCCACAGAATTAGAGGAATGAGGGATCTTTTTATAAGCATATGTTTTTATTGTATAAGATTGGGATTATACTGTAGTGAACAGTACGTGCTCTAAGTCATTAACTATGCTCTGAGAACATGCATTTTAAGGTAGGGATGTCCACCTTTTGCTAAATGATGAGTATTTGCTGTTTTGTCTTGTATAAAACGATGGTCATCCTTGTGCATTAGATGAGTTTTGGAGAATTTTTGCATACGCTGACTAAAGTCATTTGTCAGATAATTTATAATGAAATCACCATGATGTTTCTGAATCGCTGGCTCCAGTTTATATCCCCTGTGGGACTATGAGAGATCATTTCCACTTGTCCCACCAACTCTGTGTTACTGTTACCCACGGAATGACATTTTCCCATATATCTGTGTACTTGTTTTTATTGTTCTGGCTTATTCTGCACTCGGGAAAGTGATCCTGTTTTCAGACTGGCTTTGTTAAGACTTACACAGCAACATAATTCCTAAGGGCCATTTTGCAAGTCTCCCTGCCACAGGAGATCAAAGACTGAACTTCTTGCCACAGGAGAACTTTCCAGACAAGAAAAGCCACAGGACACGAAGAAGCACCCAATCGCGTATTCAAATTGCTGTAGACCCAACGCCCTGCCCAAACCCACAAACCAAGACTCCCAAACCCACTGACTGACGAAAGCTTCCTGCCAGTGGGTGCTTATAAGGACAAAACTCTAGCTCATAGGGGCTGCCACCATCCACCCATACCCCGTGGCTCTGTGATGTGCAGCCCTTCCCTTTGGATACCCCCATCCCCCACCCCCTTTTCTTTAAATAAACCCAACTTTCTGTATTCACCTTCTGAGATTGCTGTTCATCATGCCTGTGCACCTTGAACCAGTGACATTCACCTTCTGGGCTTCCCAGTGAGCATGAGGGACAGAGCAATCAGTTTCTAAGTAACTGCAAACCCAGGCAAAGGACAACCATTCTACGGTTTCCCTTAGATCAGTGGCTTTTAAAGGATCTTTTAGGGGCCTTCCACCTGCTCCCCCTGCCCCCGGCTTGGTTCAGCTTCCGGGATGGAGGAGCGGGTGCCTCTGCTCCTGCCGGGCGTTGGTGTCTGAACTGCAGCCAAGGCAAGCAGCGCTCAGCCCCCAGGGGACAGTGCTGATCAAGCTCCCGGTGCGCACAGCTGGGGCAGAGGCTGAGCCTGCCCGGGTTAGGACAAGGTGGATTGCCTCACAGACAGACTCGACCGCTGCCCTCGCCACGAGGACCAGGGGCAGCACCTCAGCTACTAGGAGCACGGGCACTCTTCGCCTAGTGACTTCCCTTGGAGCTCAGTTGTCTGCTGTGTTAAATGTATATTTAGTGAAAGGAAGTTTTTTAAAATGTGAAACCCGTTTCCAAAGGAAAAATGACAAGAAAGCCTGGCACGTGGAACAAGTCAAGCTGTGCTGGTGGAAGCAGCAGGAAGACGGGCTGGATGGGAGACGGAGGACACATTGCAAGGGCTCCCGGAGCCCTTTGAACCCTGTCAGAAATGACAACCTTGTTCAGAGGATGGGAGATATTCTCTCTTCCCTCATTGCACATGATACTACTTATCCTAGCATTTGAAAATAATCCTTTCAAACATAACCCTTGATTACTGAAGGTGCCGATCGAAAAACAAAGCATTCTCTGAGCATTTAAGATATTCAGCCCCTGCCCGGCCGGTGTGGCTCAGTGGTTGAGTGTCGACCCCTGCACCAAGAGGTCGCTGGTTCAATTCATATCAAGGCACATGCCCAGGTTGTGGGCCTGATCCCCAGTGGGGGGCATGTAGGAGGTGGCCAGTCAATGTTCTCTCTCATTGATGTTTCTGTCTCTCTTTCTCTCCCTTGCTCACTCTCTAAACTCAATAAAGAAAAATATTTTTTTTAAAAAGATACTCAGACCCTTAACTCTGATATATTTTTCTTCATAGTACTTGCAGTAATCTGAGGTCACTTTGTGAATTTATATGCTTATTTGCTCATCGTAAGGTTTCCTCTGTTTCTAGTGCTGAGACCAATACCTGGCCCATCACAAACATTGTCCTCACTTTGTGCCTTGATTTCCCAGGATTTGATGGCAACCTCCTTTGCTCCCTAATTTTATCTATGTATAGTCAACCTAAAGTCTGAGCAGTGAGCTGAGAACTCTCTTTCCTCTCTAAAGAGTCATTTCTAGGAAAAAATGAGACTTTTCCAAACAATGCCAGTTGTACACGTTATTATACTAAAAAGAATCATCGTCCTAAAAGCTTCAAAGCCAGAGGGCTAACTCGGCATGCAGCCGCAGAAGGGCTGACACAGATGGGATGCAGCAAGCGGCTGGCAGTCAGCGTTCGGCACATGGTGGGCACGAGGGAGGAGCTCAGGGGAGACACAGCTTTGTCCTCAGTGTCAGAAAGCAAATGACTGCAGGCCTCACCCTCCTCGGAGCTTTGGCTGCACTCACTCAGAGTCTGCAAACTTGGTAACAGTGAAGAATAAAACGGAGTGAACATTGGGAAGAGAGTCCCCTACAGAGTCAGGAGTCTATGAAGAAGCTGGGAAGACTTGCACATCTTGTGTCTCCTGCTCAAAGTGGCTACTAAGTTGCTAAATCTGTTGCTAAACTCAGCCAAGGCTGAGCCACAAACATCCTGTACCAGCAACTTCCACATAGACACAGATGAACATCACCTTGTAGTTTTTGCTCCCTGGTTTGCATATTTGAACTAACCAATCCCTACTCACCTAGCCAGGATCTGTCATTGGTATGGAATGATTATGTTGTGTGGGTTTTGTCTTTATAAATTCTGCCTTTCTTTTTCTGCTCTCACCGGAGCTCACTTTGGGTTGCTACCTGGATCTTTGCCTCTCCAACTGCAATCCTTTTGCTTTGCATCAATGCTTCTGGTTCTTTGTTATAACCTGACCTCTTCATCAGTTAATATTGGAAATATGTAAATTGCTGGATTATTAACAATCATTCAAACCCATCTGGGGGCTCTTCGAAGATTTCTATCCACTCCCAGGATGAGGCCGACCTTCCCTGTGAATCACAAAGTATATATCAGATCCTTTGGCGGCATTCTTACTTGCTCTACAGAAGGCAATATGTTTAATGGCTAGACTCATAGACTCTGGTGAAGACCAGATTGTAAGAATTTCATCAAGTCAATAATCTTTCAAAATTCTGTGTAACTATAAAATGGTTCTAATGCTCCTATCTCTTGAAAATGCTGAGATACTGTGCAAAATACTCTTTGTTTTAAACATTGCAACATTTCTCAAGTTCATCTTCAAAGAATTAAAGCAGAATTGTGTCTACATCATAATAATTACCTGGGTGTGAACAAAAACAATGATATGTATGGATGATCCCAAATATATAAGTTCAGATTTTTGATGATAATTATTCACTTATTTGGTATACAAAGATTCAAGATTCTAATGTCTTAGATCTAGTCAGCCGGCAGCCATCGTCCTCAAGATGTGTTTAATGGAAATTCACATTTCTCAAAAGTGTCAAAACTATGAATTATTTTTTACCAATCCAAACATTCATAATGGGTTGAAAAATGATCCAAGGATACAAAAAGACGTTTGGGTCAAGAGAAGAAAATCCTTCAGTGTCTAGACATGGTCATGACTGCCCTACGGACCGCGAAGTGCTCTTACCCAGGAGACATAGGAGCTAAGAACACACACTATCAAAGCCTGCAGACTGGGCATCATGCCCAGGTCAACTGTGATCTCTCTCTGCACAAATTATCTGATGCCATTAAGCTTCAGTTGGTTCAACCATAAAATGAAGTTACCAACACTGACCTCACAGGGTTGTTAAAGAAATTAAATTTAAAAATGAACATCATATGTTTGGCACAATTGCAGAGCTAAGAGTAGAAATTTGATCTTTTTTCCTGTAGGATGACAATTGTGATAAAGGTGGTAGTTTGAGTATCAGAATCAATGTGGTACAGTAATTTTTTCAGAAAAAATGATACATTTATGGAAATACTAAACAAAGTAGAAAGCTATTTAACAAAAGATGAACAGAAAATAAATGTTAACACTAAATATGACAGACATTCTAGCATAAATATGAAAAACAATTCATCCCTTTTACAATATCATACTCTTCTTGGTTGGTGGGGTTGGTTGTTGTGTTCTTGAGGGAGGCCATTATTTATTGACTTTTTTGGGTTTCATTTTGTTCACTAAAATGTTTATATATCTGAAACAATAAGATTTAAGATTTCACTTATTTTGCCTTGAATTTTAAAATCTGCTGAAGAACGCTTAAAATACATCTTATAGTCACAGTATATTTGTTTCCCCTTATTCACAGGGGATATGTTTCAAGACCTCCCCCCCAATAGATGCCTGAAACCACAGATAATTGAAACCTTTATACACTATTTTTTTTCCTATACATGCATGTCTATTGTCAACAGAAATTCCAGAAGATCATGTTGGTAGGCAAAAGAGAGTTAAATTCATACATGGTTTGCAAACTAAGCAGAAGTAGCCTTCAGCAAAGATCAAAAGTACCTTCAGAAGAGGGAGGGTTAAAAGTAGAAACCACAGACAGCTCATCTTTCAGGGGATGTGTTAGGCAAGCAGGGAAACTGCAAATACATGCAAGGAGCATGGAGATTGGTCAGGACCATGGGCATCCTCAGTTTCTGCCGACTCATGGTCAGGAGGTAAAGTCACTAGATATGGCCAAGGTTGCAGTCATGAGATACAGTGTTATAAGACATGGTTCGTGGCATGGGCCAATAGCTTAAGTTCCCTTGGAGTCTGCATATTAAATTGGCAAAAAAAAGTTGTGTGGTTAAAGGAACAATTCAGGGAGTGAAGTTCTTTAACTATTTTGAGAATTCAAACTGCAGAACGTCATAGTTGCTCAAGCAAGGCCAGAGATCAAACTGCAGAAAGGACTGTGCTGGTGTGGCTCAGTGGTTGAGCATTGAACCAGGAACTAAGAGGTCACCAGTTCAATTCCCAGTCAGGGCACATGCCCAGGTTGTGGGCCCAATCCCCAGTGGGGGGCATGCAGGAGGTGGCTAATCGATGTTCTCTTTCATCGATGTTTCTATTTCGCTCTCCCTCTCTCTTCCTCTCACTCTCAAATCAATAAAGAACAGAAAAGCAGCAGGACAGGACCATATAACCAGGGACACTGGTATGATCTGCAGAGGCACGAGAGGATGGCAGGCTGGGAACCCAATAACAGCAGCAGTCTTACCTGGGAGCAGTGCCCCTGGGGAATAAAGACCAAGCCTACTCCACAGCACAGAGACCCTGGACAGAGTGCTAAAATAACCACAGCCACTCACGTGAGGGTTTTGGCAGAGGGAGGGCAGACTGGGCTGGAACTCTGTAGGGACACCCAGGATTTGGAGGGCACTGAGAGTTTTTGGTGAGTTGCGGGCACAAAGGATGGTGGCCAGTGTGCTCCTTCCAAGAGCTGTGGGGGAAAGCAGAAAAACCCCATCAGAGATTCATCCCTTCCCAGGTGAGTCAACAAAATGCAAATTGAGACTAATTAACAACCAGCATCTATCCCACCCTCTTGAAATCCTCTTATGCAGAACACCAGGGCTACATTCCAAGGCACTGAGTACCTGAGACAACTAGCCACCAGGAAAAAGCAGAGGATAACTGAACATTTCCTGGGATTGCAAATCTACCCAGGAACGTAAGACTTGACAGTGGTGTTTAATGTGGGCCACCAGGCTCATCCAAACCCAGTAGAGGGAGCCACACACAGCAGAACACCAACACCCACAGGGAAAATTAGGCAGGCTCTAAAACCCACTGAGAAAGCCAAAATGGTGAAACAAAAAAACAAATCCCAAATAAAAGAACAAGAGAACTCCATAAAAGATATCAATGAAACGCAGCTAAGCAAATGATCAGAAGTAGAGTTCAGAAACGATATTGGGGAAGCTCAACAGCATGAGTAAGGACATCAGCACCATGAGTAAAGAGGTAGAAACACTGAAAACTAACCAAGTGGAAATGAAGAATATCATAGCAGAAATAAGGAACACATTGGAAGGGCAAACCAGTAAAGTAGAGATAGTTGAGGACCAGATCAGTGAATTAGAAGACAGGGTAGAAAAAAAACAACCGATCAAAAAACCAAAAGGAAAAAAATAATTAAAAACCAGAAAGACAGCTTAAGAGAACCGTGGGATAACTGGAAATGTAATAACATTCACATCGTAGGAGTCCCTGTAGAGGAAGAAAATGGGCAAAGGTTAGAGAATATATTTGAAGAAATAGTGACAGAAAACTTTCCTAACTTGGTGAAGGAAGTAGGCGTTCAAGTTCAAGAAGCACAGAGAACCCCAAGTAAGAAGAACCCAAACAGGCCCACACCAAAATACATAGTAATTAAAATGCCAAAAATTCAAGACAAAGAGAGAATCCTAAAGGCAGCAAGAGAGAAGCAACAGGTTACCTACAAGGGAAACCCCATAAGTCTCTCAGGTGACTTCTCAGCAGAAACACTACAGGCCAGAAGGGAGAGACATGAAGTAATCAAGGTCATGAAAAACAAGGATCTGAATCCAAGACTACTCTACCCAGCAAGGCTATCATTCAAAATACAAAATCAGATAAAGTTTTCCAGACAAAAAAAAAAAAAAAAGTGGGGGGGAGGGAATATATTAACACCAAACCAGCACTGCAAGATATGCTAAAAGGACCGATGCAATTAGTAGAAGAAACAGGAAGAAAAATAGAACCACATTAAACAAAAATGGCAATAAATAAGTACATATCTATTATCACCTTAAATGTGAATGGTTTGAAATCTCTGATAAAAAGACATCGAATAGCTGACTGGATAAGAAAGCATGACTCACATATATGTTGTTCTCAGAAGACCCACCTCTCAACAAAAGACACATATAGGTTGAAAGTGAAGGGATGGAAATAAATCTTTCAAGCAAATGGAAAGCAAAAAAAAAAAAAGTTGGGATAGCAATACTCATATCTGACAAAATAGATTTCAAAATGAAGAAGATAACTAGAGACAAATAAGGCCACTACATAATATTGGAAAGACCTATCCAACAGCAAGATATAACTTTGGTAAATATATATACACCAAGTATAGGAGCACCAACATATATTAAAAATCTTCAGGAGGACTTCAAAGGAGAAATCAACAGCAATAAAAGCATAGCAGGGGACTTCAACATCCTGCTGACATTACTGGATTAATCATCTAGAAAAAAATTAAGAAGGAAACACAGTCTCTAAATGAATCAGTAGATCAAATGGATTTAATAGATATCTACAGAGAATTATACCCCAAAACTTCAGAATTTACATTCTTCTAAAGTGCACATGGGACATTCTCAAACATAGATCACATGTTAGGACACAAACTAAGTCTCTACAAGTTCAAGAAGATTGAAATCATATCAAGCATCTTCTCCGATGGTAATGGCATGAAACTAGAAATCAATTGCATCAAGAACATGCAAAGACATATGAAAACTTGGAGCTAAATACCATGTTATTGAACAATGAATGGGTTACCATAGACATCAAGGACAAAATTTAAAAATTCCTGGAATCCAATGAAAATGAAGACACAACAACACGAAATCTATGGGATGAAGTGAAAGCAGTTCTGATCATAGTACTACAGGCCTCCCTCAATAAACAAGAAAAATTTCTCATAGACTATCAAACTTCAAAACTTAAAGAACTAGAAAGCAAACAAAATAAAACTCGAGAGTAAGCAAAAGGAAGGAAATAGTAAAGATCACAGCAGAAATAAATAACATGGAGACCAAAAAACAATTCAAAGGATGAATGAAACAAAGAGCTGCTTCATTGAAAAGATAAACAAGTTTGATGGACCCTTAGCTATACTCACCAAGAAACAAAGAGAGAGAACCCAAATACACAAAATCAGAAATGAAAGAGGAGAAATAATAACTGACACCACAGAAATACAAAGGATCATTAACAAATATTATGAACAATTATAAGGCAACAAATCTGACAATCTAAGCGAAAAGGACAAATTTCTAGAAACACATAGTTTTCCAAAACTGAACCTGGAGGAGATAGAAAACTTGAACAGACCAATAACAACAAAAGACATTGAAGATGTAATCAAGAATCTCCCAGCAAACAAAAGCCCAGGCCCGGACAGCTTCATGGGAGAATTTTACCAAACATTCAAAGAAGAACTAATACCCATTCTCCTCAAACTATTTCAAAAACTTCACGAAGGAGAAAGACTTCCAAACTCATTTCATGAGGCCAGAATAATTCCAATTCCAAAACCAGGAAGAGACACTACAAGGAAAGAAAACTACAGACCAATATCCGAGATGAACATAGACGCCAAAATCCTGAACAAAATACTAGTGAATCGAATCCAGCAATACATCAAAAAAATCATTCACCATGACCAAGTGGGATTCATCCCAAGGATGCAAGGCTGGTACAATATTCACAAATCAATAAATGTGATACACCACATAAATAAAATGAAAGATAAAAATTATATGATCATATCAATAGACGCTGAAAAAGCATTCAACAAAATCCAGCACCTATTTCCGATAAAAATGCTTAGCAATCTGAGAATAGAGGGATCATATCTCGACATAATAAAGGCCATATATGAAAGACCTAGAGCCAACATCATACTCAATGGGTAAAAACTAAAATAATTCCCTTTAAGAACAGGAACAAGACAAGGATGCCACTTTTGTCACTCTTATTTAACATAGTACTGGAAGTCTTAGCCACAGAAAACAGACAGAAAAAAATAAAATAAAAGGGATCCAAATGGGAAAGGAGGAAGAGAAATTGTCATTATTTGCAGATGACATGATATTGTACTAAGAAAACCCTAAAGACTCCATAAAAAATGTACTAGATTTAATAAATGAATTTGGCAAAGTAGGTGGATGAAAAATTCATGTCAAGAACTTTACGGCATTCTTTTTTTTTTTTTAATTTTTAATTTTTTTTTTTTTGGTTACAGATATTTCTCCTTGTTTACCCCATTGGACCCCACTCCCCATCCTCCCCACCCCATCCCCAGCTTTGTTGTCCATGTCCATTGGTTATGAAAACATGCATTTAAGTTCTGTGGTTTATCTCTTCCCATCCCCCCAACCCCTCTTCTGAGAGATGTCAGTCTGTGCCCTACTTCCATGTTTCTGGGTCTACCGTATTCGTCAGACTGTTATGTTCAATATATTCCGTATGTAAGTGAGATCCTGCAGTATTTGTCTTTTTCTGCTTGGCTTATTTCACTTAGGATAACACTTTCCATGTCCCTCCATGTCGTCTCAAAGGATAAGAGATCTGTCTTTCTTACAGCTGCATAGTACTCAATTGTGTATATGTACCACTGCTTTTTATCCAATCGTCTACTGATGGACACTTGGGCTGTTTTCAGACCTTAGCAATTGTAAATAGTGCTGCTATGAACATGGGGGTACATATATTCTTCCAGATTGGTGTTTCAGGATTCTTAGGGTATATTCCTAGAAGCAGGATCACTGGGTCAAATGGAAGTACAATTCTAAATTTTTTGAGGTAACACCATATTGTTTTCCATAGTGGCTGCACCAGTCTGCATTCGCACCAGCAGTGTACTAGAGTCCCCTTTTCTCCACACCCTCGCTAAAACTTGTTTGATGATTTGTTGATGGCGGCCATTCTGACAGGTGTGAGGTGATACCTCATTGTTGTTTTAATTTGCATCTCTGTGATGATTAGTGATGTTGAGCATTTCTTCATATGCCTCTTGGCCATTTGTATGTCCTGTTTGGAGAGGTGTCTATTCAAGTCCTCTGCTCATTTTTTAATTGGGTCCTTTGTCTTCCTTTTGTTGAGTTGTATGAGCACTCTATATATATTGGAAATTAACCCCTTATCTGATGCATCATTGGTGATTATGGTCTCCCATATAATGGGATCCCTTTCCATTTTGATGGTTGTTTCTTTTGCTGTGCAGAAGCTTTTGAGTTTGATGTAGTCCCATGTGTTCATTTTTTCCTTTGTTTCTGTTGCCTTAGGTGATGTATGAGTGAACATTCTGCTGCATATGATGTCCGAAATTTTGTTGCATACATTTTCTTCTAAACTCTTTATAGATTCACGGGTCACATTTAAGTCTTTTATCCATTTTGAGATTAGTTTTGTGTATGGTGAAAGTTGATGATCTAGTTTCATTTTTTTGCATGTAGCTGTCCAATTTTCCCAACACCATTTATTAAAGATGCTGTCTCTTTACTCCACTGTATACTCTTGCCACCTTTGTCAAATATTAATTGAACATATTGCCTTGGGTCCATTTCTGGGTTCTCAGTTCTGTTCCACTGGTCTATATGCCTGTTCTTATGCCAGTACAGGGCTATTTTGATTACAGTGGCTTTGTAGTATAACCTGATATCTGGTATTGTGAACCCAACTATTTTGTCCTTCTTTTCCAAAATTGCTGTGGCTATTCGGGGACTTTTTTGGTTCCATAAGAACTTTTGAGGTATTTGTTCTAGTTCTGTGAAATATGTCGTTGGTATTTTGATGGGAATTGCATTGAATCTATAGATTGCTTTTGGTAGTATGGACATTTTAATGATATTAATTCTTCCAATCCATGAACAAGGTATGTGCTTCCACTTTTTTACATCTTCCTCTATTTCTTTTTCCAATGTCCTGTAGTGTCTGCCAATAGGTCCTTTACTTCTTTGGTAAAGTTTAATCCTAGGTATCTTAATTTTTTGGTGGCAATGGTAAATAGGATTGTTTTCTCAGTTTCCATTTCTGTGGGTTCATCATTGGTGTATACGAATGCCGTCGATTTCTTGACGTTAATTTTTTATCCTGCTACTTTGCAAATTCATGTATTAAATCAAGTACATTTTTGATGGAGTCTTTAGGGTTTTCTATGTAAAATATCATGTCATTTGCAAATAATGACAGTTTCACTTTCTCCTTTCCAATTTAAATCCCTTTTAATTTTTCCTCATGTCTGATTGCCGTGGCTAAAACTTCCAGTACTATGTTAAATAAGAGTGGTGAAAATGGACATCCCTGTCTTGTTACTGTTCTTAATGGAAATGTCTTTAGTTTCTGCCCATTGAGTATGATGTTGGCTGTAGCTCTTTAATATATGGCCTTTATTATGTTGAGATATGATGCCTTTATTCCCACATTGCTGAGCATATTATCAGAAATGGATGCTAGATTTTGTCGAATGCTTTTTCAGTGTCTATTGATATGATCATATAATTTTTATCTTTCATTTTCTTTATGTGGTGTATCACATTTATTGATTTGCAAACATTGTACTAGCCATGCATCCTTGGGATGAATCCCACTTGGTTATGGTGAATGATTTTTTTGATGTATTGCTGGATCCTATTTGCTAGTATTTTGTTCAGGATTTTGGCGTCTATGTTCATCAGGGATATTGTCCTGTACTTTTCTTTCTTTGTAGTGTCTTTTTCTGGTTTTGGAATTAGAATTATGCTGGCCTCATGAAACGAGTTTGGAAGTCTTCCTTCTTTTTGAATTTTTTGAAATAGTTTGAGGAGATTGTGTGTTAGTTCTTCTTTGAATATTCGGTAAAACTCCCCCCTGAAGTCATCTGGGCCTGGGCTTTTGTTTGCTGGGAGAGTCTTGATTACCTCTTCAATTTCCTTAGTTGTTATTGGCCTGTTCAAGTCTTCTCTCTCTTCCTGGTCCAGCTTTGGGAGACTGTATGTTTCCGGAAATTTGTCTATTTCACTTAGATTGTTGAATTTGTTGCCATATAACTGTTCATAGTAGCTTTTAACGATCTTTTGTATTTCTGTGGTGTCGGTTGTTACTTCTCTTTTATTTCTGATTTTGTGTATTTGGGTTCTCTCTCTTTGTTTCTTGGTGAGTCTAGCTAAGGGTCCATCAATCTTGTTTATCTTTTCAAAAGACCAGTTCTTTGTTTCATTGATCCTTTAAATTGATGTTTTGTTCTGTATGTCATTTATTCTGCTCTGATGTTTACTGTTTTCTTCCTTCTACTTCCTTTGGGGGTTTCTTTTTGTTTGCTTTCTAATTCTTTAAGTTGTGAGGTTCTACAGTCAATTTGAATTTTTTTTTTGTTTCTTGGTGTTGGCCTGTAGTGCTATGAACTTCCCTTTCAGAACTGCTTTTGCTGCATCCCATAGATTTTGTGTTGTTGTGTGTTCATTTCAATTGGTTTCCAGGATGTTTTTAATTTCTTCCTGGATCTCTTCAATAACCCATTCATTGTTTAATAACATGCTATTTAGCCTCCATGTGTTGAAATGTCTTTGCATGTTCTTGATGCAATTGATTTCTAGCTTCATGCCATTACCATCTGAGAAGATGCTTGATATGATTTCAATCTTCTTGAACTTGTAGAGATTTAGTTTGTGTCCTATCACGTGGTCTATCTTGGAGTATGTTCCATGTGCACTTGAGAAGAATGTGAATTCTGTAGTTTTGGGGTGTAATTCTCTGTAGATATCTATTAAATCTTTTTGGTCTAGTTCTTCATTTAGAGTCTTTGTTTCTTTGCTAATTTTTTGCCTAGAGGATCTATCCAGTGGTGTCAACGGGGTGTTGAAGTCCCCTGCTATGATTGTAGTGCTGTTGATTTCTCCTTGGAAGTCCTCCAGAAGATTTTTAGTATATTTTGGTACTCCTATATTGGGTGCATATATGTTTTTCAAGGTTATATCTTCCTGTTGGATAGATCCTTTCAATATTATAGTGGCCTTCTTTGTCTTTAGTTATGGCCTTCATTTTGAAATCTATTTTATCAGATATAAGTATTGCTACCCCAGCTTTTTTTTCCTTTCCATTTGCTTGGAAAAAAATTTTTTTTCATCCCTTCACTTTCAAACCCATGTGAGTCTTTTGTTGTGAGGTGGGTCTCTTTTAAACAACATATATGTGAGTCATGCTTTCTTATCTAATCAGCTACTCTGTGTCTTTTTATTGGAGCATTCAGTCCATTTATATTTAAGGTGATTATTGATATGTACTTATTTATTGCCATTTTTGTTTAGTGTGGTTATAGTTTTCTTCCTATTTCTCCTGCTAATTACAACAGTCCTTTTAACATTTCTTGGAGTGCTGGTTTGGTGCTAATATATTCCCTTAGCCTATTTTTGTTTGGAAAACTCATTATTTGACCTTCTACTTTGAACGATAGCCTTGCTGGGTAGAGTAGTCTTGGATTCAGATCCTTGTTTTTCATGACCTTGATTACTTCATGCCATTCCCTTCTGGCCTGTAGTGTTTCTTGTGAGAAGTCAGCTGAGAGTCTTATGGGGTTTCCTTTGTAGTTAACCTGTTGCTTATCTCTTGCTGTTTTTAGGATTCTTTCTTTGTCTTTAATTTTTGGCATTTTAATTACTATGTCTTGGTGTGGGCCTGTTTGGGTTCTTCTTACTTGGGGCTCTCTGTGCTTCCTGAACTTGAAGCCTTCTTCCTTCTCCAAATTAGGGAAGATTCCTGTCACTATTTCTTTGAGTATATTCTCTAACCCTTGCTCATTTTCTTTTTCTTTGGTGATTCCTAAGATGCGAATATTATTATGTTTCCAGTTGTCCCATGGTTTTCTTAAGCTGTCTTCCTGCTTTTTAATTGTTTTTTTTTTTTTTCTTTTGGTTATCTGATTGGTTGATTTTTTTCTACCCTGTCTTCTCATTTACTGATCCGGTCCTCAGCTTCCTCTACTCTGCTTTTTAGACCTTCTAATGTGTTTTTCATTTCTGATATCTCACTTATGGTCTCTTCTTGGTGGTTTTTAATTTCCAATTGGTTTATTTTTAGCATCTCTATGTCTTTACTAATGCTGTTGAGCTTCCTCAAGTTCATGGCTCCAAATTCTAGCTCTGTTAACTTGCCTAACTGTTCCATATTGATCTCATCTCTGGGGTAGTTCTCTTGTTCTTTCATTTGGCTTCTGTTTTTCTGTTTCACCATTTTGACTATCACAGTGGGCTTTGGAGCCTGTCAGGTTTTCGTGTGGGTGTTGGTGTTCTGCTGTTTGTGGCTCCCTCTTCTGGATTTAGATGAGCAAGGGAGGACCCACGTTAAACACCACTGTGAAGACTTACTTTCCTGGTTAAAGTTGCCAGCCCAGGAAAGGTACTGTTATCCTCTAGTTTTTCACCTGGAGGCTAGCAGTCCAGGTTACTTGAAGAGTTTAGGCTTGTAAGTTGATTGAAAAACTCCCTCAGGTGCTCAGCACAAGGTGATTTCCCAAGGGTGGGGCAGATGCTGGTTGTTAATGAGCCTCAATTAGCATTTTAATGGCCCACAGGGTGGGGTTGGATCTCTGGAGGTAGGGGCTGCTGCCTCTCCTCAGAGCCCTGGGAAGGAGCAATATGGCCACCGTCCTGCATGGCAGCAACTCAGAAAAAGCTCTGAGTGCCCTCCAAATCCCGAGTGTCCCCACACAGTTCCAGTCCAGTCTGCCCTCCCTCTGCCGGTGCCAAAGGTGAATTGCTGTGGCTTTTTTAGCCTCTGTCATGGCTCTGCTCTGTGGAGCCGCTTGGAAGTTTAACCCGAGGGCTCTACTCCCAGCTAAGGCCACTGTTGAGCTGCTGCCTGTAGGCTCCCAGCCCCATCTCCCACCTTCGCAATCCTACCAGGATTGAGTCAATGTCTCTGGTTATATGATCCTTGCAAGCTGCTTTTCTGTTGCTTTTTCCCATCGATTTGTCTGTGTTATAGTTGTAATTCCAGTTTGGTTCTGGGAGACGGTCTGTGTAGCTTCCGTTCACTCCACTGCCATTTTGGAATCCCTCCTTGACGGCATTCTTATACAAGAATGATGCACTCACAGAAAAAGAAACTAAAAAAAAAAAAAAAATTCCATTTACCATTGCAGCAAAAAAATTAAATTACCTAGGAATAACCTTAACCAAAGAAATATGGGACCTATTCGCAGAAAACTATAGGTCTTTGAAAAAAGAAATAGAGGAAGATATAAAAAAGTGGAAGCACATACCTTGTCCGTGGATTGGAAGAATTAACATAATTAAAATGTCCATACTGCCCAAAGCAATCTACAGATTCAATGCAATCCCCATCAAAATACCAATGACTTGCTTCACAGAACCCAAACAAATACTTCAAAAGTTCATGTCGAACCAAAAATGACCCCAAATATCCACAGCAATCTTGAAAAAGAAGAACAAAGTTGGAGGAATCATATTATCAGATTTCAGGTTATACTACAAAGCCACTGTAATCAAAACAGCCTGGTAATGGCACAAGAACAGGCATATAGACCAGGGGAACAGAACAGAGAACCCAGAAATGAACCCAAGGCAATATGCTCAATTAATATTTGACGAAGGTAGCAAGAGCATACAGTGGAGTTAAGAAGCCTCTTTAAAAAATGGTGTTGGGAAAATTGGACAGCTTCATGCAAAAGAAAATGAAACTACACCATCAACTTACACCACACACAAGAATAAACTCAAAATGGATAAAAGACTTAAATGTGACTGATGAATTCATAAAAATCCTAGAAAAAACTGTAGGCAACACAATTTCAGACATCATACGCAGCAGAATTTTCAATGATAGATCACCTAAGGCAACAGAAACAAAGGAGAAAATAAACACATGGGACTACATCAAACTCAAAAGCTTCTGCACAGCAAAAGAAACAACCAGCAAAATGGAAAGGCAACCCACTCTATGGTAGAGCATAATTGTCAACGATACATCAGATAAGGGGTTAATTTCCAAAATATATAGAGTTCTCATACAGATCAGCAAAAGGAAAACAAAGAACCCAATTAAGAAATGGGCAGAGGAAATAAATAGACACCTCTCTAAACAGGACATGCAAATGGCTAAGAGACATATGAAGAAATGCTCAACATCGCTAATCATGAGAGAGATGCAAATTAAAACAACAATGAGGTATCACCTCACACCTGTCAGAATGGCTGCCATCAACAAATCATCAAACAACAAGTGTTGGTGAGGGTGTGGAGAAAAGGGGACTCTAGTGCACCGCTGGTGGGAATGCAGACTGGTGCAGCCACTAAGGAAAACAATATGGTATTACCTCAAAAAATTAATTGAACTTCCATTTGACCCAGTGATCCTACTTCTAGGAATATACCGTAAAAAGCCTGAAACACCAATCAGAAAGAATATATATACCTCCATGTTTGTAGCAGCACTAATTACAATAGTTAAGATCTGGAAACAGCCCAAGTGTCCATCAGTAGACGAATGGATAAAAAAGCTGTGGTACATATACACAATGGAGTACTATGCAGCTATAGGAAAGAAAGTTCTCTTATCCTTTGAGATGACATGGTGGGACCTGGAAAGTATTATCCTAAGCGAAACAAGCCAGAGAAAGACAAGTATCATATGATCTCACTTATTTGTGGAATATAATAAACATAACAGTCTTTATAATGGGGTAGTCCCAGAGATATGGAAGTGGGGTACAGACTGACAATCCCCAGAATAGGGGGTAGGGGAGAAATATACAACAGAACTTATATGCATGTTTGCACGAACAATGGAGATGGAGAACAAAGCTGGGGACTGGGTGGGGAATGGTGGAGGGGGGAATCGGTGGGGAAAAAGAAGAAACATCTGTAACAAAAATTAATTAATTAATTAATTAAATAATAAATCAGTAAAATCAATAAAGAAAAAGAAAAATACAAATTGCAAAAAGATCTTGATATTTGATCGCAAAACCGTGATATGAGAGATGAACAACAACCAATCATAAAATTGAAAAATGATAAGAATATACTGTGATAACAGTTTTATGACTGTGCTCTCGCATTCTGATAACTCAGTTGGAAGGGCTGGCAAGCTGCTAACCAGTGGGATGCCCACGGCAGGGGTACTCCGGGCCACAGAGTGATTCATGTCCAAGTGGGACAGAGCAGGACTTTGGTGAGGAACATGCAGGATTTCATCATGGGACTCAAAATGAAGCCATGAATTGTTTATTTCTGAAATTGTCCATTTAATATGTTTGGATCATGGCTGACAACGGATAACTGAAACTGAGGAAAGCGAACCACAGAGAGTGGGGGCACTGCTGTGCCAGGGAATGGACCGTAGCTGCCTACTAACATCCAGAGGCACTGGCCACAGGCTCCCCGTAGGCGCTGAGCCACCCTGGCCTAGGACCCTGCTCTGGCCTCTCTCCTCTGCGCTGGGAACTATCCCCACAGGGCTCCAAGGGAGGGAACGGCAGCCCCAATTCCTGATGGGCTTGACACTCCTGCCCTTCTGCTGCTCTTCTGAGTTGCCACACACAAATTCCTATTTGGAAGGGGGATGTCCGTGTCTGGGAAATTCCGAAATCCTCCGGACCTTCCCCCTCCCACTTCCATGAAGAAGTTGGCATTCCATTTGCTTTTCCTCACACAAAGCCTTACCTTTATTTTCTTCATATAACCTTCCTCAGCCCAGGTGCCTTCCATGTGCAGCGACAGTGCTTCCCTCCAAGGCGCAGCTGGCAACAGCTGGTCTCCACCCAGGAGGCAGGTGCCGCACCTGTCCTGCCGGCCCCTTGGGGCCAACTGAGGCAAAGAGAACAATGAACAGTTTTCAGTGTCTTTGTTTGTTTCTTTTCTCAGAGACAGGTTTTTTGTTGTTTTTGTTTTGTTTTGTTTCTTACTGAGAAGTATCTCTTCTGGGTCATCTGAGAATAAACCACCAGGGTGGGATGGGCACTATCTAATGGTCCCTTAGGGTGCTCTAGCATCCAAAGCAAAATGAGCCTACACCTTCTCAGTCATCTTCAAAGTCTCTGCTCCATAACTTCCCTGGGAAATTTTCAGTCAGAGGTGACACATCTCTCAAAAATAGGCAAAACGTTTAGAGACTGAATTGTATATCCACATTGAGGGGAGAAGCAAAACAGACTATAAAGTCACTTGACGCTGCAGGAACACTCTCCTACTGATAAACCCAGTTTGTATGACCAGTGTAGATGTTTACCCTCTCAGTTACAAGGGTTTTCTCTTGCATTTGCTTTGCTAAAATGAAACTAAATGGACTCTCAATGTGGACTTAGGGAATATGCCTTCCAAAGACAAATACCCTTTGTCTCCTAGGTAACAGCCAAATGACAGAGTTTCAACAAAAATATGATGTAGTCCTACTGAGAACCTCAGCTATTTTATTTTATCTCAAAATCAGTAGTTAGGAAATATCTTACTGTCCTGTAATCCTTACTGATACTAGGTAAAGTTGAAATTCATTCATCAATGCCTATCAAGTACTTACGGAGAATTATAATGTACTGTTCTCTGATTCAGAGAGAGAAATATATATATATCCATGGCATCCGTTCTGGCCTTTAGGGGCTCAGTCGACAAAAGCAGATAAGAGAGGTCCACAAATCGTGGGAATTCACAGCAGAAAACTGTCAGCGCAACAGGGATTTAAAATGTATAAATATTCAGAGAGAAAAAATTACCTTGTTTGGAAAATAAAATAATCTTCAAGGACAGGAGCATTTGATTTGGGTTTTGAAGCACTGAATAGATTTCCAGAAATCTTGATAGACGCTGGATAAATAGTCAGGATGGAAAATCTAACATGATCAAAGTGAAAAGGCTGGGAAACATCTGTGTACAGGAAAGGGCCATGAACGAAACCTGCCTAACTCGGGGAGGCCTGCAGGGTGAGCCTCACAAACCGAGACCTGAAGGAACCATCAGAATGGACTGAACGTGAAAATTCTGAACTAAAAGTGGGTCAAGGTAAGTAGTCATGTCCTAGGCCTCTAGCTTCCTTGGTAAGTCAATCTTTGCTTTAAGTGAAGCTGGTTTTTTTATTTTATTTATTTATTTTTTTCCTTTATTGATTTTAGAGAGAGAGGAAGAGAGAGAACATCGATGAGAGGCCTCCTGCATGTTCCCCACTGAGGATCAGGCCCACAGCCTGGGCAAGTGTCCTGACTGGGATTTGAACCAGTGACCTCTTGGTGCATGGGTTGACGCTCAACCACTGAGCCACATCAGCTGGACTCAGTGAAACTGTTTTCTGCATCTAACAGGACATATCCCAGAGTGTCCAGAGCAGTCTTCTGTGTTAGACCCCTCAGTGCACAGCAGTGGGCACCAGAGCCCCGACCTGGAGGCCACAGGACTCTATTGTTGCCTGTCCTGCTTACTAGCTCTCTGTGATGTCAATGCTGATTATTACCTAGCCTGGACCTACCCATGTTAAAGAGTATCACTCTGTGTTACTTTGTATCCAATCCAAGAAGCTTCCCTGCTTTGCCTTTTTCTTCCCCTTTACTCTACCACAGGGAATTTGATGTACCTCTCCTTATGTCTCCGCTTTTGGTTCTAATGTATAAAATGAGCTGTGAAACTGACATTCTCCAAATCATTTTCTCACTAGACTGAGATTTTGCTTCCCAGCAATTGTCAGTTTTGGCTCAAATAAACTAATAAAGATTCTCTATGGGTTCTGATGTTTCTTACAATGACACATAAAATGAACAATGTATGTATATTAAATTAGCTTGTCAGTTACTGGTAAAATAAAAAAAAAGTAACATAGATAAAAAATAAACAATAATGTCTTATTTGAACATTCACATGCCATTCAAGTGCCTGGTACAGAAATACTTTAATTTTATCCTCACCAGTGACTTGTGAAAAAAGGAAGTGTATATATATATCCCTACTTTTCTGAGGAGGTAACTGAAAGCAGAGAAATCAGATGATGTCTAAATTCACAAGTTACTATCTTATCCTGACAATACTGAATTAATTCATATAAAGTATTCAGCAGATGCCCTGGCTGGTTTGGCTTAGCAGTTAGAGTGTCAGCCTGCGGTCTAGAGAGACCCGGGTTTAGTTCCCACTAAGGGCACGTATCTCGGTTGCAGTTTGTCCCGGGCCCTGGTTGGGTTATGTGAGAGGCAGCCACTCCATGTGTCCTTTTCACATTGATGTTTCTCTCCTTCACTCTCCCCCTCCCACTCTATCTGAACATAAAATGGAAAAATGTCCTCGGGTGAGGATAAAAATAAATAAATAAATAAAAATAAAGTATTCATCAGAGTGTCTAATATTTGCTCAGTGCTCAAAAGAAGGTAGCAGCTATGGATATTATTACTGTAGTCAAGCCCAGAAATCTGACATTCAAAATCCTTCTAAGAGGTGAACTCTTCCCATAAATGCATGCTATTTCTAATTACATAAACATATATGTAAATGTTAAATTCCTTGACCTAAATGAAATATTTCATCAATTTAGAGGTTTTACTTAATGAAGTTACTATTAAAGTATGCATTAAACGATCAAAATGTATTTAAAATTAGTATTGCAAGTGCATTGATCTATTTTTAAAATTCTTTTCTTTATTGATTTTTAGAGAAAGAGGAAGGGAGAGAGAGAGAGAGAGAGAGAGAGAGAGAGAGAGAAACATCAATGAGAGAGAATATCGATTGGCCACCTCCTGCATACCCCTCACTAAGGATCAGGCCCACAACCTGGGCATGTGCCCTGACTGGGAATCGAACCTACAACCTCTTGGTGCATGAGCTGATGCTCAAACACTGAGCCACAGCAGCTGGGCGAGACTGGATTGATCTTTAACAAACAGTTCAACTCCACCTAAATGAAGGCAGAGGCAGGTAGCTAAAACTTGAAAAAGTCAGGAGCTGCAGCAAGAATGCTTTCCTGGAGAAGTGGGGTTGGGGGTATGGGTTTGGGTTTTGGGGGCAAGTCTGGTTCTGCCCCACAGGCTGTGGGTGGTAGAAGATTCCCTGCAACCCCTTGCCAACGTCATCTGCTGTGACCAGAGAGCTGGTGAATGTTTTCCTTCCTAGGATGGCATTCTCAAGTCCTCAGCACCACACATAATTGGCTTCTGAGTTTGTATTCAGAATTTTCAACTGGGGAATAATTTTTTTATAAATTTATGTTTAAATTACAATTGACACAGTCCTGGCCAGTGTGGCTCAGTTGCAGTTGGCCGAGCATTGTCTCATGCACTGAGAGGTCATGGGTTATATTCCTAATCAGGGCACATACCTAGGTGGCAGGTTGAATCCCGGTCTGGGCACAAACAGGAGGCAAATGATCCATCTTCCTCTCTCCTCTCTCTCTCTGTCTCTCTCCTCTCTCTCCGTCCTCCCTCTCTAAAAAGCACTAAAAGCATATCCGCATATCCTCAGGTGAAGATTTAAAATAAATAAATTAAAGAATAAACGGCTGTGTTTTGTGTACTCACAATTATTTTTATTTTATTTTATTTTATTTTTTCTTTATTAATTTGAGAGAGAGAGGAAGGGAGAGGAAGAGAGAGAAAGAAACATCAATTGGCCACTTCCTGCATGCCCCCTACTGGGGATCAAGCCCACAACCTGGGCATGTGCCCCGACCAGGAATCCAACTGACAACCTTTTGGTGCATGGCTCAATGCTCAGCCACTGAGCCACACTGGCCAGACCTCAAAACTATTTTTGAACCTATTTTTGCACCACCCTGTATCAACTATATTCTCTATGCTGTACTTTACATCCCTGTAACTATTTCTATAACTGTCTGTTTGCATTTCTTTATCTTTTTCATGCTTTCACCCACCTTTCACCCATCCTCCCAAACCTCCTCCCACCAGGTGGCTGTCCATTCAGTCTCTGCATCTATGGGATTGTTCGGGTTACCATCCCCCAGCAGTGCAGGAGGGATCCTTTTCTCCACATGCTCACCAGCAATTGCTTGTTGATTTATTGATGACAGCCAGTCTGGCAAGTGTGAGGTGATGTCTCATGGTGGCTTTAATTTGCATCTTCCTGATGATCAGTGACGTTGAGCATCTTTCATGTGTCCATCGGCACCTGCTCTTCTTCTCTGAGAGCTATCTACTCGGGCCCTCTGCCTGATTCTAGCAGAACATTTTGGGGTGAGGTTGTATGAGTTCCTTATATCTTTTGGAGGTTAACTCTTTATTGGATGTCTCTACTCCAATTCACTAGGTTGTCTTCATTTTGCTGATGGCTTCCTTCACTGCACAAAAAATGTTTATTTTTTTTGCCTTTCCCTTGCCTGAGGAGACATGTCCAGAATAATACTGCTTAGAGCAATGCCAAAGAGTTTATTACATATATTTCCTTTCAGACATTTATGGTTTCAGATATTGCATTTGGGTCCTTAATCAATTTTGAGTTTATTTCTGTATATAATGTAAAAAACTGGTCTAGTTTCTTTTTTTCCAAATATCTGTTCAGTTTTACCAACACCATTCATTGAAAACACTGTCTTTACTCCACTGCGTATTCTTGCTCCCTTTGTGATAGATTAATTGACCGTGTATATGCGTGTGTTTATTTCTGGGCTCTCTATTCTTTTTTATTGATCTGTGTGTCTGTTTTAGTGTCATACCACTTTCTTTTGATTACTATAGCCCTGTGGTATACTCATATACTTTAATACCAGGTAGCATGATAATTTCAGCTTCCTTATCCTCAATATTGCTTTGACTATTTAGGGTTCTTTGTGTTTCCATATACATTTTAAGATTATTTGTTCTATTTCTGTGAAAAATGCCAGTGGGCTTCTGATAGAGACTGCATTGAATCTACAGATTGCTTTGGGTGGTATGGACGTTTTAACAATGCTGCTTCTTCCTATCCAAAGGCATGATGTATCTTTCTAATTATTGGTGTCTTTACTCTTTTTCTTAATTGTCTTTTAGTTTTCTGTGTACAAGTCCTTTATATTCTTGGTTAAATGTATTCCTAGGTATTTTATTTATATTTTGTTGCAATTAGAAATGGGATTATTTTCTTAATTTCTGATAATTTGTACAAGATGTATAAAAATGCAACTTTTTGGTGAATATTAATTTTGTATCTTGCTACTTTACTGAATTTATTTATTAGTTCTAGCAGGTTTTTCTTTGTGTGTGTGTGTGTGTGTGTGTGTGTAATCTTTAGGTTTTCTTAATATATAAAATCATGTCATCCACAATTACTGAGAGTTTAATTTCTTCCTTTCCAGTTCAAATGCCTATTATTTCTTTTCATGTCTGATTGCTGTGGCTGGGGCTTCCAATACTATGTTGAATAAAAGTCATGAAAAACAATGTCCTTGTCTTATTCCTGAACTTAAAAGAAAAGCTTTTAGCTTTTCAATATTGACTATAATGTATGTTTGACATCTATAACCTTTATTAAATTGATGAGAGTTTTTACATAGTGGATGTCAGATTTTTCCAAATGCTTTTTCTACATCTATTGATATATTTTTTATATTTCATCTTGTTCATGTGTTGTATAACATTAATTAATTTGCAACTATTGATCCAATTTTGCTTTCCAAAAATACACCTTACTTGATCATGGTGTATGTACCTTTTAATGTACTGTTGAATTCATTTTTTAAAATATTTTGTTGAGAATTTTGGCATCTATAGTCATCAAGAATATTAACCCATAGTATATTTTTCTTATTTGTAATGTCTTTGTCTGGTTTTGGTATCAGAGTAATGCTGGTCTCGGAAAACGGGTTTGGGAGCCTTTCCTTCTCTTCAATTTTTGGGGAATAATTTGAGAAACATATGTATCAAACGTTCTTTGAATGTTTGGTAAAAGCTACCTATGCAGCCACTGCTTTTACTAAGTGTTGGTGTTGGTCATTGAGATTCTTTCTTATTTGTTATATTTTCTTTTCTTTTTTTCTTTTTTTCTTTCTTTCTTTCTTTCTTTCTTTCTTTCTTTCTTTCTTTCTTTCTTTCTTTCTATCTATTTTTTTTTTATCTTATGAATTTTTATTTATTTTTTTGTTACAGATATTTTACCTTTTTACCCCATTGGCACCCCGCACCCCACCCCACCTCCGCCCCGTCCCCGGCTTAGTTGTCCATGTCCATTGGTCATGCATAAATGCATAGAAGTTCTGTGGTTTATCTCTTCACACCCCCCACCCCCCCATCCCCTCTTCTGAGGGATGTCAGTCTGTGCCCTACTTCCATGTGTCTGGGTCTACTGTATTCCTCAGACTGTTATGTTCATTATATTCCGTATATAAGTGAGATCATGTGGTATTTGTCTTTTTCTGCTTGGCTTCTTTCACTTAGGATAATACTTTCCAGGTCCCTCCATGTCGTCTCAAAGGATAAGAGATCTTTCTTTCTTACCGCTGCATAGTACTCCATTGTGTATATGTACCACTGCTTTTTGATCCATTCGTCTACTGGTGGACACTTGGGCTGTTTCCGGATCTTAGCTACTGTAAATAGTGCTGCCATGAACATGGGGTACATATATTCTTCTTGATTGGTGTTTCAGGCTTCTTAGGGTATATTCCCAGCAGTGGGATCACTGGGTCAAATGGAAGTTCAATTTCTAATTTTTTGAGGTAGCATCATATTGTTTTCCATAGCGGCTGCACCAGTCTGCATTCCCACCAGCAGTGTATTAGAATCCCCTTTTCTCCACACCCTCGCCAACACTTGTTGTTTGATGATTTGTTGATGGGGGCCATTCTGACAGGTGTGAGGTGATACCTCATGGTTGTTTTAATGTGCATCTCTCTGATGATTAGTGATGTTGAGCATTTCTTCATATGTCTTTTGGCCATTTGTATGTCCTGTTTGGAGAGGTGTCTATTCAGCTCCTCTGTCAATTTTTTAATTGGGTTCTTTGTCTTCCTTTTATAGAGCTGTATGAGCACTCCATATATATTGGAAATTAACCCCTTATCTGATACATCATTGGCAATGATGTTCTCCCATACAGTGGGTTGCCTTTCCATTCTGATGGTTGTTTCTTTTGCTGTAGCTTTTTAGTTTGATGTAGTCCCATGTGCTCATTTTCTCCTTTATTTCTGTTGCCTTAGGTGATGTATCAGTGAAAATTCTGCTCCGTATGATGTCCGAAATTTTGTTGCCTACATTTTCTTCTAGAATTTTTATGGATTCACGGGTCACGTTTAAGTCTTTTATCCATTTTGAGTTTATTTTTATGTATGGTGTAAGTTGATGGTCTAGTTTCATTTTTTTGCATGTAGCTGTCCAATTTTCCCAACACCATTTATTAAAGAGGCTGTCTTTACTCCACTGTATGCTCTTGCCACCTTTGTCAAATATTAATTGAGCGTATTGCCTTGGGTCCATTTCTGGGTTCTCTGTTCTGTCCACTGGTCTATATGCCTGTTCTTGTGCCAGTACCAGGCTGTTTTGGTTACAGTCGCTTTGTAGTATAACCTGATATCTGGTATTGTGATCCCACCTACTTTGTTCTTTTTTTTTCAAGATTGCTGTGGCTATTCGGGGACTTTTTTGGTTCCGTATGAACTTTTGAAGTATTTGTTCTAGTTCTATGAAATATGTCGTTGGTATTTTGATGGGGATTGCATTGAATCTATAGATTGCTTTTGGTAGTATGGACATTTTAATGATGTTAATTCTTCCAATCTATGAACAGGGTATGTGCTTCCACTTTTTTATATCTTCCTCTATTTCTTTTTTCAATGACCTGTAGTTTTCTGCAAATAGGTCCTTTACTTTTTGGTTAAGTTTATTCCTAGGTATCGTAATTTTTTTGGCGCGATGGTAAATGGGATTGTTTTTTCAGTTTCTCTTTCTGTGAGTTCATCATTGGTGTACAAGAATGCCATCGATTTCTTGATGTTAATTTTATATCCTGCTACTTTGCCAAATTCATTTATTAAGGCTAGTAGATTTTTGATGGAGTCTTTAGGGTTTTCTATGTATAATATCATGTCATCTGCAAATAATGACAGTTTCACTTCCTCCTTTCCAATTTGGATCCCGTTTATTTTTTTTCATGTCTGATTGCTGTGGTAAGACTTCCAGTACTATGTTAAATAGGAGTGGCGAAAGTGGACATCCCTGTCTTGTTCCTGTTCTAAATGGAAATGTTTTTAGTTTCTGTCCATTGAGTATGATGTTGGCTGTAGGTCTTTCATATATGGCCTTTATTATGTGGAGATATGATCCCTCTATTCCTATATTGCTGAGCGTTTTTATCAGAAATGGATGCTGGATTTTGTCAAAAGCTTTTTTGGCGACTATTGATATGATCATGTGGTTTTTATTCTTCATTTTGTTTATGTGGTGTATCACGTTTATTGATTTGCGAATATTGTACCAGCCTTGCATCCCTGGAATAAATCCCACTTGGTCATGGTGAATAATTTTTTTGATGTATTTCTAGATCCGATTTGCTAATATTTTGTTCAGGATTTTGGCGTCTATGTTCACCAGGGATATTGTCCTGTAGTTTTCTTTCTTTGTAGTGTCTTTTTATGGTTTTGGAATTAGAATTATGCTGGCTTCATAGAACGTGTTTGGAAGTCTTCCTTCTTCTTGAATGTTTTGAAAGAGTTTGAAGAGAATGGGTGTTAGTTCTTTTTTAAATGTTCAGTAAAACTCCCCCGTGAAGCCATCTGGGCCTGGGCTTTTGTTTGCTGGGAGAGTCTTGATTACATCTTCAATTTCCTTAGTTGTTATTGGTCTGTTCAAGTTTTCTATCTCTTCCGTGAATAGTTTTGGGAGACTGTGTGTTTCTAGAAATTTGTCCATTTCGCTTAGATTGTCGAATTTGTTGCCATATAGTTGTTCATAGTAGTTGTTAACGATCTTTTGTATTTCCGTGGTGTTGGTTGTTACTTCTCCTCTTTCATTTCTGATTTTGTGTATTTGGGTTCTCTCTCTTTGTTTCTTGGTGAGTCTAGCTAAGGGTCCATCAATCTTGTTGATCTTTTCGAAAAACCAGCTCTTTGTTTCATTGATCCTTTGAATTGTTTTTTTGGTCTCTATGTCATTTATTTCTTCTCTTATCTTTACTATTTCCTTCCTTCTACTTGCTCTGGAGTTTTCTTTTTGTTTGCTTTCTAATTCTTTAAGTTGTGAGATTAGACAGTCAAATAGAAATTTTTCTTGTTTTTTGAGGTAGGCCTGTAGTGCTATGAACTTCCCTCTCAGAACTGCTTTCGCTGCATCCCATAGATTTTGTGTTGTTGTGTGTTCATTTTCATTGGTTTCCAGGAAGTTTTTAATTTCTTCCTTGATCTCCTCGGTGACCCATTCATTGTTTAATAACATGCTATTTAGCCTCCATGTGTTGAAATGTCTTTGCATGTTCTTGTTGCAATTGATTTCTAGTTTCATGCCATTGTGATCTGAGAAGATGCTTGATATGATTTCAATCTTCTTGAACTTGTAGAGATTTAGTGTGTGTCCTATCATGTGGTCTAAATTTGAGAATGTGCCATGTGCACTTGAGAAGAATGTGTATTCTGTAGTTTTGGGGTGTAATTCTCTGTAGATATCTATTAAATCCATTTGGTCTAGTGCTTCATTTAGAGTCTCTGTTTCCTTGCTAATTTTTTGCCCAGAGGATCTATCCAGTGCTGTCAACGGGGTGTTGAAGTCCCCTGCTATGATTGTATTGTTGTCGATTTCTCCTTGGAAGTCCTCCAGAAGATTTTTAATATATTTTGATGCTCCTATATTGGGTGCATATATGTTTATCAAGGTTATATCTTCCTGTTGGATAGCTCCTTTCAATATTATATAGAGGCCTTCTTTGTCTCTAGTTATGGTTTTCATTTTGAAATCTATTTTATCAGATATGAGAATTGCTACCCCAGCTTTTTTTTGCTTTCCATTTGCTTGGAAAATTTTTTTCCATCCCTTCACTTTCAACCTATGTGAGTCTTTTGTTGAGAGGTGGGTCTCTTGTAAACAACATATAGATGAGTCATGCTTTCTTATCCAATCAGCTACTCTGTGCCTTTTTATGGGAACATTCAATCCATTTACGTTTAAGGTGATTATTGATATGTACTTATTTATTGCCATTTTTGTTTAGTGTGGTTCTATTTTTCTTCCCATTTCTACTGCTAATTATAGCAGTCCTTTTTACATTTCTTGCAGTGCTGGTTTGGTGCTAATGTATTCCCTTAGCCTTTTTTTTGTCTGGGAAGCTCTTTATTTGATCTTCTATTTTGAATGATAGCCTTGCTGGGTAGAGTAGTCTTGGATTCAGATTCTTTTTTTTCATGACTTTGATTCCTTCATGCCATTCTCTTCTGGCCTGTAGTGTTTCTTGTGAGAAGTCAGCTGAGAGCCTTATGGGGTTCCCTTTGTAGGTAACCTGTTGCTTATCTCTTGCTGCCTTTAGGATTCTCTCTTTGTCTTTAATTTGTGGCATTTTAATTACTATGTGTCTTGGTGTGGGCCTGTTTGGGTTCTTCTTACTTGGCTCTCTGTGCTTCTTGACTTGAATGCCTTCTTCCTTCACCAAATTAGGGAAGTTTTCTCTCACTATTTTTTTAAATATATTCTCTATCCCTTGCTCATTTTCTTCTTCTTCGGGGACTCCTATGATGCGAATATTATTACGTTTCCATTTGTCCCATAGTTCTCTTAAGCTGTCTTCCTGTTTTTTAATAGTTTTTTCCTTTTGTTTTTCTGATTGGTTGATTTTCTACCCTGTCTTCTAATTCACTGATCCGGTCCTCAGCTTCCTCTACTCTGCTTTTTAAACCTTCCAATGTGTTTTTCATTTCTGATATGTCATTTTTTATCTCTTCTTGTTGGTTTTTAATTTCCAATTGGCTTCTTTTCAGTGTCTCTATGTCCTTACTCATGCTGTTCAGCTTCCTCAAGATCATGGCTCTGAATTCTAGCTCTGTTAACATGCCTAATTGCTCCACATTGATTTCATCTTCGGTGGAGGTCTCTTGCTCTTTCATTTGGCTTCTGTTTCTGTGTTTCACTATTTTGGCTATCACTGTGGGCTTTGGAGCCTGTCAAGTTCTCCCTGTGGGTGTTGGTGTTCTGCTGTTTGTGGCTCCCTCTCCTGTGTTTAGATTAGCGAGGGAGGACCCACGTTGAACACCACTGTCAAGTCTTACTTTCCTGGTTAAAGTTGCCAGCCCAGGAAAGATACTGTTATCCTCTAGCTTTTTGCCTGGAGGCTAGCAGTCTAGGTTACTTGATGAGTTTTGGGTTGTCTGTTGATTGAAAAACTCCCTCTTTTGCTCAGCCAAGGGGCTTTCAAGAGGGCCTCGCAGATGCTGGTTGTTAGTGAGCCTCAATTAGCACTTCAATGGCCCACAGTGTGGGGTTGCATCTCTGAGGGAGGGGCTGCTGCCTCTCCTCAGAACCCTGGGAAGGAGCAATGTGGCCACCGTCCTGAGTGGCTGCACTCAGCCAAAGCTCTGAGCGCCCTCCAGATCCCGAGTGTCCAGACACAGTTCCAGTCCAGCCTGCCCTCCCTCTGCCGGAGCCCAAGGTGAGTGGCTGTGGCTGTTTCAGCCTCTGTCCCGGCTCTGCGCTGTGTAGCCGCCTGGGAGTGTAACCCGAGGGCGTTGCTCCCATTCAAGGCCGCTGCTGAGCTGCTGACCGTGGGCTCCCAGCCCCTGTCTCGCGCCTTCGCAAGCCTACCGGGATGGAGTCAGTGTCCCTCGATGTATGGTCCTCGCAAGCTGCTTTTCTGTTGGTTTTTCCCGTCGATTTGTCTGTGTTATAGTTGTAATTCCAGTTTGGTTCTGGGAGACGGACTGTGTAACTTCCGTTCACTCTGCCGCCATTTTTTCCTCTCCTGTTATATTTTCTTATTTATATATTTTTTAATTTATTGCATTGAGAGAGAGATGGGGATTGAGAGACATTAATGTGAGAGAGACACATTGATTTGTTGCCTCCAACATGTACCCCAACTGGGGTCATGAAACCCAGACATGTGCCCTTGACTGGGAATCAAACACCCAGCTCTTTCAGTGCACAGACTAATGCCCTAACCACTGTGCTTTCGTGTCCAGAGCTGTGCACAGCTTCTCATCCTCTCATCTCCTGATGCACTGGGCAGCTCCCAAATATGGTCTATTGTAAATGATTCTGCAATGAACATAAGGGTGTATATATTTTTTCCAATTAGAGATTTGAGTTTCTTCAGATACAGTTCTAGAAGTGGAATCACTGGGTCATAAGGCAGTTCCATTTTTAATTTTTTGAGGTAACTCCATACTGTTTTCCACAGTGGGTGCACCAGTCTGCATTCCCACCAGCAGTGCACGAGGGTTCCCTTTGCTTCAGGTTTTCACCACCAACACTTGTTGTTTTTTGATTTACCAATGAGAGCCATTCTGACAAATGTGAGGGGATATCTCATTGTGGTTTTTATTTGTATCTCTGTGATGATTAGAGACGTTGAGCATCTTTTCACATGTCTATTGGCCATTTGTATGTCCTCTTTGGAGAGGTGTCTATTCAGGTTCTTTGATTGTTTTTTAATTAGACATTGTTGTTGTTTTGGGCCTTTGTTATAGAATTTCTTTATACATTTTGGATATTAACCCCCTATCAGATGCAACGGCAAATATGTTCTCCCATTCAGTGGGCTGTCTTTTCATTTTGTTTATGGTTTCCCTTGCTGTGCAGAAACTTTTTAGTTTGTTGTAGTCCCATTTGTTTTCTTGTTCTTTTGTTTCCCTTGCCTGAGGAGAAATATCTAAGAAACTATTTTATTATTTTTATTGTGCTTATTTATCGTTCGCCACTATATATATCATATTTTCCTTCTAAATTATTTTTCTCTTTATTTTTATAAATTCCATTAACTAGGAAGAAACCATTTTAAAAAGTATTAATGAAACCAAAAATAAGTACTATAAAAAGACAATAATAAATACCAGAGCACATAAAAATGAAATATAAAGTGGAACAACAATAAATAATTCAAAGAAACCAAAAGCTGCTTATTTAACACCAGTGAGATTGACAAAAGTTTCAGCCAGACTGAGTAGGAAAGAGCAAGGTACGAAGTACCAGCAACAATAGGAGGAGAACTGCCGCTGTTACAGATTCTAAGATTTCTTTTTAAAATAAGAAGAAAATATGATGATCACTTTTAGGCCAATATACTCTACAATTTAGATGGGTTATACAAATTTCTTGGAAGACACAAATCATAAAACCACACTAAAAATGAAACAGATCATTTGAATAACCTTAAACCTATTGAAGAAACCACACTCATATAAAGAACACTCTAGACCCAAATGACTTCACAGATGAATTCTATGAGACTCTTAAGAAAATTAAAGAGGAAGGGAATACCTGCCAATTCAGGATGCCGAAGAGCCACAAAATTACCCAGATACAAAAACCAGAAATAGACATTACTGGAAAAGGAAACTATAGACCAATAGCTTTCATAAATATAGATGCCAAAATTGTAAGCTAATTTTAAGCAAATTATTTCAAGCTATATGTATAGAAAAAGTAGTCTAGCCGGTGTAGGTCAGTGGTTGAGCATCGACCTATGCATCAAGAGGTGACCGGTTCAATTCCCGGTCAGGGCACATGCCCAGGCTGTGGGCCAAATCCCCAGTGGGGGGCATGCAGGAGGTAGCCAATTGATGTTTTCTCATCAATGTTTCCATCTCTCCCTCTCCCTTCCTCTCTTTCTAAAAGTCAATTTAAGAAATTAAAAATAAATGTATAATTCACAATTACCAAGTATGTTTTCCCCAAGAACACAAAATTTGTTTAACATTTAAAAATAAGTCAATATATATTTATTGTGTTACTAAACCACACACCAAAGAAGGTCAATAGCTGTTTCCAGATCTTAGCGATTATAAATAGTGCTGCTATGAACATAGGGGTGCATATGTTATTCCTGATCAGTATTTCAGGCTTCTTAGAATATGTTCTTAGAAGTGAGATTATTGGGTCAAATGGCAGTTCAATTATTATTATTATTTTATTTATTTATTTATTTTGAGGAAACACCATAGTGTTTTCCATATTGGCTGCACCAGTCTGCATTTCCACCAGCAGTGTACTAGAGTCCCCTTTTCTCCACACCCTCGCCAGCACTTGTGTGATGATTTGTTGATGGCGGCCATTCTGGCAGGTGTGAGGTGATACCTCATTGTTGTTTTAATTTGCATCACTCTGATGATTAATGATG
The DNA here is from genome assembly GCF_014108415.1 of Molossus molossus. NCBI lineage: Eukaryota > Metazoa > Chordata > Mammalia > Chiroptera > Molossidae > Molossus > Molossus molossus. The sequence continues at coordinate 2,986,641 of NW_023425346.1, read as the reverse complement.
TTGAGCATTTCTTCATATGTCTCTTGGCCATTTGTAGGTTCTGTTTGGAGAGGTATCTATTTAGATTCTCTGCCCATTTTTTAATTGAGTGGATAAAAAAGCTGTGGTACATGTACACAATGAAATGCTATGCAGCTGTAAGAAAGAAAGATCTCTAATTTTTAAGACAACATGGAAGAACCTGGAGAGTATTATGCTAAGCGAAACAAGCCAGTCAGGGAAAGAGAAATATCACATGATCTCACTTATTTGTGGAATATAATGAACAAAACAAGCTGAGGAACAAAATAGACCCAGAGACATAGATGTGGGGTGCAGACTGACAAACCTCAGAACAGGTGGATGTGGGAAGAGGAGAGATAAACCATAGAACTTTTATGCATGTATGTGTATACAAGGACATAGACAGTAGTGCTAGGGGCGGGGGCGTGGGATTGGGAGGAGGTTGTCAAGGAGGGAAAAAGACAAACGTCTATAATGGAGAATAGTATTTGAGAATTCTGGCAGTATTTTCTGATAAAAGTTCTTGGCAATAAGAAATATAAGTAGAACATTTAACCTGATAAAGTTTACATAAGAAAAATTATATAATCAACATTAACCTTTGCGGTCAAACAAAATTAATGTTTTCTTCCTAAGGTCAAGAACAAGTCAGAGATTTCAGCATTCACCATTTCTCCTTAATTGTGCTAAAAGTCCTAGTCAGTGCCATAAACAAGAACAAAAGACATCACAGTCGGAAAGAAAAAAATGGAAGTGTCTTAACCACGGACACCATCATCTTTTTAAAAGTCTAATGTAATCTACAAAAAGAGGTACTTGAATTAATATGTTTATCACAGTTTCAGTTTCATAAATAAAAGCATACAAAATAAAATGGTATATATATATATATATCAGTAGCAAATAACAGGAATTTTAAATTTAAAAAAATACTATTCAACATAAACACAATTAGGAAGATCTAAAAAAATATATGAGTAACTTTATATTGGAAACTACAAAGTATTTATAGATGCCAATTAAGGAGACCTAAATAAAGGCGGAATATACCATTTTTATAATTAAAAGTATAGAATATTGTTAAGTGGCCAATTCTGCTCAAATTAATCTATATACCTACAAATTCAACAGTAGTGAAATAAAAATCACAGAAGTTTTTATTGCAGATATTAAGAAGCTAATTCTACTTATCTAGAATAGAAAAGGAGCTAGAATAACCAAAACAGATTTGAGAAATAATGCTACCTGCTTTTAAGACTCATAGTAACCAAGCCAGTGTGGATTGGTGTTGTGCAAATATATCCATGAAAAAGAATAGAGATCACAGAAATAGACTCACACATATAACATTACTGATGTTCAACAAAGATGCAAAGGGTGTTCAGTGGAGACAGACTGTCTTTTTGACGAATGACTCTGGAACAGTTGGATAGCCACATTCAACAGAAACATAACCAAACAAAAAACTCCAACCCAGTCCTGGTGCTATGTATGAAACTTAACTCAACATGAGTTCTAGGTCTCAATGTAAAACTAAAACATAAAAAAGCATCTGAAGAACACATGAAGATAAACGTCTGTGCCCTTGAGATAGTCAATTTTTAAAAATATGATATCAAAAGTCCAATCCATGAAAGAACAAATTGATAAGATAGAATTCCTTAAAATTAAAAAGTTGTGCTCTTTGAAAGACACTGTTGAGATAATGAAAAGACAAATACTGGTAGACAATACTAGTTATCTCTATGATACAAGGTTTATATTCAGAATTCTCAAGAAAGAAACATCTAGTAAAAACAGAAAAGATTTTAATAGACTATCAAAAGAACTATTAAGATAATTAATAGACCTTCCACAGACTCAGAATATCGTTCACAGTACATGTATCTGACAAAGCACTGGTGTTTAGACTGTACACAGAACTCCTGTTTATTTCCAATAAAATGATGAACATCCCAATAAAAATGGCTTAAACTACTCATAAAACTCACAAAAGATATATGAGCAGACAATAAGCACATGAACAGGTGCCAGATTTGAATCATCAGACAAGTACAAAGTATAACTCAAATGAAACACCGGTCTATATCCACTGCAATGTCCCCTGCCCCTATGTAAATGCTTCTCAAGCACAGTGTTGATGAGGGTGTGGAGCGACCAGAACTCTATTGCAGTTCTGGTGAAATGTAAAATGGTGCAACCACTTTGGGGATCATCAGAGCAGGTTTTCACAGACTCAAACGTATACCTCTCCTATGACTTGGCATTTTACTCCTAGGTATTCTCCTAAAAGATATAAAATGTATGTTCACAAATACTTCTACAAGATTAATAGTAGTTTGATTCATAAGAGACCGACCTAGAAATAACTCAAATGTTCATTAACAGGGACTGAGTAAGAACATTCTGCTATTACTAAATATTCATGTGATGGAAAACGACTTAGCAGTACATTAAGTTCTTAACCAGCAATGCACACGAAAGTATGAATGTCCAAGATGCGAATATGATGCTGATAGAAAAGTGTGAGATACAACAGATCATATTTTATAATCCATTTAAATTAACTTCTAAAATTAAAAATTGATCTGCCATTTGACCCAGTGATCCCACTTCTAGGAATAGATCCTAAGAAGCCTGAAACATCAATCAGAAAGAATATATTTACCCCCATGTTCATAGCAGCACTAGTTACACCAGCTAAGATCTGGAAACAGCCCAAATGTCCACCAGAAGACAAATGGATAAAAAAGCGGTGGTACATATACACAATGGAGTACTAAGCAACTGTAAGAAAGAAAGATCTCTTATCTTTTGAGACAAAATGTAGGGACCTGGAGAGCATTATGCTAAGAGAAATAAGCCAGTTAGAGAAAGACAAATATCACATATGAACAAATGCTGGTTTTGTGTTCTATGTTACCTAGCAGTAGTCTGTGTGAGGGAAACCTTTTCCAAGGTATGTCCCTAACCCATGAGCTTCTACCACTCAGGTTTGTGCAATAGATGTAAGATATGTGTCATTTTCTGACCTGTTAATCTTGAAAATGTATTTTAAATCTGAGTTTCTCCAAGTCTGATACTGAGACTCACTGATGCTTAAACTTGAGGGGAGGAGATTCCTGAAAATTGAATGTATAAATACATGGCAAGCGTCACAAATTATTCATGGTATACTAATTTACATACACTTTAAATATTTGTTTTTTATCATTCATATTCAACTCAGCTTATGTGATTTTTCTTAGGATCTTTTCTCAAAAATGCTGTGTGATATTATAATCCAACAAAGTGAAAAAAATACACTGAACTGTTTTTACCAGTATTACAACTTTTCCTGGTTATTCTCATGCTGTGTATTTAGAAAGGTGTTCTGACTTGGCCTTATAGACAGTCATATAATAAAAGAAAATGAAAATTTAGGAAAACGGGTATTTACTGAGCTTTTATACAATGTGCCCCAAATTTATAAAATATTATGCTTCATCTTATTAATAATGATGTATGTGTTTTTTTCCTATTATCTACATGGGGAATCTGAGGATCAGCGAGGTTACATGTATTGCCTAAGTTGGTATGGGACTTTAATTCACTCACATAAAAACAAAACAAAACTGTATTTATTACTAAATCCTGATTTCTTTGCTGGCATAACATCCCATTATTTGATAAAGTATAAGCTTTGCCACAGAATAGGTATTTTGGGTATTCACAATACCTGAACCCTGGTAGCATTTTCATCCATATCCATCAATGGAGAGACATACCATAAGCAAAAGTCCACATCAGCTCTGCCAGGCTGCTATTTGAAGTTGTAGACCAAGTTCTTGAGTGGGGTGACGGCATGCCAGACTAGGACTTGAGAGGACCCTGGTGAAGGTGGCATTGTCGTTAGACAAGTCCCAAGGCTGGCTGCTCTCTCAACGTGGGCAGCCCCACTCTTCAGAGCTCATTCCTGTCATCTCACAAACTTTATATTAGGATGTACAATCCCTTTTATCCCAAATTGGTGCCATGTTATTTCATAGTTTCTATCTTATTGTTCTCTGAATGCACTGCACTTCATTACAGCTTTGTATCATTGAATAGACCATACAACCTCTTTCTGAAGGTCCCTGACTTCTGAACACCAAATAGTCTCCATAGCTACCACCAGTGCAAATCCAACACCAGAGAAACAGCCGTCTTTGTTATACAGAGAATGTGTTGAAGCAAGTTTATGACTTATTTATTATTGCATCTGTAGATGTAGCTAAACTCTTTTTTCCTGATATGTGACTCGTAGTGGGCCCACCTAGCAGGGAGCATACCCTGGGGTTCAGCCGCCATTGTCTGCTTTTTCTGGTCTTCTCTGCTGAACTGGTCTCTCGTCTGGCTCCTAGGGAATCAGCATTAGCAATATGATAGGCCTTATGGAAATTATTTCACTTGAAGTTGCATCAGGCCCCAGCAACAGGCAAGTACGCAGAGTTTTGAATGGAGCCAGAAACTGGGCTAGAGAGGTCCATCTGATAATTGCCAGTGTTGTCAAAAGTTGTCAGAATTGACAGACTAGAACCAGATACTACTTATTTTATATATACATATTTTTTACTTGTATTTATTGATTTTAGAGAGCAAGGAACAGAGAGAGTGAGATAGAAACATTGATTTGTTGTTCCACCCATTCATATATTTATTGGTTAATTCCTGTATGTACCAACCCCTTATCAGATATATCATTTGTGCATATAATCTCCCATTCAGTAGGTTGTCTTTGTTTTGCTGGTGGTTTCCTTCACTATGAGGAGATCTTTTCGTTTGATAGAGTTCCATTTGCTTATTTAACTTTTTTTTCCCTTATTCAAGGGGCTGTATCCAAAGGGGCTGTAGTCAGACTGATGTCAAATCGTTTATTTCCTATGTTTTTTTCCTAAGAGGTCTGTGGTTTGGGGGATTTGCAGTTAAGTCTTTAAGCCATTTTTGAGTTTATTTTTGTATAATGTGTAAGCAAGTGTCCAGGTTAGTTTTTTTTTGCATGAATCTTTTTCTCAACATCAGTTAGAGAAGAGACTGTTGTTACTTTATTATATATTCTAAACCTCCTTTATTTTAGATTAGTTAATGATATAAGCAAGAATGTCTTTCTGGATTCTAAAGTCTGTTCCATTGAGCCTTGTGTCTGTTTTTACATTAGTTCCATGATGTTTTGATTATTATGTTTGTAGTATAGTTTGAAATCAGGGAGTGTGATATCTTAAATTTTGTTCTTCCATATCAAAATTGTTACAGATATTTGTGGTCATTGACAGGTTGGTATAAATTTTAGGATTTATACCTAAATCCTGCACTAGTTACAGCAGGAATATCATTGGTATCTTGATAGGAATTGCATTGAGGTTGTATGGTAATTTTTTTAATACCTATTTTTAATTTTATTTTTTTTATTGATTTTTAGAGAGAGAGGAAGGGAGAGGGAGATAGAGAGACAGAAACATTGATGAGAGAGAACATCAATTGGCTGTCTCCTGCATGCCCCCCACTGGGGATTTGGCCCACAACCTAGGCTGGTGCCCTGGCTGGGAACCAAACCAGCAACCTCTTGGTGCATGGGTTGATGCTCAACCACTGACCCACACCGTCAGGGCTATATAGTCATTTTAACATAAAAACATAGATATTTTCAGTCCAATCATTGTATGTCCCTCAATTTATTTGTGTCCTATTTAATTTCTTTTTTAAATGTCTTAAAGTTTAAGAGTACAGGTCTTTTACTCCCTTGGTTAAATGTATTTCTGAATATTTAATTATTTCTTGGTGCATTTGCAAATGGGATTTTTTTCTTAATTTTCACTAGTGATTGTTAATTGTTAGTGTAAAGGACCACAAGGGATTTTTTGTATACTAACTTGTATCTTGCTACTTTACTGAATTCTTTTATTAATCCTATTAATTTTCGGTGAATATTTTAGGGTTTTCTATATATACTCTTATGGCATCTGCAAATTATCATTGTTTTACTTCTTCCTTTTTAATTTGGATGCATCTCATTTCTTTTTCTTATTTGATTGCTGTGGCTAGGACTTCCACTACTATATTAAATAACAGTGGGAGAGTAACTGAGCATCCTTGTCTTGTTACTGATCTTAAGGGAAAAGCCTTCACATTCTCCCCTTTGAGTATGATGTTAGCTGTGTGTTTATCATAAATATCCTTTATCAAGTTGAGGTAAGTTCCTTTTATACCCACTTCATTGAGAGTTATTATCATTAATGGATGTTAAATTTGTCCAATGTTTTTTCTGAATCCATTGAGATAATCATATAAATTTTATCCTTGGTTATACTGATGTGATGAAACACACTAATCTTTTTGTGGATGTCGATCCACCCTTGTTTCCCTGGTGTAAATTCCACTTGATTATGGTTTATAATCCTTTTAATCGTACTGTTGAATTTAGTTTCTGACAATTTTAGCATGTATGTTCCTCAGAAATATTGGTCTCTTTCATTGTTTTTGTCTGGTTTTGATATCAGAGTTATTCTAGCTTGTAGAATGAGTTTGGAAGTGTTCTTTTCTTCTCTAGTTAAAAAATATATATATTATGAGAAAGATAGGTGCTAATTGTTCTTTATGTGTTTAGTAGAATTCACCCGTGAAAATGTCTGGTCCTGAGTTTTGGTTTGTTGGGATATTTTTGATCACTGCTTCAATTTCATTGTTAGTAATTGGTCTGCTTAGATCCCCTGTTTCTTTCTGTATTATTCTTGGAAGGTCATATGTTTCTAGAAGTTTATCCATTTCTTTTAGATTGTCTAATTTTTTAGTGTATAACTGTTTATAGTATTCTTTAATGATCCTTTGTATTTCTGTGGTGTCAATGAATATCTCCTGTTCTATTTCTGGTTTTATTTAATTATATTCTTTCACATTTTGCTTAATGAGTCTTGCTAGAGTCTTGTCAATTTTGTTTATTCTTTCCAAAAACATGTTCTTAGTTTTGTAATTTTTTTTCTGTTTTTCTATTTTCTATTCCATTTATTTCCTTTCTGATCTTTATTATTTTCTACTTCCTACTTAGTTTGAGTTGTGTTTCTTCCTCATTTCTCTAGTTTCTTTAGGCATAGATTTAGATTGTTTATTTGGGATTTTTCTCTGCTTCTTGAGGTAAGCCTGTATAGTTATTAATTTCTATTTTATAACTGCTTTTGTTACATCTCATACAATTTTTAAGTTTATGTCTTATTTTTATTTGTCTCATGGTAGGTTTTGATTTCCTCTTTGATCCTTTGATTGTTTAGAAACTTATTTAATCTCCATATGTCTGTGTTTTTTCCAGTTTTCTTCCTTTAGTTGATTTTTAGTTTCATCCATTGTAAATGAGAGAATATGCTTGATATAATTTCAATCTTCCTGAATGTACTGAGGCTTGCTTCCTAGCCTCGTATGTCGTCTATCCTGGAAAATGTTCAGTGTGCACATGAAAAAAAATGTGTAGTCTATAGTTTTTAATAAAATACTCTATAAATAAATGTCCATCAAGTCGAACTTGTCTAATGTATGATTTAAGGACATTATTTATTTTTTAAAAAATAATCTTTATTGTTGAAAGTATTATAGATATCCCCTCTTTTCTTCTGTTAACACCCTCTAACCCTCCTCTGCCCCCACCATGCCTTCACCACAGTATTGTCTGTGTACATTCATTCATTATGCATATATGGATATAAGTTCTTTGTTTAATCTATTTCTCCCTCTTCCCTCTGAGATTCTTCAGTTTGCTGCCTGTTCCCGTGTCTCTGGATCAATTTTGTTCATCAGTTTAATTTATTCATTGAATTCCACATACAAATGAGATCGTCGGATACTTGTCTTTCTCTGACTGGCCATTCTTTCTTTATTTGCTTTCTGTCTGAATAATCGGTTGAGTTAAGTGAATTATTAAAGTCCCCAACCATTATAGCATTTCTCTTCATTTCTGCCTTTATATCCAGTAACAATTGTTTTGTGTCCTTGGGTGCTCATATGTTGGATGTTCAGGTATTTATAACTGTTATATCCTTGTTTTGGATGGACTCCTTTAAAATTATGTAATGTATTTTGTCTCCTTTTATATTCTTTGTTCTGAAGTCCATTTGGTGTGATACAAGCATTGCTACCCCAACTTTCTTATTGTTTCTCTTTGCATGGAATATCTTTTCTGTCCCTTCACTTTTAGTCTGTGTGTGTCTTTTCATCTAAAGTGAGTCTCTAATAAGTAGCATATAGGTGAGTCATGTTTTTATATTTTTATTTATGCAGCCACCCTATGTATTTTTATTGCAACATTTAGTCCATTTGCATTTAGAGTAATTATTGATAGGTGTGTGTTTATTGTCATTTTGTTAATTTTTAAATTATTTTTATTTATCTTCTCTGTCTCTTTCTCTTGTTGTCTTTCATTTTATTTGTTGATTGTCTCTATTATTTTGATTGAACTCCTTTTTATGTGTTTTCTATATTTTTGTTATATAGTTACCATGATATTAATGTATATCCATTTATATTTATAGCAGTCTATTTTATGCTGATTGATATTTAAATTCAGTCACATTCTAAAAGCACTATAATTTTTATTTACCCTCCACTTTTTATGTATTTGAGGTCATATTTTGCATATTTTTGTACTATGTATCCCCTGATTCTTTATTTTAGTTATAATTAATTTAACCTCATATTAGCTTTTTATTTATATATTTATTTATTTTTAAACTGCTTTTTCAAAAAATATTTTTTCTTTATTAATTTTTAGAAAGAGAGAGACATAGAAACATTGATGAGAGAGAACACTGATTGGTCGCTTCCTGCATGACCCCAGTGGGGATCAGGCCCACAACCTGTGCTCTGACCGGGAATCGAACCAGCAACCTCTTGGTGCATGGGTCAATGCTAAACCACTAAGCCACACTGGCCAGGCATCATATTTGCTTTTTTAATTGGCTGATTCGCTGTGATTATTGTATGTTTGCATTTACCGGTGAGATTTTCCACTGTATTTTCCTATTCTAGTTATGGCCTTTGCTTTTCTGTCTAAAGAAAACCCTTTAACAGATGTTATAAAGCTGGTTCAGTGGTATTGGACACCTTTAGTGTTTGCCTCTGCAGGAAACTCTTTAGGTCTTCCTCAAATCTGAAGAATAACTGTGCTGGATATAGTATTCTAGGTTATAGATCCCCTTCTTCAGTACTTTAAATATTCCCGAACATTCCCTTTTTTTGCCTATAATGCTGCTTCTTTAAAACCAGCTAATAGCCTATGGGATTTCCCTCATTTGTAAATTGATATTTCATTCTTGCTGCCTTTTTTTTTTTTTTTTTTTTGCCTTTACTTATTTTTAATAATTATTTTTTTCTTTTTGGTTTTAGAGAGAGAGGAAGGGAGAGGGAGAAAGATAGAAACATTGATGAGCAAGAACATTGATTGGCTGCCTCCTGCATGCCTCTCCACTGGGGATTTGCCCTACAGCCTGGGCGTGTGCCCTGACCAGGAATTGAACCAGCAGCCTCTTGGTGCATGGGTCGATGCTCAACCACTGAGACACACTGGCTGGGCTCATTCTTTCTGCCCTTGAAGTGATCTATGTACCCTTAACTTTGCCATTTTAATTACAGTATGCCTTGTAGGTTTCTTTCGGTTCATCTTGCATGGAAATATCTGTACTTCCTGGACATGAATGTCTGTTCCTTCCCCAGATTAGGAAAGTTCTCAGACATTATTTCTAGAAATCTCATTTCTGCCCCCCCCCTTTCTTTTCCTGTAATCCCTCGAATAGTTATCATAGTGATCATAGTGATGATCACGATTCTGTCTTCGAGGTTGCCAATTTATTCTCCTGTAGTAACCAATCTGCTCTTGATTTCTTCTAATGTAACCTTCATTTAAGTTATTGTATTCCTCATCTTTGATAGGTTTTAGGTTACATTTCCTTTCTTTTTTTTTTTCTTTTTCTATCCTCACCCAAGGACATTTTCCCACATTTGTTCAGATAGAGTGGGAAGGAGAGAGAGGAAGAGAGAAAGAGAGAGAGACACACGACATGAAAGGGACACATCAAGTGGCTGTCTCCCACACGACCCAACTAGAGCTGGGGACAAACTGTAACCAAGGTATGTGCTCTTAACGGGAACCGAACCCGGGTCTCTCTGGACTGCAGGCCGACGCTCTAATCACTGAGCCAAACCGGCCAGGGCTACATTTCCTTTCTCTTTATTGAGGGGCTCTCTGAGTTATTCTATTATATTTTCAAGTTTGTTGAGCATCCTCATGATTTTTACTTTGAATTCTGTATTTGTTATTTCTGCTGCGTACTACTTATTTCTGTTGCATTAAGGTTTCTCTCTGAAGTTTTCTTTTTGATTTTTCATTTGGTGGATACTTTTTGTCTCTCCATTTTGGTTGACTCTCTGTGTTTGTTTCTATGCATTAGACAGAATAGCTGCTCCTTCCAGTGTTGAAGGAGTGGTTGGTCTCTGTGTAGACTGTGGGTGGCGTAGTTGTGGCAGGCTGGCTGTGGGAGGGGCAGGAGAGGGTTGTGTCTGATATGTCACCAGGCCTGAAGAAGTGGGCTCCAGGTGGGACAGTCTTGCCCTTCTACCACAAGTGGGGCAGCCTGAGGTAGAGAGGGCTAAGTCAGGCTTGCATGTGTGCATAGCTGCACTTTACTAGACTTTCCACCTCTCCTGGCAGTGCTGCTCTTCACATGCTTATCTACATCCCTCTCACTCCATATGGCAGCCCTCCCCGTGGGCTCTGCTGCTTTACTTGTCCTTGGCCAGAGCAGGGTCTAGGCAGGCTCTCTCTGCATGCAGATTAATGCTCTATTAGCTCTTCCTTTTCTCTGGGAAGGGCAGTCTTTCCTGTGCCCAGAAGCACTCTCTTCCTCTACACTTGGCAGCTCTGTGTGTGAATCTGCACAATTCCGCTAGATGCATGTGTATGCGACACAACTCCACTATCTCCACACATTCTCTGGATGGGTCAGTCTTACATGTGGGGACCACAGCATTTTGCCAGCTCTACACACTCTCTAAGAGGAGTAGCCACAGGTGAGCCCAAAGTAGCCTTCCCCTATCTCCACTTGTTCAATGGACTGAGTACCTCTGTAGGTGGATACTGCAGTCCTTTGTTAACTCAGTCTACTCTTTATGCAGAGAAAACCCTTGTGAGTAGAGCCTTGTGAGTGCCCACTGGATTGATCTCTGGGGGCTAGAGCTTTTGTTGTGTGCACACTATGGTAACATCCTGTTTTTCCTGGGTCTAGCTCCAGATGGGATGCTCCAACGCCCTGCAGGTCAGCCAGAGGACCTGGATGGAGCGCCTACCTACTGTGTGCATTCAGGAGATACATACACAATCTCACTCTTTGGTTCTTCCAGTGCGAGGTTGTTTTCTGAGATCCTGGAGAGGTCACGTGTTCCCCTTACCTTGTCTGTGTGTTCCTTCTCTGCAGTTTGTTGTGCAGAAGCTGTTCATTTAGCTCACAGTGGTCTCTTAGGAGGATCTTCTAAATCCAGCCATGCATTTGATTGTTTGATCCACCTATGCTGTCATCTTGCACCCACCCTCTAGTCCAGGTAAAGTTTTTTTATATTTTTTCTTAATTTTTTTCCCATGTATTGATATTAGAGAGAGAGAGAAAGGAAGAGGGAGAGAGAGATAGAAACATCGATGTGAGAGAACATCGATTGGCTGCCTCCTGCATGCCCTGCACTGGGGATCAGGCCCACAAACGGCATGTGCCTTGTCTGGATATCGAACCAGCGACCTCTTGGTGCATGGGTTGATGCTCAACCACTGAGCCACACCAACTGGGCACAGTCCAAGTAAAGTTTTTAAGCAACACTGTTTCTAAGAGAAAAGGGGCAAAGATGGGAAGACACAGGGAGGAATAAAAAGAAACATTTCACCAAAAAAGCCTTGTTTCTTTCATGCAAAGAAAAATAACATAAATAAACAAAAGTATTGGAAATGTTAGGTCAAGGGAAATAAATATGATGTAAACTGATTATTTTTTTAATCTGTAATGTACAACCAATGTTTTTGCAGACACATCTCTGTCTTTGAAAGATAGTTATGTTCAAAGTTAAGAGAAGGCAGCCTGGCCTGTGTGTCTCAGTGGTTGGGCATTAACCTATGTATGAAGAGGTAGCCAGTTGGATTCCTGGTCAGGGCACATGCCCAGGTTGTGGGGCCAATCCCTGGGGGGAACATGCAGGAGGTGGCCAATCAGTGTTCTCTCTCATCGATGTTTCTATCTCTCTCTCCCTCTCCCTACCTCTCTCTCTAAAATCAATAAAGAAAATAGATAGATAGATAGATGATAGATAGATGATAGATAGATAGATAGATAGATAGATAGATAGATAGATAGATAGATAGATAGATAGATAGATAGATAGATAGATAGATAGATGATAGATAGATAGATAGATAGATAGATAGATAGATAGATAGATAGAGTTAAGAAAAGGCGGTCTCTTAGACGTGGACTTCCATGTTTGATTGCAAGCATGTAATCAATCCCTTCACCACGCACCCAGAAAGCAAATCCATAAGACTGTCTTTCTCTTCTTTTTCACTCTGAAGACCTAGCGCTTTCTTTTCTCAGGTGGCATTGTCCTTCGTTCAGCTCCATAAAGACAAAATGACAAGTTTTATGGCATTTACAAATAGTGCAGCTCAAGTCTCTTCATTCAAGTTTGTCTTCAATTTCCCGGTCAACTAACAGACCCCATTGGTCTGAGTTCAAATTATGTTTTGTGTTTCAAATTCCAAAAAGGTTTGCCCTTTCTCCAAGAAAGATTAGAATAAGTATCCAAAATGATAGAGAAGCAATAAAAATGAACATCCCACTTTGATCTGTCCATTTCAAATATTCTGTGATGCAAACAGAGAAGAGTGAAGAAAGAAGTGGGTTTTCTTCAAAGCAGTATTTTAATGGTATATGACAGCCAATTACTGCATCCAGCTCAGACTTCACACTTTTTACTTCAAATGAAAATATGAAAAGGAGCAGCATTGCTATTCATAGATAACTTCCTTGATGATAATATTTAAATATTAGAACTGGAGAAATAAGATCGTAACATAATCATACAATTCATTATCCACGCTTTTCCCAAAGCCATTGGGTCTAGGTGTTATGCAATATTCAGGCTGTGCCAATATCTATTAAACCACTTAACCTTAAAAAGTAAAATCTAAAAAAAATCACACGTTGCAAATAGTAAATATTTGAAAAGTACCTAGGTGACTATCGTCAAGCTCATTTACACTGAATCAGAGATAAAATAATGAAATCATAGCTTCAGCACACATTTATTGTGGAAGATATTTATTTAAGAAAATAATGGATAATCACCTTTCCGTGGAAGTTAAAACCCTAAAAACAACAGCCACAAACAACAAAAGCTGGATACATGGCACGATGTGAGAAAATAGGAAGAACGAGGGAAAAGGAGGAGGAAGGGGAGGCAAAAGAGAGAGAACCAGGCAGGGACATTCTGAAACTGCTGCTAAGATGTTGTGGGAAAAGTGCTCACAGTGAAATAGCCAACTGACTTTATTTATTTTTTCTTTATTAATTAGACAGAGAGGAAGGAAGAAAGGGATAGGAACACTAATTGGCCGCCTTCTGCCGGCCGCCCACTGGGGGATCAGGCCCACAACCTGGGCATGTGCCCTGACCAGGAATCGAACCAGCGACCTCCTGGTGCAGGGTCGACGCTCAACCTGAGCCACACCGGCGGGCTGGCCAACAGAATTTAAAGAAAATGCTCCATCAACCACTTAGGAGGATTTTAATATCATTGTAAACACCGCCTCTTACCTTCTCTTCTTTTGCTCAACTCTAGGAAAAATGGCAAAATGCAAATGCCTGTAAGAAAAGATAGTTTTCTAATATTTTAAAAGGCTGAATTTTATATCTTTTTAGCATAAAACTCAGGCATCACAAGAAAAAGGAAAAAGTCAATTAATAAATCAAAATTTGTAGCAGCCTGATCCAAAGTTCACCATAAAAGCACAATCCCTCCCTCCTTCTAGTTCCCTCTTCACTTCTGTTGTTATGAAAGACCATCCCATACGAAAATAAATCATGGGGAGATATAATTTAATAGTGAATGTTCAAATATTTTAATATTGCTCTTAATGGCTGAGAGGCTCCAGAAGTCATTTGGTTTATCCTGTCTTGGAGCTGACCCAGGCTGATTTAATTTAAACTCCACGCTGTTGACCTAGCAAAAGGCACTGGCTACAGGTGCCTAAGGACCCGTCTGTACTCCCCCTAGAGCCTTATAAACTGTGAAGGAGACTCTAGGTACACAAACCGTGTCTGGCCAGAAGATTGACCCTTGACCTATACCTGACACGATTTACTAAATGAGATAGCACATGAAATCCTGACCAAACTTTGAGTGAAACATTGATAAAGATACAGATTCATGCATTTATACATATAGACATAGACATAAAATTATCTATCTCTTGTGGTCATTTCTTTCTTTTTTTTTTATAAGCTTTTTCAAAGTTTTTTTTTTCTTGTTGTTTTTTCTTTATTGGTAGAGAGAGGAAGGTAGAGGGAGAGAGATAGAAACATTGATGAGAGAGAACATCGATTGGCCGCCTCCTGTATGCTCCCAATTGGGGATCCGGCCCACCACCTGGGCATGTGCCCTGATCTGGGATCAAACCGGCAAAGGTGCATTGGTCAACTCTCAACCACTAAGCCATACCTGCCAGGCCATTTATTTCTTAATTGTTCTGTTTTATGCAGTGAGTCAGGCAGATGAAGTTACATGTTTAAAAGTGTATTTTAAATGCATGACAATCTAGAGAAAAAGTAATTTAAGCATCACCTTTATTTTATAAATGCAATTATGTACCACTTAACAGTGGAAATACATTCTGAGAAATGTGTCACTGTTAGAGAATTTCATCCTTATGCAAATATCACAGTGTGTACTTACATAAAACCAAATGGTATAACCTACTACTGTAATTGTGTATACTGTACTTTATAGCACTGGCAGGAAAGTGCATTTGTGTACACCAATATCACCACAAGCACATGAACACGGCAATGTGTTGGGCTATGATACTATGACTGCTACAAGGCCACTGGGCAATAAAAAATTTTCAGCTCCATTGTAATCTTATGAAACCACCATAAAATATGTGGTCCAAAAAGACTGAAACATTGGTCATGAGTGTAAATGCGTATCTGCCCAAAATCATAGTGGTAAACTGAAACAAACCCATATTTCAATTCAGCCTAAATACAGCCATAAAAAAATCTAACTCAGAACATAGAGAATATGTGCCCTTGAGGAGTGTTTGCTTCTGTTCACTAAAATGGTGTGGCGACACCTTTAACTTTCTCTGCGGTAAACCACACAGGATGCAAAGTCCTCCCTCACTGTGGGGGTTCTCCTGCCTGAACCTACCTGGTCTGCAGCATCAGCCAAATGCCACCCGCTGCTCTTGACTCTCTGGGTCTCATGCTCTCTATTCTCCCAAAATAGAATTTGGGAACCAGCCCTGGGTGTGCCTTCAGGTATTGCTGCAAGCTGAAATTCAGCTGTGAGTTTTACCTACTTGGACTTTGTTTCTTACAAATATACATTGCCAAAGGATTGACATTCATATGTATTTTCTGTTTTTCTAATGCATTTTCAAAAATAAGCACACTCATTTGTTCTTTAATAAGTAGACACAAACTAGCTCATTGATACTTCTATGTATAAAAAAATTAGTTGGAAATGAAATAAACTTGTTTTTAGTCAGGCTGGAAAAGTATACTCCAGGGAATTTCTATATTACTATGTTTTACTAGTTACTACTAGTCAGATAATAAAAGCTTTTAACTAACAAGCACCTTTCTTGTGTAGTGACTAATCATTGGTTAATGCTTCTCTCCGATGAACAATATTGAAAATGTTATTTTACATGCAGTGGCAGTTATATACTTGTAATTATTTTAATGTATAGCATAAAGATTTTTTTTTTGATTCAATATAGCAGCAAGCATCTGGGTGAAAGCTTCACATGAAGTATTTGAGTTCTACATTTCCAGTTCTCCTTATGTTCGACACCTCATGCAGCAAACATCCAGATGTGACACTGACGATTTCACTTTTAACCAGATCTTCTATTATCTACTAGACCTATTTCAAATAAAAATATATATGCATATATTGTTTTTATTTTTCTTAATACACAACCTACCTTCAACCTTTAGAGTTTCAATTACTCAACTCGGCACTCAACAGGAAACCCACTTGCTTTGATTCTGTGTTCTTTATTTATTCACGTGATTATTTTTAATCCCTCATTCTTGTCTCACTGGATCTTTTCTTTTTTAATCATGATAATGATTCTTACCAGCAGATGGTGGAAAATCTTCTCTGTTCTGTGTTGCAAATATATTGACATGGAAAGATGGCTGCTACTTAAAACTTTAGCTTATTTAATTTCAGAACCCATTTCTTCACATGTTGAGGCTTCAAATAAAATATTTATTAGGAATCTACTTAGTTTAATGTCCTGTGACAAAAATGGACAAACTTCTAGAATTGTGTGGCACCCTACTCTCCATCACTGAATTGAAAAGGCAGCCATATGTTTAATTGACAATATAAAATGTCTTAGGATAATTACTCTTTGGTTGCAAAGACTAAAATCAATTCAGATTGACCTAAGTATGATGATTTTTTTAGAAGGATTTACTAAAATGTCAACAAAACACAGAGCAGAAATTCCAGCTGTGTCCAGTGAAGACTGATGCTCTCTCTCCCTCTCCTTCCAAGTCTTCTCTCTAGACGTACAAGATTCCTGGTGACTTGCGTGTTTCTTATCAAATCTGCTCCAGTGTGAGTTCTTCAAAATGACTTTCCCGAGTCTCTAAGCTATTATGTCTCTATTGGCAGCTTTTATTCGTGTTTCTGTCCATTACATGAATTTATTTTCAGATGGCATTAAAATGCAATTAATAAATTGTATTTCTCAAAGAGATGATCTGAAAAGCTCAGTGCATTCTGTGGGTTAATTCCAGTCTCCGTCAGTTTCCACCTCGGAACAGTCAAGACCAGAGGATTGGCTTTATCTAGTACAAATAAAACAGGACTCCGAGAATGTGTGGAATAAAATAACTTTCTAAGGAGAGAGCATGATTGGACAGTCAATTAAAGATTGGATTCCCCTCCACAGAGGAAAATTACTGAAATATTTTGTTCCATAGCAACAAACAACAAAGCAACCTTATAGACCAAAGAGCCCAAACTCCCATTTTACATGTAAGGAAAAGAACCTGCAAGAGAAAATAACTATAGATCAACTTTGTTACATGTTTTGCTTAATATTACACTATGTAAGGATTAAACATAATGTGAAATATGTTAAATATATTCAAATAATATTTTGAATATAATGACAAACATCTCTGATAACATACATAAGTTTTATTCTTCTGTTCTGCAAGATTTTATTTTGAAAATAGAATTGTTCATTTTTTACAATCTAAAGAGCTAATCCATACAATTATCAAGCATTTAACTGTGACGCTTAATATTTTCATAATTCTCTACTATTTTCACACATAACCTTTATTAAACATGCATTAGGTCAGGATGAAAAAATATGTACATTGGATAGACATGCCAAAATGGCGGTAGAGAGAACAGAAGCTACACAGACCATTTCCCAGAACCAAACTGGAATTACAATTATAACACAGACAAATCAACAGGAAAAAGCAACAGAAAAGCAGCTTGCAAGGACCATATAACCAGGAACATTGACTCAATCCTGCTAGGATTGCAAAGGCGTGACACAGGGGATGGGAGCCCACGGGCGGCAGCTCGGCAACCTTAACTGGTAGCAGTGCCCTTGGGATACACTCCCAAGTGGCTCCACAGCGCAGAGCCGGGACAGAGGCTAAAAAGTTACAGTCACTCACCTTGGGCTCCGGCACAGGGAGGGCAGACTGGACTGGAACTGTGTGGGGATACTCGGGATTTGGAGGGTGCTCAGAGCTTTTGCTGAGTTGCTGCCACACAGGACAGTGGCTATGTTGCTCCTTCCCAGGGCTCTGGGAAGAGGCAACAGCCCCTCCCTCAGAGATCCAACCCCCCACCCCCACCCCATGGGCAACTGAAATGATAATTGAGGCTTATTAACAACCAGCATCTGCCCCACCCTCGGGAAATCCCCTAATGCTGAGAACCTGAGGGAGTTTTTCAATCAACTGACAACCCAAAATGCTTCAAGTAACCTGGACTACTAGCCTCCAGGCAGAAAGCTAGAGGATAACAGTATCTTTCCTGGGCTAGCAACTTTAACCAGAAAAGTAAGACTAGACAGTGGTGTTTAACGTGGGTCCTCCCTTGCTCATCTAAATCCAGGAGAGGGAGCCACAAAAAGCACAACACCAACACCCACACCAACCTGACAGGCTCCAAAGCCCATGGTGATGGCCAAAATGGTGAAACACAGAAACAGAAGCCAAATGAAAGAGCAAGAGACCTCCACCGAAGAAATCAATGTGGAGCAGTTAGGCAAGTTATCAGAGCAAGAATTCAGAGCCATCATCTTGAGGAAGCTGAACAGCATGAGTAAGGACATAGAGACACTGAAAATAAGCCAATTGGAAATTAAAAACCAACAAGAAGAGATCAAAAATTACATATCAGAAATGAAAAACATATTGGAAGGTCTAAAAAACAGAGTAGAGGAAGCTGAGGACTGGATCAGTGAATTAGAAGATGGGGTAGAAAAAAATCAACCAATCAGATAACCAAAATGAAAATAAAAACAATTAAAAAACAGAAAGACAGCTTAAGAGAACTGTGGGACAACTGGAAACGTAATAATATTCGCATAATAGGGGTCCCCGAAAAAGAAGAAAATGAGCAAGAGTTAGAGAATATATTCAAAGAAATAGTGACAGAAAACTTCCCTAATTTGGTGAAGAAAGAAGGCATTTAAGTTCAATAAGCATAACGAGCCCCAAGTAAGAAGAATCCAAACAGGCCCACACCAAAACACATAGTAATTAAAATGCGAAACATTAAAGACAAAGAGAGAATCCTAAAAGCAGCAAGAGATAAGCAACAGGTTACCATAAGGCTCTCAGCTGACTTCTCACAAGAAACACTACAAGCCAGAAGGGAATGGCATGAAGTAATTATGGTCATGAAAAACAAGGATCTGAATTCAAGACTACTCTATACAGCAAGGCCATCTTTCAAAATAGAAGGTCAAGTAAAGAGCTTCCCGGACAAGAAAAAAAGATAAAGGAATACATTAGCACCAAACCAGCACTGCAAGAAATGTTAAAAGGAATACTGAAAATAGTAGAAGAAATAGGAAGAAAAATATAACCACACTAAACAAAAATGGCAATGAACAAGTACATATCAATAATCACCTTAAATGTAAATGGACTGAATGCTCCCATAAAAATACACAGAGTAGCTGATTGGATAAGAAAGCATGACTCATCAATATGTTGTTTACAAGAGACCCACCTCACAACAAAAGACTCACATGGGTTGAAAGTGAAGGGATAGAAAAAAATTTTCCAAGCAAATGGAAAGAAAAAAAAATAAAAATAAAAAAAAAAAGCTGGTGTAGCAATACTCATATCTATAAAATAGATTTCAAAATGAAGGCCAGAACTAGAGACCAGAAAGCCACTACATAATATTGAAAGGATCTATCCAACAGGAATATATAACCTTGATAAACATATATGCACCCAATATAGGAGCACCAAAATATATTAAAAATCTTCTGGAGGACTTCCAAGGAGAAATCGACAGAAATACAATCATAGCAGGGGACTTCAACACCCCGTTGACACCAGTGGATAAATCCTCTAGACAAAAAATTAGCAAAGAAACAAAGACTCTAAATGAAGCACTAGACCAAAACGATTTAATAGATGTCTACAGAGAATTATACCCCAAAACTACAGAATTCACATTCTTCTACAGTGCACATAGGACATTCTCAAAGATGGACCACAGATAAGACACAAACTAAATCTCTACAAGTTCAAGAAGATTGAAATCATATCAAGCATCTTCTCAGATCACAATGGCATGAAATTAGAAATCAATTGCAACAAGAACATGCAAAGCCCTGGCCAGTTTGGCTCAGCAGTTAGAGCGTCGGCCTGCGGTCCTGAGAGACCCGGGTTCGGTTCCCGCTAGGGGCACGTACTTTGGTTGCAGTTTGTCCCCGGCCCTGGTTGGTTGTGCGGGTGGCAGCCACTCGATGTGTCCCTTCACGTCGATGTTTCTCACTCTCTCTCCCTTCCCCTCTCTCCCTCCCACTCTATCTGTACAAAAAATGGAAAAATATCCTCGGGTGAGGATAAAAAAAAAAAAAAAAAAAAAGAACATGCAAAGACATTTCAACACATGGAGGCTAAATAGCATTTTATTAAACAATGAATGGGTTACTGAGGAGATCCAAGAAGTAATTAAAAACATCCTAGAAACCGATTGAAATGAACACACAACAACACAAAATCTGTGGGATGCAGCGAAAGCAGTTCTGAGAGGGAAATTCATAGCATTACAGGCCTACCTCAAAAAACAAGAAAAATTTCTAATTGACTGCCTAACCTCACAACTTAAACAATTAGAAAGCAAACAAAAAGAAAACCCATGAAGGAAGGAAATAGTAAAGATCAGAGCAGAAATAAATGACATAGAGACCAAAAAAACAATTCAAAGGATCGATAAAACAAAGAACTGGTTTTTCGAAAAGATAAACAAGATTTTTTTTTTTTTATCCTCACCCAAGGACATTCTTTCTATTTTTTGTTCAGATAGAGTTTGGGAGGGAGAGAGAGAGAGAGAAACATCGACGTGAAAGGGACACATCGAGTGGTTGCCACCCACATGACCCAACCAGGGCTGGGGACAAACTGCAACAGAGGTACATGCCCTTAGCGGGAACTGAACCCGGGTCTCTCAGGACCGCAGGCCGACGCTCTAACCGCTGAGCCAAACCGGCCAGGGCCGATAAACACGATTGATGGACCCTTAGCTAGACTCACCAAGAAACAAAGAGAGAGAACCCAAATACACAAAATCAGAAATGAAGGAGGAGAAGTAACAACCGATACCACAGAAATAAAAAAAGATCGTTAACAGCTATTATGAACAACTATATGGCAACAAATTCAACAATCTAAGTGAAATGGACAAATTTCTAAAACACATAGTCTCCCAAAACTGGACCAGGAAGAGATACAAAACTTAAACAGACCAATAACAACTAAGGAAACTGAAGATGTAATCAAGACTCTCCCAGAAAACAAAAGCCCAGGCCCCGATGGTTTCAGGGAGGAGTTTACCGAACATTCAAAGAAGAACTAACACCCAATCTCCTCAAACTATTTCAAAAAATTCAAGAAGAAGGAAGACTGCCAAACTTGTTTCATGAGGCCAACATAATTCTAATTCCAAAACCAGAAAAAGACATTACAAAGAAAGAAAACTAAAGACCAATATCCCTGATGAACATAGATGCCAAAATCCTGAACAAAATACTAGCAAATCGGATCCAGCAATACATCAAAAAAATTATTCACCATGACCAAGTGGGATTTATCCCAGGGATGCAAGGCTGGTACAATATCCGCAAATCAATAAATGTGATACACCACATAAACAAAATGAAAGATAAAAAATTATATGATCATATCAATAGATGCTGAAAAAGCATTAGACAAAATCCAGCATCTATTTTTGATAAAATCACTCAGCAATGTGGGAATAGAGGGATCATATCCGGACATAATAAAGGCCATATATGAAAGACCTACAGCCAACATTATACTCAATGGACAGAAACTAAAAACATTTCCCTTAAGAACAGGAACAAGACAAAGATGTGCACTTTCGCCACTCCTATTTAACATAAGAAGTCATAGCCACAGCAATCAGACGTGAAGAAAAAATAAAAGGGTTCCAAATTGGAAAGGAGAAAGTGAAACTGTCATTATTTGCAGATGACATGATATTATACATGGAAAACCCTAAAGACTCATCAAAAATTTAGTAGACTTAATGAATGCATTTGGCAAAGTAGCAGGATAGAATATTAATGTCACGAAATAGAAGGCATTTGTATACACCAATAATGAACCCACAGAAAGAGAAACTGAAAAAACAATCCCATTTACCATCGTGGCAAAAAAATTAATATACTTAGGAATAAACTTAACCAAAGAAGTAAAGGATCTATTTCCAGAAAATTATAGGACATTGAAAAAAGAAATAGAGGAAGATATAAAAAAGTGGAAGCACATACCTTTTTCATGGATTGGAAGAATTAGCATCATTAAATTATCCATACTACCCAAAGCAATCTATAGATTCAATGTAATCCCCATTGAAATACCCACGACATATTTCACAGAACTAGAAAAACTTCAAAAGTTCATATAGAACCAAAAAAGGCCCGAATAGCCACAGTAATTTTGAAAAAGAAGGACAAAGTAGGTGAGATCACAATACCAGATATCAGGTTATACTATAAATCCACTTTAATCAAAATTGCCTGGTACTGGCACAAGAACAGGCATATAGACCAGTGGAACAGAACTGAGAACCCAGAAATGGACCCAAGGCAATATGCTCAATTAATATTTGACAAAGGTGGCAAGAGCATACAGTGGAGTAAAGACAGCCTCTTTAATAAATGGTGTTGGGAAAATTGGACAGCTTCGTGCAAAAAAATGAAACTAGACCATAAACTTAGTCCATACACAAAAATAAACTCAAAATGCTTAAAAGACTGAAATATGACAGATGAATCCATAAAAATTCTAGAAGAAAATGTAGGCATCAAAATTTCAGATATGATACACAGCAGAATTTTCACTAATACATCACCTAAGGCAACAGAAACAAAGGAGAAAATGAACACATGGGACTACATCAAACTCAAAAGCTTCTGCACAGCAAAAGAAACAATAATTAAAATGGAAAGGCAACCTACTGTATGGGAGAACATCATTGTCAATGATACATCAGATGAGGGGTTAATTTCCAAAATATATAGAGTACTCATACAAGTCAACAAAAGGAAGACAAAGAACCAATTAAAAAATGGGCAGAGGAGCTAATAGACACCTCTCCAAACAGGACAGACAAATGGCCAAGAGACATATGAAGAAATGCTCAACATCATTAATCATCACAGAGATGCAAATTAAAACAACAATGAGGTATCAACTCATACCTGTCAGAATGGCCGCCATCAACAGATCATCAAACAACAAGTGTTGGTGAGGGTGTGGAGAAAAGGGGACTCTAATACACTGCTGGTGGGAATGCAGACTGGTTTAGCCATTATGGAAAACACTATGGTGTTACCTCAAATAATTAGAAACTGAACTGCCATTTGACCCAGTGATCCCACTTCTAGAAATATACCCTACGAAGACTGAAATACCAATGAGGAAGAATATATGTACCCCTATTTTCATAGTAGCACTATTTACAATAGCTAAGATCTGGAAACAGCTCAAGTGTCCATCAGTAGACGAATGGATCAAAAAGCAGTGGTACATATACACAATGGAGTACTATGCAACTGTAAGAAAGAAAGATCTCTTATCCTTTGAGACGACATGGAGGAACCTGGAAAGTATTATCCTAAGTGAAGTAAGCCAAGCAGAAAAGACAATTACCACATAATCTCACTTATATACAGAATATAATGAACATAACAGTTTGAGAAATACGGTAGACCCAGAAACATGAAAGTAGGACACAGACTGAAATCCCTCAGAAGAGGGGTGGGGGTGTGGGAAGAGATAAATCACAGAACTTATATGCGTGTATGCATAACCAATGGACATCTACAACAAAGCCGGGGACAGGGCAGGGGTGATCGGGAGGAAGGTGCCAATGGGGTAAAATGGAGGAAACATCTGTAACAAAAAAAAAATTTAAAAATTAAAAATAAATAAATAAATAAAAATAAAATAAAATAAAATAAATAAAAGAATATGCATAACAGTCTGAAGAATGGGGTAGTCCCAGAGACGTGGAAGCGGGGTACAGACTGACAATCCCCTACAGAGGGGTTCGGGGGGGGAGAGATAAACCACAGAACTTATATGCATGTATGCATGAACATTGGACATGGACAACAATCTGGGGAAAGGGCAGGGAGAAAGGGGGAGGGGGGAATCAGTGGGGGAAAAAGGAGAAACATATGTAACAAAAATTAAATAATAAAAAATAAATAAAAAAAGGCTATGCAATAAAAAATTAAAAAATAAATCGGTCAGGCATATAAAATAAAAAAAATATATATATATATATGTATACATTGGCCTCTGACACCAAGGGTTGGGCCTTGCTACTGTATGACTTTGAGCAACAAATACTTCTCTAAGTTTTAGTTACATCATACATAAAGGATACTGTTTCATGGCTTGTTTATATAGGCTGTACTCTAATGTCTCCCCTTCAAAATGTTCATCATAAAATATGTGTATTGTATGTATTCAATAGAATATTTGAAAGTGTGTCCCTAGTGATTCAATACCATCTAGTTGCCCAAGGCTAGTATCTTAGTAGACAGTGTGTATTGAAGAGTAGGAGTCATTATGAACCCCATTTGAACAACAGAAAATCAAGACTCAGATGGTTCAGTAATATGTCCCAGAAAAAAATAAATCATGATATGATAAAACATGAACTGAAATGCAGATTCGACCACGCCAAAGACGGTCATTTGTTATCTGCTCTGCACTTGTTAAAGCTTCTTAAGCATATTTTATCTTTCTTATTCCACACTGAGAAGAGAATGCATCTAATGTCAGGTAGAGGACAAAGAAAACATATTTGCTAGTTTTGTGGGTGAAAATAACCCCAGAGAGTCAACCAGAACAATGTTGTTTGTATATGTTGACTGAGTCTCTTTCTATTGATTTATAGGAGAAATCTATCTTGTGGCAAAGGGAACACATTTTATCTCCATTGTATATATTTTTAAATGTCATAAGATTTTAACTAAATAGAGGCAAAGAAAAAAAAAATTATCTTCACCAAGCCAAACTGAAAAAGCAATAATTAAAGTATATACTTGGAATTGCTAGGCTTCATCATTCTGACATGGAGTTTTAAGACACATAAATTAATAATTAGATGCCAAACTGCCCAATGAAACCTGATGTTCATTTCTTTAAAAACCACTTACACTAACATAATCAGAGAGTCATTTCTGAATCTAAGAGATTATAAATTACATCACGTAACAAGAGATGAGGAGAAAGAACCATGATGTTTGAGGACAATATGCTTTTCTTAGGATTTTGTTTTAATTTTTTGATGACAAGCATGTTCTTCTTTCCATTCATGTTAGAAAACTGGTGCTGATTTCTTACATTTACATGTTTAGAATCTATAGGGATGTCTTCCTAACATAATCAAAAGTGGTTAAGAATAGCGAGCAATCTGTTCCTTCAGAGTGCTAAATTGATAATCTTTCCTCAACGATCTTCAGAGAACTTGGCACATATAAGTGTATAGAAAAACCAGTGATCCAGGCCGTGTGGCTCAGCGGTCAGTGCAGACTGGCCAGTGGTCATCCAGGAGGTTGCCAGCTCCATTCTGATCCCCCTGGGGGGGGGGGCTGCAGGAGGCAGCCAATCACTGTTCTCTCTCATCAATGTTTCTATCTCTCTCTCCCTCTTCCTTCTTTTCTCTCTAAAAGCAATAAAGAAAAAGAAAAAAAAATTGTTTTAAAGAAAAAAACCACGGGTGACCAGTTAACTTCTGACAAGCCTGAAAGGCCTTGAGATAGGCCTTGCCAAATAGAAGCGAATGAGGCCCAGGACCGTCTGAGACGCAGAGGACCTGCAGGGACAGAAGGGAAACACGGCGTTCCGCTGGAAGTCTGGGCCAGGAGTGAAGGTCAACCAAGGGCAGAAATGGAGCAATGAACGATGAGGTAGGGGCGGTGAGCAACCTGCCAGGCAAGCAGGCGACAAACAGTTCAGTGCAGAGAATGTAAATCGGAAGATCAAAGTACAGTTTCCCTTTCACATCAGACCGAGTGGCTGACACGCACGGGGTGGTCATAGCTGGTAGAACTGCTACAGGAAAAGAAGCACCATGAGATGCATGTATTTGCTAATTATATGCCCATTATGAATGCTGAGAGGGACATCACAATCTCTCTTCATTGTGCACGTGTGTCCTTGAAGCTGCCAGGGATGGGGAGTCAGTGTGTTAGGATCACTATTAGTGGCTTCTGGCTTTTTGTAATTATCAGCAGTTCTGCAAGGTATTATTATACCCTTTTGTGAAAAAGATACTAAGTTTTAAAAATAGACAATTTAGTGAGAAAGTTAAAATCATTGGGCTATAGCATCAGCTATTTGTATTTGCCCCCAAATAGCTCCAATTTATATGCACGTATGCGTAACCAATGGACATAGACAACAATGCTGGGGTAGGGGGCAGGATCGGGAGGAGGGTGTCAATGGGGCAAAAAGGAGAAACATCAGTAACAAAAATAAATTAATAAAATAAAATCTTAACCATTTCATAAAATATTTAAATGAAAGAAAATAGACAATTTAATGACAATATTCAAATTATTGAGTTATGAGCATTAACTGTTTTTATTTGCCCCCAAATTTAACTGCATTATGTGAAACATTTATTCATTTTATTTGTGTTTTTATAGATTTTAGAGAGAAATGAAGGGAGAAGGAGCGAGAGAGAGTCATTGATGATAGAGAAACACATCAATTGGTTGCCTCCCAGCTTTTCTCCAGACTCCAAAATCAGACACGCTGACAGCCTCGTGCCTCAGAATATTTATGTAAGGAATGACCTTGGACCCACCAGAGTCACAAACGTGTCCAACTTCCATTTCAGAACTCTAGTTCCAGAAATTGTCACTCCGAAGGTCTCAAAAGGAGAAATAATATGTAAAATGTGAATACCTGTCTTAGAATGGTTGCTTACCAAAATTTTTTTCAAAGCATATTTCAACATTATGTAGAAATAATAATTTACATGTAAAATATCACATTGGAGTATGTGAGATCAGTGTGGTCTGGAGGCAGTAGACTCATTGATTTTAGAAGGTGGAATTTATGTTGAACTTTGAAAGATAGGCTCGTATGTAGATAACAAGAATAAAGGAAAAGGGATTGGTGAATAGAGGTGAATATTTTGGGGAAGATACCAGATGAGTAAGTGCCCACGGAGTTTATAGGAGAAAAACATGATACCTCTGGCCAGAGAGTCTTTTAAAAGTTATTATTAAGAATGCTGTCAATTTATTGACATTAATTTTGTATCCCGCTACTTTGCCAAATTTATTTATTAAGTCTAGTAAATTTTTGATGGAGTCTTTGGGGTTTTCTACATATAGTATCATAGCATCTGCAAATAATGACAGTTTTACTTCCTCCTTTCCAATTTGGATCTTTTTTATTTTTCCTTCCTGTCTGATTGCTGTGGCTAAGACTTCCAGTACTGTGTTAAATAAGAGTGGCGAAAGTGTGCATGCTTGTCTTCTTCCTCTTCTTAAGGGAAAGCTTTTAGTTTCTGCCCATTGAATATGATGTTGGCTGTTGGTCATTAATATAGGGCCTTTATTATGTTGAGATATGATCCCTCTATTCCCAGATTGCTTAGGATTTTTGTCAGAAATGGGTGCTGGATTTTCTCAAATGTTTTTTCAGAGTTTATTGATATGATCATATGATTTTTATATTTCATTTTGTTTATGTGGTGTATCACATAAACAAAATTAAAATTAAATGAAAGAAAATAGACAATTTAATGAAATGGACCACTTTTGCCACTCTTATTTAACATAGTACTTGAAGTCTTAGCCATAGCAAGTAGACATGAAGAAAAAATAAAGGGGATCCAAATAGGAAAAGAGGAAGTGAAACTGTTATCATTTGCAGATGACATGATATTGTATTTAGAAAATTCTAAAGACTCCATCAAAAATCTACTAGACTTAATAAATGAATTTAGCAAAATATCAGGATACAAAATTAATGTCAAGAAATCGATGGCATTCTTGTACACCAATGATGAACTCACAGAAAGAGAAACTAAAAAGACGATTCCATTTATTATCATAGCAAAAAAATTAAGATACCTAAAAATAAACTTAACCAAAGAAATAAAGGACCTATTTGCAGAAAACTACAGGTCATTGAAAAAAGAAATAGAGGAAGATGTAAAAAAGTGGAAGCACATACCTTGTTCATGGATTGGAAGAATTAACATCATTAAAATGTCCATACTACCCAAAGCAATATATAGGTTCAATGCCATCCCCATCAAAATACCAATGACATGCTTCACAGAACTAAAACAAATACATCAAAAGTTCATATGGAACCAAAAAAGACCCCAAATAGCCACAACAATCTTGAAAAAGCAGAACAAAGATGGAGGGATCACATTATCAGATTTCAGGTTATACTACAAAGCCACTGTAATCAAAACAGCCTGGTACTGGCACAAGAACAGGCAGATAGAATGGAACAGAATAGAGAACACAGAAATGGACCCAAGACAATATGCTCAATTAATATTTGACAAAAGTAGCAAGAGCATACAGTGGAGTAAAGACAGCCTCTTTAATAAAAGTGTTGGGAAAATTGAACAGCTACATAAAAAAAAAAAAAAAAAAAAAAATGAAACTAGACCATCAACTTACACCATACACAAGAATAAACTCAAAATGGATAAAAGACTTAAATGTGACAGATAAATCCATAAAAATTCTAGAAGAAAATGTACGCAACAAAATTTTAGACTTCATATGCAACAAAATTTTCACTGATACATCACCTAAGGCAATAGAAACAAAGGAGAAAATGAACACATGAGATTACATCAAATTCAAAAGCTTCTACACAGCAAAAGACACAACCACCGAAATGGAAAAGTAACACACTCTATGGGGAACATAATTGCCAATGATACATCAGATAAGAGGTTAATTTCCAAAATATATAGAGTGCTCATACAAGTCAACAAAAGGAAAACAAAGAACCTAATTTAAAAATGAGCAGAGGAACTAAATAGACACCTCTCCAATCCGGACATACAAATGGTTAAGAGACATATGAAGGAATGCTCAACATCACTAATCATCACGGAGGTGCAAATTAAAACAACAATGAGATATCACCTCACACATGTCAGAATGGCCACCATCAACAAATCATCAAACAAGTGTTGGCGAGGGTGTGGAGAAAAGGGGACTCTAGTACACTGCTGGTGGGAATGCAGACTGGTGCAGCCACTATGGCAAACAATATGGTGTTACCTCAAAAAATTAAAAATTGAACTTCCATTTGACCCAGTGATCCTGCTTCTAGGAATATACCCTAAGAAGCCTGAAACACCAATCAGAAAGAATATATGTACCCCCATGTTCATAGCAGCACTATTTACAATAGCTAAGATCTGGAAACAGCCCAAGTGTCAATCAGTAGACAAATGGATAAAACAGCTATGGTGCATATACACAATGGAGTACTACGCACCTGTAAGAAAGAAAGATCTCTTATCCTTTGAGACGACATGGAGGGACCTGGAAAGTATTATCCTAAGCAAAACAAGCCAAACAGAGAAAGACAAGTATCCTATGATCTCACTTATTTGTGGAATATAATGAACATAACTGTCTGAGGAATGGGGTAGTCCCAGAGACGTGGAAGTGAGGTACAGACTGACAATGCCCAACAGATGGGGTGAGGGGAGAGACAAACCACAGAACTTATGTGCATGTATGCTTGGGCAATGGACATGGACAACAAAGCCTGGGACAAGGTGGGGAGCGTGGGGGAGTGGGGAATCAGTGGGGGGAAAAGGAGAAACATCTGTAACAAAAATAAGTATATTAATTTTAAAAATAAAATAAAAAACAATAAAAATAAACTTTGGCTGGGTAAAATTAAAAAAAATAATTTAAAAAATAAAAGTGATTATTAAGTCATGGTCCTTATTAAAAATAGACTAGAAAGAGAAGAGTAAATAATACCTTTCAGAAAGGTGCTCCCATTTATTTCCATTAAAGACTTAAAAACCATCAAGCACTTAAGAAAGCATTTGACCTGATCAAGGACAATTGTCAGCTATTACTTCTGAAGATTTAATTAAATATGAAATTGAACTCTGTGCATTCTTATTCTAATAACATGCTATTTGTTAGAATTAACTTTATAATACAGTTATCATTCATTGTTTATTTATAGGATCTTTATTTCATGACTTAAAATCAAAATACCATAGAAGTCAAGGTGGGCACAATTTCAGCTGATATGATACTGTGGCTTGGTTTAAGTAAAATATACAAAAACCTGAGCAGCCTGGCCAATGCTCAGTGGTTAAGCATTGGCCCAGGCACCAAGCAGTCACGGGTTAGATTCCCGGTGAGGGCACATGCCCAGGTTGTGGGACTGATCCCCAGTGGAGGGCATGCAGGAGGCGGCCAATTGATGTTCTCTCTCATCAATATTTTTATTTCTCTCTCTCTCTCTCTCCTTTCCTGTCTCTCTAAAATGAATAAAGAAAAAAATATATATAAAAAAAATTAAAATACAATAATAAAAACCCGAGCAATGATTTTATTTGGGTGGTCAAACTTGTTTTAATAGAGGTTTCTAGCATAAAAGATCAGGAGAAGAGAAGTCATTATCACCACCAGGGATAACCAGATTTCTTAAATGTCAGGGTTGACATGGCAACAAAACTTTCCAGCCTCAAGCCAACTTTGGAATTATTCTTGTATTTTAGCACTTTGCACCACCAGGGGCCAAGCTCTTGTCACTCCCAGTACAGATAATCCCTGCAGTAACCTTTTAATTAGCCTCCTCGCTTTCTCCTCTGTGTCTCAAACATTCTTCCTCAATACAGACATCAGAATTATCTTTTTTACTCTTAAATCATACTTTCTTCTCAAAGTCCTCCAGCAGCTTCCCAGCTCATTCAGAGAGAAGACTGAGCATTTACACATTCTCTGTTATTTGCTCCAGCCCCGACCAGCTCCCCCTGCTCCAGCTACACTGGCCTCTCAAAAGCAAACCCCTGTCTCAGGGCACCCGCTGTTTCCTCTGTCTGGAATGTTCTCCCAAGTATGTACACGCTCATGTCCTTAGATGGCATCAGTTAAGTAAGGCTCTGCTTACCTACGGTGTCAAAATGGCATGCTCCTCCCTTGAAACTCCTCAGCATCTGTACCCTGGGAGGTGGACTGCATTGTTGTCCGAGTTGTTCACTCCTTCCCTCAGTAGAATAATGCATCCATACCTTGGCCATGTGGTTTTAATGCCACACACTACAGTCGGGGTGTACCTCCTCCCACCCCCAGGTAATGGGGTGCTCGCCATGTGGCTTGCTTTGGCCAGTACACTGGGGGCCTAACCTAGAATGTGGCAGCTCCTTGCCGAGTTTTCATGAGCCTGTTATGTTTCTATAATACTCCGTGTGGAGAGCATGCTCTGGGAGGCCACTAGTACAAGTAGGCTGAGACAGATTTGGGACAGATATGAACCTGCAAATCAACCCGAAGTGACTTATTACAGATAATTATAGGCTTGTGAGCAAGAGAAATCAATGCTGGTTATTGTAAGCCAGTGACACTTGAAGATACTTTGGGGCCTTATCATAGCAATGATAACTGATTATTTACCGTGGCTATTTATTCCAGAGAAATTAACAACCTGTGACTGCTTTGCATAGTTACCTTTCTCTGTCTTCTTCCTCTGTTTCTGGCTACTGCATTGTCGCTAACACCTATAACCGCACATAGGACCTAACAGACAATAAATATTCGCTGAATCAATCAATCAGTCAATGGAGAATAAGCACGTGCCATTTGAGAAAGACCAGGGGAATTTCAACAGCACCACCACTTTGGGACTCTAAAAACAACTCTTGCACATGAGACATTTGTCATTAGCAAATAATATGAACAGTGTGCATCCTAATGGTACCCCTGAGCTTTCTCCACCCCTGAGGACCGCCTGTCCAGAGGAAGTTCAATGCCCCCACCTCATGGAACCCATAGTTATTTTTTCTTATTACTAACTATTGTTCCCCAAAGACAGTCCACACAGTTTTTGAAACCCACATGGATAAGGTGTGGTGAGGCTCTGGGGTGAAGATGAGAATAGTGTGGGGTCAGCCTGGCTGGTGTGGCTCAGTGGTTGAGCATTGACCCAGGCACCAAGAGGTCTCGGTTCAATTCTTGGTCAGGGCACATGCCCAGGTTGTGGGCCCAGTCCCCAATGTGGGTCATGTAGGAGGCAGCCAATTGATGTTCTCTCTCATCGATGTTCCCCCCTCAAAAAAAAATCAATTAAAAATTGAAAACAAAGAGAGAGAATAGTATGGGGTCATACATGATAAGGGTTGGAAATGTCATTCAGGTACATGAACAAAAACCTTTAAAATGTGTGTTAGTATCACAGATGCAACATGGGAAAACATATTACTTAAACTATCTGAATCAAATGTTCCTGGTGCGCCCTGGCCGGTTTGGCTCAGCGGTTAGAGTGTCGGTCTGTGGTCCAGAGAGACCAGAGTTTGGTTCCCGCTAGGGGCACGTACCTCGGTTGCAGATTGTCCCCGGCCCTGGTTGGGTCGTGTGGGAGGCAACCACTTGATGTGTCCCTTTCACATAGATGTTTCTCTCTCTCTCTCTCCCTCCCACTCTATCTGAACAAAATATGGAAAAATGTCCTCAGGTGAGGATAAAAAAAATAATAATATGTTCCTGGTGCTAAAGTGCCTGGTTCAAGAGGGCCCAGTGACAATGACCTTGGTTTAGAGAAAACTTGAGACCAGAACAAGAAAAGGATGTTACCCAGGTCATTCTGGCTGCCAGGGGGAGACTTGGCAATGAAACCTGCTCTCTGGGCTTCGGGCTCAGTTTTTCGGCATGAAGGAGAGAGCTCTAAGGGGCCCCCGGGTGTGGCTTTCAACCTCCAATGCGCAGTCGGGTTCTTCTGTCGGTTCTCACTCTGGCCCTCCATGCTGACTTCATTCCTGCCAGAGCTAGCTAGGCAACAGTATCTGAGTACATTTAACAGGGCAGGTGCTTTGCATACATTGTTATGTTATATGTGTGACAATTCATGAGCATTTGATAGTATTACTCTATTTTGCAGATGAAGAAAGACTCTGGTTGTGAGAGTTGTGTAAATTCACCAGGCCAACGGACTCTAGCTAATCGACGGAAAAGGCTGAATTCGAGCCCAGCTCTGCTTGGTGTATTATTTTACCATCGTTTTAGTAATCCATGCTGCCACCCAGTTGGCATGCCTCAGAGTGCCCCGTCTTGTGTGTCTGCCTGACTTCCCCCAGTGGAAGTGCTTGGGATACCCAGGCGCTAGGCTTCCCTACGCAGGACTCTGCTCACTCGTGCGATATCCAGCCGGCTGTACTTAGAGCCCCTGTGGGGAGAGAATACTGGCAGTTGCCACTGCTGTTCTGGTCACTGGCGCATAACTTCACTGCAGACCGGACGCTGCAGCTTCTCCTGGAACCGGGCCCACCCGGTGCCATGGCCCTGGAGTCATCTGCAGATAGATGGCTTTGGGCACACTCTGTGTGTCCTGATTCTCAAGAAAACCTGGGTCTGTTTCTGCTTCCTCTTGTCAGGTGCTACGCAAGCTTAGTATTACTGCTTGGTCTCTTCGAAGATGCGCTGTAGGGAAATGTCTGTTCTCCAGTGTCTCCGGGATTGAGGTAATGGAACAGTTACAGAACGGAAGGTTATTGGCAGAGGTGGGCGAAGGAGTGGGAACGCTCCGCCCCAAATGCAGGCGATAAGGGTGTGCATTGTGCATAAATAATTTTTAAAAATCGTACTGTTGACTTAAAGTTAGCCTGGTTTTTATTATCAGCATGCTTCATCTATTATAAATAATTTCAGGGATAAAAGATTCTTTTAAAATGTATGTACTTGATGTAATTTCTAAACAGTTGTTGGAATTATTGTTGTTTCAATATTATATATGTGTGTCTGATGAGCAGATTTTTATACTTCTCTTCTAATAAACATTAAATTCTACCTGGGAGTTGATTTAAGTTACACAGTCAGCCCCTGACACATACAGACTCCACTACAGCTGTTTGTTTTCAGAGTAAATTTATAAGAATCTGGAGTTGCCCGGCTGGTGTGGCTCATTGGTTAAGTGTCGACCCTGCACCAAGAGGTCGCAGATTTGATTCCCGGTCAGGGCACATGCCCAGGTTGTGGGCTGATCCCCAGTGTGGGGCATGCAGGAGGCAGCCAATCGATGTTCTCTCTCATCGATGTTTCTATCTCTCTTTCCCTCTTTCCTTCTCTCTTTAAAATCAATAAAGAAGAAAAGTTTTAAAATAAATAAATAGAGAACATTCTGAAGTCATTTGAGCTCACTCTGCACATAATTCACTCAGCGTATAGTACAGGTCTTCAGTGCTTGTGGTGCTGCATACTTTCGTGTTTAAACAGTAGAGCAGAAATAAATGAGAGAGCCAGGAACTGTGGAGA
Source organism: Molossus molossus (assembly GCF_014108415.1). Lineage (NCBI taxonomy): Eukaryota > Metazoa > Chordata > Mammalia > Chiroptera > Molossidae > Molossus > Molossus molossus. The sequence goes on along the minus strand of NW_023425346.1, from coordinate 2,952,059 downwards.
GGAAGTAGAACTTACCTTTACCTGACTGTCATTCTGTCATTCATAGTGATCATTTCAAATTTCTGTGCATTGTGTGTGTTTGTTTTTATCTCCCTTCACCTTTTCCATTTCTTCCCCTTCCCCTTCCCTCTGGCTACCATCATTTCTTTCTCTGTTTCTATAAGTCTGTTTAGTTTCTTCATTTGTTTTGTTTTGCTTAGATTCCACATATCAGTGAATTTATATAGTATTGTCTTTCTCTGTCTGTCTTATTTCTTTTAGCATAATACCCTCTAGGTCAATCCATGTTGCTGCAAATGGTAAGGTTTAATTCTTTTATTATTTCTGAATAATATTACCATATATATAACATATAGTAATAAATTTATAGTAATAAATAACACCATATATATACGGCACATCTGTATCTGTTCATCCATTGTTGAACCCCTGGGTTGCTTCTGTATCGTGACTATTGTAAATAACGTTGAAATAAACAGAGCTGGATATATCTTTTCAAATATCTGTTTGTTTTCTTCAGATAAATACACAGAAGTGGAGTTGCTAGGTCAGATAGCAGTTCTATTTTTGGCAATTTGAGGAATTTTCACAGTGACTCTGTGGCGGCTGCACCGACTGACATCCTCCTGCAGTGCACAGGGCTCTCTCTCTTCTCTGTGTCTTCCCCAGCACCTGGTCGTGGCAACAGCTGCTCTTCCAGGTGCTAGGTGGCAGCTGCCTGCTTTCCGATCTGCACTTCCTTGAGGGCTAATAATGCCAGGCGTCTTTTCATGAGCCGTTGGCGAGCTGCGTGGCATCTTTGGAGAAATGTCTATTCATGTCCTCTGCCCATTTTGTAATTAATCAAACTGAGTTTTTTGTTTGTTTGCTTTTTTGGTATTGAGTTCTGTGAGTTCCTTATGTATTTTTAATATTAGCTCCTTATCAAATAAGTTATTTGTAAATATTGTCTCCCATTCAGTAGTTTGTCTTGTTTTGATTTTTTGTTACTGTGCAGAAGTTTTATTTATTTATTTATTTTTAATTTGATGTAGTAACACTTTTCTGCTTTGGTTTCCTCGCTCAAGGAGGCTTATCCACGAAGATGCTTCATTGGTCTGCATGCATCTGTCCAGTTTTAAAAATACCGTTTATTGAAAAGACTGCCACATCTGCATGCATAACCCTGCTTTTCTTGTCCTATTTCTGTTTAAAATGCAAAGCCTTGAAGCAGAATGCAAGTGTAACATTATTGTTGGGAAGTGGAAACTTTCATTTTTCATGCAATATTTTCCATGACTATTATCTTTATTGTCTCTTTAGTTGTTAGTTGTTTTAAAACTAAATAATGAGTCAAAAAGTGATCTTCACTGATAAATCAATAATTATTACTGAACATAGTGTCACTGTGTAGTAGTGACGGTTGTTAAAAACGACCCCCTGCAGGTATCGACTATGTCAAATACACCCTGGCAATCCTAACCAGGAAGCTGTGCTCATACATTTGCCCAGGCAGGTCTGTGTTTCTGCTCTCCTGGACCACCCATTGTCTCTGGCTCATTTAGTTCATGTTCTTTCCACCACAAGAGCCAAACCTTCTAGCTTGAGGACAGCTTTCTCTGTAGGTGTTCTGATTAAGCAGATAGAAAAGAACCAAGGTGTTTCCATAAATGCGTGTACATTGCACATCAGATTGGAAGAACTTTCCTGTCTTAGTGTCCCTAGTCCTCCTGCCCTGGAATTTTCCTAGTTTCTTATTATCCTATAATATATTCCACCCAGAGACTTCCATCCAGTATCTTTTTTAGGGTTGATGAGAGAGGAGGGTCCATCTTCCATAATTGCTTCACACTGCAAAGGGGCATAGACCTGCCTGCATTAGGGTATGGAAGCTTCTTTCTGTCTGATCTAAGGGAGTCAAGAGAACAGGGTTTGCTACTGGAACTGAGAGGCCGTGGTTGATTCTTCTACAGCAGAGAGGGGTTGGAATCCCCAAAGCACCATCATCTGGACATGGAATTGCTGTCTCCTAGAAGGGACACATTTGACAGGAAGGTTCAAAGAGCGGAAGACCATTATATTAATGCCCAGTCATTACATTACTTATCTATAATGGTGTTTTGTTTCTTGAAGAGAAGCTTGAGGTCTTTGATGGGTTCCCAAAGTAGGTCTCAGGCTGAGGTTCTGGTGGGGACTGACAAGAAATAGATTTAATTCCAGATAAGTGAATCTGTAACTTCTTCTTTAGGTGTAATTCTCATTCTGGTGAGATCAGTGGGTAACAGAGGCACCTAGGACTCTGAGGTTCTTGGGGTAGCTTGGTGAGAGCCCGTTTCACTAGCTATGTGACCAGCAGGTTATTTCCTTTCTTCTAAAACCTGATATCCACGGTGGTACAAACCGGCTCTTTCTAAAATTCTCAAAACTGTTATTTACTTTGTGGGACCTGCTGGAACTGATATAACTTGTTTCCTTTGTGGTGACTGGGTCCCGGCTCTTGGGGTAAGTAAACTAGGTATTGAACCTGCTGGGAGGTTATTTGGGCATCTTTAAAAAAATTTTTTTTTTATTGATATCAGAGAGAGAGGAAGGGAGATGGAGAGAAAGACAGAAACATTAATGAAAGAGAACATCGATTGGCTGCCTCCTGAATGCCCCGCACTGGGAATCGGGCCCACAACCTGGGCATGTGTCCTGACCAGGAATCAAACCGGCAACTTCTTGGTGCATGGGTTGCTGCTCAACCACTGAGCCACACCAGCCGGGCTGTGGCAACTTTAAAGAATCAAACCCACAACTCTTTGGTCCATGGGCTGAAGCTCTAAGCACTGAGCAAAACTGGCCAGGGCACAAGATGCATTTAAAGAACAATCAGAATAGCTTATTCCTCTCAATATCAAGACTTAAGATAGTGTAGTATTGGAACAAAATACAGTGACTGAGAAATGAGTTCATAAATTTATGTTTCTTTGATTTTTTTTTTAAATGTGGCATATGAATTAATGGGGAAAAGTTTTGATGTGAAGCAGTACAGCTTCTAGAAATAAAGCCTAAAATAAGAGACTATTTTCATAATTTTTAGATAGAAAAAAGTTTTTAAACAGAAAGTAAGTAGAAGGCAATTATCTTAAATCTTGATAATTGGACTATATGAATTTCTTATCATCAAGTTTTTAAAGATGAAAAACAAAGAGAAAAATGGAATTCAATAATTGTCATATATATGACACATATATATGTATAACAAATTGACAAAAGTAGGTTTAGAGTCATTTGTATGGAAAAATATATAATACAAGAATAAGCTCTGTTTCTCATACAACTTTAAACCTACTTTTTCCCATTCTTGTGTGTGTGTGTGTATGTGTGTGAAATGACTTGTAAACATAAAATGTGAAAATAAAGGGAGAGATAATACAAATAAAAAGTAGACAAACAATATGTGAAATACAAACTTTAGTAAAGAGAATATCTGAAGGAAACCAGACAATGAATGTCTCTGGACTGCCTGTCACTACTTGAGCCAATTAAGCAGAGAAAAGGTTGAATCATATATGAGTGTTTATTACAATATTTTTGGCAATATGGGAGAGCAACAGGTTACCCTGTAAAATCTTCTCTGCCTCCTCACTTGCCAGATGCTTTTAAAGAATAGAGAAACAACGACTACATAAGAAATAGCAGTTAGGCTTAAAAGAAAAATAATGGGTAAAATGGTTACAGGTAAGGGGGAGGAATGTGGGCTGGAGGGTATTGTAAAAGGTTTTGAGCAAGGGGGAGAAATGTGGGCCAGGGCTGCAGGCACTGATCACCAGTGAGTCACTGTCATGGGTCCACTGTTCCGATAATCAGGATGTTAATCTTTCCATGATGGCAGGTAGTCCCCCTTGTTCTCAGATTAGAAGAATGGACAGCAATCCTAAGGTAAGCTCCCAGGGCACACCTCCCAGCCAGGTGAGAATGGGCATTCTTTAATCAGAACAAAGCAATCACGATTAACAGAGCAAAGATGTTTAACTTTTCTTATAACTATGGCTAGTACCTCACTATGATTAGTTGTCTATTATTTTCTCCTACCCCTGTCATTCCTTCCTGTTGATTTTATCATCTCATATCTATGAGATTAGTTTTAAATGGATAGTGTCTTGTTGAGCTGTATTACTCCTGGCCTATTATATTTTTCTCCTTATTAATTTTGGCTCTGAATACTTTCAAGAGAAATAAGTGCTGGATCTCTTTTGTAACTGCTTCTGGCTGATGGGGGATAGAGTCCTGAGATCCTCTCTGCCTAACAAAAGAACAGGGGAGCCAAAAGGGGAAAGTAGTTTTAAGCAAAGCCAATAGACCTTCATGTTTCACTGACTCAATCATAAGTCCAAACCACTGAGTCTCATATTTCAGGAGATGGTGATGCAGATGACTTCCATAATGAGGCCTATACTATGTGAGTAAGCAATCAGGTAAACCGGGACATTGGCATACATTCTATGAAACAGAAGAACACAAAACGTAAAAATTAATTTACCCAATAAATCATAAACCAGTTGAGATAACTCCCAGACATAAGGCTTCCACTGAAATGAAATCACATAGTGACAATCAAACAGATTATCTGCAGTTAGAACATCTCTGAAGATGTTACCAGGTACTGCGGCATGTATGGTATACACAGACACAGCCTTAAAAAAAAACTTTGAAGACAGTTAATTACACTGGAATTTAAGACTCATGCTTGGGTATTGTGGTTTTCATTGAGACATAATTTTTTTTTCTCCCTATTAAAGACTGTATTAAGTCTAGTTCTAGCCTGGTTTGGTTATTTGCATAAATACAAGAGTATCAATAGATCAAATTGATTGCACAGACTTTCCCCAATTTTACTTTGCTGGAATGTTACTCATCCATAAGGAATCTTTAGATTTAGCTCTAGTCATCCTTCAACAGTGTGCCCTTAAGGCAGAGAAGCTAAAGCCACAATTGCCATCAGATGGTGCCTGGCATACCTGCAGAGTCATCTGTGTCCTCAAGTCCTTGGGGTTCCCAAAGATGCTGAGGTTCCTTTTTGCCATCTTTCAAGAAAGCAGCCTTTGTTCCTACCTGGAAAGACTGCCAGGAACCATGTGGCCAGGCTGTGTCTTCAAGGGGCTTTTGCAGCTTCAAAGTCCATCTTTATTCCTTAAAGCGTCCTGGTGACATCCAGAGTCCTGGCATGTCTCTCTTAGACATGACATTCCAGTCAAAGTCTTGGTTAATAAAACCACCATTGGAAACTGGCTTTATGTGTCCTATTATGAAGAAATCAGAGTCCTACTGGATTCATGCAAATATACACATTGCCATGGAAGTAATAATACCTATTAAGAACTTTCCAAATTTTGGAGGGATCAGGTAGAGAGAAAAATATAAATGCTTCCATATGGCTTATGAAAGTATAATTTACTAAATCGCTTTAAGAAGAGAAACAAAAAAATAAAATAAAAAAAGATTAAATCGGCAATAGTTAAAAGAATTAGACAAAAACTAATTACTTTCAGTTCATTCAATTCCATAATAAAATTCTGTTTCTCCTGATTTTTTTTCTTTCCAGTACTTTCATAAATCCAGAGTTTTAGTAATTTCCATCCAGTTCAAAGGAATTATCTAAAAATTTATTCTCAGAGATATGTAATTTAAAATAAGCCAGTCCTTTCCATTGGTTTTTTAGAAGATGTACCATCTTTGCAAATGCATCAAAGTGAAACATGACTGTCTGTAAATGACAGAAAGTACACTTACAATGACAGGTTATAGATTTAATTACAAAGTAATTGATGGAATCCTGCCCTTTCTGTAAAATGCAACATTCCACAGTAACAATCAGAGATACAAAAGAAAGTATATTAGAATTTGTAGATTTCTGGAGATTTTAAAATAATCTACAGAACATTTATTAATATTATGCATGTATAAGTGAAATACAGTTAATATTACTTTATTTGACAAAACTTTCTATGTACCTTAAGCATAAAATATTTCCTTCATAAGGAGAGAAAACAAATTCTTGAGGTATCCCAGGGCTTATTGAAATGACCTAAAGCTAATTCTAGGTCAAAAAAAAAAAAGTTTCTTAAAATGCAAACCCTGGGAAGATTGTCAAACATATTTTAAAAAAGGATTATATATTATTATTATTGTTAAAAGGTATTAAATTATTTATTAGTTCAAAACGACAACAAAAGATACTAAACACAAACATAGGTTAGTAAAACTCCATTTCTTACCATTAAGAAAATGGGTTTTTAAGTAATCAAATATCTGATTAACATAGTATAACTCATAACCATTTCAATAATATAGAACCTTTGCTTCCTAGGCAAACACAGGAAAACTTTTTTCCATATTAACAGACTGGAAAATGATCAAACAAACAGATTCTATATGAGTTCATTTTAGATTCATTCATCTAATTAAAAGCACTATTTAGCCTACTGATAATTTTCTTTCTTTCTTTTTTAACTTTTATTTGCTTCTATCTATAGGCTTTATTTTATTTTACTTTTATTCTCATCCGAGGACATTTTTCCATATTTTGTTCAGATAGAGTGGGAAGGAGAGAGAGAGAGAAACATCGACGTGAAAGGGACACTTGGAGTGGTAGCCACCCAAACGACCCGGGAAAAACTGCAACCGAGGTACGTGCCCTTAGCGGGAACCAACCCAGGTCTCTCTAGACCACAGGCCGATGCTCTAGCTGCTGAACCAAACTGACCAGGACTATAATTTTCTTTCAAGGTTTCTCTTCACACACCTTTCTAAAACTTTCAGAAATCCATTCCGAAGTAACCCATTTTAGAATAATTTTCTTGCTTACAAAAAGCCATCTCCATAATTTATACCTCCTATCACCAAAATTATACAATATTTTTCCAATTAATTTGAACTTTTAACTATTAGAAACCTTGATCTTTTTTTTTCTTCTTTTTTTTTTCTTTTTGTAACAGGTAAGTAAGTAACATTCCTCAGATTGGCAAATGCATTCACATTTTCAAGGGACAATTTTCAAATAAAATATAAGATATTCATTAACAGATCTAAACCTATCTCTAGCTACTCTGTAATAAATCAAAAGTAGGCACACTCAGATCAATTAACATTTTAGTATTTTGTTACTTTAAAATACTTAGATATTTAACATTTTAATCATTTAACCTAACAAATCCCCAAAGCTTGTTACCAAAGACTTCAGAAAACTGTATTTAGATATATATATAATTATTATTGAAAACTTTTGTCAAAAACCCTTTATTTTAGTTACATCTACTTATGATTTCTTAGAAACAGTCAAGCTTTTCTTGAAAAATTTTGTAACGGGAATAAATAACATAAAATCCAGGCAAAACAAACCTATATTTTATGTTAATAAATAAAATTACCCAAATGGTTCTTGGTGATTACTGTATTCCTTAAGGTGCTCAAAAGTGAGCTGTTTGGTTATCTAGTGACTTTAGCTGCTTCTAGGAGGCTGGAGAAGCAGGGTGTGGGGTGGGGGTGGGGAGGCAACAGGCCCTGAGGCTGGAGGCTTGTTCCCGGGGCAGCACCAGCTCCCAGGCCTCCAGCAGCTTGATTTAAAGGTAACATTTTTTCTTCATCTTGAGGGGGGCTGGCCCCTGCTGCTCCCCTGCCTGCACAGGTTTGGGTAGATCAGTTTCCCCATTGTCCCCAGGAATCTTGCAGCTCCCGGACCTGCAGGAGGAGGATCAGAGTGTTCAAAGACTTATTTCATCAGCGGGTCGTCGCACAAAATCTGCTCTGCCTCCCCTCACTAGCCAGCTGTCTTTAAATAATTGAGACACACTGACTATGTGAGAAAATGCAGTTAGGAAAAAAGAAGGAAAAATGGGTAAAACTGTTACAGGCAAGGGGGAGGAATGTGGGCTGGGGGACTGTAACGGTTTGGGAAGTGGGAGGAACGTTGAGGGGGGCTGCAGGGCCTGGTTGGCTATCACAGTTCCACTGTTCTGATAATTAGGTTGTTAATCTTTTCGCAGGAGGAGGTAGTCCCCTTGTCCTCAGCCAGGTCAAGGTGGGCTTTCCTTAATCAGAACAAAGCAACCATGACCAGCACTGTGAAGAAATGAACATTTCTTATAACTGTAGCTAGTACCCCACTATAACTAGTTCTCTATTCTTTTATTATTCTCTCCCACCCTTTCCACAAATTATAAACATATAAAATATGATCACATTAGCTATCAGAAAAGTGAAAATTCAAACTACACACCTATCAAATGAATGAAATAAAATATTATGTTAATAGCAAGTGGTTCCAAGGATGTTGCATTAAAGGAAATTCAGCACATTGCTAGTAAAAATGACAACTGATAAATCCCTTTGGAAAATGATTTGAGTTATCTTGTGACACTGAAGGTATGTGTATGAGAAATGTGATTATTTCTTTCCTAAACATACCCCCGAAGGGATATATATGTGTGTGATGTAGGAGAAGTAAAATGGACATTCATGGCAGCATTACTTGAAGCATCAGACATTACTAACAATCCACATCTCTATCAATATTAAAATAGATAAAACATTATGATATAACCATGTAGTGAAGAATTGAACATTTTTTGGTGAAGGGTTAGATAATAAATATTTTAAGCTTTTGGAGCCTTCTGAGCTCTGCTGCACTTAGTCAACTCTGCCTTTTTAGCACAAAAGCAGATATAAATAATATGTAAATTAAAAAGCATAATTGTTACAATAAAATTTTATTCACAACAACAAGTAGTGGGTTAGATTTGGCCCATAGGTTATAGATTTACCTGAGATATTTTGCAGCAGAAAAATCAAATTATAGCTATGTATAAAATCAGACAGGCTACAAATGTGGCTTTTGATGCTGGAAACATATTATCTCCTGCATGCCCCCACTGGGGATAGGGCCCATAACCTGGGCATGTGCCCTGATCAGGAATCGAACCAGCAATCTCTTGGTGCATGGGTTGACATTCAATTGCAGAGCCTGGGCATCAGTTGATTTTTTTAAAAGACCAAGAAAACTGACAAATTTTTATCTAAATAGACTAATAAAAAATTAGAAGAATCAAGTAAAATCAGCAAGGAAATTTAAAAAAATTGTATCAATTTCTCAGAAATGAAAATAACATTATAAAAATACTGTAGAAAATCATACAACAAAATGGATAACCTCGATAAAATGGACAAATTCCCACTTAGACTGAGTCATAAAAGCATATATATATATATATGTATATATATATATATATATAATTTGAAAAAAACCCTATAGAATTAGTAATAAAAACCTCACCAGAAGGAAAAGCTCTGGATCAGACAGCTTCGGTGGTGAAATCTATCAAATATTTAATTAGTAATAGAATTACTTTTCCAACTTTCCAAAAATATTAGAGAAGATAAAATACTTTCTAAGTGGTTCCGTGAGGACATTACCCCCAAGAGCAAGACACTATAAAAGAAGGAGAAAATACTACAGATTAATGTCTCTTATGGATATTAATTAAAATGTCCTCAAAAAGGTACTACCAAAAGAAATGCATCAGTATATTACAAAAAATATATGACCTAATGAAATTTGTCCTGAAATGTAACAAAAGTTCAATATGAAATTCAGTCAATGTAATATACACATTAACATATGAAGGGAAAATATAGAATCCTCACAACTAATTCAGCAAAAAGAGTTAAGAAAAATCAACATCCTTACATAATACCAACACTCTATAAACAAGGAGTAGAAAGAAGTATCTTCATATAATGAAGAACATACAAAAAACTCATAAGAGCATAACGAATGACTGAAAATTTCCTCTCAGATTAAAAACAAAACAAGGATGCCACGTTTGCTACTTCTTTTCAGCATAGAACTGGATGTCCTAGCCAGGGAAAGTAGGCAAAACAAACAAACAGAAATAACAAAGACATTCAAATTGGAAAGAAAGAAGTAAAATTATCTCTGTTTAAGGACGATATGTACTTATTTCATGACAACACTTAAAATTTAACACACCAACACTACAAATTATTAGAATTCATAAATAATTAGTTGCAATCCTACAGTCCAGCCATTTTCAACCCGTGTGCTCCAAGAATTTTTAAAACATGCAAAACCTTTTTATGTAGTCAGGAGCACTGACCTCTTTTTCCTTAAATTGTCAAATTAAAAAAAAAAAAGAAGTGACAACAGCTAACCCAACAATGGCCCTTTAATGTGAATGAGTCAAAATTAAGAAAACAATTGCTATGTATAATAGCATCTAAAATAATAAAATACTTAGAAATACACCTAAATACAGAAGTGAATGATTATAAAATAAAAACTGAAAAATACTGCTAAAAGACATTAAAGAGGTTCAAATAAATAAAAATCCATACTGTGTTCACAGATTGCAGACTTAATAAAGATGTTGATGTTATCCAAACAGATCTATGGATTTAATATAATTCCTATCAAAATCCCAAGGGTGTTTTTTTTTTTATTTTGCAGAAAGAGAAAAATTCATTAAAATTCCATATGGAATCTCAAGGGACTATGAATAGGTAACACAATTTTGAAAAGAAGAACAAAGTTAGACATCTCATATTTCATAACTTCAAACGTACTATAAAGCTACAGCAATCAGAGATGTGTGACTGGCATAATGACAGACATGTGGACCTATGGAACAATATAGGGAACCCAGAAATAAACCCTCACATATGGATAGATGTTTTTAACACGGATACCAAGAGAATTTAACAGAGAAAAGACTTTCCATCACATGATGTTAAAAAAACTGGGTATTCACAAACAAAATAATGAACGTCAACCCTTACCTTACACCCTATAAAAAAAATTAGCTAACAATGAATAAATGATCTAAAGAGAAAATATAAAACTCTTAGAAGAAAACTTAGGGAAATATTTATAACATTGTATTTGCAAACATTTCTCAGGTATGACATCAAAAGCACATTCAACAAATTAAAAAATAGGTAAATTTGACTTCATCAAATTAAAAATATTTGTGAGACTACAAAGATGGTAATGTAAGAAGCTCTTGAATTTCCCTTTCCTTATAAATGCATTGAATAGTCAGCCCACAAGGAATGAATGTCTCTGAAAGAAATGGAGAAAGTAGCTGAGTGACTTAAATACATTAGATGACTGAGAAAATATCTCATCAAAATGGTTAGAAAAGGCTGAAATATACTCTTCTTACCATGAACCCCACACAAGCCAGAGCATCATTAACCCAAGAGGGAACCTCCAAATCCTCGCTTTTTCCTGATGCCCAAAGGATTGGTATTACACATCCTACTTTCAAGATGCTTAGCTCAGGATGACACCCTCCTCACCAAATACCTAACTTTGATAGCCATCAGGGCTGTGCTCATGAGTTCCACAGGACTGTAGACAGCAAAGATGAAGTTAACAGCTTTGCAAACATCTGCCCCGATTGTCTTTCCGGGGCCCAGAGCAGAAGGAGCAGGCAAAGTGTTATTGTCCAGTCATTGTCTACGTAGGGTTTGACTACACAGGTACGAGCTGCTCATGAGGGTGCAGCTTGCAATTAGCATGCATCTCAGAGCTGACTGCCGTCATCCCTGGACCCCAAAGAGCTGGTGGGCACTTTGCTGTCTCAAACACAAAGCGAAGTTACCAGTGTCTACCTGGAAGGATCTTGTCTACACATCTAGTGACCCACCTTTTACTCTGAGGCATGGGCCCTGGAATTACCTACCTCGGGCAGCCAAATGCACAAAACCCAAGGACTAAACAAAGAAACGGTTTCAAATGGGTATAAAAGTACCCTTTCTGTCTACACACCAGGGTTCAGCCTAGAGGGAGCAGGCTACAACTACTATCACACAGCTTATCCCTGGCAGAGGTTTGAATGAATGTATGATTTCCAGCTGCTGCTTGGGGGTTGACTTTTAACCAGGTTGCATCTGTGTGCTGACTGCTGGCCTCCCCACTGGGAGACGTAAATTGCAACATCAAAAATATAAAATTGAGATGGAGTGTAAAAATAGAGCTTTTATGTGCATTTTACATTAAGTTGTTATCAATGTACAGTAAACGGTTGTAACTATAGGGTGTTTTATGTAAACATAACGGTAACCACAAGGCAAAAATATAAATAAGTATATACATATATAATGAAATACAAATAAAGAGAAATGAATCAAAGCATACAGCCACAAAAACTCATCAAATTATAGGAAAAGAGTAAAAGAGAAATAAAGAAACAAAGCACCTACACAACATCCAGAAATTAATAAAATGGCAATGGTAAGTCCATAACTATTAGCAATTACTTTAAATTCAAATGGACTAAATTCTCAAATAAAAAGGCATCGAGTGTCAGAATGGATAAAAAAGGCACAACTACATTTTTCAGATTTAAGAGACCCACTTCGGATTTAAGGATACACATCGGTTCAAGTGAAGGAATGTAAAAAGGTATCCCATGCATAGGGAAATTATTTAAAAAGCAACTGTAGCTATACTTATATTAACCAAACGACTATAAACCAAAAACTGTAACAAAAAATGAAGGTCATTTTATAACAGTAAAGGAGTCAATTTATCAAGAGGATATGATAATTGTAAATAGTATGCACCAAAGATTGGAACATCTAAATATACATAAAAAGCATTAAGAGATCTGAATTGAGAAATAGACATCAATACAATAATTGTAGGAAATACCTTACTATCTAAATTAGAAAGCTCATGCAGACAGAAAATTAATAAGAAAATATTGGACTTAAGTTACATGTTAGAACAGATAGATCCAACAAATTTATAGAGAAGTTTCCCAACGCCAGAATATACACATTTTTCTCAAGTACACACAAAACAGTCTCTCAATAGATCATAGGATAGGCCACAAAAAAGTGTTAGTAAATTTAAGATTAATATTACATAAAACATCTTTTCTGACCAACATGGTCTGAAACAAGAAATCAATCACAAGAAGAAAACTAGAAAGATTAACAAATACGAACAGGTTCAACAACATGCTCCTGAACAAATAATGGTCTAAAAAAGAAATATATTTTTTATAAAATCTTAGACACATGAAAATAAAGACACACCATACCAAAGTAAATTGGATTGAGGCTAAATCAATTCAAATAAGAAAGTTTATAGTGATAAAGGCCTATATACAAAACAAACAAACAAACAAAAAAAACCCAAACCCATAACCAAACTTTATACCTCAAAGAATTTCAAAGAACAAAGTCCAATAAAAATCAATGAAGTGAAAGCTAAAAAGACAATAGAAAATAGAATGATGGTTGCCAGGGTGTGAGGGAGTGAGGACTTGGGAATTATTGCTTAATGAGTACAGGGTTTTGTTTAGGAAGCTAAAACTGTTTTGGGGATGGATGTGTACACAATAAAAGTGGTTCTAATTTAAGTGACCTCTAAGGTGATATGAAAGATGGCAGCAGGCAGGACTGGAGGGAGGGTGAGTGTGTGAGAGAGTGAGCTAGTATGTGAGAGAGTGTGAGTGGACGTGAAGGTGGACGACCAAACCCGAGCAGTGCAGAGCCGCGGAGCAGAAGGTTCCTGTGCTGTGGACAGAGCAGCCGGCTACCGCAGTAAGTGGCACTTAAGGGCGCTTCTCCCTGCGCTGCAGAGACGTCCCACCATTTCGGAAGATCCTGGGTCTTCCCTGGGAGGAGGCAGTGGGAGCGGCTAGGGCCCAGCAACCTGAGACCACCAGTGCACCTGGCACCATCAGACCAATGGACACTCTGTGTCAACACAGACCAGTGCACAATAGTAGAGCTGCCAAGGTGCCAGTCACGGAAGCCATGGATAGCCTGGAGCCCAGCACCATCCCCCATGGTAGCAGGCTGATCAGAGTCGAGATATAACCCCAGCAACAGAGCCTGAGGAGCAGACATCCATCCCCAGGCAACAGAAGCACAGACCAGCAGCTGAGACCCATCCCCAACAACTACAGCAAAAGCTGAGCAGGAGTTGAGCCCCATGGGGCAGCAGCACTCCCCAGCCGCCAGCAGCGTGACCTGGGCTCCACAGAGGTCTGTGCTACCCAGCAGCCCACAAAAGCCATGGGAAGCTGGATCCCCAGAGAGAACTGTGTGATCCAGCTGCCCGCCCATGGGACCTGAGGGGTGCTGGGGCACTAGAGAGGCCTATGCCACCCAGCTGCCCACAAGATAAGCATGGAACCTGGTCTCCAAAGGGACTGTGCAATCCAGCTGCCCACGGTACGGACAGGGAGTGCAGCTCCAACAGGACCTGAGCTATACAGCTACAGGTAGCACCAGCGACCAGCTGGGAATTCAGCTCCAGAGGGGCCGACATGAACCAGCAGGAGCACATACCAGGACACACAATACCAGCTTCCAGTAGTCAATCCTCCAGGATCCACAGATGGCAAGAGGCGACATGCAACAAAACAGTCTGGGAGGCACAGTAGCCTTATTTGATATACAGTGACCTGCATATACATCCAAACCTCCCTCAGCAGGTCTACAGCTACCAGATGGCTAAATTTGGGAGGCAAAGAAATAACACCCAAAGGAAAGTAAAAGAGGAATCACCAGAAAAAAACTAAAGGAATTGGAAGACAGCAACTTGTCAGATAAAGAATTCAAAGCAATGATTTTAATGGTGCTCAAACAATTTGGCGAGAACTACAAGCAACATAATAAGAATTATGACAAGCTCATGGGAACTACTCCAGCTTAAAAAAAGAGGTAGAATGTACACATAAAGAGGTAGAAGTTATGCATAAAAATTAAAAGGAAATAAAGAATCACATAGCTGTTATTAAAAATACCTTAGAAGGGTTCAATAGTAGATTAGAAGAAACTGAGGACCAAATCAGCGGCTTAGAAGACAAGGTAAAGAAAATCACTCAAATAGAGCAGCAAATAGGAAAAAAAAATTAAAAAGCAGGAGGAAAGTTTAAGGGAACTGTGGGACAATACAAAACATAACAACATTTGCATTATAGGGATACCGGAAGGAGAAGCATCAGAGAAAGGAATAGAGAACCAGTTTGAAGAAATAATGACAGAAAACTACCCTAAACTGGTGAAGGAAAAAGTCATACAAATCCAGGAAACACACAGAGAGTCCCAAGCAAGAGGAACCCCAGAAGACCCACAGCTAGACACATCATCATAATAATGACAAACCTTAAAGACAAAGAAAGAATATTAAAGGAAGCAAGAGAGAGACAGAAAGTTACCTACAGTGGAGCTCCCATTAAATTGTCGGCTGATTTCTCAATACAAACACTGCAGGCCAGAAGGGAGTGGCATGAAATGTACAAAGTAATGCAAGGCAAGGGTCTGAATCCAAGACTACTCTACCCAGCAAGGCTATCATTCAAAATTGAAGGAGAAATAAAGAGCTTCATGGATAAAAAAAAGCTAAAGGAATTTACCACCACCAAACCAGCACTGTAATAAATGCTTAAGGGACTCTTGTAAGAAGAAGAAACAGAGAGAGAGAGAGTGAGTGACAGAGTCATAAAATTAAAATGGCAATTAATGACTATCTATCAATAATTACCTTAAATGTAAATGGCTTAAATGCAGCGATCAAAAGACATAGGGTAGCTGATTGGATAAGAAAACATGACCCATATATATACTGTCTACAAGAGACCCACCTCACATCAAAAGACTCACACAGGATGAAAGTGAAGGGATGGAAAAAAATTTTCCAAGCAAACGGAAATGAAAAAAAAAAAAACTGGTGTAGCAATACTCATATCTGACAAGATAGACTTCAAAACAAGGGCTGTAATAAGAAACAGAGAAGGTCACTACACAATATTAAAAAGAGCAATACAACAAGAGGATATAACCCTGGTAAACATATATGCACCAAATATGGGAGCAGCAAAATATATTAAAAAAAACTTCTGGAGGACTTCAAGGGAGCGATCAATAGCAACATGTCCATGGTGGGTGACTTTAACACGCCACTGACACCATTGGGTAGATCTTCTAGACAAAAAAATAACAAGGACATTGAGTCCTTACAAGACAAAGTAGATCAGTTGGACTTAATTGTTATCTACAGAACATTTCACCCCAAAGCTGCAGAATATACATTCTTCTCAAGTGCACATGGGACATTCTCAAAGACAGGCCACATGTTAGGACACAAAGCAAGTCTCTACAAATTCAAGAAAATTAAAATCATATCAAGCATCTCAGATCACAGTGGCATGAAACTAGAACTCAATTACAATAAAAACACACAAAAACATTCAAACACTTGGAGGCTTAATAGCCTGTTATTAAACAACGAATGAGTTACTAATGAGATCAAGGAAGAAATTAAAAACTTCCTGGAAACCAATGGAAATGAACACACAACAACATAAAATATATGGGACATAAGGAAAGCAGTCCTGAGAGGGAAGTTCACAGCACTACAGGCCTACCTCAAGAAACAAGAAAAATTCTTAATTGACTTTTTAACCCTACAACTTAAGAACTAGAAAGTAAACAAAAAGAAAAACCAAGAGGTAGTAGGAGGAAGGAAATAGTAAAGGTCAGATCAGAAATAAATGACATAAAAAATAAAAAACAGTTCAAAAATCAATGAAACAAAAAGATGGCTATTTAAAAAGATAAACAAAATCAATTGACATTTAGCCAGACTCACCAAGAAACAAGAAAAGAGAAACCAAATAAACAAAATAAGAAAGGAAAGAGGAAGAGTAACAACTGACACCACAGAAATAAAAATGATCACCGACACATACTATGAACAATTATACACCAACAAACTGGACAATCCAAGAGAAATGGACAAATTTCTAGAAACAGACAGCCTCCCAAAACTAAACCAGGAAAAGACAGAAAATTTGAACAGACCAATAACAACAAAGGAAATTAAAGATGTAATCAAGAAACTCCCAGCAAACAAAATCCCAGGCCCAGATGGCTTCACGGGGAGTTTTACCAAACATTCAAAGATCTAATACACATTCTCCTCAAACTATTCCAAAATATCCAAGAAGATGAAACACTTCCAAACTCATTTTATGAGGCCAGCATAATCCCTAACTCCAAAACTGAATAAAGCCACTACAAGGAAAAAAAACTACAGGCCAATATCCCTGATGAACATAGATGCCCAAATCCCGAACAAAATATTAGCAAATTGGATCAAGCAATACATTAAAAAAAAAAAAAAATTATTCATCAGGACTAAGGTGTTTTATCTCAGGTATGCAAGGACGGTACAATATTTGCAAATCAATGAATGTGATTCACCACATAAACAAAAGGAAAGATAAAAACTATATAATCCTATCAAAAGTTGCTAAAAAAGCTTTCAACAAAATCCAGCACCCATTTTTGATAAAAACACTCAGCAATGTGGGAATAGAGGGATCATATCTCAACATAATAAAGGCCATATATAAAAAACCTACAGCCAACAACATACTCAATGGGCAAAAACTAAAAGCATTCCTCTTAAGAACAGGAACAAGACAAGGATGCCCACTTTTACCACTCTTTTTTTTTTTTATCCTCACCTGAGGACATGTTTTTGTTTTTGTTTGTTTTTTTTGCATTTATCTTCAGGTAGAGCAGGAGGGAGAGAGGGGGAGGAGAGAGAGGGAAGCATCGACGTGAGATTACCACTCTTATTTTACATAGTACTGGAAGTCTAAGCCACAGCAATTATCATGAAGAAGAAATAAAGGGGATTCAAATTGGAAAGGAGAAAGTGAAACTGTCATTATTTGCAGATGGCATGATATTATACATAGAAAACCCCAATGACTCCATCAAAAACCTGCTAGACTTAATAAATAAACTTGGCAAAGTAGCAGGATACAAAATTAACATCAATAAATCAACGGCATTCTTATACACCAATAATGAAATCACAGAAAAAGAAATAAAGAAGACAATCCAATTTACCATGGCAGCAAAAAAATTAAGTTACCAAGGAATAAACTTAACCAAGGAAGTAAAGGACCTGTTCACAGAAAACTACAGGTCATTGAAAAAAGAAATAGAGGAAGATATAAAAATGTGGAAGCATATACTGTGTTCGTAGATTGGAAGAATTAACATCATTAAAATCACCATACTACCCAAAATAATCTATAGATTCAATGCAATTCCCATCAAAATATCAACGGCATACTTCACAGAACTAGAACAAACACTCCAAAAGTTCATATGGAACCAAAAAAGATTCTAAATAGCCACAGCAATCTTGAAAAAGAAGAATAAACTAGGAGGGATCACATAACCAGATTTCAGGTTATACTACAAAGCCACTGTAATCAAAGCAGCCTGATACTGGCACAAGAACAGGCAGATAGATCAATGAAACAGAATAGAGAACCCAGAAATGGACCCAAGACAATATGCTCAGTTAATACTTGACAAAGGTGGCAAGAGCATACTGTGGAGACAAGATAGTCTCTTTGATAAATGGTGTTGGGAATATTGGACAGCTACATTTAAAAAACTGAAGCTAGAACACCCACTTACACCATACATGAGAATAAACTCAAAATGGATAAAAGACTTAAATGTATCTCGTGAATCCACAAAAATTCTAAAAAATAATGTAGGCAACAAAATCTCAGACATCATACGCAACTGAATGTTCACTGATACAACACCTAAGGCAAGAGAAACAAAGGAAACAATGAACACATGAGACTACATCAAACTCAAAAACTTCTGCACAACAAAAGAAACAACCATCATAACAGAAAGGGATCCCATATATGGGAGACCATAATTGCCAATGATGCATCAGATAAGGGGTTAATTTTCAAAATATATGGAGTGCTGATAGAACTCAACAAAAGGAAGACAAAGAACCCAATTAACAATTGGGCAGAGGACCTAAAGAGATACCTCTCCAAAAAGGACATACAAATGGCCAAAAGACAATTGAAGAGATGCTCAACATCACTAATCATCAGAGAGATGCTAATTAAAAAAAACTATGAGGTATCACCTCACACTCATCAGAATGGCCACCATCAACAAATATCATCAAACAACGAATGTTGGAGAGGGTGTGGAGAAAAGGTGACTCTACTACACTGATGGTGAGAATGCATACTGGGCCAGTCACTATGGAAAACACTATCGTGTTACCTCAAAAAGTTAAAAATTGAACTGCCATTTGACCCAGTGATCCCACTTCTAGGAATATACCCTAAGAAACCTGAAACACCAATCAGAAAGAATATATTTACCCATCTGCTCATAGCAGCACTATTTCTAATTGCTAACATCTGGAAACAACTCAAGTGTCCATCAGTAGATGAGTGGATTAAAAAGCTGTGGTACATGTACACAATGGGATACTATGCATCTGTAAGAGAGAAAGATTTCTTATTCTTTGTGATGGCATGGAAGTACCTGGATAATATCATGCTAAGCGAAAAAAGCCAAGCAGAGATAGACAAATATCAGATGATCTCACTTATTTGTGGAATATAATGAACTAAACAAACTGCTGAACAAAATTAACCCAGAGATATAGAGGTGGAGTACAGGCTGACAAGCCTCTGAGGAGTGGGTGTAGGGGGGGAGATATACCACAAAACTTACATGCATGTATGCATGACCAATGAACATAGATGACAAAGCTGAAGATGGGGAGAGGGGGAAGGGGTGGAGGGTGTTAATGGGGGAAGAATGAGAAACATCTGTAACAAAAACAAATTAATAAATAAAAAATTAATTAATTAATTTAAAAAAAAGTTGATCTGACCATAAATTCCTTACGGGGCAGGTCATGGTGGGTAGTCATGCCCCGGGCCTACAACTCCTTTAGTGACAGGTTTAAGCCAGCCCTTCCATTATTCTTATGCATCTAAGTTAACATACCATTGAAATATCAGAAGTAATGACACTGGTAGGTAATAACCCTCAGGAGAGCATGCAGGGACCTGGAGAGTATTATCCTAAGCAAAACAAGCCAAGCAGAGAAAGACAAGTATTATATGATCTCACTTATTTGTGGAATATAATGAACATAACAAACTGAAGAACAGGGTAGTTCCAGAGACATGGAAGTAAGATACAGACTGACAGTCCCCAGAAAAAGGAGTGGTGGGAAGAGATAAACCACAGAACTTATATGCATGCATGCATAACCAATGGACATGGACAACAAAGCTGGGGACAGGGCGGGGAGGGAGAGGGAGGAGGGTGTCAATGTGGGAAAAAGGAGAAACATCTGTAACAAAAATAAATAAATAAGTAAAATAAAAAAAGAGAGCATGTCATCATAACTATCCTGTTATTCAATCACAGATCTTGTTTTCTCCAGTCTTCCTTACAACCCCATCCCAATTTCAAATGCACACACACACACAGACACACACTCTGCAAATCTGCTCTTCAGCAGAGCACTGGGGTCTTGCTGCCCAGCTTATGTCATCAGTTTGGACCAAATAAACTCTTAAAAAATTCTCTAATAGTTTGGATATTTCTTATATCAACAGATAGTAATTAGTTTTATAGTCTACTTTAAAAAAAATGTTTTTATTTTACTGATTTTTAGAAAGAGAACAAGGGAGAGGGAGAGAGATAGAAACATGGATGAGAGAGAACATTGATTGGCTGCCTCCTGAATGCGCACCCCCCCCCCCCAGGGATTTGGCCCACAACCTGGGCATGTGTCCTGACCGGGAATCGAATTGGCGACATCTTGGTGCAGGGTCGATGCTGAAACACTGAGCCACACCAGCCGGGCTATAGTCTACTTTTGATCATTTTAATACCTGATGTCTCAGGGACCTAACTATGTAGTTTGTTTCTTCCTCTGACTCTCACTCCTGACTTGTTCTCTACATATCGGCTGAAAAGTGATTGTGAGCCTATATATGATAATTTTAATATGCAGATTCTTTAGGCCCCAAACTGTGGAGCTATCACCCATGAAGGAATCTAGGTGAACTAATGGAACATGTTCTTTTTAACTATTTAATTTAAAGAATCACTGTGAATATAGACTATCATTTTCAAAGTGAATATATGTTAGACATCATGGGTAGTAATATTAAAATATATATGTAAATATATTTGCATTCTACTACTCCTTATAGTAAGACATTTTTGCACAGAAAATATGTTTATTGGCAACATCAATCACACTGAAATTTGTATCTCCAGCTGATATCTCTAGTGAGCACGAGACTAATACCTCAATGGACTAATCAAAATGTTCATATCGTGTCTAACAAATATCTCAATTTTAATGTAGTCAAAGAGAATACATAGATTTCTGTACTTAACATAAATTTTCTATTCTTTGTTATTTAGTTGATGGCAAAAATATTCACTTAGATTTTCTACAAGGAGAAACCTCCGCTCTCTGATGCTTCAGCTCTGTGATGATTGTCTTTCTGCAACTCCGCATCCCTGTCCATGTAACTGTACAAAAAATGTATTTTCTTTAATTTGGCCTTTTATTTTGTTTTGTTTTTTCCTTTGACTCAACTGTCCTCACCTAGTACCCTGACTTATCCACCTTCCTCTCCTTTACTTAATCATTAAGCCTCAGGACAAGGAGCTCCAGTCTTCTTAGAAACAAGGTCCTCGGTCTGTTTACCACTGAGAGTTCCAATCAAACTAAATATAATAGTTTGCCTCAGTTGTGTTTTAGCTTCAAACTCATAAAAAAGGGAAAATTCCACAGAGAAAAAAGTCCTTGAGAAATCAGACAAACCAACTCCATGGCTAACCTCAGGACTAAATGTAATGATCAACTCGAATCCTAGCACCAACCAATTAGTGGAGACCATGACCCTAACTGTATTAGTCAGCATGATTGATGATTTTCCCCATAAAATCCATCCCCTGGAAGCCATCAGGGAGTCACCGAGCTGACTGTGCCTCTAGGCTGGCACTTGCTCCTTCACAAACCCTCCCTTTCTGGGCTGCGAGGTCCTGTCTGTGCGCTGTCGGACGTGGATGTGTGCAAGCAAATGGATTCTTTCAGTCTGTTACCTCCAGAGGGTTAATTATTCATTCTGTAGGCAAAACCTTTAACTCTACTGACAAAGTATATGTTCAGTTGTTTAATGACTCAATTTCTGGATCTAAACACTTAACCGTAGCCACCAGTATGTCTCGTCTGAACTACCGCAATAGTCTATAAGGCAACTTGACTTTTTGGCTACATATTGAGAAAAACTTTTTTCTAAAGAGTGGGCTTGGAGGTTTTAAGGTTTGTTTGCTTATTTATCCAGAAATCTTGGAAACCAGTAGTGGCAGATGAGACTTTGTTCTTTGACAGAAAGAGGTAGCACACTATTTTAAGTTAAAAGGTTGGGAAAATTTTTCAGGAGGAGACGAAAGCAATTTGAAATTGATGGAGAGTCTGAAATTGTAGGATGGTAGAAAATGGAACTAAAACTTCCAGCTATTCCTTAGGCAATTTGTCCTAACCGCACAGCTCGCCTCGCCTAGGCCCACACCTGTGCATTCTGTCACTCTGTCTGGCAAAGTCCTTCGAGCTCAGAATGAAAGAATGTACCCAGTAGAGGCCAAACAACAGCTGGAAGATTATTGATGGCATTAAAATGATCCATACCAGAAACAACATTTACTGTATGTTGAAAAATACATTCTGGAGAATGACGTCCTGCTCCTCCCACTGGGTGTGTCTGCTGGTGACAGAAGGGTAATAGCACTGAGTGCTGTGTGTGCTAAATGACAATGAGCATGGAATGCTTCAAGGAAAGGGTAGTGTCTTTGGATCTCAGAGGTTCTCTTTCAAATCTTGATTCTGTCTTTGATTATCTATATTGGCTTGATAATCTTATGTAACTTCTTTGAGCCTCAGCTATATGATCTGTAGAATAAAAAGCAATAGTAAGTCCTGGCTGGTTTTCTCAGTGGTTAGAGCACCGGCCCATGGACAAGAGAGTCCAGGGTTTGGTTCCTGCTAAGGGCACGTACCTCAGTTGCAGTTTGTCCCCAGCCCTGGTTGAGGTCGTGTGGGTAGCAACGAGTTGATGTGTCTCACGTCGATGTTTCTCTTTCCTCCCATTCTGTCTGAAGATAAATGCAAAAATGTCTTTGGGTGAAGATGGAAAAAAAAAAACAGTAATAGTACAGGACAGGCCAGTGTGGTTCAGGGGTTGAGTGTCGACCGACCCATGAACAAAGAGGTCACTGGTGCAATTTCCAGTCAGGGCACATGCCCAGGTCGTGGAACTGATCCTCAGAGGGTGCATGCAGGAGGTGGCCAGTCGATGTTCTCTCTCATCGATGTTTCTATCTCTCCCTCTCCCTTCCTCTCTCTCTCTAAAATCAATAAAGGAAAGAGGAAATTAAAAAAAAAAGCAATAGTATTTTTAACATACAACTGCCAAGTTTATTGTGATTCATAAATGAGAATGCAAGTAAAAACACCTTCCACTTGTAGGAGAAAAATATTTCTTCTTCCCTTTTAGGTTCTTTGATTGGTATAATAATTAGATCCACATAATGTATTAGTAGAAAAAAAACATTTCATATGCATAGAAACCTCAAAAATATGGGGCCCAATGAAGTTAGCAAATGAAGCATTTTTTAAATTCTTTTTAGACAAATAAATCACACATTTGTAAAAAATTGACAAGACAAAGTTTGGACTTGGGGCAGTAGATTAGTGAAGAAGTAACAAAGTTTTATTTATTTATATTTATTTTTATTTAAGTTATTTATTTATTTATTTATTTTTGTTAAAGGTGCTTCCCTTTTTTCTTGCCCATTGACACCCTCCTTCCCTCCCCCTCCCCCTAGCACTGGTCCTCTCTGGCAGACAGGTAAACAGATGGTCAGAGAACCGAAATCAATTGCTAAAATTCCTACGACCAATTTATACACAACTGGAATTTGAACTCAAGTCTTTATGATTCTGAAATTAAAGCCTTTATTACACACCATGCTATTTCTTGAAAAGGGAAAACATGTCTTTTAGTACAGGGATGTTCAACAACAAATTTAAAAAAATGTTTTACAAAAGAATTTAACTTCTATTTTTGCACATAGGCACTCTTAGTTCTACAGGCTCGTAGTCCACAAGATTAGGCCAGCACATGGAGACCGTATATGTGGCCAGTAAACATCTTCAGGTGCTCTGTGGAACAGAGAGCACGGACAAAGCCACTTCCACAAGCGTGTTCAGGGAGGGCAGCCTTCAGAAAGGGGAGCCAGGGCACTCGAGGGAGGGGCGCATGCTGAGAAAATTCACTTTTTAAAAATTACAGTGTACATTCATTATTATTCTGTAATCATTCCAGATGCACAGAGTAGTGTTTAGAAAATCACGTACTGTGCAGCACGGTCTCACCACTGCTTCAAGTACCCACTTGGCCCCATACGAAGTTATCATGATATTATTGACCGTGTTCCCTGTGCTATAATCTACCTCTGTGACTATTCTGTAACTGTCAATTTGTACTGCTCAATTCCTTCGCCTTTTCACCCAGCCTCCATTACCCTTCCCCTCTGACAACTGTCAGTCTGTTCTCGGTGTCTATGAGTATGCTTCTATCTGTTTTTTTGTTTTGATACTAGATTTCACATAAGTGAAATCATATGGTAATTGCTTTTCTCTGTCTGATTTATTTCACTAGGTCCATTCATGCTGTTGCAAATGGTAAGATTTTATTCTTTTTTATGGATGAGCAATATTGCATTATGTATACGTTATGTATACATATTACAGCATCTTTATCCATTAATCCATTGATTGGCACTTGGATTGCTTACATATCTTGACTATTGTAAACAATGCTGCAACGAACATAGTGGCGCATATATTCTTTTAAAGTAGTGTTCGAGGTTTTTTCAAATATATTCTCAGTATCACTGAGTTACAATAGAATTCAATTTTTAATTTTTTGAGGAATCTCCACAATCTTTTCCATAATGGATGCACCAGTCTGCATTCTCAACAACATTGCATGATGGGCCTCCTTTCTCCATGTTCTCACCATTACTTATTGTTGATTATATTGATGGTGACCATTCTGACAGGTGTGAGGTGGTATCTCATTGTAATTTTGATTTGCACTCTAATGATTAGTGATGTTGAGAAACTCTTTATATGTCTGTAGGCCATTAGTATGTCTTCTTGCAGAAGTATCTATTCAGGTTTTCTGCACAGTTTGTTTTTGTTTGGGGGGGGGTGTTAAACTTATTCACATTCTGTTTTGTTGTTGTTGTTACAGATATTTCTCCTTTTTTCGCCACTGATTCCCATTCCCAACCTCCCTGCCCTGTCCCCAGCTTTGTTGTCCATGTCCATTGTTCATGCACACATGCATATAAGTTCTGTGGTTTATCTCTCCCCCACCACCGCCTCTACTGGGGATTGTCAGTCTGTACCCCACTTCCATGCCTCTGGGACTACACGATTACTCAGACTGTTATGTCCATTATATTCCACAAATAAGTGAGATCATGTGATACTTGTCTTTCTCTATTTGGCTTGTTGTGCTTAGGATAATACTTTCCAGGTCTTTCCATGTCTTCTCAAAAGGTAAGAGATCTTTCTTTCTTACACCTGCATAGTACTCCATTGTGTATATGTACCACAACTTTTTTATACATTTATCTACTGATGAATATTTGGGCTATTTCCAGATCTTAGCTATTGTAAATAGAGCTACTAAGAACATGGGGGTACATATATTCTTTCTGATAGGTGTTTCAGGATTTTTAGTGTATATTCCTAGAAGTGGGATCACTGGGTCAAATGGCAATTCAATTTTTAATTTTCTGAGGTAACACCATTTTGTTTTCCATGGTGGCTGCATCAGTCCGCATTCCCACCTGCAGTGTACTAGAGTCCCCTTTTCTCCACACCCTTGCCCACACTTCTTTGATGATTTGTTGATGGTGGCCATTCTGACAGGTGTGAGGTGATACCTCATTGTTGTTAATTTGCATCTCTCTGATGATTAGTGATGTTGAGCATTTCTTCATATATCTCTTGGCCATTGGATGTCCTGTTTGGAGAGGTGTCTATTCAGCTCCTCAGCCCATTTTTTAATTGGGTTCTTTGTCTTCCTTTTGTTGAGTTGTATGACTACTCTATATATTTTGTAAATTAACTGCTTATCTGATATATCATTGGCAATGATATTCTCCCATACAGTGGGTTGCCTTTCCATTCTGATGGTTTTTTTCTTTTGCTGTACAGAAGCTTTTCAGTTTGATGTAGTCCCATGTGTTCATTTTCTCCTTTGTTTCTCTTGCCTTAGGTGATGTATCAGTGAAAATTTTGCTGTGTATGATGTCCGAAATTTTGTTGCCTACATTTTCTTCTAGAATTTTTATGGATTCAAAGGTCACATTTAAGTCTTTTATCCATTTTGAGTTTATTTTTGTATATGGTGTAAGTTGATGGTCTAGTTTCATTGTTTTGCATGCATCTGTTCAATTTTCAAAACGCCATTTATTAAAGAGGCTGTTTTTACTCCACTGTATGCTCTTGCCACCTTTGTCAAATATTAATTGAGCATATTGCCTTGGGTCTATTTCTGGATTCTCTGTTCTGTTCCCTTGGTCTATATGCCTGTTCTTGTGCCAGAACCAGGCTGTTTTGATTATAGTCACTTTGTAGTATAACCTGATATCTGGTATTGTGATCCCACCTACTTTGTCCTTCCTTTTCAAAATTACAGTGGCTATTCGGGGTCTTTTTTTGGTTCCATATGAACTTTTGAAGTACTTTTTCTAGTTCTGTGAAATATGCCGTTAGTATTTTGATGGGAATTGCATTGAATCTATAGATTGCCTTGGGTAGTATGGACATTTTAATGATGTTAATTCTTCCAATCCATGAACAAGGTATGTGCTTCCACTTTTTTATATCTTCCTCTATTTCTTTCTTCAATGTCCTGTAATTTTCTGTGAATAGGTCCTTTATTTCTTTGGTTAAGTTTATTCCTAGTTATCTTAATTTTTTTGACGTGATGGTAAATGAGATTGATTTTTCAGTTTCTCTTTCTGTGAGTTCATCATTGGTGTATAAGAATGCCGTCTATTTCTTGATGTTAATTTTGTCTCCTGATACTTTGCTAAATTCATTTTTTAAGTCTAGTAGATTTTTGATGGAGCCTTTAGGGTTTTCTAAGTATAATATCATGTCATCTGCAAATAATGACAGTTTCACTTCCTCTATTCCAATTTGGATCTCTTTTATTTTTCCATCCTGTCATTGCTGTGGCTATGACTTTCAATACAATGTTAAATAAGAGTGGTGAAAGTGGACATCCCTGTCTTTTTCCTGTTCTTAAGGGAAATTATTTTATTTTCTGCCCATAGAGTATTATGTTGGCTGTAGGTCTTTCATATATGGCCTTTATTATGTCAAGATATGATCCCTCTATTCCCACATTGCTGAGCATTTTTATCAGAAATGGATGCTGGATTTTGTCAAAAGCTTTTTTGGCGACTATAGATATGATCATGTGGTTTCTATTCTTCATTTTGTTTATGTGGTGTATCACATTTATTGATTTGCAAATATTGTACCAGCCTTGCATTCCTGGGATAAATCCCACTTGGTCATGGTGAATAATTTTTTTGATGTATTGCTGGATCTAATTTGCTAGTATTTTGTTCAGAATTTTGGGGTCTAGGTTCATCCGGGATATTGGCCCATAGTTTTCTTTCTTTGTAGTGTCTTTTCCTGGTTTTGGAATTAGAATTATGCTGGCCTCATAAAATGAGTTTGGAAATCTTCCTTCTTCTTGAATTTTTTGAAATAGTTTGAGGAGGATGGGTGTTAGTTCTTTTTTGAATGTTCGGTAAAACTCCCCCATGAAGCCAATCGGGCCTGGGCTTTTGTTTGCTGGGAGGGTCTTGATTACCACTACAGTTTCCTTAGTTGTTATTGGTTTGTTCAAGTTTTCTATCTCTTCCTGACCCATTTTTGGGAGACTATGTGTTTCTAGAAATTTGTACATTTCGCTTTGATTGTCAAATGGGTTGCCATATAATTGTTCATAGTAGCTGTTGACAATCTTTTGTATTTCTGTGGGGTCAGTTGTTACCTCTCCTCTTTCATTTCTGATTTTGTGCATTTGGGTTCTCTCTCTCTTCTTTCTTGGTGAGCCTAGCTAAGGGTCCATCAATTTTGTTTATCTTTTTGAAAAACCAGCTCTTTGTTTCATTGATCCTTTGAATTGTTTTTGTTTTTGTTTTTTTGTCTCTATGTCGTTTATTTCTGCTCTGATCTTTACCATTTCCTTCCTTCTACTTGCTGTAGGGTTTTCCTTTTGTTTGCTCTCTAGTTCTTTAAGTTGTGAGGTGAGACAGTCAATTAGAAATTTTTCTTGTTTCTTGAAGTAGGCCTGAGTGCTATGAACTTCCATCTCAGAACTGCTTTTGCTGCATCTCACCGATTTTGTGTTGTTGTGTGTTCATTTTCATTGGTTTCCAGGAAGTTTTTAATTTCTTCCTTGATCTCCTCGGTAACCCAATCATTTTTAATTAGATGCTATTTAGCCTCCATGTGTTCAAATGTCTTTGCATGTTCTTGTTGCAATTGATTTCTAGTTTCATGTCATTGTGATCTGAGAAGATTCTTAATATGATTTCAATCTTCTTGAACTTGTGGAAATTAAGTTTGTGTCCTATCATATGGTCTACTTTTTGAGAATGTCCCATGTGCACTTGAGAAGAATGTGAGTTCTGTAGTTTTGGGGTGTAATTCTCTGTAGATATCTATTAAATCCATTTGGTCTAGTGCTTCATTTAGAGTCTGTTTCCTTGCTAATTTTTTTTGTCTAGAGGATCTATCCAGTGCAGTCAACGGGGTGTTGAAGTCCCCTGCTATGATTGTATTGCTGTGGATTTCTCCTCTGAAGTTCTCCAGAAGATTTTAAAAATATTTTGGTGCTCCTATATTGGGTGCAAATATGTTAATCAAGGTTATATCTTCCTGTTGGATAGATTCCTTCAATATTATGTAGTGGCCTTCTTTGTCTCTAGTTGTGGTCTTCATTTTGAAATCAATTTTATCAGATATGAGTATTGCTACCCCAGCTTTTTTTTTTTTTTTTTTTTTCCTTCCATTTGCTTGGAAAATTTTTTTCCATGCCTTCACTTTCAACCTATGTGAGTCTTTTGTTGTGAGGTGGGTCTCTTGTAAACAACATATAGATGAGTCATGCTTTCTTATCCAATCAGATACTCTGTGTCTTTTCATCGGAGCATTTAGTCCATTTACATTTAAGGTGATTATTGATATGTACTTGTTTATTGCCATTTTTGTTTAGTGTGGTTATATTTTTCTTCCCATTTCTTCTACTAATTTCAGCAGACCTTTTAACATTTTTTGTAGTGCTGGTTTGGTGCTAATGTATTCCATTAGCTTTTTTTTTTTTTTTGTCTGGGAAGTTCTTTATTTGACCTTCTATTTTGAATGACAGCCTTGCTGGTTAGAGTAGTCTTTGATTCAGATCCTTGTTTTTCATGTTCTTGACTACTTCATGCCATTCCCTTCTGGCCTGTAGTGTTTCTTGTGAGAAGTCAGCTGAGAGCCTTATGGGGTTTTCTTTGTAGGTAATCTGTTGCTTATCTCTAGCTTCTTATAGGATTCTCTCTTTGTCTTTAATTTTTGGAATTTTAATTGCTATGTGTTGGTGTGGGCCTGTTTGGGTTCTTCTTACTTGGGGTTCTCTGTGCTTCTTGAACTTGAATGCTTTCTTCATTCACCAAATTAGGGAAGTTTTCTGTCACTACTTCTTTGAATATATTCTGTAACCCTTGCTCATTTTCTTCATCAGGGCCTCCTATGATGCGAATATTATGTTTCGAGTTGTACCACTGTTCTCTTAAGCTATCTTCCTGTTTTTTACTTTTGGTTTTCTGATTAGATGACTTTTTCTACCGTATCTTCTAATTCACTGATCCAGTCCTCAGCCTCC
Organism: Molossus molossus; assembly: GCF_014108415.1. NCBI lineage: Eukaryota > Metazoa > Chordata > Mammalia > Chiroptera > Molossidae > Molossus > Molossus molossus. Next base: position 2,922,144 of record NW_023425346.1, on the reverse strand, counting down.
TCTACTCTGCTCTTTATACCTTCCAATGTGTTTTTTATTAGTGATATGTCACTCTTGATCTCTTCCTGGTGGTTTTTAATTTTTTATTCATTGATTTTCAGCATGTCTATGTCCTTACTCATGCTGTTGAGCTTCCTCAAGATCATGGCTCTGAATTCTAGCTCTGTTAACTTGCTTAACTGCATCTCAATTATCTCATCTTTGATAGAGATCTCTTGTATTTTCATTTGGGATTTGTTTCTGTGTTTCACCACTTTGACTATCTCAGTGGGCTTTAGATTCTGCCAAATTTTCCCTGTGATTATTGGCTTTCTGCTGTTTGTGGCTCCCTCTATTGGATTTGAATAAGCCTGGGAGGACCCATGTTAAACACCACTGTCAAGTCTTTCCTTCCTGGGTATAGTTGCAAGCCCAGGAATGGTTCACTCATTCTCTAGCTTTTTGCCTGGAGGCTATTAGTCACAGTTTCTTGAAGAGCCTGGCTTCTCAGTTGAATGAAAAACTTCCTCAAGTGTTCAGAGTAAGGGGATTTCCTAAAGGTGAGGCAGGTGCTGGTTGTTAATGAGCCTCAGTTTGCATTTCAATGACCACCAGGTGGGGTTGAATCTCCAAGGGAGGGGCCAACACCTCTCCCCTGAGCTCTGGGAAGGTGTATGATGACCACTGTCCTGCTTGGTGGCAAATCAACAAGAGCTCTGAGTGCCCTCCAAATCCGGAGTGTCCCCACACAGTTCCAGTCCATTCTACCCTCCCTCTGTCATAGCCCAAAGTGAGTGGCTGTGGCTATTTTAGCATCTGTTCTGGCTCTGGGCTGTGAAGCTTCTTGGGAGTTTAACCCGATGGCTTCTCACAGCTAGGGCCACTGCTGTCTGTGGGCTCCCAGCCTCTGCAGTCCTACCAGGATTGAGTCAGTGTCCCTGGTTATATGGTCCTCCAAACTGCTTTTCTGTTGCTTTTCCCTGACTATTTGTCTTTATTTTTGTTGTAATTCCAGTTTGGTCCTGTGAGATGGTCTATATAGCTTCCATTCACTCCACCGCCATTTTGGAATCCCTCTGCCCACTTTTTAATTGGATTGTTTTATTTATTTATTTTAAGTTGTACGAGTTCTTTATAAATTTTGGATATTAACCCCTTATCATACATAGCATTGGAAAATATATTTTCTTATTCAGTAAATTTTCTTTTCATTATGTTGATGGCTTCCCTTTCTATGAAAATAATTTTTTATTTGAAGCAATCGCATTTGTTTCTTTTTTCCCCCTTGCCTGTGGAGATACATCAGAAAAGATATTGGGAAGAGAAATGTTAGAGTTTTTGTTACCTATGTTGTTATCTAGAAGTTTTATGGTATTGACTCTTACATTTGAGTCTTTAATTCACTGTGATTTTATTATTGTATTTGGTTTAAAAAGCAGTCGTTTTATTTTTTGCATGTACCTGTCTAATTTTCCCAACACCATTTAGTGAATAGACTGTCTTTACCCCATTTTATGTTATTGCCTTCTTTGTCAAATATTAATTTTCCATATAAATTTTCCATATAAAGGTGGGTATATTTCTGTGCTTTCTATTCTTTTCTATTTCTCTATAAGTCTGTTTTTATTCCAGTACCATGAATTTTGATTACAAAAGACTTGTAGCATAGTATGATATAAGGTAGTGTGATATCTCCAAAATTGTTCCTCTTTCTCAAGATCGTCAAGGCAATTCAGGGTCTTTTGTGGTTCCATATACATTTTTGGGTTTTTTTTTCTAGTTCTGTGAAATATGCCATTGGTATCTTGATAGGAATTGTTCTGAATCTGTAGATTGGTTTGAGTAATAAGGACATTTTAATGATGTTAATTTTTCCTATCCATGAACATGGTATATGCTTTCACTTGTATCTTCCTCAATTTCTTTCTTCAGTGTCTTATCATTTTCTGAGTATAGGTCTTTTACCTCCTTGGTTAAATTTTTTACTAGGTACATTATTATTATTATTATTTGAAGCAACTGTAAATGAGGTTGTTTTCTTCATTTTATTTACTGATAGTTCAGTATTGGCATATAAAAATGCAATTGATTTCTAAATATTAAGTTTGTATTCAGCTATTTTATTGAATTTATCAGATTTAGGTTTTTTTTGTTTTTTTTTTTTGGTGAAACCTTTAGGGTTTGCCATATACAATATTATGTCATCTTTGAATAATTATAGTTTTACTTCCTGCTTTCCAATTTGGATACATTTTATTTATTTTTCTTGTCTGATTGCTGTACCTAGGAATTTAAATACCATGTAAGATAAGTCATAAAGTGGACATCCCTGACTTGTTTCTGATCTTACGGGAATCACTTATAATTTCCCCTAATTAATATAATGATGGCTGTGGGTATGTCATTTCTGAACTTTATTATGTTGAGGTAGGTTCTCAGTATTTGCACTTTGTTGAGAGTTTTTATCATAAATGGATGCTAGATTATTGTCAAATGTTCTTTTTGCATCTATTGATATGACCATATGATTTTTATTCTTCATTTGTTTTATTTGATTTGCAGATATCTTATCAATCTTTTATTCTTCTTGTCTGATCATTACGGCTAGAACTTCCAGACTTTATTAAATAAGAATATTGAAAGAAGACATCCCTGTCTTGTTCCTGATCTTAAGGGAAACACTTTTAGTTTTTACCCATTTACTATGATGTTGGCTATAGCTTTTTCATACATGGCCTTTATTATGTTGATGTATAATCCTTGTATTCCCACTTTGCTGAGAGTTTGTATTACAAATTGGTGCTGAATTTTTTTTTTTTAATTTCTATTGACATTTTAGAGAGAGAGAACAAGGGAGAGAGAAATAGAAACATAGATGTTTGTGTGTATCTTTCATTCTCAGATAGGTCTCTTGTTGACAGCATATATGTATGAGTCTCGTTTTCTTATCCATTCAGCTTCCCTAAATATTTTGATTGCTACACTTAATACACTTGCATTTAAAGTAATTTTTGAGTCCGGCCAGTGTGGCTCAGTGGTGAGCATCAACCCATGTACCAAGAGGTCGCTGGTTCAGTTGCCGATCAGGACACATGCCCGGGTTATAGGCCCGGTCTCCAAAGGGGGGCATGCAGGAGGCAGCAAATTGATATTCTCTCTCATTGATGTTTCTATCTCTCTCCCTCTCCCTTACTCAAAATCAATAAAGAAAAAAATTAATAAAGAAAAAAATTAATAAGTATAAATAAAGTAATTATTGATAGGTATGTATTTATTGACATTATATTCTTACTATCTTCCTCTTTTTTTTTCCCCCTTCAGTATTCTTAAATAAGACCTTTAAGATTTCTTGTAATTCTGGTTTGGTGGTAATAAACTTCTTTAGCTTTTTTTTTGGTCTGGAAAGCTCTTTATTTCACCTTAATTTTTAAATATTACCCTTGCTGGTAAAGTCGTCTTGGTTGTAGGTCTCTACTTTTATCACTTTGACTATTTCATGCCTATCCATTCTGGTCAGAGGGCTTCTGTTGAGAAATATGCTGACAATCTTATGAGAGATTTCTTGTAAATAACTATCTTTTTCTTGCTGCTTTTAAGATTCTCTTTTTGTTTTTACCTTTTGCCATGTTTATTATCTTGTGTCTTGGTGTGATGCTCGATGTTTTTACAGAGTTCCCTTAGACTGTTCTAATTTTTTTTTCTCTAACTTGCTAATTTGATCCTCCACTTTGTTTAACCAGCTTTTATTTCATTTCATATATTTTATGCTTAATTTCTGACTGTTTTTCTATGGTTTTGATATCCTTTTTAATGTTTATTATCTCTTGGTTTAAGTTCTCACTGAGATCATCAATTTTCCCCCAACATTCGTTGGTTGTCCTTATAACCATTATTTTGAACTCTATACCTGGTATCTTGGTTGCCTACATTTCATTTCATTTTTTTTTCTAGGGATTTATCTTGTCCTTTCATTTCTGACATGTTTCTTTGTCTCCTCATTTTTTCTGCTTTTTCTGTGTTTGTATACCAGGAAGATCTGCTTTGTCTCCTAGTCTTGTGGTGATCTTATATAGTAGGTGTCTTATGGGGCTCAGTGGTACAATCTTTCTGATCATTTGGCTAAGTACTCCGGGAAAATCTCTCATGTGGGTTATGTGAGCCCTTCTATTATAGTAGAGTCTTGATTGCTGTTGGCTCATGTGTAACTAGGCTCTCAGGCTAGCTTGAGAGCCTTCTGAACAAAGTCTGAAGGGTGGGCCAGGCTGGTCACAGCCTATAGTCCTTTACACAAGGCACAGGCTTGTTAGGGTGGAGCAATTTGCACTGGGAAGACAGGACTAGTGGCTCTCCTATTTGGGTACAGGCACCAGCCAGTCAATCATTTGGCAGAAAGTGGCCCCTAGTCCAGAGCCACCCACTCAATCATTGCCTGAATCCCCAAAACGAGCTACCCAAGAAAGATGCACCACAGGCCCAGTCTGGGTGCAGCCAGCCAACTCCTCTGCAGGACACCAGCTAGCAAGGGGAGGCTACTGGGAGTTGGAAAGGCAGGACACATTGGTCTCCTGTTGGAGAACGTGCATTGGGGATGTTGGTGGGGAAGAATTATGGTCTCCATGCTGATGCTACACAACACAGTGCCTGAGACTCCATAGGAGCACCTTAAGAAAAAAAGTGCACCAAAGTTCCTGTTTGGGTGCAGCTAGCAGACTTTTCTGGTGTATCTGAGCTCAGCAAGGAGTGATCATCAAAAATCATAAGGATGGAGCTAGTAGATCCCCCATTGTAGCATGGGTGCCACTGGCACTCAGAGGGTGTAAACTGGTCTCTACTCAGGAGCCACACAACTCAGTGCCTGTCTGAGTCTCCAACACAAGCTTTCCAAGGAAAAGCACACAGAAAGTCCTGGCTGGGCACAGACAACTGACACTACTCAGCAGGGTAAGGTTAATAGGATATCGGAGGATAGGAAATGTGGGTATCTGGTTGGGGATGGGTGCTGGCGTCATGCAGTGGGGGAAAAATTACCCCTGCTCAAGAGCACACAACTCAGTATCTGTCTAATTCTGGGACTAAAACGCCTTTTAAAACACACACATACACAAAAAAAGGTTTCAGTTGGGTGCAACCAAAAGATCGTTGTTCCTCAGTTTTATAGTTGTTGTTCCTTGATTCCACATAATAATGTGATGATATAGTATTTGTCTTTCTCTGACTGGCTTAGTTTGCTTAGCATAATACTCTGCAGGTCCATCAATGCTGTCACAAAGGGTAAGGAGTCCTTTTTATAGCCGTGTAGTATTCCATTATGTAAATGTACCCCAGTTTTTTCTTTCATCAACTGATTGGCACTTGGGCTGTTTCCAGATCTTAGCTATTATAAATGATGCTGCTATGAACATAGAGGTGCATATATTTTTTATAATTGGTGTTTCATGATTCTTAGGATATAGTCTTAAAAGTGGGATCACTGACTCAAATGGCAGTTTCATTTTTAATTTTTTGAGGAAACTCCATAATGTTTTAAACAGTGGCTGTACCAGTCTGCATTCCCACCAACAGTGCAGTAAGATTCCCTTTTCTCTACCTCCTCACCAGAAATTATTGTTTGTTGATTCATTGATAATGGCCATTCTGACATATATGAGGTGATACCTCATTATAGTTTTAATTTGCATCTCTCTGATGATAAGTGACCTTGAGCAATTTTTTTTTCTTTTTTTTTTTTTGTATGTCTATTAGCCATCTGTATATCCTCTTGGGAGAAGTGTCTATCCAGGTCCTTTGCCTGTTTTTAGCTGGATTGTTTGTCTTCCTGGTGTTGAGTTGTATAAATTCTTATATATATTTTGGAAATTAACCCTTTATCAGATGAAGCATTGGTGAGTATGTTCTCCCATACAGTGGACTCTTCTTTGATTTTTGTTGATAGTTTCTTTTGTTGTGCAGAAGATTTTTGCTTTGATATATTCCCATTTGTTTATTTTTTCCTGAGTTTCTCTTGTCCTTAGAGACATATCGGTAAAAATATTGCTGTGAGGGATGTCTCAGATCTTACTGCCTATATTTTCTTTTAGGATTTTTATGGTTTTGTTTCTTAAGTTTTGGCTTTTACCCATTTTGAGTTTATTCCTGTGTAAATTGGTGGTCTAGTTTTATTTTTTTGCATGTCCTGTTCAATTTTCCCAAAACCATTTACTGAAGAGACTCTTTACTTCATTGTATGTTCTTGACTCCTTTGTCGAATATTAATTGACCTTAGGGGTGTAGGTTGATTCCCAGGCTCCCTGTTCTGTTTCATTGATCTATATGCTTGTTCTTGTGCCAGTATCAGGCTGTTTTTACTATAAAGGCTTTGTAGTGTGGTTTGCTATTCATTATTATGATCCCTCCAAGTTCTTCTTTCTCAAGATTGCTGAAGCTGTTAAGGGTGTCTTTTTGTTCCATATAAATTTGTGAAATATTTGTCCTAGATTTTTGATATATGCCCTTGGTATTTTAACATGGACTGCTTTGACTCTCTAGATCGCTTTGGGGAGTATGGACATTAATATCCTCACTTTCTTTCTTCAGTATTTTACAGTTTTCCAAGTACAGGGGTTTTATCTCCTTGGTTAAAATTGTTCCTAGGTACCTTTTTGGCTTGTAAATGAGATTGTTTTCTTAGATTCTCTTTCTGATAGTTCATTAATGGTATATAAAATCAATTTCTGGATACTGATATTGTATCCTGCTAATTTACTAAATTTATTTATTAGATCTAGTAGTTGTTTGGCAGAGTTTTTAGGGTTTTCTACATACAATTTCATATCATCTGTGAATAATGACAATTTTATGACTTGTTTTCCAATTTGGATACCTTTTATTGTTTTTTCCTTTATTGATTTTAAAGAGAGAGGAAGGGAGAGAGATATATAAACATCAATGAGAGAGAACATCAATTGGCCACCTCCTGCATGCCCCACACTGGGGATCAGGCCCATAACCTGGGTATGTGCCCTGACCAGGAATCAAACCGGCAATCTCTTGGTGCATGGGTCAGTGCTCAACCATTGAGCCACACCAGCTGGACTTTGGATGCCTTTTATTTATTCTTTTCTAATCACTGTTCAAGAACTTTTAGTACTATGCAGAATAAGAGTGATGAAAGTGAACATTTTGGTCTTGTTTCTGATCTTACGGAAACCACTTTTAGTTTTTGCTCATTGACTATGATGTTGGCTGTCGCTTTTCCCTATATGGCCTTTATTATGTTAAGGAACAATCCCTCTATTCCCATTTTGCTTAGAGTTTCTATCACAAATGGGTGCTGAATTTTATTCAATGCTTTTTCTGCTCTACTGATATCATCATGTGATTTTTATCTTTCATTTTGTTTATGTGATGTGTCACTATTTTTTTAATTTGCAAGTATTATACCAGCTTTGCATCCCTGGAATAAGTTCCATTAGTTCATGTTGTATGATTTTTAAAATTAATTTTAGCATCTATATTCATCATAAATATTGGATTATAATTTCCTTTCTTTGTAGTGTCTTTGTCTGGTTTCGGTATTAGGATAATGTTGGTCTCATAAAAAGAGTTTGAACGTTTTCCCTCATTTTGAATTTTTTGGAATAGTTTGAGGAAGATAGGTATTAGTTCTTTTTTGAATATTTAGTAAAATTTGCCTGTGAGGACAGACATCTGGTCCAAGACTTTTGTTTGCTGGGAATTTTTTCATTACTGCTTGGACTTAATTAGATATATTGGTCTGTTCAGGTGTTTGCTTTTTTCCTATTTAATTTTTGAAGATTGCATGTTTCTAGAAATTTGTTCATTTTGTTCATGTTGTCTATTTTGTTGGCATACCATTGTTCATAATATTCTCATACAATCATTTGTATTTCTGTGATATTAGTTGTTACCTCTCCTCTTTCATTTCTGATTTTATTTGTGTCCTCTCTATTTCTTGATGAATCTGGTTAATGGCTCATCAATCTAATTTATCCTTTCAAAGAACTAGCTTTTGGTTTCATTGGTCTTTTATATTATTATTTTTTTAAGTTTCTATGTCATTTTTTTCCTGCTCTCATATTCATTATTTCTTGTCTTCTATTTACTCTTGTCTTTTTTGCTGTTACATTTTCAAGTCTTTCAGATGTGTGATTAGGTTAGAGTAGGCCTGCAATGCCATGAACTTCCCTCTTAAGACTACTTTTTTAGTGTCCTCCCTGTTTCTCAATGAATTTGGGTGGTTGAATACTTTTCAGCTTTTTCATCATGATTGACTTCTAGTTTCATGTCATTTTGTTATAGGAAGATGCTTGATAACATTTCAATCTTCTTGAGTTTGTTCAAACTCATTTTGTGTCCAAATATGTGGTATCTTTGAGAATGTTCTATGTGTACTTCAGAAGAATATATATTCTGCTGATTTAGGATGAAGTTTTTTGTAAATGTCAATTAAATGTATGTAATCCAGTGTGTCATTTAGGTCACGGTTTCCTTTTTTATTTTTATTTTTGAAAGATCTATCCATTGATGACAGTGGAGTGTTAAAGTTCCCTACTATGACTGTACTGCTGTTGGTCTCTCTCTTCAAGTCCACTGAAAGTTTTATATATAAAAATAAATTTATATAAAATATAAATATAGCCTGGCCAGTATGGCTCAGTGGTTGGGTGTCAACCCATGCATCAAGAGGTTGCCAGTTCATTTTCCGGTCAGGGCACAGGTTGTGGGCCAAATTCCCAGTGCAGGACATACAGGAAGTGGCCGACTGATGTTCTCTTTCATCGATGTTTCTCCCTCTCCCTCTCCCTTCTTCTCTCTCTAAAATCAAAAAAGGAAAAAATTAAAAATAAATATATACATTATATATATGTATATACATATACATATATATTATATATATATTCAGGTGCTTCAGTATTGGGTACATATATGTTTATTAAGGGTTATGTCATCTTGTTACACTGATCCCCTTATTATTATGTTATGATCTTCTCTGTTTCTTGTGATGGTCTTTGTTTTAAAGTCTTTTTTTTTTTTTTTTTTTGGTCAGATATAAATATCACTACCCCAGCTTCTTTTGCATTTGTATTTACATGGAATATTTTTTTTTCTTGCCTTCACTTTCAGCCAGCAAATAAATACATCCTGTTTTCTTATCCATTCAGCTACCCTATGTCTTTTGGTTGAAAAATTTAATCAATTTACATTTAAGATTATTATTGATAGGTACTTATTTATTGCCACTTTTTATGCCTGTTATTTTTTTTTTCTCTCACTATTTCTTTTTCTTACAGCAGTCTCTTTAGCATTTCTTGCAGTGCTGGTTTAGTGGTAATGAACTCCTTTAGTCTTCTTTTGTCTGAGAAGCTCTTTAATTTGCCTTCTGTTTTAAATAGTAGCCTTGTTTGGTAGAGCAGTCTTGGTTGCAGGTTCTTGCTTTTTCACTTATTTAAATAGTTCATGCCAATCCTTTCTGGCCTGAAGTGTTTCTGTTGAGAAATCATCTGACAGCCTTATGAGAGCTCTCTTGTAGGTAACTGATTGTCTGTTGCTGACTAAGATTCTCTGTCTTTAATCTTGGCCATTTTAATCATAATATGTTTTGGTGTAGGTCTCAGTGTTTAACTTGATTGAGACTCTCTGTGTTTCCTGAACTTGTGAACATTTTTCTTCACCCAGCTAGGGAAGTTTTCTGTCATTATTTCTTCAAACAAGTTCTCTATCTCTTGCTCACATTCTTCTCTTTCTGGTACCCTTGTGATGTGAATGTTGTTACCTTTCACATTGTTCTAAAGTTCCTTTAAACCATCCTCCTGCTTTTTAATTATTATTTTTCTTTTTTCTGTATTGATTGTGTGTGTGTGTGTGTGTGTATATATATATATATATATATATATATAGTCTTCTAATCACTGATTCAATTATGTGATTCATCCAGCCCACTGGTTATTTCCTCTAATGTATTCTGTATTTTGGATATGGCATTCTTCATATCCAGCTGATTATTTTTCATGGTTTCTATATCCTTTTTCATGCTTTTATTCTAAGTTTCTTAATTATTACTCTGAACTCTCTATCTAATAAATTTATTGCCTCCATTTCATTTAGCACTTTTTTCTGGAGTTTCCTCCTGTTCTTTCATTTGGGAACTGTTTTTTTATTTTTATGTCTCACAATTTTGGCTTTAATTTGTGTTTATATATATGTATTAGATAGGACTGCTATGACTCCCAGGCTTGGTAGGATGTCCTTATGTAGTAGGTGTTCTGTGGTTTCCAGTGGTGCAGTCTCCTTGAAATCCTGAGCTGGGTACTCTACAAATGTCCCTAGTGTAGGTTGTTTGCACCCTCCTGTTATTAGGTCTTGATTGCTGATGACACTTTCATTGTTGGAATTGACCCTCAGGCTGTCTGATTATGAGGCTAAATCTTGACCATGGTATGAAAATAGTTGTGCAGTTGCAGTCTGAATGTGTCTTGATGAGCACAGTGGCACCATCATTAACCCTTTAGGCTGGGTATTTATAGTGGCAAACCCTTATCAGCAAGTATGAGATGCTGTGCAGAGGCTGACTTCTAAGGCAGGGATGTTCCCAGCATGGTTTGGTGCCTGCTGGTATCCACCTTTGGGTGTACCACTTGTTATCTAGTTGGGTCAAGCTGTTGTGTGGTCTGTGGTCTACGACTGTTTGTGTTGGTTCTGGATCCTTTGGGGTGGGTTTCAGATGCAGGTCACTCTCAGACATTGTGTATAATTGGCCATGGACTACCTGTGTGTGATTACCACTTTGTTCACTGTTTGAATCTGCATATATTAGACGTGTGTGTGTGTGTGGGGGGGTATCAATCTGTGGGAATGGGTAGGCTTCTTACAGGTTAGAGCTGGGTGCAGATCTGTATTTGCCTGATGTTAGCCGGTCTTCCTCCAGAGCCCTCCAAAGAGAAGCTGTAAGATGGACTCTGGGTAGCCTAGTTCAGGCTAGTGGGCCCCCTGCGCTGAGATTACACAATCAGGAACTCAATTAGGGGAAATTAGTCTCTGCTTCAAAGCCAAACTCCTCAATCTCTACCAGAGACTCCCACTCTAGTTTCCCCTAAGAGCTCCTGCTGCAAGTTCAGGTTGGGTACAGCCTGCAGTTTTCTCTGAAGGAGTAGATTCAGCCACGCTGAGCTCAGGAGGATTGATCAAGAGTCCGTGGTTTTCCAAATCACTGACTCTATCCTCTGTTTTGCCCAAAGGGAAAGGGGGAGGTGGGAGAGCGGGAAGAGAGAAACCACAGAACTTCTATGCATATATGCATCGTCAATGGATATAGACAACAGGGCAGTGAAGGCAAGAGGGGCAATTGTGAAAGGGGCAAGGAGGGTGGGGGAGAAAAAGGGACACCTGTAGTATTTTCAACAATAAAGATACATTTAAAAAATTAAGAGTCTGCAATTGAAGATGTTGCTGATCAAGCCCATAGGCAGGGACTAAGCTCTTCCTCCTGCTCCTAGACAATAGCCTCTGAGGGTCTCATACTTGGAAGGTCCTTCCCTGAGCCTCTCTTCCATCCCCCATGGAAATGTGCCAGGCAGAGGTATTTGGGACTTCACAGGGCTGAACCAAACAGGCTTCTGTCGGGGGTTGTGTTTGAAGCCTGCAGGAGGAGGGGACTGGCTCTGCCTCTCCTTCCCAGGGCTGCCTGGTGGAACTCTCTGGGAGCTCTTACCAGCCTTTCCCAAATGCAGTCCCAGGACTCAGCACTCTCCCATCTGTCTCCCCCACAGAAGCCTCCCCTGGGAAAGAACTCAAAACCCCCAGCTCTGAGGAACTGGTGCATCCACACCTCCCATCCACGCAGGAAGGAATAGACAATCATTCCCATGCAGGACTCTGATCCCTCCACGGCTGGTCTCAGCAAAACAGGGGCCAACATTCCCAGCTCCACTTGGGCTCTGAATTCAGCAGTGGGGGCCAGGTATCCCTGACCTGTGTTGCTCCCCTGTGCTGCCAACCTAGCAGGATGGGGAAGTTCAGTGGGCTACACAGATGGAGGTAGGTGGTCCAACTCTGCACTAGAGGTGGGAGAAACCTTTCCCCTTTCCCCCAGCCGAGCAGTGTGGTCATTGACTGGGGATCGGCCCAATGCCTCAAGAAAGAAGAGGGTCCCTCAAAGTTTCTGCTGGGGGCAACCACAGACTCCTTGGTGTACCCAGTGACAGCAGCGTATCTTCTCTAACAGCCAGGGAAAGCAGCAAATATCTCAGGCTGGGGCTACTAACACGAGGAGTGCTCCTGCACTGGGAAGGTGCCGTCTGAGTCTCCCAGGCAGATGGTAGCCGCCTGGGTCACTCTGCCTGATGATATTCAGGCCCTTTCTCCTGTCTCCGCTGCTCTGGGTTTGGGATACCTGCATGAGGTTGAGACCACACACTTCCAGGGGAAGGGAGCTTTGCAGGTGATATTCCTCTAGCCTCTCAGCCACATCACCTGTTCGAGGAGGCTTCCTCTTTCCATGACTTCCATCCACTTACCAGTCTCCACATGGCTTCTTCAGTCATCCTTAGGTATAATATTTCCAATCAGCTACACTTCACTTGGGTTTTTGAGTTGATTGCACAGTATTTTAGCTGCAAATCTGATCCCTGGCTGGGAGCATGGGCACACAGCCTCCAGCAACCTTGCAGCCACCTTGCCTCTTCCAGTGGATTGCTCTCCATGACTGCTCTGCCTCATTCTGCCCTGCGTACATCTGTCCTGAGCAAGGAGGCTTTCCTGGAGGCACTCCACTCTTAGGTACTCTGCAGAGATAGCTCCATTGCTCTCGAGTCTCAGATGTTCTGGCAGAGACAATGAAACACCTATTCCGTTGTGTTTTGGAAACAACTAAAACATTGGACTATTTCATCAAGAGCTGACTCATCCCTGAGGAAGAGTGAAAACAAATGTGGAGTAAGGGACTGTTTTAACCACTAGACCTAAAGTAGTCACACACTTAATAAGTACTGCTATGTGACCCGTGTTTTGTTGGAAAGAGAGATGACAGCCCAGCCAGTGTGACGCAGTGGTTGAGCGTTGTCCGATGCACCAAGAGGTCGCCAGTTCAATTTCTGGTCCCAACACATGCCTGGGTCGTGGGCTCAATTCCCCAGTACGGGGCATGCAGGAGTTAGCTAATGTTTCCCCCACTGATGTTTCAACTCTCCATCTCCCTTCCTCTTTCTCTAAAAAATCAATAAAAATATATTTTTTAAAAAAGAGAAACAGAGATGACAGAGACAAAATCAAACATATCCTGTCCTTGGGATGTTTCAGTTAAATTAGGGAGGGGTAGCTACATACTGTATATCTACTGGCATCTGACTAAATTCAATGTGTATTTCACTGGGACTCAATTTCTGATTGATGGAGCAGCCAACCAAATGTGCCTCCCTGAGACCTGCACAATTGCTGTGACCAAGAGAAACAGGGAGGGTGGAGGCTGTGGCTTCGAGAGCCCAGGTGCAGGGTGGTCAGAGTTTCCAGGGGCAACATTGATCTCCAGGGACTGGACCTCCCACATCCTCTACTAACTGTGGGAGTTCGAGTCCTGCAGGGTTGGTTCTACAGTGTTTACGGGCCATGGTTTCTTTATTCTGACTTGTATGCAAGCCGGACTCACTAGGATTTTCCAGTTTTATGAGCTATCCAATATCCTTTTTATAACTTGTTTACAGCTTAAATTGTAGTCAGTTTCTTTTATTACTTGCGTTTAAAAATTATTTCTATTAAAAACCTCGTCTAATGAAAACTGTGTGCAGGTGTGTGTATATGTGTATAAATATGAAACTCCATATAAAATTTTAAAAGTATTTTAAAAAATGATAAAATTATGAGATTCTACTAAATATAAACTTCATAAGAGCAAGACTATGAATTTATTTTTCCATTGTACCAGGCATTTGGTAAATATTTGTAGAATGAATAAATCATTGCTGTTTGAATATCTGGATGCATATGGCTTGTGTTAACATTTTCAAAAATTGGTTGATTTGGACCCAAGGGAAAAAAAATCACATAAACTCTGTATTTTAATATTTTAAATAACATTGTGTCTTGTCTGCTTTAAAATACCGCAGAAATAGCCAGGCTAGTGTGGCTCAGTGGATTGAGCGTCGTCCCATGGACTGAGGTCCCGATTCTATTCCCAGTCAGGACACATGCTCAGGTTGTAGGCTTGATCCCCAGTGGGGGGCGTGCAGGAGGCAGCTAATGGATGTTCTCTCTCACATCAATATTTCTATCTCGCTATCCCTTCCTCTCTCTTAAAAAAAATCAATTAAAAAACAAAAATATCTCAGAAATATGCAAGTCGACATTATGAAGACTGATTTGCAGAATCCTGCTGACAATTCATAATGCCTGCAGGAAATGCTAATATCCTCCAGCTAGCTCATCCCGCCTTTTAAAGAGTCTTATTTATTTTTATGGGGGGTACATATAAACCTCAAGGCAAAATACTATGGAAGTTTCCTGAATTTCTGAGAGGTAATGCTGTGAGTTTGTCTGTCAGTTTTCAAGGCAGAATGGATCAGATTTCTAAGTTTGTCACGTCCTTAACTTAGCCATTTTATTCCATGCCCCTCACTCACTGGAACTCACGGGTTGTGCATCAATTCTGTTGCATCTGTTCTGCACAGATACTCCTCGGGAGGGAGCTCAGCAGAAAATAAGTGAAGTCTGTGCGCATGCTTGATCAGTACCGCGCGGCCCCAAGCAATAGCTGCACCTTGGATCCATCTTCTCCGGTAAGAAGACATCTACCAACTTGCTTCCCTGTCTTTCATCACCAGTAAATTAAGACGTTAGGTCATTTCCGAATCATTCAGCCAGGAGAGCTCTTAGGAAAATGAATTAATAACATGATACCGTCACCTTCTAAAAGTTGTCAAAAAGTTTCTTCACAGAAACTGTAGCTGGTTACATGTACAAACATTTCAGTTCTTGGGAGTTTTTAATACAATGGATCGACTTCGTAGCCAGAATAATTTAGAATTCTGATGACCATGCATTAAAACCTTGATTTTAAATCTACCTCAAAGTTATACCCCCTCCTTAGAAGAGAGGATTTCAATGCACTCAAAGATAATAAAGTCTGTTTTTTGAAAGACAAAAGAATTTTTCTAAAAAATAATTTAGGCCATCTGCGTGGTTGCTTTAAAATTTTTTACTGTTGTCCAGCCAGTGTGGCTCAGTGGTTGAGTGTTGACCCAGGCACCAAAAGGTCACCGGTTCGATTCCCAGTTAGGACACATGACCAGTTTGTGGGCCCGATTCCCAGTGGGGGGTATGCAGGAGGCTGCCAATCGATGTTCTCTCTCATCAATGTTTCTCTCTCCCTCTCCCTTCCTCTCTCTCTAAAAATCAATAAAGGAGAGAAAAAAATTTCTTACTCTTTGTTCCACCTGAATCATGACCAGGTAGTTCAAAGAATTCAATAAATAACTCTAGAATTAAAAATTTGTTAAAAGTAAAAGTCTGATAAAAAATTTTAGAGCCTCCTAAGCAACTTCCAAGGCCCTCCTGCAGACAATCAAAATATAGACAACCCAAACTGCCTGAAGCTGAACGTTTCCTTCCCTGAGAATGACTTCCCTCCCAGCGCTGTCTCCTTAAACACTGCTTTTCAGGGGAAAACACACATTTTTAAAATGTTCTCTAAACATACTAAAAATATTACTCATCTGAAGAAATATTCTTAACTTATTTTAACTAGTATAAATTAGTGTTTTTTTTTTCCTATTCCTGTCTCAGGGCTGAAATTGTAAAAGCAAAACCATGGCTCACTGGTTACATTTGTTTATATATGTGTATGTTTACGTCCAGAGACTATTAACAAAATTCATTTATGAACAGCTCTGTTTAATTGCTTAATGGTATTAAAACTTATGTAAATCAATAGTTATAACAGAATCTAACCCAAATGTTTTTAGATTCAGAAAATAATATTTTATATTAAATCTAATAAAAATAGGCATGCCTTTAAATTATCAGTATCAAATATAATACTTTTATGATACCTAAACTTCCACAAATAACTTAAAATAATAGCAGCCTTGTTTTAACATCTCATTAAGTTTTTGTGGGTAACCTACACACAATTATTAAGAAAAAATAACAGTTATAAATAGAGCTAGATAAGATTAAAGTAATTAAAGATATATTTTTTTTCTTTACTGATTTTAGTGAGAGAGGAAGGGATAGGGAGAGAGATAGAAACATCGATGAGAGAGAACATCAATTGGCTGCCTCCTGCATGTCTCCCACTGGGGATCGAGCCCACAACCTGGGCATGAGCCTTGACCGGGAATCGAACCAGCGACCTCTTGGTGCATAGGTCAATATGCTCAACCACTGAGCCATGCCGGCCGGGTGGATTAAAGTAATTTACTAAGAGCTTTAATAGTGAAAATATACTTATATAAAAATAAAACTTTCTTCTATTTGCTAAAAAGGAAAACTCTTCCTGTACTGTTGGTATTCTCTCAATAAGAGGAAGCAAATATTTTATGTTTTATTAAAATGATTTTGTGACCTTTATCATCAGGTTTTTAACTGCTTAAGAAAACTAAGTCTACTTAATAGTAGAGAGCTAAGTTTTACTTAAAACTATTAAACTTTTGTATGTGCCTGTGAAGTCTTTCTCACCCTGTTTACGTAAAGAATTAAGTATTGTTTCACCATTACTTGTAATTCTTTTTGACCAAATGTTGTCAAAACTTTTATATGTTTGCAAACTTCCCAAAACCCAAAAATTATATATAGGCTTATTTATTTTTAACCTGATAAATAACTTTGAGATTTTTCCTAAAAAAGAGAACATGGAGCATTTCAAAGGATATCTCTCTGTGTATTTAAGAGAAATATTAAAGTATTTAGGCTATTTTGATGTGCAAAATTACTTGGGAAGCCTTTTCAAATAAATGATTATATTACATAGATATGGCATTCATGTAAATTTTCTAGATATTATAGAAAATTACTAAAACTCTGAGATGCACTAATATAGCATTAGAGAATTTACGTTCTTCCTTGGTCTCTGAAGGTTGTAAGTTTTCTTATGTCTGTGAAATGTAAACTTCCAGACAATAACCAAAACATGGCCCAGAAGACTGAAAGGAAAAGCAGAGTCATTTTAAAATATACTACAATATAGAAGTCCCCTTGCCACAACTGATTTATAAATGATCTCAGGTTCCTTACAAAACTACTAGAAATAGCAAGAATAAACATGAGTATATGTAAAAGTAGAATGTACATTGCCAAAAGAAGAAACATCTGTAGCAAAAACAAATTAATAAAAAAATTAAAACAAAACGAAAGACAGGAGATGCGTTTTTGTGGAGGGAAAAGGCCCCAGGATGATTTCCTGGCTGAAGGGAGGCTGAGGCACCGGCGGCAGAGTGCAGGGCCGCAGCCCTGAGCCCCTGCTGCTGAGATCCCAGCTCACAGGTGACGGCCCAGGGCCGCACAGCGGCGGGCACTCCTGCCCCTTGCAGAGTCGTGTCCCTGGTGACCAGCAGTCTCTTTGCAAGGCTCCCAGAGGGGAAGGGGATCCCTCGTACCCACAAATCCCTGATGGAAAAGGGGAAGCCCAGAGGTGCTTACAGAGTTGTCTTAACCAACCCTCTTCCTCCCCGTCATTGTCCTGTGACTAGGACAGAAGAAATAATGGGGCTATGTGGGATTTTAAAAACAATTAAATATAAAAATATAGATAATTACTGTAGACATGGTAAGAGAAATATTTGTACATTCTTAGACTCGAAGTCTGATAAAAGTACCGTTTCACGGGGCCCAATTGTGTGTTGATTGAATGGATTTCTCCCCGGTGTTTATACTAAAATGGAATTGATATATCTTTTTTTTCTTTATTAATTTTTGTTAGAAAGAGTGGAAGAGAGAAGGAGAGAGAGAGAGAAACATCGATGAGAGAGAACATTGACTGGCTAGCTCCTGCATGCCCCCCTCTGGGGATCGGGCCCACACCTGGGCATGTGCCCTGACTGGGAATCAACTGGAGACCTCTTGGTGCAGGGTCGATGCTCAACCACTGAGCCACACTGGTTGGGCTGATACATCATTTTTTTTTCTAAAATAAAATATCTTAAGGACATATTTTTTTTGACGTGCGTGTGTGTGTGTGTGTGTGTGTGTATTTGGTAAAGAAAAACAAAGAAAGTAATTTTGTCCTAAAGTAAAATGATTGTTTCAAATAAGAAACAAAAAGATAGGACAAAATTAAAAAGCATATAATAGCTGCAGAAGATATGGAAGCTACAGAAGCTTTGTAGAAGATATAGAAAGTTTATAGAAAAGTGATGTTGAGAAAAGCATTTAATGTGTGGTCAAGCTAACGAAGACTGAAATGTGAACGAAGCCAATTACATTATTTGTCTGTGTAAGTATCTGAACTCTAACCATGGCTATATGCAAGTATTTTGTAATTTACTGACAGTTATTGTTTTACTCTGACGCTTTTACAAAAATGTGACTGCAAAAGTGTTCATTTTCAAAGAGATGTACGGAGAGGACTCTGGAACTCTAAAATATGGTTTCTGATAAACTTTCAGATCATGCCATTACACTGGGTGAGGATTTGCAGAATTCCAAAAGAAACTAGTTTATACTAGTGCTGACAAAAAGATCAAGACCAATACAAATTAATAGCATGGGATGAAATGAATTGATGAGAATAATTATAATTGTATGACTTTTATTTGAAGTATTAGAGTTTGGTTTTTTATCTTTTTTTTCCAGATATTAGGAAATTTATTTTTGCTAACGCTACCTATGACCTATAACAATTTGGTAAATTAGACCTTTTATGGCTAATTTTTTTTAGTTTATTAATTTATAGATCTTTTAAACAGAATTAAAACATTGTCTCCTCTGTACCTGATCTTTCCAGAATTAAAAACTTTCATATAATCTGCAGTTTCATTTTTTCCTTTATTTCTTATTTTAGTTTTTTCCTACTTTACAAATAATATGAGAGGCTAGGCATTCACAATAATTGTTTTTGTTTCTCTTTCTCCCCTAATTTATGCTAGAAAAGATAACTCAACATTGAAAATAATCTTTACACCAATTCAGCCTAGACCTGAACTTGAAGAAACAACAGAAAATGTGTGCCCTCATAGGGACATAATGTTAAGATGCCCTCTGTTCTGGCATTCCTGTTGCTGAAATGTTTCCTAAGAAAATGATTTTCCCTCCTACAGAGGACATAATATCAGGAAAAGGCTTTTCTGGTCATGTGAGACCAAAAATATTTTAATAACGAATATTATTGACTGTGATTGCTCAATGATGTTTTCAAGTGACGATCTCACTAAAAAGAGAGGAATGTAAAAAAGTACTACAAATGGAGCCATGTTAAAAGAAGTGAGAGCTCAACTTCCGGCGCACCGGCCTGTGTGTCTCATTCTTCAAGCCTTCTGGGATGCTGGAACTGGGTAAAATAACCCTTTGGACTGAGCCTAAATCATTGTAATACCCCAAACAAATTTTTTTCAAAGATAAAGAAAAGCGGATATGACTATCAGACTGAAAATAAAAACAAAATGAAACATTGTTTAGAATTAGTGCCATTGTGTTACCTTATCTGCAACAATAGAAATGTCTCTCTTGCATTGAGTAATTCTTCCCTTTATCTTTCTCATAAACACCCTTTACCTTGGTCTCCTAATCAGAACACAATTTGGGTTTCTGCCTAAAGCTGTGCTTCTCCAATAGTTATTCTTTTGGATCTCAAGTGCATGCTCGTTGGCTCTCACTTTGGCCTTTTATTTTTACGTTAGCAATTTATACTATTTTAAAAAGTTGGCATTTATTTTTTGTTAAGATAACTATAGCAGTACCACTGGAGATGTCTCTTTCTTTGGTAATCAAACACATTATATGGACATAATGACTGAGATCTATCCATCTATCGCCATTTATTTTGGCACCAAGAAGAAAACTGTGGTTTCCTTTTTTAAATTTTTACCTAAATTTAAATACATTTGATTGAAGATTCTTCAATAGTGGAGAAATTCATTCTGCAGAAAAATTCATTTTGAAAATTTAAATTTATTTTATTTACTGCTTTTATCTTTTTTTTTTTTTACTTTATCAGCAGCCTTTATTACTTAATTCACTTTTATTACAGATGTCCTTCCTTTCCCTCCCATTGCTACCCTCCCCCCACCTTGCCTTTACCACACTAACGTCTGTGTCCATCACTTAAGTCCATTGCTTATGCATATATGCATATAAGTTCCTCAGTTTATCTCTGTTGGCCCCTCCTACCCTCCTTCCCTCTGAGATTTGTCACACTGTTCCCTATTTAACATCTCTATTTTCATGTCTCTGGATCTATTTTGTTCATCAAATTATTTTTTTCATTATATTCACAAATAAGTGATATTTGTCTTTCTCTGGTTTATTTTGCTCAGCATAACAGTCTCCAGGTCCCTCCATGTCATCTCAAAGGCTGAGAGATCTCTCTTTCTTACAGCTGCATATAATTCCATTGTGTAAATGTACCACAGCTTTTTTATCCACTCATCTACTGATAAACACTTGGGCTGTTTCTAGATCTTAACTATTATAAACAGTGCTGCTATGAACATGGGGTACATATATTCTTTCTGATTGGTGTTTCAGGCTTCTTAGGGTATATTCTGAGAAGTGGGATCACTGGATCAAATGGCAGTTTCATTTTTATTTTTTTGAGGTAACACCATAGTGTTTTCCATAGTGGCTGCACCAGTCTGCATTCCCACCATCAGTGTACTAGAGTCCCCTTTTCTCTACACCTTCACCAGCACTTGTTGTTTGATGATTTGTTGATGGTGGCCATTCTGGCAGGTGTGAGGTGATACCTCATGGTCATTTTAATTTGCATTTCTTTGATGATTAGTGACGTTGAGCATTTTTTCATATGTCTCTTGGCCATTTGTATGTCCTTTTTGGGGAAGTGTCTATTCAGTAACTCTGCCCATTTTTTGAAAATTAGATTGTCTTCCTTTTGTTGACTTGTATGAGTACTCTATATATTTTGGATATTAATCTCTTATCTGATGTATCCTTGGCAAATTTGTTCTCCCATACACTGGGCTCCCTTTACATTTTGAGGATAATTTCTTTTGCTGTGCAGAAGCTTTATAGATTGATGTAGTCCCATTTATTAATTTTTTCCTTTGTGTCTCTTTCTGCTGCATGTGATGTCTAAATTTTGCTGCTTACTTTTACTTGTAGGAATTTTGTGGTTCCATGAGTTACATTTAAATCTTTTATCCATTTCAAGATTATTCTTCTGTGTGGTGGAAGTTGGTGGTATAAGTCATTTTTTTTTTTTGCCCGTGGCTGTTCAATTATCCCAACACAATTTATTGAAAAGACTATCTTATTCTAATATATGCTCATTCTTCCTTTGTCAAATATTACTTGAGCATAATATCTTGGGCTGATTTCTGGGCTCTCTGCTCTGTTCTATTGATATATATGCCTGTTCTTGTGTTAGTACCAAGCTGTTTTGATTACAGTGGCTTTGTAGTATAACCTGATATACGGAATTGTTATTCTTTCAAGTTGTTCTTGTTTTTCAAGATTGCTGTGGCTATTTGGGGTCTTTTTTGGTTTCATATAAACTTTAGGAATACTTGTTCTAGATCTGTAAAATATACCATTGGTATTTTAATAGGAATTGCACTGAATCTTATAGATTGCTTTGGGTAGTATGGACATTTTAATTATGTTGAGTCTTCCAATACATGAACATGGTACATGCTTTCACTTTTTTATATCTTCTTCTATTTCTTTTTGCAATGTTCTGTAGTTTTCTGACAATAGGTCTTTTACCTCCTTGGTTAAGTTTATTCCTAGGTATCTTAATTTTTTGTTACAATGGTAAATTGGATTTTTTTCTTTTTTAGTTTCTCTTTATGTGTGTTCATTATTGGTGTGTAAAAATACCAATAATTTGTGGATGTTGACTTTGTATCTTACTACTTTGCTGAATTTATTTATTAAATATAGTAGTTTTATGGTGGAGTCATTAGGGTTCTCTATTACAATATCACATCATCTGCAAATAATGACAGTTTAGTTCTTTCAAATGTGGATGCCTTTCATTTTTCTTCTTGTCTGATTTCTGTGGCTAAGACTATGCTGAATAAGAGTGGTGAAAGGGGACATAACTGTTTTATTCCTGTTCTTAAGGAAAATGCTTTTAGTTTTTGCACACTGAGTATGATGTTGGCTGTAGGTTTGTTCTATATGAGCTTTATTACATTAAGGTGTGATCTTTCTATTCCCACTTTGCTGAAAAATTTCATCACAGATGGGTGCTGGATTTTGTCAAATGCTTTTTCAGCATCTATTAATATTATCATATGATTTGTATCTCTCATTTTATTTATGTGGTGTATCACATTTATTGATTTGAAAATATGCTACCAGCCTTGCATCCCTGGGATAAATCCCACTTGGTCATAGTGTGTAATTTATTTAACATATTGCTGGATTCAACCCAGCTGCTGTGGCCCGTGAACTAAGAAGTCCCAGTTCAATTCCTGGTCAGGGCACACACCCAGGTTATAGGCTCAATCCCCAGTAGGGAGCGTGCAGGAGGCAGCTGATCAATGTTTCTCTCTCACATTGATGTTTCTATCACTCTCTCCCTCTCCTTTCCTCTCTCTGTAAAATAATTAATTAATTAATTAAAATATATTTAAAAAATAAACAATGTTATTGAGGATTTTAGTGCTATGCTAATCAGGTATATTGCTCTATAATTTTCTTTCATTGTAGTGTCTTTATCTGATTTTTGGATTAGGGATTTTTTCTGGCCTCATACAAAGAGTTGAGACATTTTCCTTCCCCTTGAATTTTTTAGAATAGTTTGAAGAGAATAGGTGCTAGTTCTTTGAATGTTTGGTAAAACTCCCCTGTGATGCCATCAAGATCAGGGCTTTTGTTTGTTGGGAGTTTATTTATTATTCCTTCTATTTCCTTAGTTGTCATTTTATGGTCAGACTTTCTGACTTTCCTGCTGAGTTTTGGAAGACTATGATTCTAAGAATTTGTCCATCTCACCTAGGTTGTCCAATTATTGGCATATGATTGTTCATAGTATTTTCTTACAATCTGTTATAATTCTGTGGTGTCAATTGTTATTTCACCTTTTTTGTTTCTTATTTTATTAATTTGAGTCCCTATCTTTGTTTTTCTGTTGAGTCTGGCTAAAGATTGATCAATATTTTTTATTTTTCTAGTGAACCACCTCTTGGTTTCATTAACCCCTTGTATTGTTTTTCCCTATGTCATGTATTTCCTCTCGGACCTTTATTATGTTCTTTCTTCTACTAGATCTGTGTTGTTCTCTTGTTCTGTTTTTAGATCTCTAAGTTGTAGAGTTAGATAATTTGTTAGATATTTCTCTTGTTTCTTGAGGTAGGCCTGTATTGCTATGAACTTCCCTCTCAGGACTGCCTTTGTTATGTCCCATTGATTTTGTGTTGTTGTGTGTTCATTTTCATTAGTTTCCAGGAAGATTTTTATTTCATTTTTAACTCACTTGTTGTTTAATAGCATGCTATTTAGCCTCTATTTGTTTGAATTCTTTTGAGTGTATTTTTTTCTTTTTAATCCTTGCCTGAGGATACTTTTCCATTGATTTTTAGGTAGAGTACAAAGGGGTTGGGGGAGAGAGAGAGAGATCGGTTTGAGAGAGATACATTGATTGGTTGCCTCTTACACAACCACAACCAGGACCAGAAATCAAACTGCAACTGAAGTAAGTGCCCTTGACTGAAACCAAACCCATGACTCTGGTGCATAGGCAAACCCTCCAACTGCTGAGTCCAACTGGCCAGGGCTTGAGTGTTTTTATTGTAATTTCTAGTTTCATGCCATTGTGATCTGAGAAGATGCTCGATATAATTTCAATCTTCTTGAACTTGTGAAGACTTTAGTTTGTGTCATAACATGTGGTCTACCTTTGAGTGTCCCATGTGCACTTGAGAATAATGTATATTCTGCATCTATCTTTGGGGTAAAATGTTCCATAAATATCAATTAAATCCAGCTGAACTAGTGTGTCATTTAGAGTCTCTGTTTCTTTGTTAATTTTTTGTCTAGAAGATCTATCCAGTGATGTCAGTGGGGTGTTAAATTCCCCTGCAATACTATGATTGTATTGCTGTTGATCTCTCCTTAAAGTCCTCCAGAAGCTTTTAAATATAGTTTGGCACTCCTATATTGAGTGCATATATGTTTACTAGGCTTTTATCCTCTTTTTGGATCGATCCTTTTAACATTATGTAGTGACCTTCTTTGTCTTGTATTATAGTCTTCATTTTGAAGTCTATCTTATCAGATACAAGTATTTCTACACTAGCATTTTTATTTCTTTCCATTTGCACAGAAAATTGTTTTCCATCCTTAATATTCATTCTGTGTGAGTCTTTTGTTCTGAGATGGGTCTCCTATAGACAGCATATATATGGGTGATGCTTTCTTAGCCATTCAGCTACCCTGTGTCTTGACAAGGGTAATTTAAAATATACATACAAAACAGACACACACTACCTTGTTTATTTCTTTCTGTAATTACATTTAGATGATTGTTTATACATGTTCTCACTATAAATTGGAAATAAAAGTTCTAATGACTTGAGTTGATTTTATTTGCTCAGGGAGAAGAACTCCCACCATAGGTCTGTGATAGGGAACTTGCTAGTTTTATTACTTTGTCTACAGAACGGTGGGATGCTAGGATCAACTCTGTTTTGCCAGTTCATTACATCGGTATTAAAAACACCTGCTATTTGGAAGTATTGCCTTGGCCAGGCCACACACTTTCCTTTATTGTGTTTTAACTAAATGTGAAAAAAAGATAGTGGAAAACAAAACAAAACAAAACAAAACAAAGCAAAAAAGAAAAATACTTAAACTTCTCAAGGGCCAGGAAGAATTTGAGATATCATTGAGCTCAATATAGTTTTTATAATATGAAAACACTGAGACTCAAAAGGGAAGAAATTTCCCCAAATTAGATTGATATCCAGGCATAAAGTCTGCCTGGCTGCTGATTCTCTACCTGTTCTAGGGCTCTTTGCAAGTTCAAGGTCTGTTGCCTTTTCATTATGCTCTTTATAAATATGAAAATGAAATGCTATGTGAGAGGAGTGAATTCTCTAGAGAGAGTTTCAGATCAAAAGAAACTGAGACTATATAGTTATATATTTATACAATTTTGTATTACCTTTAACTCTCACTTGGTATGCAGTGGGAGCATCTCTCTGACAGAATCTTCAATTTATTAGTGGCTAAATACACAATGTCCTACTCTACCAAATAGGGCTTCTAACATTTTCTTCAGTAAGTCTATTGATTTATGATATTAAATTTAATCCTGATTTTTCCAATGTCTGGTTTTCTCCTCCACAATTTCCCTTTCCTATGTGCTTATTTATCTTTCTGGGTTAAAATCAATGATGCTTTTTTAATGGGGTTATATCTAGTTCTCTCTGCTCCTCTAAATGTTCGTATTATATGTAGTATTAGCATTGTAAAACACCTAGCCTAGTTTCATAACCCTCAGAGCACATAGCATTTATTTAGCACCAACTCAGTTCCTTTCCCTCGGATAGTCACTTACTGAGCATTCAGCAATGTTGCATTAATGACTGAGGAAATGAATGAATCTATAACTCCATCACATCCATTCACTGGAGAGAAAACCCCACCTTTCTAGCTTATATCTGCACTGCTATACGTGATACCTTATGCCCTGATTTCTGCAGAGTCTCAAGAAGAAAACTCATCATATGACATAGGGTCAGCACTACATAAACAATTGGCCTCCAGAACAGTCAGATTGATGTCAGTTTCTAGACTTAATTGTACAACCCAACTTATAGTTGTCTTCCTAAATGTGTTGGATTTTAAATCCTGATGCTTCTTTAGTCACTCATGTATGGTCTTTATTCTTTGTTTAGATCTAGTACCTAATCTTTCTTTTCAAATCTGAGCATAGCCTTTATTTTTTAAATTTTATTTTAATATTTAATTTCTTTTTATAAATCAATAAAAACATCAATGTGACAGAGTAACATCGGCTGCCTCCTGCCTGCCCCCTACTGGGGACTGAGCCTGCAACCTGGGCATGTGCTGTGACTGGGATTTGAACCAGGGCCTCTTAGTCCATGGGACAACACTCAATCCACTGAGCCACCGGTCAGGCTTTATTCTTGACTGCATTGTGCCTTTGCCTTCTTTGCATCTCATTTAGACACCTAACGTCTCCTCACACCCAACATGTGTTTAAAGTAACTCAATTTCTTCCCAGAAAAAAAAAAGAAAAACAGTCAATGACAACATTGTGCATGAAAATCACATATGCCTCCATACATGAGACCATCCTTCTTTAGGCCAATGCTGATGCCTCCTCTGTCGCAGCAACTGCATTATTTTCCGGGGAATTCCAAGGTGAACGAGACATCATAGCTCCTGCGGTCAAGGGCTTCATAGTATAAAGTGGACGATGTACATGTAAAGAGCTAATTACACCAGCCCACGAGAAGAGCGCTGAACTTGGCCTGCTGAGTATGGAGATTGGCACCAACCTGAAAGTGGGGCGTGTCTGAGAAGACTTTCTCCAGCAGGTCACACTCACAGTAATTTTAAAAACAATAGAAATAATTAGTTGTAGAAGGTATGAGAGAGTAGAACACAAATGTCCAGTGACCTTGGGTGATTGAATAAAAGATTAATCCATATATGTTCCTAATCTTTCATTTCTAAAATATTAGTTCAAATATAAATGTGCATCTCAGTTACATTTCTGTGATAGTATTTCTGTCTTTAGTATCTCTTCTTATCTGTCTCTACTATCCATCCTCTGGGGTGATGTCTGATTAATCTCCAAATTATCACTTCTTTTTTTTTTATGAGAAGCTCCAGGGCCTAGCTGATAAGCTCTAAACTTAACAGCCAAGCATTCCAGGCCCCCATACTGAGACCCCAATTTACTTCTCTAAACATTGCTTTTCTGGAAAAACCATCTGCAGTAGTAAATTTAGTCTGCGTCTCTCCCCTGAGTTGTATTGTGCAGCCCTTCAGAGGTTACAACATTCCTATAAGAAGTTTATAAAGCAGAGGACTAGATCATTAAAAAAAAAAAAGGAACTGTGGGTTCCAGGGAAGATTTTCAGCAATGCAAGGACCAGGATGTAGCTGGAAGGAACTAGAAATACCAGCAAAAAGTTTTCTCTCTGTTTACTCAAATAACATGGAATGCTTGGGTTTGCAAAAGTGATCAAGGACATGTTTTTGCAAAATTTTTAGCCTTTTTTTTACTTTTTAGCTTGTGCAAAATGCTGCAAAAATTGTATATGTAGCTATATCCGCTGTATCTGAAAGAGCAATGGCAACATAAAAACACAAATTTAATAGAGAAGCATGTCAATTGTTTTCAAGCATGCTGGAGTCATTAGAATTGAAAGCAGTGACTTCAAGTGTTATCAGCTTTGATGATTCATTCTTCTGAGCTTCTGCAGTTCTGCTTTGCAACCTCTTTGTGCTGTTGTTGCCCCTGTGAACACTGACATCTGAAAATGCATTAATTTTTCTACCAGTTGCATCAACTCATTAGCAAATGTGGAATTTTGGCCTCTATTAATGTCCTCCTTTTCTGCACTTCCATAATTGGATTATAGCGCTGTTCATAATCTGTTCATTCTTTTACTTTTTGCATAGTGCAGTTGTATTAAAATTGTTGGGTAGGTGTTGACCACCTATTTTATAGATCAGTGAATTCATCAGAAGCTGAGTACACACACACACACACACACATACACACACACACACAGAACCTTTTTTTCACAGATAATTTTATAGCTTGTATGAAGACAATAAAGAAGAAAGCTGACTCCAAATATTCCCATACTCTGGGTCCTCATTGCATTTAATATTTACCAGTTCTAATATAATCCATTCTCTGTATTATCCTTATATCTTTACTTTTCATGTCCTCTCTCTTTAGACTGTGGATTTCTGGAAGTTAGGGAATAAAACTTTTATTTTTACATCCCAATACCAGACTAGCTATTTTTATGTCACAAATGCTTATTAAATATGGACGGAGTCATGGACTGTTTGTTGGAGTTGATAACTAGATACTAATTCATATTTTAAAAATTCTCTAAATCAGAGACTCTGAGGTCTAATTTTATAACAATCTCCTCTCTAGATTCTTTAAGGTATCTCAATTAATTTTAGACATTTGAATAAATGCTCAAATAAAAGTTTCTCAAATTAGCAAAAGAAGAAAAGATACCTAAGATTTATTTTCATTTAGAGAAATGTGGACTTTTTCAGAGATGAATGCCCAGAGTAAACACTGTGAATGTACTCAGATGGCCTTGCTGGTCTACAGCTGATGTTACACACACACACACACACACACACACACACACACACGCACAGAGTCTTGCAAAAGGGCTCCTGGTCCCCTGTCATCTGAGATATCTACTTTCCACCTGTTTATCTGTGTTCAGGACTGTGGGAATTGATCAGAGGAAAACTCTGCAATAGAATCATATTCCGGTCAACATATTAAAAATCTACTCAAGTATATTAGCAATTAGAAAAATCTAAATCTTAATAAAATGAGATGTAATATTTACTTGTCAGAATGACAACTGGAAAACAAAAACACTGAGATCTGATTAGGATTAGAAGATGCTGACATTTTTATATTCTATTGATAAAAATTACATTTTGTGGAAGGCAATCTGTAACACCCTTGAATAAGTAACTACCCCAAGATATATTTCAGGAGAGTTGGACAGAGCCAAAAAAACAAATACAAATGAGTCTGGAAGCATATAATTGAAATAATATTTAAATAAATTCATAAAGTGTCCATGTGAAGAATACTATTCAACCATCAAATAGAATGTAAAAGTCCTTCCATGTTAATTTGTCCACATATACTATCAAGGAAAACACAAGTTACAGAACAATGTGTCTAGAATGATATCTTTCTTATATGTGTGGGCATATATATTTCTCCATATATATTTCTAGAAAGGAACACATTTTTTTTACAGTTGTTAATTGTTGGTAGTATTACGATGTAGGTTTAAAGCAGAAGGAGGCCATTTAGTTACTTTATGTATTTCTTTATATGCTTAAAACAATAAAAATATAACAGGGAATAAAACTTAATACTACTCTCACTAACCATGAAATGGAATTAGAGTAAAATGTGCTGATAAACTGATACATGGAACTCACATACTGACAGCTTCCTCATAAGCATATTACAGGCCTCAGCAGTTCCAGTTCCTGCTCGTACAAGAAACAGTCTTGACCATGACATCACTTCATGTACATCACCCAACTGCAGGGATTTGACTGGCACTGACCAGTTCCAGCATGCTGACATTAAAGATCCATATCAGAACCAGCAGGAACACTGCCTGCATGTTCCCATCTCCTCCCTCTGATCTCTTTGTCCTGCTTTCCATTTCCCTCCTTATAAAAACCACTGCCTTCACTGAGATGCTGAGATGGGCTTTGTACAAGAGTTTCCCATCTTCTGTAGATGCTGGCACTTGAATAAACCTCTTTCCTTTAACACCAGCCTGTCTCATGAGTTTGGTATTCATGGTGGCAGGGCAAATCTTGTTTTCGCTTAAAGTTTTGGTGAGCCAGCCAAAAGAAGTGAACCCCAATAAGTACTAGAGGACCTAGGCAAGGGCACCAGCTACTTATTGCAGACTGACCCTATGGCAGAGATTGCAGGAACTTCCCAGCATCTGCTGAGAGTTCCTGATCTCAGGGACTCTCCCTGATCTCCCTCTCAAGGCATCAGCCACCTGAAACACCTAGCTCGTGAATGGAAGCAGGTTTTTTAGGAGCTGACTGACTCTCAGAATAGTAGTCACTGGTGTGCATGACCAGGAGCCCCCTGCCCACCCACTTGGGGTTTTTTGAACCACTAAGGATTCCTAAGGATCAACAGATGCTGCATGGTGGTAAGTGCAACTCAGTGACTAAGAAAAATCCCAGTTTCCCAGGGTAGGATTTTGTTGGAGAGTTCTTTTGGTTTTGGTGTTTGGATTTTGAGTTATTGTTTGCTTTTCTTGTTAATTAAACATTGTAGAGTATCTCAATGGTTCAATTTTTTAAGTGGAATACTACTGCTTAGAGAAATTTGCACTGGAATCATAGTGCTATATAATTGCTTGCTCCTTTCTGTTTCCTACTTGTTATTTTGTGTGTAACCCTTGACCCTTAGGCACAGGGGTCTCAGAGTCTATATCCAAAGGTAGGCCCCTGAGTCATATTTTTGCTCAGTGGTCCATCTATAGCTATGAATCAATGACCAAGAAAAAGATAAGTTTCTATTTTAAGATAACTAGGCCAATGTATGTTTTGGGGTCTGAAAAGCGATGGCCCTAAATAGTTCTTTGAACTACTATACTATGTTGTAATTGGAATTGTTATGCCAAAGGTCTTGCAAATGGGATGAGATCTCTTATGTATAAACTTTCATGTTGTTACATCATGAGAATTCTACTCAGAAAGATCTAAATTGATGGTTCAAAGAGGGGAAAAGATCTCACTCTCCTCTTAGACAGTGAAACTCATAAAGAAAAATGTGAGGAAATAAGTTTTTTGTTGTCGTTGTTTGTTTCTTAATATTTTTTCTTTATTGATTTTAGTGAAAAAGGAAAGGGTAGAGAGAGAGAGAGCTAGAAACACTGATGAAAGAGAACATCAATTGGCAGCCTCCTATATACCCCTCACTGGGCATTGGGCCCTCAGCCTGGGTATGTGCCCTGACCAGGAATCAAACCAGCGACCTCTTGGTTCATGAGTTGATGCTCAACCACTGAGCACACTGGCTGGGCAAGAAATAAGTTTTTTAAACATTCTAAATCTTCCTCCTTGAGGCCCAAATGCTGCTGTGGTCCCAAGGACAGTGGAGTAATTGACATGGCCCCAAAGCCCTCTGCAGGTTGTGGAAAAAGCATGTAAGAGACCAAAAAAAAAACTGGTCTTTTCAGCACTGAAGCAGCTGGAAATCAGCCCAAGCCTGATAACTTCCATTGCCTCTTCTCCAGGCTCCTTGAAGGTTGCCAAGGACACTACATAATTAACCAGCTCACTAAAGGAGTGCAATAATCAACAAGAATTCAAATGGGTGATTTAAGTTTAATTAATGTAATTTAGAAGTTATTAACATAAAACAGAGGTTTGTTTTGCCTGAGGTTTGTAGAAATAAATTCATATTATTTATCCCTATTACAAAATTTGTCAAGAAAATGTCTTGGGTAATAATTGACTTTAAAATCTCAGAGTTGTTAAGAAATAATAAATAGATGTAATTAAAGTAAAAGGTTTTTTTTATAAAAAAGCTTTTCAGCAATAATTATATATACCACAACATTGTTTTCCAAATCTTTGGTAACTTAAATTTTTGAAGTTTTGCTGGGTTAAATGATAAAAATGATCGAATATCTAGATATTTAGAAATAATAGGATACTGAAATATATATTGACTTTAGTTTCTGGGGGGCATGCAGGAGGTGGCCAGTTGATATTCTCTCACATAAATATTTCTGTCTCTCTCTCTCTTTTCCTCTGTCTCAAAAATCAATAAAGAAAAGAATATATATATATATATATATATATAGATCTGAGTTTATTGACATTGATCTTTTGGCTTCTTAATACAGAGAAGCTTAATACATTAAATCTGTTAATGAATATATCTTATACTGTATTTGAAATATGGCTCAGCAGTCAGAGCATCAGCCTGCGGTCCCGAGAGACCCAGGTTCGGTTCCCGCTAATGGCACGTACCCCAGTTGCAGTTTGTCCCCGGCCCTGGTTGGGTTGTGCGGGTGGCAGTCCCTCAATGTGTCCCTTTCACGTCGATGTTTCTCTCTCTCTCTCCCTCTCACTCTATCTGAACAAAAAAAATGGAAAAATGTCCTCGGGTGAGGATTAAAATAAAAAAGAAAATGTGAGTGTATTTTCCAATGGAAGAACCTGTTTCTGGAAGTTATAGAATGGATTGCCTATCTGAGGAATGTTAATTACTTACTTATAACTAATAAGATCAAGGTTTCTAAGAGTTGAGAATTCTAATTGAGTTGGGAAAAATGATATGATTTTGATAATAGAGAATTGAAAGTAGGTTGTTCTGAAGTTGGTTATTTCTGAATGCATTAAGAAGAAACACATTGAAAGGAACTAAGAAAGTCACAGAAAGTTCACGGAAGTTGCGGAGGGTCTGTAGAAGCTGAAGAAGGATTGTGTAGAGGGAAGAAGGAAAAAAAAAAACATATAGGTAAGCTGAATAATGAATCCAAATATCAAAAGCAAACTAATACAAAATTTGTTTGGTTATTCTCAGCCTGTTAAACTACTTCCCCATCCCCCACCTCATATCTTCCTAAACAGCAAAGATTCTATGTATTTTTAAAATAGTCATGTGTCATATTATATTAATCAGGTAATTTATTACTTAAAAACCCATCATCTTAATCCTAAAAATTAAAATTCTGCTACCATGCATTTATATTTGATACATTTTATTGTCACTTTGGATAAATAAATAATTTAATATCATTTATAATAAAAAATGGTCTTTTGGTCAAATATATTTGACAACCTTCTTATGTTTACAATTGAAAAGACTATTTCTTAACCTAAAATTGGCTTTGTGTCATTCCCATGGGTCCCTGGAATGCCTCAGGGATTTGTTCTTTCTCATTGGAAATGAGAAATGTTAAGCTGATTAGACCTATTTGATATGCATAAAAAGTCATTGGAAGTTTTGTCAATACAGATATGATAACTATATTTTATTTGTATTCACATATTCTATTATTAAAGTGGATGTTCTAGAGATTTTATAAAAATCTCCAGAGTCTAGAAAGTTCTGATATACTTTTATTTGTAATTCTAATTGTTATCTTAGAGTGTTGTGATGGAAAAGCAAATTTCTTTGTCAATTTCATTATAATCAGATCTATAACCATGTAATTTTAAGTTTTTCTGTTGGTGTTATGTAAAGACAGTTACTGTTTTGCTCTGATGCATTTTCAAATATATTATGTCTTAAGAAAGATCCGTAGAGTCCAACCAGTGTGGCTCAGTAGTTGAACGTTGACCCCTGCACCAAGAGGTCGCCAGTTTGACTTCCAGTCAGGGCACATGCCCAGGTTGTGGGCCTGATCCCCAAGGGAGGGCATGCAGCAGGGGACCAATCGGTGTTCTATCATCATCAATGTTTCTCTCTCTCTCTCTCTCTTTCTCTCTCTCTCTCTCTCTTACTTTTTCTCTGAAATCAATAAAGAAAAAAAAAGGAAGATCCATAGAAAGGACTCTGACTTATTCTAAATTACATATGTCTGAGAATAAATTCTCAGATCATACCTTTGAGCTGGATAAAGATTACTAAAACTCTATGTAATTACTGGATTTATGAAAATAATGGCAAATATTCAAGATAAAAATTACTTTATGAGACTGAATGAACTAAAGGTGACTACTGTATAGTTTTTGTAACTTTTGGTTGAAAGTTTTGCTGATTTTTTATCTTTCTGTATTTCAGACACAGGGAAACTTTTTTTTTTTTCTTAAAGCAATTTGTTTAATTATAAGTTTATAAGCAACAATGGGACATGTGTTTTACTCTCTATCTGATTCCTCTAGAATTTGGAAACTCTTAGTGAATGGGTATTGTTCTCATGGCAATATATTTGTTTACATAAATCCAATCTGGATCTTGTTTGTTGTTGTTTTTTTATCCTCACCAGAGGACATTTTTTTCAATATTTTGTTCAGATAGAGTGGGAGGGAAAGACAGGAAGAGAGAGAGAGAGAAACATCGATGTGAAAGGGACACATTGAGGGACTGCCACCCGCACAACCCAACCAGGGCCAGAAACAAACTGCAACTGAGGTACGTGCCCTTGGTGGGAACCAAACCCGGGTCTCTCTGGACCGCAGGCCAATGCTCTAACCACTGAACCAAACCGACCAGGGCTGGATCTTGTTTTTTTATAACAGAACACATAAAGCCAGATTCCAGTTGTGCTTTTATTAACCAAGACTTTTGACTGGAATGCCATGTCTGAGAAAGACATGTCTAGACTCTAATGTCAACAGAAAGCTTTAAGGAATAAAGATTGACTTTTAAACTGATAAAAAGTCCTTGAAGAAATGTGGTACTTTTCTTATTCATATGGGCTATGACAATCTTTCCAGGTAAGAAAAAGGTTTCTTTGTTCGGAGAGGGCAAGGAAGGACATCAAGACATTTTGGGCACATCAAGAACTTGAGGAACTCATCCAATGCTATAGGTATTGCCTATATAGGAACTCACCCAAAGCTATAGGACAAAGACTGATGGCAACTTGGTGCCTTGGAAAGCCCACCCTGTGCAGATAATTAATGTTCAGTCTGGAGATTTTTTAATAATCTAGCAAAGCATATTTAAGAAATCCAGTATAATCAACAGCTATTCTGTTGTGTTTATGCAAATAATCAGGACAAAAAGAAACTAGACTTAATGCAGTAAATAGATTAGCCATGCTTTGGCTCTTTGATAAAAATGAGGGTGGCTCGACTGGTGTGGCTCAGTGGTTGAGCATCAGCCCATGCACCAAGAGGTTTCTGGTTCAATTCCCGGTCAGGCACATGCCCAGGTTGAGGGCCGGTCCCCTGTGGGGGGCATGCAGGAGGCAGCCAATTGATGTTCTCTCTCATTGATGTTTCTATCTCTCCCTCTTCCTTTCTCTCTCTCTAAAATCAATAAAGGAAAACATTTTTTTTTTTAAATGAAGATGGTTTTAGGTGGAGAAATTGTGTTTAAATAGACTTTGTAACACATAGTTATGGACATTAGGCCCTAGTTCAGTTCATTGTCTTCAAAGTTTTATTTTTCTCTTATGAACAGCACTGAATGCTGAATTTACCTAGCTTTTATTCCAATAATATTGAGATTTGTAACACAATCTGTCTCCCTCAGATTGCAAGCCCTACACATACTTAGAGAATACCACCTTTAGACAGCGTCACAGCTCCTTCCACGCCAGGCCTCACTGCCACTCTGACAGAGAACTAGGATTTCTTGCCTCTGAAAAAATATGTGTCTCCTCTTCAGCAGGAAGCAGCTACTGAAAAGATCTTATGCCTTTTTCTCTAAAAGGATTCAGAGTCCAAATCCATGAGGGGGAAATATAGTAGGCAGTTAGACAAACAAGATCAGAGCAAGGACAATAGGCCAGTTACAGACGGTCACCAGGGTGAAAAACCTTGGGTGCCTAGCCAAGGGCATGGGAAAAAATGTATCAAAAGAGGCACATAGGCAGGTGGTCAAATGGTAAATAATAACTCTGATGATGCAGAAAGAGGTCCAGGAACTCTTCTTGATTTTTCAAGACCAATTGTTATTTCCCTATAGGAACCCAGGCACAGTGGACATTGGGAAACTGATTAATTTCTCAGTTGATACTAGAGCCATTTCTTTGGTTAAAATACAAGAAGGACTGAAAGAAGTCAGGAAGCCATTGAGGCAGCAGAAGTAACTAAATAGAGACAACAAAAGGCCTTTCTCCAACCTATACAGTGTCAATTAGGTTTTTTTTTTCTTATTTAATTAATTTATTTTTGTTAAGATGTTTCTCCTTTTCCCCCCATTGACACCCTCCTCCCCTTCCTGCCCCTGCCCCCAACGCTGTTGTCTGTGTCCATTGGTTACGCTTACATGCGTGAGTTCTTTGGTGTATCTCTCCCTTCCCCACGGCCCTGCCTCTGAAGTCTTACTTTATGTCTCTGGGTCTATTTTTTCATCACCTTATTTTGTTCATTATATTTTAAATAGTACATAACTTATCTAAAACATTAATATTTATATTAGTGAAATCGTTACTTGATTTGCCAATATGTAAAAATCTAAAATTCTCTAGCTAAAGTTGTCTTAGAAAATAAAATTGCCAGAGACTATATGTTGACAAAACACAGAGACGTATGACGTCAGTTTCTCAGCTCAGGTAGAAACAAGCATCATTAAAATGAGACAACAAGCTATCTGGCTTTAGCAAACACTAGGTATCACACCCACTCTTTGAATCAATCTGAGATTGGTTTATGAGTCTGTGGTCATGGATATCTCAAGGACTCAGATCCATATTAGGAAGAATTGTAATTTAGGTTTAACCATTCTTTTCTTATATAATGCTTATCTTCATTGTTTTATTTATTATTATTATTATTTTTTTACCCTCACCTGAGAACATTTTTGCATTCATCTTCAGATAGAGCAGAGGGAGAGAGGAAGGAAGAGAGAGAGAAACATTGATGTGAGAGAGACACATCAACAGTTGCCACCCACACGACCTCAACCAGGGCCAGGGAGGTATGTGCAACTAAGGTACGTGCCCTTAGCGGGAAACAAACCCGGGACTCTCAGGTCAGTAGGCCGACGCTCTAACCTCTGAGCCAAACTGGCCAGGCGTCTTTATTGTTTTAAATATCCTTATGACTTGTTTTTTCCACACCAAGAAAATTGTATCTGCCCAACAAACACCCTTAAAAATATATTTGCTTTTATCTCATGAGCTTTTCCTTTATAATAGGCTCAAGTTTTTCATTACCCCAGAAGGTTCAGAAACATCAGTAGTTCTATAGATATGGTGAAAAAATTGACAGTGGGAACTGTATCAGGGAATAAAAGCTTTATACTACTCTGACTAACCATGAAATGGAATTAAAGGAAAAGGCACTAACAAACTAACAAAAGGGACTCACACGCTGACAGTTTCTTTATCCGCATATTACGCGCAGCAGCAGTTCCAGTGCCTGCTTGTGCGAGCAGCAGCCTGGACCAGTTCACTGCATGCAGATCACCCACTGCAGGGACCTGGCTGGCACTGAGGGTCCCGGTGTGCTGACGCAAGATCCATGTGGGGTCCAGCAGGGCGCTGCCTGCACTCCCACAGCCTCTCCCTGATCTCTTTTCTTCTGCTTTCCCTCTTCCTTCCTGGCACACCCCCGCCTGCCCTGGGACAGGAACATGGGCTCTGGACAAAAGCCCCCCATCTCCTTGAGATGCCAGCACTTGAAAAAGCCCTTTCCGTTTGCACCAGCCTCTGTCGCAGAAGTTTTATGTTCATGGCAGCAGGCAGTTGAACCTTGATTTCAGTTAGGAAAACATGGAAACAAAAGTTTCTGAAGGTTTCTTAATATAAACACATTTCTGTAATTTTTTTAATGATAAACCAATTCATTAATTGGTTAAAAATTAGGAGTTTGTTTTTTTTTTTCATTTTAAGTAAGAATTTGTATAATAATGTGCTTAGAGCATTGGTGAATTGTATCTACTACTCTCAGTCCGAGTGTGGTTTAAGCAGTACGGCTTTGCTTTGCGTCTCGCAGAGGAGGAAGCCCTGGGACAGCCTGCAAGGCTGCTGCACTGTCCCAACTTTTCCGTCTCTGCAGCTGTGCTGTAGGCTCAGCTATAAGTCTAGGGATGGGACAAAATCAGTTTCATTAACAATTACCTCCACTGGATAAATAACTATCTCCAAAAGGTACAAAATTGAGATATACTCCTCGTTGTCCCTCTCAGTGTAACCAACTACCACTGATGAAGCAAACTACAAATCTTTAGATCATACAACAAATTTAATTTAATTTAATATAAATTCCCAATGACTATAATCTCAAATGATAATGATTCTGTAAGTTGAAGAAGAATGAAAACAGACTGTGTACAAAAAGCCAGCTTAAAGAAGAAACACCTATAGTTCAGTACTTCATATGTATAATTTTCATTCTTTATTCTAGCTGGAGAAATTATATGAGTGCTCTCAAGGTAAAGAAAAGGAATTTGAGAGTGAGGATGACCTACTGTCCCATGTCACAAAATTCATAAGTACCAGGACTGGAATCCATGTTTTTATGACTCCAAAACCTGTGGTTTCCCCCAGAACATGTTGCCTTCCAAAGCATTAAGATTTATTAAGGACTGTTAGTGAGGTTTTCTTTTCATTTTCCTGGTATTTCTTTTAGAACCATCCTTTTTTTTTTCTTCTTTGTAGCAATCACATATAATTTGGTATTCTTTTTTAATTTTTTATTAATTTGATTTTGTTACAGATGTTTCTCATTTTTCCCCCATTGACACCCTCCTCACCTTCCCCCCAACCCCACCCCCAGCTTTGTTGTCTATGTTCATTGGTGAAGCATACATGAATGCAAGTTCTGTGGTTTATCTCTTCCCCCCAAAACTACCCCCTCCTCTGAGGCTTGTCAGCCTGTACCCAACTTCCATGTCTCTGGGTTAATTTTGTTCATTAGTTGTTTTAGTTCATTATATTTCACAAATAAGTGAGAACATGTGATATTTGTCTTTTTCTGCTTGGTTTATTTCACTTAGCATAATACTCTCCAGATCCTTCCATGCTATCTCAAAGGATAAGATATATTTCTTTCTTACAGCTGCATAGTATTCCACTGTGTACATGTACCACAGTTTTTAAATCCACTCATCTACTGATGGACACTTGGGTTGTTTCCAGATTTTAACTATTGTAAATAATGCTGCTATGAACATAGGGGTACATATATACTTTCTGATTGGTGTTTCAGGTTTCTTAGGGTATATTCCTAGAAGTGGGATT
The DNA here is from genome assembly GCF_014108415.1 of Molossus molossus. Lineage (NCBI taxonomy): Eukaryota > Metazoa > Chordata > Mammalia > Chiroptera > Molossidae > Molossus > Molossus molossus. The sequence goes on along the minus strand of NW_023425346.1, from coordinate 2,883,448 downwards.
ACTTGTGAAATCCATAAAAATTTTAGAAGAAAATGTAGGCAACAAAATCTCAGATATTATATGCAGCAGAATTTTCACTGATAGAACACCTAAGGCAACAGAAACAAAGGAAAAAATAAACACATGGGACTACATCAAACTCAAAACTTCTGCACAGAAAAAGAAACAACCATCAAAACAAAAAGGGATCCCACTATATGGGAGACCATAATTGCCAATGGTGCATCAGATAAGGGGTTATTTTCCAAAATATATAGAGTGCTCATACAACTCCACAAAAGGAAGACAAAGAATCCAATTAAAAAATGGGCAGAGGACCTGAATAGACACCTCTCCAAAAAGGACATATAAATAGCCAAGAGACATATGAAAAAATACTCAATGTCACTAATCATCAGAGTCAAAGTGATACAAATTGAAATGACTATGAGGTACCACCTCACACCTATCAGAATAGATGTCAACAAATCATCAACCAACCAGAAATGGCAAGGATGTGGATAAAAGAGGACTCTAACACACTGCTGGTGGGAATACAGCCTGGTGCAGCCACTATGGAAAACAGTGTGGAGTTTCCTCAAAAAATTAAAAATGGACCTGCCTTTTGACCCAGGGAGCTTACTGCTAGGAATATATCCTAAGAAGCCTGAAACACCAATCAGAGAAAATATATGCACCCCTATGTTCATAGCAGCACTATTTACAATTGCTAAAATCTGGAAACAGCCTGTGTCCATCAGGAGATGAGTGGATAAAAAAAGCTGTGGTACATGTGCACAATGGAACACTATGCCGCTGTAACAACAAAGGATATTTTATCATCTGAGAGAGCATGGAGGGACCTGGAGAGTATTATGCTAAGCAAAATAAGTCAGGCAAAGAAAAGCAAGTATCTATGATCTTACTTATATGTAGAATCGAATGAACAAAGTAAACTTACAAAGGAGATCTGGAAACATGGGAGCAAGGGACAGACTGACAACTCTCAGAGGCAAGGGGGAATGGGAGGTGGGAAGAGATAATCCAAAGAATTTACATGCCTACATGCATAGCAATATACACAAACAACAGTGTGATGGAAGCATGTGGGAGGGGGTTGTGGAAGGAGGAGGGATCTGACAAAATGGAAAATATAAGACATCTGTAATACTTTCAGCAATAAAGATAATTTTTAAAAAGCAGTAAAAAAAATCCTCATGTCAGATTGGCACATTTTGGGTTGGCCTGACATGACTTTTATGTCAATATATTTTTATATATGGTATGTTTACATAAAATGTGAAAGTAATTCTATAATCCATATTCAGTGTTCTGCTTATACAATTAAAGACTTTTATGAGTCATCTCTATTATGCATTTAAGTAGTTCATAAAATTAGAGTCTCATGTATTTACCCATTTTCGTTGTTGTAAATTTTAACTACAAAAGCAGTCAGAACAAAAGAACCAAAATGTGCATATTCCGGAGGCTTCAAGTCAGCCCTGCTTCAGTTACGCACGGCTTAACAGAAATGAATTTGCAGCCTTTTATTTCTCCGTGTAAAGGAGCTCAAGCATTTCATAAAGTGTAACTGTACAGCAAAATTTGAGCTCATTTTAGAATAATTAGCACATTGATGTTACTTGTGAAATTAAGAAGAAATGTTAAAATTTTTCCAATTGTAAGCACTTTTTGAAGGCTCACTCTGTTCTCTAAAGTGAGTGATCTTTCATGCAGAAGAAAGCTCGTAGCTCTATCTTTCCTGCATTTTCTTTTTTCTCTCTTATGCCTCCATTAAAATACTAGTGCTTATTCAAACATGTCTTAATTGCAAGCCTGGAGCAAGTAAAAGAGGCTCCGCAGATTAAGCAGATAGTTTTTTAAATGATGCATTTACCTCAAGTTTTTACTCCAGCTCAGCCCTTTGAACTAATGAAGAGCTGAAATCTGTACATTAAAATGGCTTAACTTAATATTCTAACTAAAATTTGACATTCTTATACCCCTTTCCCTCACTCCTTCCATAAACAAAAGTTGCCCTCTTGGGAGAAGGAAGGAACTAACGTTTACAGAGTTGCTGCTGTATGTCAGACACATTACTATGTAAGATATGTTGCATTCTTTGAATGTTCACACAATTCTGAGTCCGACAGTGAGTTTCATCATTCTATTGGCAGTGAGAAAAATGCCACCAGGTGTTAGGTCAGTGAAGTCAGACTGGACCTCAGTTCAGCATCCTCCGTCCTTGAGTTCTTGCTAAGAAAGAAATCAGAACTAAGATTCAATCTACAAGAGAAAGTTTATTTAGAAAATCACCGAGGTAGAAGAAGTGAGCAGTGGAAGACACGGTCTCAGGAAACAAGTTACAGAGACAAAAGATGGGGCCCTTGGTGCTTAGGAGAGAGAACAGTAAAGGTAACACGCCTGGGGAGGAAGCGGTGGTAGACAGCAAAGGTTCGAGCATGTTCCTTAGATGGCGAGTGTGCTGGGTCCTCTGTCCTAAGGGCTTTAAGGGTAAAATTTTAGGGGATGTCCCAGGGGAGCATCTCAGTAGAATATTCACCACCTCTCCAGGTGTGTCCTCTCATGGTCATGGTCTCTACTGATTGATTAGTGTCAGGGCAGAGGTCATCAATCAAGGCAGCTGGTCCTGAGGCAGCCATGGCAATATTTGTCTGGTTTTGCTAGTTTTTGGGCCTGGAGATACAACACAACTGAAGTCTAGATATTATCCCTGAGGTTGAGGCTTAAAGGAGTCATCATGTGAGGGCACACCCAGGAGTCACGTGAGCCACTCTTTGGTCCCTTTTTCCTCCTCCAAAGAGGTCTACCGCATGACTAGCAATATCAAAGGGGGTGGTCTGAGCTCCATAACCAGCAATGTGAAAGGTCGAGGGGTCTGAACAGCATGACCAGTGATATGCTAGTGAAAGAAAGATTACCCTGGGGGTGAGGTTTCTGCCCTGGTGACCTTCTACCTGGCCTAGTGTTCTTGCTCTGCTCATGTCTGTGTAACTGTCCACCACAATTCCTGTTTTGCAAGTGAAAATAGTAGGGCTTAACAATGTTAAGTAAGTGTCCCAAAGTCACATAGACTAATCAGGACAAAGGGAGGGTTTAATTTAAATTGGTCAAAGTCTGGACTCTGTCTTGCTACATTCTGTCCCACCCAAGGTGACTGACAACTTAAAGTGACAGAGGCCAATCAAACAAGTTCAACAGAAATCTTAACATGAGTTTTATTTACTTTATTAAAATGATACATTGTGAATAAGGTTGTTAGAAAAGCTAACAAAGCTACAAATTCCTAATTCTAGAAAATGTTAGCATGAGGCGCTGGGGGACTTCAGTGCCAGAAAACACAAAGGTGGCCAAGGGCTACTGGCAAAGCTCAAGGAGCTGCTTCTCATTGTCAAAGAGATTTGTCTGGACCTGTTAGAGAGAGCTTCTCAGGTAGGATTTTGATAAATTAAATTATAGCAAACAAAAGAAAATTAATGAGAAAGCATGTTCTTTTGAAAATATTTATTAACAAGCTTTCCTTGAGTGACTGCAACATAATAAATCTATGCTGGGTCTTAAAACAATTGGATGGAGCCTGCTGTTACAGAGCTGGAGAAAGCATGAGAGGAAAACTCAGAAAGCAGATACTTTAGAATCGAATGTGATGTACGCAGGGCAGGTATCTAGTGAGACAGATGCTATGGCCAGAAATTGTGTTTGGCTTACCCAAACACCTAGTACTGGGCACACTGGATGTTCAATAAAGCATCTAGGAGGGGCATCACTTGCAGATTTGGCGATGGGGAGGTGGGGAGAGAGTGTGCAAGTTTCTGAGAGGAAGTGATACACCAAGGAAAACCAGAAGGAGAAGTAGGACTTGTTCTGAATGTAAGAGGCTGATGGCAAAGTAGCACATGCAAAGGCCAGGAAGAAACAAGTGAATCTGGATATCGCCTCTGAGGAAGTGATGTACACATCAGCTGCAAAGCTCGAATCTTGCCTCACTTTTGGTCAGGTCTGAACTTTTCTAGGTGGCTATGGAGCAACAAAGTGTCTACTGTGCTGGGGGAGTGCTCTGGACATACATATGCCCAGAAATCATAGGTCTTTTCTTTACACTCTGCCATGTGGCCAAATCTCTATAATTTGACACAACCTACAGATTTCTACTTATTCACTCCTACAAGATTCAGATTCTTCCTTGGAACAGATGTTTGGCCAACCCTACTTCATACTGTTCAAATTTCATCTCTGTACCTAATTCTAACAAAGTATCCTTCCAAATGTCTGGAACTTGCTTCTAAATGCTCTTGGAATGCATTTATCCCTAGAGATCCACACTTTTGGCTTACACAGAATATCATTTCATAGTGCATAGACTTCTTCTGCTGAGTCTTCTACAGAAATGAACTTCCTTATATATTGAATGGCTATGAAGCACAACCCAACTTATCACCCAAATTCAAATAATACTGTTTACAAAATATTGACCGTCTACTTTGGAGTATGGCACCTCGGTGAAGTCAGGACTCTCAGCTCTGTTCTTCCCGACCTGTGCTTATTCTCTCCCACCCTCACCCCTCCCACCTTGTCAAAAGCCATCCTGCTTTGAAGCTAAAACCCTCCAACCAACACAAGAGAGAAAATAAGTACATTACATTTGTCTTTACAAACAAACAAATGTAATTTGTTTTTAAAAATGCAACTTGCACCCTGGCCAGTTTGGCTCAGTGGTTAGTGTCAGCCCACAGACCAATGAGTCATGGGTTTGATTCTGGTCAAGGGCACATACCTCAGTTGCGGTTCGTCACTGTTCCTGGTTGGGATTGTGCAGGAGGCAACCCGTCAATATGTCCCTCTCACATCAATGTCTCTCTCTCTCTCTTCCTCCCTCCCACTTTATCTGAAGATAAATGAAAAAAATATCCTCAGGTGAGGATTAATAAAAAAATGCAACTTGCTTTAAAAATTACTACAAAATTTGTTTTTATACATTTGTTAACTCTGATTAATTTTGCTCCGTCTAGATTTATATTTGGCTAATTTACATATGAGGGGATGTCAGCCAATTATCTTCAAATACAAAGTATCCTCTAGTAGTGTAGCTTCCTTGTTTTTCTATAGTACCAGCTGACTTTGCTCTCTTCAGTAACAGATGATGATTTGTATCTCTTATCTTTCCAACTGAAAGTTATTTATATTCCTTATCATCAGGTATCTTTAATCAATTTTTTCAATAAGTTCAAGGCTACATTTTGGGCATCTGATAAAAATGACCTCAAGAGTTGTTACTTTTTGCTAAATTCCAATGATGTCTCATAAATATTGATATTATTGCTAAAGAATTGGTTTCTTTAGCCAAATTTAACTTAATATTAACAGACACACATTTTATTTATTTATTTATTCATTTATTTATTTATTTATTCATTTATTTATTTATTTATTTTTAGATAGAGAGGAAGAGAGAGAGAGACAGAAACATCAATGTGAGAGAGAAACATTGATCACCTGTCTCCTGCACATGCCCTAATGGGTGTCAAACCTGTAACCCAGGCATGTGCCCTGACTGGAATCCAACTGGGACCTCTCCGTCCATGGGGTGATGTTCAATCCACTGAACCACATCGGCTAGGGCACACACTCATATTTATACATATTCACATAGCACCTCATTATAATTCTCATGATTTCGCAAGTCTATTAGTTTTTGTTTGTTTGTTTGTTTGTTTTTCAAAATTATCTATGGCAACAATGGCTTATCAAATATTTTAAATGAAAATCCAAAAACCCTTAACTTGAGGAGTATTGCAATGATATTATAGCCAGAAGAACAATAATTTTTCCAAATCTAACTTAAAATCACCCATACTTTCTCCAAAAAATTTGGAAAAAAAAGATGTCAAAAGAAATAACAGCAAAATTTTAGAAAATATTAATATCTTCATAATTCTATGTGGAACTCTAATTAAATGCTAAATTGTAATTTGTATTAAAGGCATGAGAAGTAACTTGACATTCTTCCTGTGTGTCTGGAGAGAGGAAATCGATGCCAGAAAGGATGATGAATCCACTTATAATCAATCCAGAGCAACCGAGAATAGAAAGAGAAAGAAAGGTAATGATATCAAGAAAGGTTGTATCAATTTATTATTTCGTATGTGGAATTTTTACTGTAAACATTCAAGAAGCCCCAGGAAGTCTCCCCATTGTCCAACATGGTGCATGTGTGGCTCTTACACTGAGTATGTCAAAAGCTACAAAGATAAATAGACCGGACCCAAGCACATGGAAAGCTAGAAAGATAATTGGATAGAAAGAAAAGGCCATCCCTTTGCTATCCCTATAAGAACCTCAGGCTTTAGTGTGAATGAGGGATGTAGTTGGAGATGGCAGTCCACCATTATCCTAGGTTGTGTCACCTGAATAAACCTCTTTCCTTTTTTTTTTTTTTGGTACGTGCCCCTAGCGGGAACCAAACCCAGGACTCTCTGGTCCACAGGCCGATGCTCCAAATGCTGAGCCAAACCGGCCAGGGCTAAACTTCTTTTCTTTTGCACCAGCACCTGTTTCACAAGTTTGACTTTTGTTGTTTCAGGCAGTCGAATCTGCATTTTCAATTACAAAATTTAAAAGAGACAGGGAGCCCAGGTACCAGGTACCATGACTGTTTGGGCTATCAAGTTTTGCTATAACTAGTGTTAGCAACAAAGAGAACTGATCTGTGGGTAAAAAAAAAGAAAAGTCTGTTAATGTTTTAAATCAAAGGTGTAAGATTCATCAAATATAATTTATGCTTCAATTGAGATGAATATGTGGGTTGATTCCTTCATCTCATTAACATGCTAAATTACACTAATTCATTTTTATATATTGAAGTATCTTTGTATCCTTAGGTAACTTCCACTTGATCATGGTATAATCCTTTTGATATCCTGCTAGACTCAGTTTGCTAGCATTCTGGCAAGAACATTATCATGTCTTTGCATAGATGACATTGATCTATAATTGTGTTTTTTTTATGCTGTGTCTGGCTTTGCTGTCAGTATTATGCTGACCTCATAGAATAACTCAAGAAATAATTGCCCCTAGTCTATTTAAGAAAGACTTCAATAATTGGTTTTAATTCTTTCTAAATGTTAGAATGGTTCTGGCCTTTTCTTTGTTTGGAAATTTTTGACAGCTAATCTAGCCCTTCATTTTGAATTGATCTCTGTATATTGCATGAAGTACAAATCCAACTTCATTCTTTTGCATGTGGATATCCAGTTGTGCCTGAAACAATGATTGAAGAGATTATTCTATATCAACTAAATTTTTTTCGGCAGTCTTGTTTAAAAACTATTGACCATAAATCTAAAATTTAATTTTTGGGCCCTGAATTTTATAACATTTATCTAAATACCTTTACCTATACTATTTTTGTTATTTTCTCATGGTTAATTGATAATAATTTAGTTCAGATTAACATTGACTTCATTTCAATATCATACAAAGAGTTTGTTCTTATAGGTATGAATTATGTTATCCTTCTTTGTTCTTTATTGTCATATAAGCTAGATCTTTGCCCATCAATACAAATGTATAACTAAAGCTTACTCAATTATTTGAAATCAGATAGGGAAGGAAATGTGTTACAAACATATCAATACATGAATACTATCATTTTCATTTACCCATGTACTCAGTACACTAGTATTACTTATTTCTTTATGTGGATTCAAGTTACTATTTTGTGTTCTTTCATTTCAGCCTGAAGGACTCTGTTTAATATTTCTTTTTAAATACATAAGCAACAATTTATGTCAATTTTTATTTATCTAAGAATGTTTTACTTTAAAAAATGAAAAGATAATATTGCTGAATATAAAACAATTAGTTGTTCCAAGAAAGTAAATGAGGATTTGTAGGCTTTAATCAAGCTTCTAGGACAAGGTATGTTCTTCAATAAAGTTTTATTTATTTATTTTTTTTAACCATAAATCTACACAGACTTTACTATTCCCAATTCTCACTATGCTATTGATCTTTCTGTTTATAACACTTAGAAATCCAGAGGAGAAGAAGGTTGATGGCCTAGGTAGAATTTGGGAATTTGGGATTTCCTGTTCATGATACCATTAGGTAAGTACAAAAATTCTGTACTGAGCTGCTCATACTTCTCAGTATGGCATCCATGAGAAATCATTGCTATAACAAGCTGTCATAACACCATACAGGCCATGATTTAATTTTTTAGTAAATCAACTTAAGTAAATATAAGCATGTAATTATATAAATCTTCAGCTTTAGGGGAAATGGATGTGACCCCCAAACCTTGAGCATGTCCATATTAACATGCAGCATTCAGCATAAACAAGAACAGACACAGCTGCCTGGCTGGTGTGGCCCAGTGGTTGAATGTTGACCTATGCAACAAGAGATCACTGGTTCAATTCTCAGTCAGGGCACATGTGCAGGTTGTGGGCCAAATCCCCAGTGTGAGGGCATGCAGGAGGCGGCCAATTGATGTTCTCTCTCATACACATTTCTATCTCTCTCTCCCTCTCTCTTTAAAATCAATAAGAACAAATATTTTTTAAAAAAGAATAGACAGATGTGGGGAAAAAATGGCAGTGGAGTGAATGGAGCTACACAGACCATCTCCCAGGACCAAACTGGATTTACAACGAAAATAAAGGCAAATCGTCAGGAAGGGGCAACCAAAAGACACCTGGGAGGACCACATAACCATGGACACCAACTCAATCCTGCTGGCTTGCGAGGACACGAGAGGGGGCCAGGAGCCCACGGTCCACAGCGGCCTGGGCGGGGACCAGGGGGCTCGGCCGAAAGTTGCTGCTGCCGCCTTGGGTGTGACCCCTGCTGAGTCCTGCAAACTCTGCTGCCTGCTAAGCCCTAGGCTGTTGCCGCACGGACTGTCACGGACTGGCTGCGATCAGGGGACTCAGCGGGATGCTGCTACCGAGGCTGAGTCCTGCAAACTCTGCGTGGTAATCCCTTGGCTGGTGCCCCACGGACTCGCGGGGACCAGGGGATTCTGCTGGAAGCTGCTGCCACCTCGGCAGTGTCCTGCTACCATGGCTTATTCCTGGGGTTTCTGCTGAGTGCAACGCCCTCGGCGGGTGCCACAGCCACCGCCACCCTTGGCTGGAAGCAGAGCACGAGGGTTAAAAGTTGCAGGTGGCTTCACAATGCAGAGTCTAGACAGAGGATAAATTGGCAGCAGCCACTCACCTTGGGCTCCAGCAGAGGGAAGGCATTCTGGACTGGAAATGTGTGGGGACACTTGGGTTTGGGAGGGTGCTAAGAGCTTTTGCTGAGTGCAGCCATGCAGGACTGGTCATTTTACTCCTTCCCAGGGCCCTCAGGAGAGGCAGAGGCCCCTCCCTGAGAGATTAAACCCCACCTCGTGGCCTTGAAATGCTAATTGAGGTCCATTAACAACCAGCAGCTGCCCCACCCTCGGGAAATCCACTTACACTGAGCACCTCAGGGAGTTTTTCCAGCAACTCAGAAACGAAGGGTCTGCAGGTGACCTCTACTAATAGCCTCCAGGCCAAAAAAGCTAGAGGATAACTACCATTCCCTGGGCTAGCAACACTAACCAGAAAAGCTAAGACTTGACAGTGGTGTTTAAAGTGGGTCCTCCCTGGCTCATCCAAACCCAGGAGAGGGAGCCAGAAACAGGAGAACACCAACACGCACAGGGAAAATTTGGCAGGCTCCAAAGTCCACTGTGATAGCCAAAATGGTGAAAAACAGAAACAAAAGCCAAATGAAAGAACAAGAGACCTCTACGGAAGATGAGATAAATGAGGTGCAGTTAAGCAAGTTAACAGAACTAGAATTTAGAGCCATGATGTTGAGGAAGCTCAACAGCATGTGTAAGGATATGAGCACCATGAGTAAAGACATAGAAATGTTGAAAATCAATCAGTTGGAAATTAAAAACCAACAGGAAGAAATGAAGAATGACATATCAGAAATGAAAAACACATTGGAAGGTATAAAAAGCAGAGAAGGGGAAGCTGAGGACCGAATCAGTGAATTAGAAGACAGGCTAGAAAAAATCAACCAATCAGAAAACCAAAAGGAAACAATGATTAAAAAACTAGAAGACAGCTTAAGAGAACTGTGGGAAAACTGGAAATGGAATAATATTGGCATGATAGGAGTCCCTGAAGAAGAAGAAAATAAGCAAGGGTTAGAGAATATATTCAAAGAAATAGTGACAGAAAACTTCCCTAATTTGGTGAGGGAAGAAGGCATTCAAGTTCAAAAAGCCCAGAGAGCCCCAAGTAAGAAGAACCCAAACAGGCCCACACCAAGACACATAGTAATCAAACTGCCAAAAATTAAAGACAAAGAGAGAATCCTAAAAGCAGCAAGAGATAAACAACAGGTTACCTACAAAGGAAACCCCATAAGGCTCTCAGCTGACTTCTCACAAGAAACACTACAAGCCAGAAGGGAATGGCATGAAGTAATCAAGGTCATGAAAAACAAGGATCTGAATCCAAGACTACTCTACCCAGCAAGGCTGTCACTCAAAATAGATGGTCAAATAAAGAGCTTCCCAGACAAAGAAAGGCTAAGGGAATACATTAGCACCAAACCAGCACTGCAAGAAATGTTCAAAGGACTGCTGTAATTAGCAGGAGAAATGGGAATAAAAATAGAACCACACCAAACAACAATGGCAATAAATAAGAACATATCAATAATAACCTTAAATGTAAATGGACAGAATGTCCCCATAAAAAGAAACAGAGTAGATGATTGGATAAGAAAGCATGACTCATCTATATGTTGTTTACAAGAGACCCACCTCACAACAAAAACTCACATAGATTGAAAGTGAAGAAATGGAAAAAAATCTTCTAAGTAAACAGAAAAGAAAAAAAAAAAAAGCTGGGGTAGCAATACTCATATCTGATAAAATAGATTTCAGAATGAAGGCCATAATTAGAGACAAAGAACACTACATAATATTGAAAGGATCTATCCAACAGGAAGATAAACATGTATGCACCCAATATAGGAGGACCACATATATTAAAAATCTTCTGGAGGACTTCAAATAAGAAATCGATAGCAGTACAATCATATCAGGGGACTTTAACACCCCGCTGACATCACTGGATATATCCTCTAGACAAAAAATTAGCAAGGAAACAGAGACTCTAAATGAAGCACTAGACCAAGTGGATTTAATAGATATGTACAGAGAACTACACTCCAAAACTACAGAATTCACATTCTTCTCAAGTGCACATGGGACATTCTTAAAGATAGACCACATGTTAGGGCACAAACTAAGTCTCTACAAGTTCAAGAAGATTGAAATCATATCAAGCATCTTCTCAGATGACAATGGCATGAAACTAGAAATCAGTTGCAAGAAGAACATACAAAGAACTTTGAACACATGGAAGCTAAATGGCATGTTATTAAACAATGAACGGGTCACCGAGGAGATCAAGGAAGAAATTAAAAACTTCCTGGAAACCAATGAAAATGAAGACACACCAACACAAAATCTATGGGATGCAGTGAAAGCAGTTCTGAGAGGGAAGTTCATAGCACAACAGGCCTACCTCAAGAAACAAGAAAAATCTCTAATAGACTATCTAACCTCACAACTTAAAGAACTAGAGAGCAAGCAAAAAGAAAACCCGAGAGCACGTAGAAGGAAGGAAATAGTGAAGATGAGAGCAGAAATAAACGACATAGAGACCAAAAAAAACAATTCAAAGGAGCAATGAAACAAAGAGCTGGTTTTTCGAAAAGATAAACAAGATTGATGGACCCTTAGCTAGACTCACCAAGAAACAAAGAGAGAGAACCCATATACACAAAATCAGAAATGAAAAAGGAGAAGTAACAACTGACACCACAGAAATACAAAATATCGTTAACAACTACTATGAACAATGATATGGCAACACATTCGACAATTTAAGAAAAATGGACAAATTTCTAGAAACACATAGTCCCCCAAAAGTGGACCAGGAAGAGATAGAAAACTTGAACAGACCAATAACAACAGAAAAAATTGAAGATATAATCAAGACTCTCCCAGCAAACAAAAGCCCAGGCCCAGATGGCTTCACGGGGGAGTTTTACCAAACATTCAAAGAACTAACACCCATTCTCCTCAAACAATATCAAAAAATTTAGGAGAAGGAAGAATTTCAAACTCATTTTATGAACCCAGCATAATTCTAATTCCAAATCCAGAAAAAAGACACTTCAAAGAAAGAAAACTACAGGCAAATGTCCCTGATGAACATAGATGCCGAAATCCTGAACAAAATACTAGCAAATCGGATCCAGCAATACACCAAAAAAATTATTCACCATGTCCAAGTGGGATTTATCCCAGGGATGCAAGGCTGGTACAATATTCGCAAATCCATAAACGTGATACACCACATAAATAAAATGAAGACTAAAAACCACATGATTATATCAATAGATGTTGAAAAAGCCTTCTACAAATTCCAGCATCCATTTCTGATAAAAACCCTCAGCAATGTGGGAATAGAGGGATCATATCTTGACAAAATAAAGGCCGTATATGAAGGCCATATACAACCAACATCATACTCAATGGGCAAAAACTAAAATCATTTCCCTTAAGAACAGGATTAAGGCAAAGATGCCCACTTTCGCCACTCTTATTTAACATAGTACTGGAAGTCTTAGCCACAGTAATCAGACAGGAAGAAAAATAAATGAAATCCAAATTGGAAAGGAGGAAGGGAAACTGTCATTATTCGCAGATGACATGATACTATATGTAGATAACCCCAAAGACTCCTTCAAAAATTTAGTAGACTTAATAAAATGATTTGGAAAAGTAGCAGGATACAAAATTAATGTCAAGAAATCTATGGCATTCTTATACACCAATGATGAACTCACAGAAAGAGAAACTAAGAAAACAATCCCATTTACCATTGGGGCAAAAAAATTAAGATTCCTAGAAACAAACTTAACTAAAGAAATAAAAGATCTATTCTGAAGAAAACTAAAGGTCATTGAAAAAAGAAATAGAGGAAGATATAAAAAAGTGGAAGCACATACCTTGTTCATGGATTAGAAGAATTAACATCATTAAAATGTTCATACTACCACAAAATATCTGTAGATTGAATGAAATCCCTATCAAAATACCAATGACATACTTCAACAACAAGAACAAATAGTTCAAAACTTCATATGGAACCAAAGAAGACCTCAAATAGCCACAGCAATCTTGAAAAAGAACAAAGTTGGAGGGATCACATTACCAGATTTCATGTTATTCTACAAAGCCACCATAATCAAAACAGCCTGGTACTGGCACAAGAACAGGCAGATAGACCAGTGGAGCAGAACAGAGAACCCAGAAATGGACCCAAGGCAATATACTCAATTAATATTTGACAAAGATGGCAAGAGCATACAGTGGAGTAAGGATAGCCTCTTTAACAAATGGTGCTGGAAAAATTAGACAACTACTTGCAGAAAAATGAAACAAGACCATCAGCTTACACCCTACACGAGAATAAACTCAAAATGGATAAAAGACTTAAATGTAACTCATGAATCCATAAAAATCCTAAAAAAAAATGTAGGCAACAAAATTTCCCACATCATATACAGCAGAATTTTCACTCATACATCACCTAAGGCAATAGAAATAAAAGAGAAAATGAACACATGGGACTACCTCAAACTCAAAAGCTTCCGCACAGTGAAAGATACAATCATCAAAACAGAAAGGCAACCCACTGTATGGGAGAGCATAATTGTCAATGATATATCAGATAAGGGGTTAATTTCCAATATATATAGAGTGCTCACACAACTCAACAAAAGCAAGACAAAGATCCCAATTAAAAAAATGGGCAGAGGAACTAAATAGACACCTCTCCAAACAAGACATACAAATGGCTAAGAGACATAGGAAGAAATGCTCAACGTCACTAATCATCAGAGAGATGCAAATTAAAACAACAACGAGGTATCATCTCAAACCTGTCAGAATGGCTGCCATCAGCAAATCATCAAACAAGAAGTGTTGGCGAGGGTGTGGAGAAAAGGGGACTCTAGTACACTGCTGGTGGGAGTGCAGACTGGTGCAGCCACTATGGAAAACAATATGGTGTTACCTCAAAAAATTAAAAATTGGATTGCCATTTGACCCAGTGATCCTACTTCTAGGAATATACCCTAAGAAGCCTGAAACACCAATCAGAAAGAATATATGTACCCCATGTTTGTAGCAGCACTATTTACAATAGCTAAGATCTGGAAACAGCCCAAGTGTCTATCAGTAGACGAATGGATAAAAAAGCTGTGGTATATATATACACAATGGAGTGCTACGCAGCTGTAAGAAAGAAAGATCTCTTATCCTTTGAGACTACATGGAGGGACCTGAAAAGTATCATCCCAAGTGAAACAAGCCAAACAGAGAAAGACAAGTATCATATGATCTCACTTATTTGTGGAATATAATGAACATAACAGTCTGAGGAATGGGGTAGCCCCAGAGATGCAGAAGTGGGGTAATCCACTGGTAATCCCCAGAAGAGGGGGTGGTGAGGGAGAGATAAACCACAGAACTTATATCCATGTATGCATGAACAGTGGACATGGACAACAAAGCTGGGGTCAGGGCAGGGAGGTAGGGGGATGGGGGTTTCAGTGGTGGGGAAAGGAGAAACAGCTGTAACAAAAATTAATTAATATAAAAAAAAAACCTATGTTGACTTTATATAACAGACTTATTGAGGAGTAATTAACATACAAAAAAAATAGTAATTTGGTCATTTCAGTAGGAAGGAAAAATCACTCTGTGGAGAATGGCTGAGCCAAGGTCTTTTGTCCCTGTGATGTTTGCACAATCTCACCCAGGAGCCTTTAGTCCCTGGCCCTCTGTTGATCCTATGTGCTGGAGAGTCTCACATAGAAGCAACTGCCCAAGGTCTCTCGTAAATCCTGTGTGCTGGCAAAGCCCAGGCAGGAGCCACATGAGCCGAGGGCAAGAATGCATCAACAGTCTGGACCTGAGCTCAGAGGCCAATAAGAAACATCTGGGGTTTGAAGACAATAAATCGTTTAAACCTTCCCCCTTCTAATTGGCTATATAATAAACTTGCTGAGCTGGTTCGGAGTCACCGTTTCTCCATCAGAAAGCAGTGTCCCACCTGCCCCCAGCTTTTCTTTCCATAATGTCTCTGTGTCTTTCTTAGTCCCTCGTCGCCCCTCCTCAGGTCTGGTTTGACTAGCCCTGCAGGTCACAGCAAAGTGGCACCCGAACAGGGACCTGAGCACAGGGGAACTCGAAGCCCAAGACGAAGAGATGCCGCCCCGTGAGTGGGCACGTTGAGGAGCGAAAGCAAGGTGGGGGAGTGGAACCGATTGATTGCCAGGTGTAAAATATGGGAAATTCTATGTTTTTAGAAAGAGATCTCATGTGTCTATGTTAAGAGCTTTGAATAAGAGTTGAGGATACTAAGTAAAGAAATATCATCTCCTCAAGTTTTTAGAGTATCTGAATGAAACTTGCCCTTGGTTTCCTGATGAGGAGACAATCACTTGGAATCCTGGGCAAAGGCAGGGAAGTCGTGCGAGGCAGAGGTACAGTGAAAGGCCTGAAAGAGGTTCTGGTGCAAACGGTTAGTCTTTGGGCCTTAATTGGAGATGCCTTGATCCTTGCAGGAGGCTAACAAGGCGGGGAAGCCAGGTGTAGTGAAAGACTGACGAAAGCCGAGAAAGGCTCTGAGCCCCTAAGGATGCTCCAGTCACCTCTCACTAAAACTGTGAGAGAGGTTAATCCCCCTGACGAGACTTTACGCCCAGAGTGTGAGAGAGAACTAGAAAGAGAGGCAGAACGAGATTGGCAGCACCATGCCGAGGAAGATTCAGATGAGGAGTTTAATGTTACCCAAAATTTTGCAAAAATGGCTCTTACCTCTCGACCCTTCCAAGGGGATGCAGGGGCTCTGCTCACAGAACCCTCTAGTACCCTATGCTCTCTCCTGTACAGATGGGACTAAGAGAGGCAAGATGAGCCGGAGAGGATACCACTGAGTTTTCATTATTTCCAGTGATAGACCGGTCTGGCCCTAACAATCCAGGTCAGGCATCAAAAATGCATGAGCCCTGTAGGGAGGTGCTGCGCCCTTCCCGTAAAAAGGCTAATATATCTGAATTCATCCACATTTGTTCAGATATCGGGTTTTCCCATATCCAGGGGGCCGTGATTGCTGAGGCTTTGAGAGGAGTCGTCTTTGTGGGCAAGGCAGGAGGAAGCCATAAAGGACGTTAATGTGGGGAGCCAGGTCATTTCCCCGGGCCATGTAGGCAGCACGCCCGCATGGACAGCCAGTCAGGGAACTCTGCCACGCAGCCAGGGCTATGTCCTCACTGCCACAGGGGCTGTCATTCGGACAAATATTGCCATTCTGGAACTGATGTCAATGGACAACCGCTGGAACCCCAGCAGGGAGACTACAAGCAGGGCCAGCCCTGTACCCATCAAACAGTGGGGGCTATGTCTATCACCCTGCTCAGGTGTTCCCCCGGCGGAGTCCAGAACTGCAGTCCGGGATCTCTCCTGTGCAAACACTGCGGGGCCTAGTGCCTGGCAGCACCTCCTGGGCGAGTCTGTGCAAACACCACAGGAACAAGAGACCTTGGCTCAGCTGCCCTCCATCACTCAGCAATGCCATCTCCTTGAATTTATGCAAGAATACTATAAAATGAGTTGTATCGTCCTCTCTGTGTCAGGTTCAGATTATTGAAGGAATTGGTCTAACATTATACAGCTGATAAATGTCCAGGAATCAAAATCCTATTGTCTTGCTCTTTCTGGGAAAACACACTGCTTGTTGTAACCCTCACTGAGTAGTGTCAAAAAGGCTACACTTAAATCTTCACCCTCACATTCCTTCCTAATATAGGGCCTTTTACTTGTTCCCCGAGGAGACGAAGCTGAAAAAGGATATAGGTATTCTGACTGGGGAAAGTGATATGTCCAAGGCTCTGGTAAAGATGACCCACATTTCTCTGCCTGAGAGAAGAGGAAACTTGCTGTCTGGTTCATACAGCAAGGACAAGTGGGATGCCATAGCTCTCCTTCCAGCTGCTGACCTGTACCAAGGCCAGCCAGCGATCCGTGGTTTCTGGCCTCGCTCCTTCAGCAAACAAGAAATGTATATCTCAGATTGAAGTAACTCCCTGCAGTCATTTTATCTCATTAAAGCGGATATTACAACCCTCCGCTAAACGTCAATTTTCCAAAGGTATTTTTTAATATTTTGAGCTCTAAAGCCTCAAAATGTTCAGAGCCTGAAGACCATTTATAACTTTGAAACCATGGGAACACACTAATATTTATAATATACGTTAAGAGGTTTATATTTCTGGAGTCTCATATTTCTCTTAATTATTTAGAACTAGTGTATTCAGAGCACTAATAACCATCTCTGGCACATAGTAGATACAACATATATAGGTGTAAAATGTATAAAAGAAACAATCTGAAAAGCAGACCAAGAGCTATGCACAAAAGTGTTTACCAGAGCATTATGTACTGAGGGGAAAAAGGAAAATAAATATCTTAAAAGCATAGAATGTTTAGGACTTATGATAAATATATATTTATACACTAAAATATGCAACCAGAGATTTGCATTTCTTAAAATATAATGATATTCAAAAATGTTATTAATATAATACAAGCAAACAAAATCAGATATACAATTATTTTATCTGCAGTTTACTCTGCTGTAAGTTAGAAGTGTCTATGGAAAACATTTTTAATATATTGACAAGATTCTGAGAAGTTGGAGACCTGAGTTCATGTCTATTACTGACGCTTCCCAAACCCCTCCCTAGAACAGCACAATCATGAAAGGGAACCAACCGATAACATGCAGAAAAGATGTTTCTTAAAATGGGCAATTTCTTTTTAACTTACAATGAACCTGCAGGATTTTAATTTTTTTAAATTAATTAATTAATTTTTGTTACAAATGTTTCTCCTTTTTGCCCCACTGATTCCCCTCTCTCCATCCCTCCCCGTGCTGTCCCCAGCTTTGTTGTCCATGTCCATTATTCATGCATACATGCATGTAAGTTCTGTGGTTTATCTCTCCCCCACCACCCCCTCTTCTGGGGATTGTCAGTCTGTACCCCACTTCCACGTCTCTGGGACTACCCCATTCCTCAGACTATGTTCATTATATTCCACAAATAAGTGAGATCACATAATAGTTGTCTTTCTCTGTTTGGCTTGTTTCGCTTAGGACAATACTCCTCCATGTTGTCTGAAAGGATAAGAGATATTTGTTTCTTATAGCTGCATAGTACTCCATTGTGTATATGTACCACACCTTTTTTATCCATTTGTCTACTGATGGACATTTGGCTGTTTCCAGATCTTAGCTATTGTAAATAGTACTGCTACGAATATGGGGGTACATATATTCTTTCTGATTGGTGTTTCAGGCTTCTTAGGGTATATTCCACATAACTACCAATGATATATTAGATAAGGGGTTAATTTCCAATATATAGAGAGTGCTCATACAACTCAACAAAAGGAAGACAAAGAACCCAATTTAAAAATGTGCAGAGGACCTAAATAGACACCTCTCCAAACAAGACATACAAATGGCTAAGAGACATATGAAGAAATGCTCAAAACACTAATCATCAAAGAGATGCAAATTAAAACAACAACGAGATATCACCTCACACCTGTCAGAATGGCCACCATCAAAAAATTATCAAACAACAAGTGTTGGCGAGGGTGTGGAGAAAAAGGAGACTCTAGTACACAGCTGGTGGGAATGCAGACTGGTGCAGCCACTATGGAATACAATATGGTGTTACCTCAAAAAATTAAAAATTGAACTTCCATTTGACTCAGTATTCCCACTTCTAGGAAAATGGGCCATTTGGATTGGGGGCTTAAAGGGCCAAAACTCAGCTGTGGTTCTTCCCACGAAGTCATTTACCTTGATTAGTTGTGCATTCACATGGGGAAATCACTTTCTTATTGACTTTGTTTGGCAGAACCTAATCCTACTTCTCCTGAAATTGATTGGAAATATTGCATTAGTAGATCTGAGAGCTGATGGATCGGTGATGGAAGAGAAGTTTTGCTTCTCTTGCCTTCTGTGGCTCACAAACAATATAACATCTTTCTTCCATAGGCCAAAGTTTAACTTGTTGGATGAGTGATGATATGATATATCAAACAAGCATTTGATCAGAATCAAGTCGTTGTGATAGAGTTTGCTTCAGATAACTATCAGCAGGATTTATTTTGCACTTTTTTTACTGAGTCATGTTAAAAAAATGAGGCCTTGTTGTTTGATTGGAGTCTGACCTCTGGTTAATGAATCTCTAATGGTTAGTGAATCTTAAATTGTTCCTGGCGTTTTTGTGCAATTCACAATTTTTGACCTCTTTAGTATGTAAAATTTTGCCAATTAGACCCCTACATCTTATCCATTGGTCAGTTCAAGCAGTCAGTAGGATTGTAGCCCCACAATATTGGTCAACTGTACATAGATATTTGAGAGAAATTACTTGCTTTGGTAATAATTGAATTCCTGAAGTATATCACAAAGAAGCATGGGTCCCCTATGAAGCAAATCTATGTAGAAAATTATTACCCCTTATTATGGCAACAGAAAAAAGCAAAGAGCATTAAATAAGAGCAATTGATAGACTTTATAAGGAGTTGTGACTTGAGTAGTTACAGCAATCAAACAGGGTAAAATAAATGATGGCATAGAATAAAGTATTCCTTTCGACTGGAAAAATCTGATTTGTCACCTCCCAGGCGTAGATGATGATCTGGAACCAGGCTACCTGTCAATTTAACAATTATATACAAATATCTGTCCAAGAGAGCACACAACAGGCACAAGGAACCATTTTGGAAAGCACTGGACAATATCTCATACATTTTAAGAAGTGCATAGCTTACAGTTTAGTAATATCATGATCTGTTAGCTATTTTAAAGAAATTCTAAAAGATTTGCTAAAAGACATGTAAAACTGTAACTGAACAAGTAAGTTTGGCTGGTTGCTATAACAAGAGCTAAACTCGTGAGACAGGTGCTGGTACAAAAGGAAAGATATTTATTTAGGTAGCACCAACCTGGGAGAATGGTAGATTCCAAACTCAAAGTCCATCTCCCCTTCCTGCTCAAGCCTGTGGTTCTTATAAGGCCTTTTTTATTTTTCTTATCCAAATATCTTGCTAGTTTTTATATGCTCACATCTGTCCATTTTTCTAGCTTTCAACACTTTTGGGTCCTGTCCATTCATCTCTCTAGCTTTTGGCACATTAAAGATAGGAACTTCTCCTGCACCATCTTGGCCAATTAGGGAGATTCCCTGGTGTCCAACTGATTGTCTACAGTAAAAATTCACCCTTCAAAACTCTGGACCCTTGTAATGTTATAAGGGCAAATGGAAGAAGATCTCATCTAATGTAGTTTCTTCTTGCCATCAAGGGGTGTAGTCTTACCTATACCCAGGTGCAGAGATTCTTGCTAGCTATTAAAGTAAGAAGGGGGTTAAAAATGGAGGGATGCTTTTACATAAGAGGAAAGGGTTTCTGTCTATCGAAGGTGGCATATGCAGTGTCTAGAGGACGGCACTACTGAACAAGCAAAGCTAGTAGACTGCTTCATATTTTAAATCATGGTAATACAGATGGGTTTTCAAGGTGAGACATATTTGTAGACAAAAAAATCAAGCATTTAGTGAGGCATAACCCTGTTAGTACAGGGGAAATTGTAGTGAAATAAGAAACTGGATAGACAAGAAGATCCCCATGATCTAATCCTGAGCAGGGTTTTGAGTGATCCACCCTATAGCAGATGTTTGTCAAGGGATCCCTTGTCTTGGAAATGTGGACAAAGGCATAATCAATCCAATCATGGGCATAAAATATAGCGATTATTTAAAAAGTAACATTGTCACTTAGCTTTTAGAGGTGCTATACCTTTCCAAAATAGAAACTTTAAGTCTCTTTTAGGAGTGCAGGTCCAGCTTTCTCGTGCAGTAGCAACAGAATCAGCAAGATCTGAGTCCTCAGGTGGTGCCCACTTTATCCGTGTGTGGTGGAGCCAAGGCTTGTTTCTTGTGAGCTTCAGGGAAGAGTGTGTTGTCAGTAGAACATCACAGAAATAGGTCCTTTGCTTGTCTAACTGCTGTTCAGGACCTTGAGTCTTTGAGGTCTTTTTTCTTTTTTAAATTCTCACCTGTGATGTGTTTTTATTAATTTTTTTAGAGAGAGAGAAGGGGAGACAGAGAGAGAAAAACATCAATGTGAGAGTGAAACATCAATCGGTTGCCTCCTGTATGCAACCCAACCGTCAGTCAAACTTGCAGCCTAGGCAAGTGCTTTGACTGGGAATAAAACCCACAACACTTTGTTGTATTGAATATCAAGGGGTAGAGCTCCAACTGACTGAGCCAACCAATTGAGCTACTTGGCCAGAGCTTCGTGGTCTTTACTAAGACTCACTTTCAGCTGGAATGGGTGTAAGGGTTTGTCAGGTGAGTAAATACACCTACAATGAGAAAACTTGTACATAGATGTTAGTATTTGCCCTAGGTGTTGTCTAATATTTCCCCAAATGTGGTCATTGAATTCTTAAATCCTTGTGGTAACACAGTCCAACAGTATTGAAACATGGCTTTAGTTTCTGGGTCTTGCCATTAAAAAGCAAATAATTGTTGAGCCTGCTCATTTATCGGGATGTATAAATAAAGCATCCTTCAAGTCCAAGATTGAACACCATTTGCTGTTCCCAGGTACCGTGGTCAATAAAACATAAGGGTTGATGTACTGGGCCACATCATTTATGGCCCTAAGGTCATGTACAAATCAATATTTATCAGAATGAGGCTCTCTGACTCACAAAATTGGGATGTTACATGGATACTGGCATAGCCAAATTAATCCTGATTTTAAGAATTTCTGAAATGCTGGTTGAATACCCTCTAAGGTTACCTTTTTAAGGGGGTATTGCTTCCTCTGTGGGATTTGCACCTCTTCTTCTAGGTTAATATTTAGTGGTTTGGTGTTATCTGCCATAGCTGGGGTTCTGTTAGCCCAAATGTCTTGATTGAATTTCTCATTGATCTCTGGTGGGTAGCGTTCACCTCCAGGTTCTTCCAGGCAAGTCAGGAGCATTTAGAGGTGGAGAGCATATTCTGGTGGTACTCCTAAATATAATTACTGCTTCTTAGGATAAAATGTTATCGGTATAAGCAATTTACAAAGTAAATCTTGCCCCAACAATGGAATGGACCAGAATGGCATGTAGAGCAAACTCTGTTGAATTTTTTAAATCCCAAGCTGGCATTTTAGAGGTTCAAGAAATCCTACCCCCCTTTTTTTCTTTTTGTAATTGTCTAGTCACTCTAGCAACTGAAGCCACAGCTAAATTTTTCTTGGTTAATTTTGTGTTTAGCCCTGAGTACGGAGCTCCCATTAGCTTGTCCTTGACTGTCAGTTGTACCTAGGTCTTCTATGGGGAGATAGTAATAGGTCAGGAGGTGTCTAAGGGAGGTCCTGGGCCTCTTCATTCATCATCAGGTTTTTCATTCCTTTCTAACATTTTTTGGTGAGGGTTTCTATTATTTCTGTTTTTCTTTTTGAGTTCTGGGCAGTTTTTTCTCCAATGGCCTTCCTATTGGCAATAGATACATTGATTAGAACCTGGTAGGTCTTTTCCTTTTACTTATGTGCACCACCTCTCCTATGGTTCCCCTCGTTGTGTATAAGAAAATGGTGATCTGCTATAGTTTCTTTGTTCACCAAGCATGGTAAACTTTGAAGGCTAGGTACGTCAGCTGGGAGGGATTCATTCCTAATGCCCCATCTAAACATTGGAACTTCCTTATGATATCAGGAGTACTTTGCCCTATAAAAGTTATGTTTACCATCTAGAACCTTTCTGGTGCTTTTGGGTCAGCATCAGTGCTCTTTCAATAGGCCTGATAGATCCTTTCTAAAAATTCAGATGGGTCTTTGTTTGTTTATTGTTTAAAGGCCTGTATCATATTCAGGTTATTTTGTTTAGGATCTCCTTACTTAAGCCCTTCCAATATGTACCTTTTGTAATGTTCTAAGGAGGCTTGGTTCCTGCTATTTTGTTCCCATGTAGGCTCTGTCAAGGAAATTGCCCCACCTGGGTTGAAGGGTACCATTGGGATTGTCTTGATTAAGGTGATAAGTTACATTATTAGCCTTATTTATAACTAGCTACCTTTCATCTGCCATTGGTAGGATGTTAAGAAGAACCTTTATATTTTCCCAGTTTGG
The DNA here is from genome assembly GCF_014108415.1 of Molossus molossus. NCBI lineage: Eukaryota > Metazoa > Chordata > Mammalia > Chiroptera > Molossidae > Molossus > Molossus molossus. The sequence continues at coordinate 2,860,107 of NW_023425346.1, read as the reverse complement.
ACAGTGAGTGGCAAACATGGAGGCGATAAGATATTCTGTTTACTGAGGATCCTCCCTATATGAGGAGTTGACATTTTTCCAACTCAGTAAATCTGAATTGGGCCAAGGCCCATGCTATCCAGGCAGAGTTGCCAAAATCTGTAATCAGTAAGTGGCTTTGGCTGCCTGCTTCAGTGAAAGCTAAACTCAGGTGCTGGTGCAAAAGGAAAGAGGTTTATTCAGGTGCTTCATGCCATCAAAGAATGGCAGACTCCCATTTCAAAGACCATCTCGCCCTTCTACTTAAGCCCATGGTTCTTATAAGGGTAAGGAGTGGAAGGATGTTGTCTTGTTTGTTTGTTTGATTGTTTATTTGTTTTATCCATTCATCTTCCTAACTTTTGGAATGATCAATGTAAGAACCTCTCCCTGTAATATCTTGGTCAATGGGGGAGATTCCCCAGCATTCTGACTGACTGTCCATGATAACAAAACAACTCAGTTTTCAGAACTTCTTGTAATAGAAAATAATCATAGAAAATCAAAATGTCTACCAGTAATTGAAACATAATTAAGTTGTTTCTATTCTTATCTATTCTTACAATCTCACAGTTAAAAATAATAAATTAAATAATAAGCATGGACAAATAAATTAGATATAAATGTCTCAACATTGATATAGCATGCATATAACACTGAAAAGTTATAAAAATTCATATTTTATGATGTTAGTTATAAAAATTGTAAAAACATTAAATAATACTAGACATTTTTATAGATATAAATAATGCCATAAATAATATCAGCTGGTCAGAGAAAGACAAATCCATATGATTTTTCTCATGTGGAATTTGATCAACAAACTGAACTAAAAAGCAAAATATAGACAGACTCATAGACAGAGATCAACAGACAGCTCTCATTGTGGGGAAGGGTTTGATAAAAAATAAAATAGAACTCATGGACATTAATAAGAGTGGGGGAAGCATTGGGTGGAGGTGGAAGAGGGCATAGAGTGGATAAATGATGATGGGGAAAATAAAAATAGATACAATTTAAGAATAAAAAAAAAATACAGCTACAGAAAGTCACATAGCATCCTCAATAAAATAGTTACTTCTGGGAAGAAGAACAGGAATGAAAAAAGGTGTAGCTTCAACCCCAAATTTGTATTTTTATAAACAAAAATAACATAAAACAAAACAAATACAGCAAAATATTAACATTTCATAAATCAGAGGGGTGAGTTTGTATTGATTTTTTTTTTAATGATTATACTTGATTTTACTTATTTATTTATTTTTATATTTTATTTTTTTCTATTTTATTTTTTAGTTATTTATTTGTTCTTGTTACAGATGTTTCTCATTTTTCCCCCATTGACACCCTCCTCCCCTTCTCCCCCACTCCATCCCCAGCTTTGTTGTCTATGTTCATCGGTCATACATACATGCATGTAAGTTCTGTGGTTTAACTCTCCCCTCCAACCCCCCTCCTCTGAGGCTTGTCAGTCTGTACCCCACCTCTATGTCTCTGGGTTAATTTTGTTCATCAGTTTGTTTAGTTCATTATATTTCACAAATAAGTGAGATCATGTGATATTTGTCTTTCTCCGCTTGGCTTGTTTCACTTAGCATACTCTCCAGGTCCTTCCATGCCATCTCAAAGGATAAGAGATCTTTCTTTCTTACAACTGCATAGTATTTCATTGTGTACATGTACCACAACTTTTTTATCCAATAATCTACTGATGGACACTTGGGTTGTTTTCAGATCTTAAATATTGTAAATAGTGCTGCTATGAACATAGGGTTACATATATTCTTTCTGATTGGTGTTTCAGGTTTCTTAGGGTATGTTCCTAGAAGTGGGATCACTGGGTCAAATGGAAGTTCAATTTATAACTTTTTGAGGTAACATCATAGTGTTTTCCACAGTGGCTGCACCAGTCTGCATTCCCACCAGCAGTGTACTAGAGACCCCTTTTCTCGACACCCTCACCAGCACTTGTTGTTTGATGATTTGTCGATGGTGGCCATTCTGACAGATATGAGGTGATACCTCATTGTTGTTTTAATTTGCATCTCTCTGATGATTAGTGACATTGAGCATTTCTTCATATGTCTCTTGGCCATTTGTATGTTGTTTTTGGAGAGGTGGCTATTTAGGTCCTCTGCCCATTTTTTAATTGGGTTCTTTCTCTTCCTTTTGTTGAGTTTTATGTGCACTCTATATATTTTGGAAATTAACCCATTATCTGATGCATCACTGTTGATTATGGCCCCCCATATAGTGGGATCCCTTTCTGTTTTGATGGTTGTTTCATTTGCTGTGCAGAAACGTTTTAGCTTGATGTAGTCCCATGTGTTCCATTTTTCCTTTGTTTCTTTTGCCTTAGGTGTTGTATCAGTGAAAATTCTGCTGCATATGATGTGTGAGATTTTGTTGCTTGCATTTCATTCTAGAATTTTTATGAATTCATGACTTTCATTAAAGTCTTTTATCCATTTGGAGTTTATTCTCATGCATGGTGTAAGTTGGTGGTCTAGTTTCATTTTTTTTGCAGGTAGCAGTCCAATTTTTCCAAAACCATTTATTGAAGAGACTGTTTCAACTCCACTGTGAGCATAAAGTGAAGCTTAGATTGTTTTTATGTTACTTTCCTTTTCATTGATTGAAAGGCTTAAAAGTGAAAACACACTTAAATAACAATGAAATCAGTCAATGACATGATTATCCTTAGTAGCTTATCACTGGCCTCAGTGTTAAAGCCACACACAAAGCGCTTGCTTTTTATGTGTTTTTCCCAAAATGTAGAACAATTCAATCTCTCCATTGCTCAGCCTCTTTGAAGACAGTGATGTATGATGGCAATCAGAGTCAGACAGATCTCAGGACACTAATTCTTTAAATTATTTAATTTCTTACCTTTCCAAATATATGCTTTTTAGATGAGCCAGACAGATATTGATTGAAATAGGCCATCCCTACCTCCCCACTCCCCACCCTCATCTCAAGTGGTGGTGCCCCAATTCAGAATGCTTTTCTGTATTTTTCTGTATCTGAAAGTTATAGTGCTATATAATGTTAATTAGCCTCCAAATAACATAAATCATTTCCATTTCTGACTTTTTCTTTCTTTCTTTTTGTTGCAATTTTTACCTATAGCACTTAATTCAACATTTAATTATCCACTTTGCAATTATTGCTCTATAATATCCCATTATTGGGATATCCCTACTGGAATAAGACCCTGGAAAGGTCAATATACCTCACTAACCATCAGTTTCTTTAGTCTTTAAAGTAAGACAAGTGCATTTTAAAAATCAGTTCTTAAGGAAATGTGTCACTGATATTTTACAATTTTAGTATCCTGAGACTATATAATGTGTTTTCTGAAAGACAGGGATATTACAATGCTACTCTGCCATCATGGGAAGCTGTGGCTTATGTTGGGTGCAGGTGGGAAAGGGGAACGAGAACATCAGCAATCCCATAGAAATCTATCCAAATTTCGTCGATGGAGAAGGGTGTTTTCAGTTTAAACAAACATATTATATTGTAATCTACATTTATCTGGGTATAACTGAAAATATACTAAAATACACTTATTGCTTGAAGAACACATATCATGAACATGTGCATGATACAGTAAAGCCGAGACAGGGATTTTTTCAGACAAGGCAGACATGTCTATTAGCTCTCTGTGATATCCTTTTTGCATTACCATTCAATTTTAGAATGCTACTGCACATAGATTTCTGTTTTTATTATAGCTAAGTTAGAAGACTAATTGTTTCTTGATGTTGGTGTTAGCAGATACATTGTGCTTGATCTCAGAGGTCATATTTTTAACCTCTTTATTATTTAAAGTTTTACAATCTCTGTGCTGAGGGCATTTTAGTTTGCATTTGAACATGATTAATTTGAATTACCTGTCAAACAGAAGATCTTGGTTATAAAACTTTAAAAAAAGAGAGGGCTTCTCAGGGTTCAGATATGAAGAAACACTGCAGATAGCAAAACTAAGAAGTTACCATTTGTTTCTCCGAAAGTAAACTAGAAAATCACATTAATATTGCTCAAATTTATGTTTTAGAAGAAGTTGCAGTAAATAAAGTTCATGGCAAGAAAAAACAGTTTGCAAAGTTCATATTAAGGTGCATTGAATAAATATTTTGCTAATGTCAAAAGACCTGTAAGTATTTTTTTAAAGTAGGTGAATCCAAAACAGATGGTCACTAACATAGAATTGACCTGAGAGATTAAGAATAAATCTCAAGGGATGAGTTCAGCAACTCGATGGAGTAAGCTGATTCAAAATCTTAACCCTTCACAATACAAAATGTCAAAATGTAAGCAGTAATGCTAAGAATTTACTTTGCCAAATCTCTGGAAAACAATAAAGTATCCACAGCAACCATGTGAATGACAAAAGAAAAAAAGCAACTTAAAAATGGTAGAAGAGGTTTGCTACATTTTACTTCTTTGTCACCTTCCTCAGAATGATGGTGGTCTTGAAGGTGGCACCCTTCATTGCCAGTGTAAGATCTTGGCCCTTGATTCCAGATAGAGCTGAACAGTCATTATTTTCAGAGTATTGTGTTTGTCTGTTCTAATCATTCTGGTGGCTATCTAAAGTTTGAGAAAGGAACCTAGGGAAAATCTCATTTGGAAAATTGGGGCATGCAGAAGTAGTTGTGTATATCAATACATTTAAGAAGAAGTAAAAAACAATAGGACTCTGGCTGGTGTGGCTCAGTTGTTTGGAGCACTGTCCCATAAACTAAAAGACTGTGGTTTGATTCCCAGTCAGGGTACATACCTAGGTTGTGGGTTTGATCCTCACTCAGAGCATGTATAGCGAGGCAACCAATTGATGTTTCTCTCACACATTGATGATTTTCTCTCTCTCTCTCCTCTCCTTCTCTTTTCCTTTCCCTCTCTCTAAAATCAATAAGTATGTCCTCAGGTGAGGATTAAAAAAATAGAGTCGATGAAACCAACCTTATAAAAATTAAAACGATTATGAAAATAGTATGAATAACTATATGCCAACGAATTAGTCAAATGGACAAATTCAAAGAAACCCATGAAATATTAAAACTGACTAAGAATAAACAGAAAATTTGAATAGACCTATAGTAAGTAAAATGGTTAAATCAAGCCCTGGCCAGTTTTGCTCAGTGGTTGGAGCATCAGCCTGTGGACCAGAGCGTCCCGGGTTTGATTCCTGCTAGGGGCACATACCAAAAAAAAAAAAAAAATCAATAATCAAAAACCTACTAATAAAGAAAAGGCCTGTATTGGATGGCTCCAATTTGTTTGACTGGCAAAGTCAAACAAATATTTACATTGGAAGTAAAAGAAATAGTTTTCAAACTCTTTCAATAAATACAAGGTGGAGGAGTACTTTCTAAGTTATATTATGACACCAGCATTACCATGATGTCAAAGCCAGAATTAAACAAAATAATAAAAAAGTTATTACAGAATAATATCTCTTATGAATGTAAATGCAAAAAAATCCACAAAATATCAACAAACTGAATTCAGCATATCATATAGCAAGAATTATATACTATATCCAAATAAGATTTATTCTTGGAATTCAAGGATAGTTCAATACATGAATATCAACCAATGCAATGCACACTGATTATACACTCTAATGAGTTAATAAAACAAAAATATTAAACACTAGATTATCTCAATTGATGTAAAGAATGGATCTTTAAAAAAATCCATCATCCATTTGTGATAAATTAATAAAATAGAAGGAAACTTCCTTATTTCAATAAAGGCAACATGTAAAAACTGTAAGCTATCATCATACTCAATAATTAAAAACTGAAATATTTTCTCCTAAGATCAGAAATAAAACAAAGGTGCTTGCTTTGCCACTTTATTCCACACAGAACCCAAAATAATTAGGCAAGTAAAGGTAATAAAATTTATCTAAATTTTAAAGGAAGAAGTATATTTATCTTTGCAGGAGACATAAACTTTTATACAGAAATATCTAAGGAGTACACAAAAAATCAGTTGTAACTAATACATAAATTCAGCAAAGTTGTAGAACACAAAATCAACACACAAAAATTAGTTGCTTAAAAAGTCAACAGTATGAAAAAGAATTTAGAAAAACAATTTAAATTATAATAGCATCTAAAAAAAATAAAACACACCCTGGTTGGTTTGGCTCAGAGGTTAGAGCTTCGAGCTGCGGTCCAGAGAGACCTCGGTTCAGTTCCCGTTAAGGGCACGTATCTGGGTTGCGGTTTGTACCCGGCCCTTGTTGGTTCGTGCGCATGGCAACCATTCATTGTGTCCCTATCACGTTGATGTTTCTCTCTCTCTCTCTCTCTCTCTCTCTCTCTCTCTCTCTCTCTCCCTCGCTCTCCCTCCCACTCTATCTGAACAAAAAATGTCCTCGAGTGAGGATAAAAATAAATAAATAAATAAATAAATAATAAAAAATAAAACACCTACAAAGAAACTTTACCAAAAAGAGGAAAGTCTTATACACATAAAAAGTAAAAATCATTGTAAAAAAATTAAATGAGACATAAATGGAAAGATGTTCATTCATTAATTGGAAGATTTAATTTTTTTCCCATTGATTGTTGGAGAAAGTGCAAGAGATGGAGGGAAGAGAAAGAGAGAGGGAGAGAGTGAGAGAGAGAGAGAGAGAGAGAGAGAGAGAAAGAGAGAGAGAATATTAATTGGTTGTGACCAGGGAAGAGATTACACCTGAAACCCATGAAAATGTCCTTTACCAGGAATTGAATCCTTAACCATTCAGTGTCAAGCCACACTGAGCCACACTGTCCAGGGAAAGACAAAATTTTTAAGATGGCAGTATAACTCAAAGTGATTTACAGATTTAATGCCATCTCTATCAAAATCCTAGAACTGTTAATTATTTCTTAATCAGAAGTAGAAAAAATATATTCTAATGTTTATATGAAATATCAAAGGAGTTGTGAGAACTAAAATCCTATAGAAGAAGAAGAAAGTTGAAGAATTTATATTTCTTGATTTCAGAACTTACTATACAATGGCAGTAATCAAAGCAGTGTGAATTGGCATGAGAACAGACATATAGGCAGATAGTACAAAATAGCCCAGAAATAAGCCTTTGCATATATTGTGAAATAATTTTGATAAGGGTGCCATTATGGGTCAAAGTGTGTCCCTCCAATTCTAAAGCTGAAGTAATAGCCCTCAATACATAAGATTGTGACTATATTGGGAAGTAGAATCTTAAAAGTGTAATGAAGTTAAAATTAGGTCATTAGGATATGCCCTAATTTGCTAAGACTGCTGTTCTTACCAAAAAAAGACAATTTAGACACAGACAATTACAGAGGGTAGACCATGTGAACGCACACACACACACAAAAGATGGCTATCTAAATGCCAGAGGGGCCTCGGAAAAAATGCCAAACCTGCCAATACCTTAGTATCAGACGTGTAGCATACAGAACTTGAGAAATTATTTGTGGTTACTTAAACCAGCCAATTGGTGGTATTTTGTTATGGCAGCCCAGCAAACTGATACAAGTGCCAATAATACTCAATGGAGAAAGGAGGTTTACCAGAGAGTTATTATTTAAAAGTACAGAGTTAAAACTTAAGAGTATAAAAAATTTCAGGAGATGGATAGTGGTGATTGTGCATAAAACATTTAATGACACTAAATTGTATACTAAATGTGGTTAAAATGGAAACTTTTATGTAATGTACATTTTGCCATAGTTTAAGAAACCATAAAATACCGAGACTTTAATTTAACCAGTGAGGCACCAGACTTGCACAAAAATTGTGAGATGTTGCTGAAACAAACATTCCCTGTTAATGGATTGGAAGACAATATTATTGGAATATCACAATGATCTACAGGTTAATGCTGACCCTGTTACAATGGCCATATTTCCCCCCCAAAAGGGCATCCAATCTTTAAACAAACATGGAATTAAATTGGGCCCTAAATAGCCAACAACCTTGAGAAAAGAAGAATACAATCACAGGATTCACACTTCCAAATTGTAAAACTTTCTGCAAAGCTATAGTAATCAAAATGTTGTAGCACTGGCAGAGATAGACATATAGGTCAATGGAACAGGACTGAGACTCCAAAAAATGAAACCATACATGTATGACCAATTGATATATGACAGGGTGCCAGTATTACTTCATGAGAAAGAATAATCTTATCAACAAATGGTGTTGTGAAAACTGTATTTTCACATGCAAAAGAATGAAGGTTGACCCATCCTTAGACCATATACAAAACAACCTCAGAATATATCAATGACCTAAATATAATACCTAAACAATAAAACGTAAGCCCTGGCCGACTTGGCTCAGCGGTTAAAGCATTGGCCCACGGACCGGACAGTCCCGGGTTCGTTTCCTGCTTAGGGCATGTACCTCAGTTGCAATTTGTCCCCGGCCCCAGTTTTGGTTGTCTGGGTGGCAACCACTTGATGTGTCTCTCTGGCATCGATGTTTCTCTCTCTCTTCCTCTCTTTCTCCCTCCAGCTCTATCAGAAGATAAATGCAAAAATGTCCTCGAGTGAGAATAAAAATTCTTTTAAAAATTAAAAAAACAACAACAACACAATAAAACTAAAAATACAGGGGTGAATTTTCATGACATTAAATTTAGCAATAGATTTTTAGGAATGACATCAAAAGTCTATGTAACAAAAGAATACATAGATAAATTAGACTTAAGCCAAATTAAAAAATATATAAGTGAAAAGTCATTGAAAAGAAGGTAAAAAGAAAACATACAGAATAGAAATAACATATTTACAAATTATATTTCTGATAGGGGTTTTGTATCCAGAATATATAAAGAAACATTACTAGTCAACAACAAAAAGACAAATAACTCTCTGGAGTGACTAAAATTAAAATACCAGAAAAGAACAGGCAAGTACTGGCAAGGATGTGTAGATATGAAGACTTCATGTATCATTGGTGGCATTGTAAAATGGTTCAGCCACTGTAGAAAACAGGTTGGCAGTTCTTCAAAAAGTTAAGCACCCAATTACCTTATGACCCAACAACTTTACTCTTATATAACCTAAAGAACTGAAAATAGTTACTCAAACAAGTAAACACACACACATTTATAGCACCACCAATCCCAATAGCCAAAAGATAGATACAGTCAGAATGTTCATCAACAGATCAGTGCATATCAAAATGTGTCATATATATATACAACAGAAAACAATTTAAAATATGTTTCTATTGATTTTTTGAAGAGAGAGAGAGAGAGAGAGAGAGAGAGAGAGAGAGAGATGAGAAAGACACATTTACTGGCTGCCTCTTGCACGCCCCCTACAGGTGATCAAGCCTGCAACCCAGGCATGTACCCTGATCAGGAATCCAACCAGTCATAAAAATAAAGTACTGATACATGCTACAATGTAAATGAACCTCAATAACAGTATGCTAAGTTCAAGAGGCCAGATACAAAAGCTCACATATTGTATAATTCAATTTATATAAAATATTAAGAATACTTAAATCCATAGAGATTAGAAAACAAATTGACAGTTGTCAAACCCATAATTACAATGACTAAGAAAAACAGAGAAAGACTCAAGAAAAATAAAAAATAAAGAAGAGACATTAAAATGAGGCCATAGAAATAAAAAGGATCATGAACAACAAATATGAATAATTATATAACAACAAATTGGAAAACCTAGAGAAATGGATCAATTCACAGAAAGATACAAGCTGCCAAAAATGAATAAAAAAGATACATAAAATCTGAACAGAACCAAAACAAATAAAGATAGCTTATGATGCTGGAGTATATACATCACTTGGTGTATTTTTTTTTTTTTTTTCCTCACCCGAGGACATTTTTCCATTTTTTGTTCAGGTAGAATGGGAGGGAGAGAGAGGAACAGAGAGAGAGAGAGAAACATCGATGTGAAAGGAACACATCCAGTGGCTGCCACCCGCACAACCGACCAGGGCCGGGGACAAACTGCAACCGAGGTACGTGCCCTTAGCGGGAACCGAACCCGGGTCTCTCAGGACCGCAGGCCGACGCTCTAACCGCTGAGCCAAAGCGGCCAGGGCACTTGGTGTATTTTTTTAATTAATTAATTAATTAATTAATTAATTATATTCCAGATGTGCTCCTTTTTCCTCCACTGACACCTCATCCTCCTTCCCACTCCAACCACACCCCTACTTTCACCACACTGTTGTGTGTGTCCATTGGTTATATATATAGGCATATAAGTTCTTTGTTTTATCTCTTCCCGACCATCACCATCCTTCCAAGGCTTGTCAGTCAGTCCCCCACTTCCATGTCTACAGATTTGTTTTGTTCATCTGCTTATAGTGTCCATTATACTCCACAAATAGGTGAGATCATGTGGTATTGATCTTTCTCTGACTGGCTTATTTCCCTTAGCATAATTCTCTCCAGGTCCCTCCATGTCATCCCAAATGATAAGAGATCTTTCTTACAGCTTTGTAGTCTTTCATTGTGTAACTGTACCACAGATTTTTTTATCCACTCATCTATTGATGGACACTTTGGCTATTTCCACATCTTAGATATTGTAAATAGTACTGCCATGAACATGGGGCGCATATATTCTTTCTGATTGGTGTTTCAGGCTTCTTAGGATATATACCAAGAAGTGAAATCACTGGGACAAATGGCAGTTTCATTTTTAATTTTTTGAGAAAACACCATATTGTTTTCCATAGTGGCTGCATTCCCACCAGCAGTGTACTAGTGTACTTTTCTCCACACCCTCTCCAGCACTTGCTGTTTGATTATTTGTTGATGGCAGCCATTCTGGCAGGTGTGAGATGATTTTAATTTGCATCTCACTGATGATGAGTGACATTGAGAATTTTTTCATATGTCTCTTGGCCATTTGTATGTCCTGTTTGAAGAAATATCTATTTAGGCCCTCTGCCCATTTTTTTTTTTTTAATCCTCACCCGAGGACATAATTTTTCCATTTTTTGTTGAGATAGAGTGGGAGGAAGAGAGAGAAAGAGAGAGAGAAAAACATCGATGTGAAAGGTACACATAGAGTGGCTGGCACCCGCATGAAAAACCAGGGCCAGGGACAAACTGCAACCGAGGTACGTGCCTTTAGCAGGAACCATACCTGGGTCTTTCTGGACCGCAGGCCTATGCTCTAACCACTGAGCCAAATCAGCCAGGGCCCCCTGCCCATTTTTTAATGCAATGGTTTATCATCTTCCTTTTGTTGAGTTCTATGAGTACTCTATATATTTTCTAAGTTAACCCCTTATCCAATGTAACATTGGCAATTATGCTCTCCCATACAGTGGGTTCCCTTTCCATTTGATGCTGGTTTCTTTTGATGTGCAGAAGTTTTTAGTTTGATCTAGTCTCATTTACTATCTTTTTCCTTTGTTTCTCTTGCCTTGGTGATGTATTAGTGAAAATTCTGCTATATGTGATATCTGAGACTTTGCTACCTACAATCTTCCAGAATTGTTATGTTTTTATGAGTTACATTTAATTCTTTTATCTATTTTGAGTTTATTTTTGTGCAAAGTGTAAGGTGGTGGTCTAGTTTCTTTTTTTGTGTGTGTGTGTGCAAGAGCTGTCCGATTTTTCTAACACTATTTATTAAGGAGGCTGTCTTTACTCCATTGTATGCTCTTGGCTTCTTTGTCAAATATTAATTGTGCCTAATGGCTTGGGCTGATTTCTAGGTTCTCTGTTCTGCTTTATTGATTTATATGACTATTCTTGTGCCAATACCAGGATATTTTGATTAAAATGGCTTTGTGGTATAGCCTGATATCTATAATTTTGATCCCTCCAACTTTGTTCTTCTATTTCATGATTGCTATGGCTATTTGGAGTCTTTTTTGGTTCCATATAAACTTTTGGAGTATTTGTTCTAGATCTGTAAAATATGCCATTTGTATTTGAATAAGGGTTGCATTGAATCTATAGATTGCATTGGGTAGTATGGACATTTTAATGATGTTTGTTTTTCCCATCCATGAACATAGTATATGTTTCCAGTTTTTTTATATCTTCCTCTATTTCTTTTTTCTATTTCTAAGAAAACTACAGAAACTTTTACTTCCTTGCTTACATTTATTCCAGTTATCTTAATTTGTTGTTTCAGTGGTAAATGTGATTGCTTTTTTTAGTTTCTCTTTCTGTGTGGTCATTATTAGTATATAAAAATACCAGTGATTTCTGAATGTTGATTTTGTATCCTACTACTTTATTCACTTCATTTATTAAATCAAGTTGTTCTTTGGTGGAATCTTTAGGGTTTTCTATGTATAATATCATGTTTCTATAAATAATGTCAGTTTTACATCCTCCTTTCCAATTTGAAGGCCCTTTATTTGTTCTTCTTGTCTGATTGCTATGGCTAAGACTTTCAATACTATGTTGAATAAGAGTGGCAAAAGTGGGCATATCTTTCTTGTTCCTGTTCTTAAGGGAAATGTTTTTAGTTTCTACTCATTGAGTATGATGTTGGCTGTAGGTTTGTCATATATGGCCTTTATTATTTTGAGGTATGATCTTTCCATTCCCACTTTGCTGAGAGTTCTTATTACATATGGGTGCTAGATTTTGCCAAATGCTTTTCCTCAGCATCTATTGATATGATCATATGATTTTTATCTCTCTTTTTGTTTATGTAGTGTATCACATTTATTGATTTGAAAATATTGTATAAGCCTTGCATCCCTGGGTTAAATCCCACTTACTCTTGGTGAATAATTTTTTAAATAATTTGCTGGATCCCATTTGCTAATATCTTTTAATTTTGAGGATTTTGGCATCTATGTTCATTAGGAATATGGGCCTATAAATTTCTTTTGTTGCAGTGTCTTTATCTAGTTTTAGAATTAAGATTATGCTCATCTCATAGAAAAAGCTAGGAAGACTTCTTTCATGTTGAACTTTTTAGAATAATTTGTGGAGAATAGGTGTTATTTTTTTCTTTGAATGTTTGATAAAACTCCCCTGTGAAGCCATCGGGTCCATTGCTTTTGTTTCCTTGGAGTTCATTGATTACTGCTTCTATGTCCTTATTTGTTATTGGTCTATTTAGGTTTTCTAAGTGTTCCTGGTTGAATTTTTGAAGACTGCGTGAATCTAGAAATTTGCCCATTTCACCTAGGTTGTTCAATTTCTTGGCATACTTTTCATAGTATTTTCTTACAATCCTTTGTATTTCTGTGGTGTCAGTTGTTACATACTTTTTTTCATTTCTGATTATGTTCATGTGGGTCCTCTCTCTATATGTCTTAGTGAGTCTTGCCAAAGGTTGATCAATCTTTGTATCTTTTCAAAGAACCAGCTCTTGGTTTTACTGATCTTTCCTGCTCTTATCTTTATTATTTCCTTTAACTAGAAACTCATATTTTTTGTTTTTGTTCTCCATGTAATTATTTAAATAGTAGAATTAGATCAATTTTTAGAATTTGTTTGTTTGTTTGTTTTTGAGGTAGGCCTGTCATACTATAAACTTCCTTCTCAGAACTGCTTTCATTATGCCCTATATAATTTCGGTTTTTATATGTTCATTCTCATTTGTTCCTAGAAACTTTTTTATTTTTTCTTTGATTCCATTGATGGCCCTTTTGTTGTTTAATAACATGCTATTTAGCCTCCATGTGTTTGAATGTTTTTATTTTAATTTATTTCTAGTTTCATGGTATTGTGATCCGAGAAGATGCTTTACATGATTTCTATGTACTTAGTTTCTATCCTAACATGTGGTCTATCTTTGAGAATGTCCTGTATTACTTGAGAAGAATGTATATTCTGCAGCTTTGGACTAAAATGTTTTGTAAATATCAATGAAATCCATCTAATCTAGTGTGCCATTGTATTCTCTGTTTCCTTTTCTTTGTCTAGAAGATCTATCCAGTGATGTCAGTGAGTTGTCAAATTTCCCTGCCATGATTGTTTTGCTGTTGATCTTTCCTTTGAAGTCCTTCAGAAGATTTTAAATATATTTTAGTGCTCCTATATTAGGTTCATATATGTTTATCAGGGTTTTTATATATTTACAGATTTTTTTTTTGCTCAAATATTTAATATTGTGTAGTTACCTTCTTTGTCTTTATTATGGCTTTCATTTTGAAATCTATTTAATCAAATATAAGTATTGGTATGCCAGATGATTTTTCATTTCCATTTGCATGGAAACTTTTTTTTTATCCCTTCATTTATATCCTGTGTAAGTCTTTTGTTCTGAGGTGGGTCTCTTGTAGACAGCATATATATGGGTCATGTTTTCTTATCTGTTCAGCTACCTTATGTCTTTTGTTTGAAGCATTTTAGCCATTTACATTTAAGGTTATCATTATTTTTTAAATACTTTTTTATTGTTTTTTAGAGAGAGAGGAAGGGAGAGAGAGATAGAAGCATTGATATAAGAGAGAAACATCTATTGGCTACTTCTTGTATGTCCCCTTCTGAGGATTGAGCCTGCAACCTGGACATGTGCCTTAACCAGGAATCAAACCAGAACCTTTTCGTCCACAGGATGATGCTTAATCCACTGAGACACACCAGCCGGGCAAAGGTTATTACTGATAGGTACTTATTTGTTGCCATTTATATTTTTTATGCATGTGTTACTCTCTTCCTGTCTGTTTCTTCATTCTTTTACAACACTCCTTTTTATCATTTCCTGCAGTGCTGGTCTGGTGGCAGTAAATTCCATTAGTATTTTTCTGTCTGTGAAACTCTTTATTTTAGCTTCTATTTTAAATGTTAGCCTTGCTGGCTAGAGTAGTCTTGGAGTCAGTCACTTGCTTTTCATTACTTTGCATACTTCATGCTACTCCCTTCTGGCCTGCAGTGTTTCTATTGAGAAATCAGCTGATGGTCTAATGAGAGGTTCATTTTAGGTAAATTTCTATCTCTTTCTTTCTGCCTTTGAGATGCTTTCTTTGTGTTTAATGTTTACCATGTTAATTATGATGTGTAGAGGTGTGGGTCTTTTAGGTGTGGGTCATCATGAGTGGGACTCTCTGTGTTTCCTCGAAATGTGTGACTTTTTCTGTAACCTGGTTAGGGAAGATTTCTGTCCTTATTTCTTCAAACAGGTTCTCTATTCTTTTCTCTGATTATTCTCCTTCTGGTACCCCTATGATGCAAATATTGTTACATTTCATGTTTCCCAAAGCTCCCTTGACTTCTCCTGCTTTTTAATATTTCTTTACACTTACTGGTGTAATTGGGCATTTTTTTATACCTTTTTTTCTAACTCACTGATTTGGTGTTCAGCTTCTTCTAATCTACTATTAAATTCTTCCAGGTTTTTGTTTTTTTTTTTTCCTTTTTTTTTTTTTATCCTCACCCGAGGACATTTTTCCATTTTTTGTACAGAGTGGGAGGGAGAGAGAGGAAGAGATAGAGAGAGAGAAACATCGATGTGAAAGGGACACATCGAGTGGCTGCCACCGCAAGACCAACCAGGGCCGGGGACAAACTGCAACCGAAGTACGTGCCCTTAGCGGGAACCGAACCCAGACCGCAGGTCGACGCTCCAACCGCTGAGCCAAACCGGCCAGGGCTTCCAGGTTATTTTTTATTTCTGCTATATTACTCTTCATTTATATTTGATTTATATATATATAACTTCTACCTCTTCTTTTATGCTGGTGTAGTTCCCACTGTGCTCTTTATAATTCTCATTAAATTGTTTGTTGTTTCGTTTTCATTAAGTTATTTGAGCACCCTGATAACCATTGCTTTGAATTCTTTATCTGACAAATTGTTTGCTTCCATTTCATTTAGTTCCTTTTCTGGTGATCCCCCCGACCCCCCTTTTTTTATTTGAGAGTTGTTTCTGCATTCTGGTAGTTCAGGACCAGGTGAGATACAGTGAGACACATAAGCAGTTTGATGTGTATCTGTTAATACTGCTATGTCTTCAGTCTTTATTTGGTGGTATTCTCGTGGGACCTAGTGCTAGACTCTTTGACCTTCTGAGCTGGGTGCTTTAGGAATGACCCTGGAATGGCTATTGTAGGCTTTTCTGTTGAACTTGGGTCTCGATTATTGTTCTCTATTTGTGAATGAGCACAGCCCTCAGGGTTGACTGTGAGTCTCAACACTGACCCTGTCATGTGAACTGATAAATAGGTGTCGTCAGAACAAAACAGAGCTAAACCAGACCAAACCAAGAACTCCCCCCCAAAAATATTAGCAACAACAACAATAAAAGCAATGGCCTCAAGAAAAAGACTGAAAGAGAAACAAACAAATAAAAAATGCACACACACATACACAACAATACTAGCAGGCTCAAGACCAAAAGAATTAGAACAGGAAATAAAAATTATGGATGCAATAAAGCAATGCAAAACCAGATCAAACCAAAAAGAACCTGAAAAAATATCAGCATCGACAACAATAAAAGCAAGAGCCTTAACAAAAAAACAAAAATACAAACAGAAACAGCCCCCTACACACACACACACACACACACGAAGAATATAAAAGGCATGAGGATAAAAGAGTTAGTGGAGATAGAAAAATAAAAGAATATGAAGATAAAGACCAGAAATAGGGTAAGTATAAAATAATGACTGAAATAATAATATTAATTTTAGAAAGTAATGATGCTAAATTGAATAAAATATAGAATAGGAAAATGAAGAATGGGAAAATAAAAGAAGAAAAAATTGAATTAAAAATGAAAATTAAAAAACATACACACACTCACACACCAAAACAACCACCAGCTCAACAACAAAACCTTGGATCTGCTATTTATGGAGCTCACTGGACTTTGCTTCGATGTTGGATCTAGCCCCTTGATGTTGGGTCCCTGTCCTCTTGGGCAGTTCTCTGGTGCAGGCCAATGTGAATGGTTTTCCTTGACTGCCCCTGGGTCTCCTGGCTGATGCCCTGCAGGGAAGGATTCTAGGTAGTCCATCAGATATGGCTTCTCTAGCCCAGGAGTTGGGTCTCCTTCAGGCTCACCACTTAAATTCATTTGTTCTGGGATGCTTTCCCTTCCCGCACAGCATGGGCTCTGCAATGTATCAGGTCTAGTCAGGATGGTTTAAACAGATTTGCACTGGGTGTGGTGCCTGTAGCTTATAGGAGAGACAGGCAGTCTTTTTCTCTCCATCCAATCCTTCAGTTCTACATAGATTGCTAGCACCTCCTGTTTGCCACCCCAAGCAGAGGAGATAGAGAAAAAGAAAAAAAAGAAAAAGAAAATGCCCTGCTTAGCTCTTTAATTTTTCAGCATGGCCGACTCTCCCTGGGTGAGGCTTTTGCCTAGGCTCCCACTTGACCAGATGTCCGAATCCCTAGTGCTGCCACGTCCTGCCACTGTGGTCCAGTTTACAACCTGTTCTGTTCCACGGGTCCACTTTACAACCCAGAGCTGTTCCGGGGGTGTGGGGAGGGATGCCTCCTCTGTACCTGAGGTGGGGACGGATGCTCCTCTTTCCCCAGGTACTCTGGCTAGGCCCTAACAATGTTCTTTCAGTGAACAACTGGCCCCTGAGATTCACTCCTGTGTGATCCCCTCAGACCCCTCCTTGGGTCTGCTGTTTTGATTTGTGGCCTCTCCCAGCACTGTGGGCAAACTTTCCAGGCATGTGTTATAAATGAGAACGCGCTTTTAGCCCGGGATAGTGCTGAGATCTCCCAGTGGGCGAACCACCTCTGATTCCAGTGTCCAATGCTACATGGGCTCCTCTTCCCCTTGGGGATCCCTGCGGGGGCTGAGTTCTCTGTTCCCAGGGGCAGGAGCTGCGCTGCTGAGTGAGCTCACTCACCCACTTCACCTCTTCTCCTGCCCCCCTCCACAGTCCCCACTAGCACTATTTCCATCAGCCACTTCCAGGTGGTTCTCAAGTCAAATGTTCTGCAGTTTAGTCTCAAGTCCAGATCTGTGCTTGGAGCAAGAGGACAGAACTGCCTTAGGCTCCAGCCCTCTTGCCTCCTTTATGAAAAAATATATTAAATCACTAATCAAAAATGTTCCAACGAAGAAAAGCCCAGGACCAAATGGCATCACTGATAAGATCTTTATTGGGTTTTAACAAAAATTAACAGCCTTCATAATCACCATTAATTGTTTTGGCTGCATTTTGTACTTAAAATAGTAATATATGTTTACAGTTCAACTAAGAGAAATATGTTCTATGTATAAAATTGGCAGAAAAATAATTCCTTCAAGTAACAGGTGGAATGCGTCCTATATTTGAGAAAGGGTAGGCATTGGCAAATGCAAATGGTTTGTGTTACTTATGGTACTAATAATTTTACTCTGTCTAGATTGATGGCAATCTATCTGATCACAGAATTATAGAAATTACATTAAAGTAGATATTCAGCCTTTTAATACCAAAGAAGAAGCCAAATACCTGATTTTGGTCAAATATCAAGACTAATGCCAAGCTTCAGTGTATTCCTAATTTGCATTTATTTATATACATTGCAAAAAATAGCATAAAAATTCTTCTGTGTTGTATATTTTAAAACTGAGCCAAGCTGTCTTGACTTAGAAATGATTTGAATAAATTGTTTGTACATTATGTATTTTAAATATATTTTTAATATATTTATCTAGTTGGTTAATTAGGTTGGGAAGATTTTTTTAAATGTTTACAAAGCATTTTTCCTATTCATAAAGCTAGGCAGAAAAAGTGAACTAAATGGTATCAGGAATCCATAGGATAAGAAATACATTTTCTAAAATAGGAGATGCTTTTTTAAATTTAAATTATAACATTGGAGAACTTACAAAATTTATATACTCACTGCTTTGGAAAATATTGCTTGGATTATAATTTTTAAAAGAAAGTTTACTTAAGTACCACACTCGTAATACAGCCCTAGAACAACAATGCTTTTTTCAAATATACTCTGGTCACTCATTTGCTTTTAGTTTTAATGCCTCCACTGATAACATAAATTATGTTTACCTACGTGCAAAAGAAAAATTGATGCCTTTTTTTTTTGCAAAGTTCATGAACATAAATAATAGGGTGATAAAGGCCTGGGACAGGGAAGGGACCTGGAGGTGGGGGACAATGGGGCAAATATGGGGGTCATTTGTAATACAACAATAAAGATCAAAAAATGATGCTTCTTTAAAATCTGAGGTTTTTTCTTTGAAGTTATATAAAATGTTCTGGATTGAATAAGTTGAGTTGGAAATTAATAGTAAGTGCTTATTTTGACTGTACATTAGCCATGCTGTAGTAAAGTGCTTAAGATTTCCAAAAGAAAAAACATAAGGAAAAACGAAAACAAAACAAAACACTTCAAACAGACATTCACAGATACACTTCAAGTTTTATTTTTATTATTTTTTTCTTTATTGTTTTTAGAGAGAGAGGAAGAAAGAAGGAGAGAGAGGGAGAGAAACATCAATGAGAAAGAATATTGATGGGCTGCCTCCTGCATGCCCCCCCCACCCCCCGCTGGGAATTTGGCCCACAACCTGCGCATGTGCCCTGTCCAGGAATCAAACCAGCAACCTTTTGGTTCATGGATTGATGCTCAACCACTGAACCACACCAGCTGGGCACACTTCAAGTTTGACAAGTCTCCCTATCATGTTCTACCCTGCTGGTGCTGTGACTACAGAAACTCTGCCCACTAATCCACAGAAAAGCCTTCAGCCTTGCTGTGAAAGCTGTCAATCAATGACACCCAAGACAAGCACATTACAGAGAAGAAAGCTTGCCTTGCTCTGTGCATATTTGAAGATCACTCACAAAGTTTTTCTATTGCAAGGCCATTAGTGATCAATGTGAAATAAAATATTTTGTGTAGACCACTAAAACAATCTTTCGATACAAATTCCCAAAGTTGTAATTTACAGCTGTGGTCAGCATAGAAAAACATGTTTTGAAGCTTTGAATACACTGAACACAAAAACCTTGAGGACAAATAGCAACACTTTTGCTCATTATGATCTACTTCAAATATTTTATAGATAAAATATATTTTTGGACATAGAGAACTGATACTAAAACATCTCTTCATCTTCTCAGATTGAAGAGATACAAGATAAAATTCTTTAAAATGATTTGAAGAAACATATCAACCATCAGCTACTTGGTCCACAAAGATATTTTCCTAATATTGGAGCTAAACATTTCTGCTAAATGCATGAATGGAACCCTGATCTCAGGTATAATAGGCTCTATCTATTGGGCCTCAGTATGTGACAGATGGGGGGTATCTGCCTTCAAGCCTCTCAATCCTTAAAACCTCTAAGTGTCTTATGTGCATTATCTCGCTTAATTCTTACAGCACCAAGAAGATGGAAAGACTAGTGTTACTTGTGTTCACAGTCAGGTTAGAAAATGGGTCAGAAAGCACTCTGGAAGTGGTGGAGCTGGGACTCGAACAAAGGCGGTCTGAGTCCAGGGCCTCCATATCCCTCTGTGCTCACCTTGGAGATAACTAACCTCTCCTCGGTCTTTGCAGAACTCAAGGGGACTTTTTCAAAATATTTCATTCCATTGTTTCACATTTTTCCACATGCATTTTTTAACTCATCTTTATTGTTGAATGTATTACAGATGTCCCCCCTTTTTTCCCCATGGACCCTTTCCTCCCCAATCCTGCCCCCCTCCTGCCTTCCCCACACTATTGTTGGTGTCCATTGGTTATGCACATATGCATAGAAGTTCTTTGGTTTATCCCATCCCGCCCTCCCTCTCTTCCCTTTGAGGTTCATCAGTCTAACAACCAATTTGTACTTCCTAATTCCTTTTCACCCATACCCTTAGCCCCCACCCATCTGGCAAGTAACAAAAAGATCTCTGTATCTATGATTCTGTTTCTGTTCTGCTTGCTCATTTTGCTTGTAGATTCAGTTGTTGATAGATATGTATTTATAGCCATTTTATTGTTCATATTTGTGTTCTTCTCCTTCAAGAAGACCCTTCAACATTTCATATGATACTGGTTTGGTGGCAATGAACCCCTTTAGCTTTTTCTTGTCTGGGAAACTCTTGATATGTCCGTTGATTCTAAATGATAGCTTTGCAAAATAAAGCAATCTTGGTTGTAGGTCGTTGCTTTTCATCACCTTGAATATCTCTTGCCACTCCTTTCTGGACTGCAAAGTTTCTTTTGAGAAGTCAACTGACAGTCTTACGGGGAGCTCCTTTGTAGGTAACGAACTGCTTTTCTCTTGCTGCTTTTAAGATTCTCTCTTTGTCTTTAATTTTTGGCATTTTGATGATGATGTGTCTTGGTGTGGACCCCTTAGGGTTCATCTTGTTTCGGACTCTCTGTGCTTCCTGGACTTGTGTGTCTGTTTCTTTCCCCAAGTTAGGGAAGTTTTCTGTCATTGTTGTTTCAAATAGATTTTCAACTCCACATGCATTTTTAAGACTATTATTTGTACTGATGACAACTCTAAGTAGCATCTCAGATTTGACTAGAAAAGTAATTTTTGTTCAGCAAGTCTAATAAAGCTTTCCTCTCTTTTATAGAATGTCCCCTAACTCCAAATAACTTCTCTGACCATAATTTCCTGCTACTCCACTCACTCCACACTTACTAGACATCTTTCTATTCCTCAAGTCCCCTGCCACTCCTAACTTAGGGTTTTCACATTGGCTGTTTGCTGTGCTCAGAATGTTCTTCCTTTCATATCCCTATAGATATCTTCTTGGCCTCTTTCACGTCTTTTCTTATATTGAACCTTCTCAATTTAAATAAATTAAAATTTCAACCACAGCTCCACCCAACCCTCCCATCTCCTTCAGCCTCTTCTATTTTTTTATTGTACTTATCACCTTAGAATATATTATACATTTAGTTATTTATTATGTTTTTGTATATTATTTGTCTGAACATTCTAAAACATAAACTCCATTTAGGTTTCTTAATCTGTTGTATTTATGGATACATTACAAATATAGATATATTACATACTGGATGTTGCACAGATATTTGTTAAATTATATAATATTAAAAAAAAAAATCCCCTTTGCCCTCGTAGATCACAATTATTCTAGAAATACTATTGTTTTTAATTTTTAAGTTTTTGTAATTTAAATTAATATTAAAGGAAAAAGTAATATTAATGTTCAGTAAATAAAATATCCATATAAGAGGCTGAGAAACACTGGTGTAAGGCACCAGGCACAGTTCTAGCCATGTGGCAAGTGCTCAGTAAATTCTGATTGAATGGTTGCTTGTTAACTATGGTGGAGAGCAGAGGAGATTAGAGTCCACATGTTGAAGAGTAATCACTGATGAAAGTTCACATTAAACTTCATGTAGAAATACTGTGTTTATTGAAGCATGTCATAAATAAAAGAAGCTAAGGGTTAGAAATGACTAATGACAACCACTGGGGATCTAGACATGCTAAACCAGAACTCCAACATACTAGCAGGTGTGTAGAAACTGTTAATAAAGAGGATGATATTTGACGTTTAGCTAAGAAATATGGAGTAAATGAAAGGTTAGGAAGCACATTTTTGGGTCATTTGAAGCTACCATTTTCAAGCCAAAATTCATTCTCTCTAGCTTGTTTTTTTTCCTCTCTCATCACTCTCACTCTCATATTTTACTTTTCAGGTATGCTGCTACTTTGTGCGTGTACCCATACAGAACATTCTACTTTACTTAAATAACTTCCCTGGCAGTGTCTCCTGTAAAACTGAGCTCAAATTTACATGATCTCCTATGGTTTTCACGACCCCTCAACTGTTGTAGGTTAGCTGTCTCTCCTCTTTGTATCCTGAGCACCCTGTCATATTACTTATCACAAGGAACTATAACTCTCTGTATGCCTGTATGTCTAAGCATCACTAGACTACTGATTTCCCAAACATGACTGTGGGTTTTATCTCTAAGCCCTTAAAGTAGAACATAGGAGAGGACACCATTTGTGCTGGACCAATGGATCTCAATGTTTCTATCCACAAGTATATCAAAAGCATATCGAGGGCAAGATTGTGTTTTGGGCACTTTGTATCCATCACAGCACTTTATACAGGGTGTGGTACACATGCATTGTTCAAAAAAGTATTGTAGTCGTTATTAGTAGTTAACCAGTGTATTTATGAGGACCACATTCCACAGAGCTGTAAAGAATTATTAGGTCAGGAAGAACAAGAAAAAAAGAGCTTAAAAATATGAACTATGTAGTGTAAGTTGTAGATCCTTGCTGTTCGTCACTTTAAATATTTCATGCCAATCCCTTCTGGCCTGAAATGTTTCTGCTGAGAATCAGTTGACAGTTTTTTGGAATTATCTAGTAGGTAACTAACTCTCTTTCTCTTGCATTTGATGGGATTATCTCTTTGTGTTTAATTCTTGACATTTGAATTTTGGTGTGTCTTGGTGTGGGCCTCTCTGGGTTTATCTTATTTGGGACTCTCTGCACTTTCTGGACTTTTGTGCCTTTTACTTTAACCAGGCTAGAAAATTTTTCAGTCATTATTTCTTCAAAAGGTTCTCGATTTCTTACTCACTTTTCTCCTTCTGATATCCCTATGATGTGGATATTGTTATGCTTAATGTTGTCCCAAAATTCCCTTAAATTACCCTCTCTATTTGTTTCTGTTTCTGCCCTGCTGGTTTGGCTCGGCTGTTGGAGCACCAGTCCGGCAGACCAAAGAGCCCCAGGCTCGACTCAGTCAAGGGCACGTGCCTCAGCTGTGGTTTGTCCCAGACCCTCGTCGGGGTGGTGCGGGAGGCAGCCAGTGGATGTGTCCCACTCATGTCCATGTTTCTCTCTCTCTCTCCCTCTCTGTCCCTCCCTCCCACTCTTTCTTCAGACAAATAGAAAAATATCCTCAGGTGAAGATTTTAAAAATAAGTATTCTCAATTTTTAAATTTTTTGTGTTGTTTTGACAGTATTACAGATGTCTCTCAATTGTCCCCCATTTATCGCCTCCTCCAAGCCCCTGCCCTACCCCAGGCTTCACCACTCTATTGCCGTGTCCAATGGCTACACCTGTATGTATATACATTCTTTGGTTGATCTTTTCCTGTTTCTCCCTGCTCCCACCCTCTGAGATATGTCAGTCTGCTTCAAATGAATGGAACCACACATTCACCACACATACCTAAGCATGTGTCTGAAGCTCTACAGAGCTACTTACACCTCCCTAAACATCTCTTCTTCCCTTTCCCCATATCTGTATGGTAAATCATCACTTACTCTTAAAACTCAGTTCTTTATAAATGCCTAAAGGTATAACCAAATTCATTTATACACTGCATTCTACTTCATATCACTATATTGTTGTGTGTATTACTCAACATTGCTATTAGTTTTCCACATCTCTGCCTGCTGACATCCCTGGTGAACTCCTCGAGGCTTATTTACCTTTGCGCAGTTGTAATGCCTAGCACTGGTCCTGAATATGGTGAAATATATCCTAATGCTTGCTGATTAAAGGAGATTAAATTACAGTCATGAACACATAGCGATGTTTTTGTAAACAAAAGACCCCAAATACAATGGTTTTCTCATAAGATTATAATAGAGCTGAAAAATTTATATCACCTAGTAATGTCGAAGTCATCATAACATTATGTAGTACAATATATTACTCATGTGTTTGTGGTGATGCTGGTTTAAAAAACCTATTGCACCACGGGTTGTATAAAAATACAACATATACAACTATGTATAGTACATATTAAATGTTAATAATGACTATGTTATCAGTTTATGTATTTACCATAGTATAATTTTTATCATAATTTTAGAGTGAATTCTTTCTCCTTATAAAAAAATTCACTTTAAAACAGTGTGCTGTGTTACTCTGTCGGCAGCCTCGCGCATTTTGTGTTCACTCTGTGTCGTGACTAGATCATTTTATTTTCTGCTTGATTCAACCTCGTTGATTTGTATCCCAGCATGCTGTACAGGCTGTAGCCTGGGAGACATAGGCTAGACTGCTTAGCCTTCCTGTGTGGTAGGCTGTGCCATCCAGGTGTGTGGAAGTGCACTCTGTCATGGTCGCACAAACACAAGGTCGTCCGAGTGTGCATTTCTCAGAATGCATTCTCATTGTTAAGAGATGCATGACTGGAAAGAAATGGCTGGAGTCTCACTTTCACACTGTTGACTTTTCAAGCCTATTTCAGGCACCTGACCTGAATCATCTGTCCACAGTGAATCCAAATCCTTGTTCTGGGTCACAGCGTCCAGACAGAGATGGCTTCTCCCCCTGGAGTCCGTCGGAGCCGTGCTGAGTTACAGTCAGTAGGGCTCTCAGTCCTTTCACGCCGAGATCCCGAGAAAGATGGGCTTGTGCACTGAGCCAGAATAAAATGGAGATTAAAGGAAATAACAGAGAAGCGGCTAAAAGTCCAAATCACCAAGTCAGACGATCACTTAGCATGTTAGCCATAGCTAGGGTATGTCCAAGAAGGAATCTAAAATATATGGAAGGTTTTTTCCACCTGAGCTTCCGTGTTGAGGCAGGCTGCATCTCGGGTCTCAGCCCTCCTATGTCTGATCTGCGGCCAGGACACTGGAGGAGGCTGCAGGGTGAAAGACGTCTCTGGTAAGGAGACTTAATTAGAAACCATGCCTACACTCTTCCTACCTACAGCACCGATTCTAGAGGTTTGGTAACAGTCCAGATATCCAGAGTAACATAAACATTAAATATTCTCATGAATTGCAAAATATAGTATTTTTGGATTTTATTTTCTATTTTAACATCATATTATAAGTAAATATAGTTTTTCCAGAAAATATGGAAACATGTCACAGTATAGAGAAAAAACATTATCCACTTTGAAAAAATTGAACTGATATCTTTTCAAGTACAAGCCAATAGTTTAAAATCATTTCTATATATCACTTTAAACTCTATTTTTCAGATAACATTATAAAGTAACATTGTTTTGCATCTTAAAAGAATCTCATGAATAAAGCTAAATGAATGCAATATGTCTCCCAGGATTTTCAGATATTCCCCTATTTGAAGAGGTTCTAATTTTTTTTGTCATAACATGTTATTGTAATTACATCTTTTCCCCAAGATTGACATCATATTTTTATTGATCTTTTAATTAATTTTCTTAGAGTCATAGAAACATCGATCAGCTGCCTTCTACACACCTCCACCTGGGGGCTGAGCCCCCAACCCAGGCATATCCCCTGACTGGGAATCGAACTGGGACCTCTCAGTCCATGGGACGAAGCTCAATCCACTGAGCCACACTGGTCGATCAGTACCTTATTTTTATGTTGAGCAAATACTTTTTCTTAATACAACTTTTACATCTGGCTCTGCCTTCCATAGTAGCAAAGAGTAGGTCTGTTCCTCCTACAATACATCAACACTTTTAAGAAATCCAGTTGTAGCTGCTTACTCTATTCTTAGATTTAGATCATTGTTAAGCTGAAAAGAAACTATAAAGAGCATCTACTTGTTGACTGAGCATACATGAAATCGGAAGACTTTGGCTACAAATAAATAAGGATTTATTCAAAGGTCTGAAGATTGGCAGACTGAAAGTACAGCTTGGAAGAGTCCGTTCTGTGTGCTTAGCCTCTGGATTGGTCTGGTATGACTGTCCTCTAGATGACTAGGATCTAGACACTGGGTGTCAGGAGGTCTGGATGTGTGCACACTCTTTCCTCCATCCTTCCGGAGTCATGAGAGGCTTATCTGGAAGTTTGATATGTATCCAGGCCATGACACAGAGCTGGAGAGCTCAATTATGTTCCCAGGCTGGTTAATCCTCATGTCTCTACTTGATTTTAGTAAGTTGGCAGCTTGGCAATAATGACTTCATTTTATTTCTTTATATTCTAATCTCATTTTGTAAATGAAGGAAATTAGGTCCACAATAGGACCGGCACCAGCCCCTCCCCCATGGCATGCATAGTGGAGCCGGAGCTGAGTGGATACATTGTATTTCCAACTCTCAAGCCACTTATATATCCAGCATGCTGCCTTCTCCTCTCTGTGATCAATATTCTTATTCCCTCCAGGCACTCATTGTTCAAGAAGCCTTTCCCGCCCCTTCTGGATCTCCCTCACCTTCTCCCATGTACCTCAGTACTCTTTCAGTTCATTTGACCTCATCTCTACAAATAATGTGTCCCCAGTATTTTTATAGGTGCTTTACATCCCACATATCATTGAATTCTCCTCTCTTCACTTATAAGAGAACTACAGCCCTGGCCGATTTGGCTCAGCGGTTAGAGCGTCGGCCTGCGGTCCAGAGAGACCCAGGTTCGATTTCCGCTAAGGGCACATACTTTGGTTCCAGTTTGTTGGGTGGTGCAGGAGACAGCCATTCGATGTGTCCCTTTCTCGTCAATGTTTCTCTCTCTCTCTCTCTCTCCCTCCCACTCTATATGAACAACAACAACAACAAAAATATCCTCAGGTGAAGATAAAAAAAAGAGAGGGAGAGAACTACAGTTCTGAGCAGGGCAGGACCTTGAAATAGTATAAAAATGGTAAGCAGTAGAAATAGGATTTAGTTTCAAATTTGTTTGTAATTCCTCTAATTCAAATTACAGTTGTCCTGTGATGTTCTCGTTTGGCTTTAGAATCCTTTAATTGTTGAACAACTAATTAATGGTAGAACAGTAACTAGAATCGAGGCTTTCTGATTTTACAAAGTCCTCCCTTCCTTAGCCACATTATGAAACCACATATAAATTATCAGTCAAAACTGAGATCTAGATTATTGTGCATACTCAGGTCACAATGACCATTTACGTTCTCCCGCTAGCCGTTAATAAGGGCACCACGATGAATATGCTTGTGTCTTAATGCAAAAGTGTCTAGATTTTTAGCATGCACCTGATTCCTTAGTGACCCCTTTGTTCTGCTACTGCCTGATCATTTGATCCAGGTGAACCACAGCCTGCACTTTTTCAGTGCCCGGTTTGCAAATACTCTCAGCATGGAGAGGGCTGAGGGCCAAGTAGCAGAGTTGGTCAATCACTGGATACATTCTAAATCTGCTTGACTTTTAAATTAGAAAGTGTTGTCAGGCTTAAAATTAAGAGCGTCAGTATGACATGTTTGGCTAAATGCTAATGTATTACTGATTGTTTTAATGCAAAAGAAAGCCACAGCCTATAATTACTTGTTCTCTACTTAACACGTTCTCCTGTGGCTTGCTCTTCAAATATAAACAAGAAAAATGGTGGGTAGCAGGTGTCAGAACTTCCCAAAGATAACCGGGATGGGACTCTTGGAACAGTGGTCAACAGCTGCATTTTGGTGAAGCTCCAATGTGTGTGTTTTTTCTCCCACTCACAGAGACATTGCAGATTGAATTGATATACACTTCTAAAAGTTCTAAAGTCACAATAAAATATGTGATGTTTTACAATATAATGCAGGTAAGACATGTATTATATACATAGTCATTTAGCAGAAAATAAAAATATCACTACAGTTCACTTCTAATACAAATAAAGTTACTGTCCGGCCAGTGTGTGTCAGGGGTTGAGCGTCGATCCTGTACCAAGATGTCGCAGGTTCAATTCCTGGTCAGGGCACATGCCCAGATTTTAGGCCCGATCCCCAGTGGGGGCATGCAGGAGGCGGCAGGTCGATGTTCTCCCTCATCGATGTTTCTCTTTCTCTCTCCCTCTCCCCTCCTCTCTCTCTAAAATCAACAAAGGAAAAAAAAAATAAGGAAATAAATAAATAAATAAAGTTACTAAGTGGAATCTACTTAAAATTAAATCTCACTGTATTAAGCTCCCTGGTTCAGAGAAGCAGTTTGGGGGCAGCGGGGAGGAAAGGAGCCAGGCCAGAAGTACTGGAGCTGTGATAATAGCAACAATATAAATAATCATAATAGTAATATATGCCGAATAATGTACACTGGGAGATCAGGGCACAGGTCACACACCAATTCTGCCTCAAGTCATTTCAAGTTAGGAAGAGACTGATTCATTCGTTTCTTTCAAGAACTTTTCATTCAGTCGCTCCTCAGTGCCTGGCCTTCTTCCAGTCCTGAAGGTCATGAGCAAGTCGGTCCCGATCCTGTCCTCAAGTGTCCAACACTCTGCAAGAAGAAAGATGGAGAAGAAACTAGAAGATAGACAAACACTCAAACAGTATTTTTCAACAGTGTTGATTACATTGAAGAGTATACTATGGGCATCTAACAGAAAACAACTCCTGAGACAGGTTATGCAAATGACTGTGATAAAAATGGTTAATGCTAGTCTGTTTCTACATGGAAGGTCTGAGGAAATGTTACAGAAAAGTAGCATTTTAACTGTTCTTTCAATGATAAATAGGTTTTTCAGGTAGAAATGGGGGCAATGTTATTTCACATGCAGGAAAGGGGTCGTTTCAATCCGTCGGTCACAGACATATTTTTCTCTTATTACAAATCTGTAAATTGGAGACTCTGGTGACATTGCCTACCTCTGGGATGTCTTAGGAATGAAATGACATTCCTCCCCAGTGGTCTCCCAGATTCTGAAGAGCCCATTTCTTTCCCCTTTTAATATATGTTTACAATAATCTCCTCACCTTGACTGGTGACTCAGTTGGTTAGAGCATTGTCCCATACACCAAAAGGTTGTCGGTTCAATTCCCAGTCAGGGCACATACCTAGGTTGTGGGTTCGATCTCCAGTCTTGGCATGTACAGAAGGCAACCAATAGATGTTTATCTCTCACACCAATGTTTCTCTCCCTCCATCTCTCTCTCTCAAATCAATAAAAAACATCTATGAGTGAGGATTCCAAAACAAAATATTTTCACTGGTCTTCCTGATTTTAGCTGCTTGAAATTTATATTGAAAACTTGGGTTCTCAAATTATTTCGATCATGCCCCAAAGTAAAAAACAAACATACTGTGTGACTTTGTACCACTTTCACAGAGCAATACTTACTCGTAGTACTTGCAATGCATTTTAATATGATTTTCCATTCTACTCTATTTTATTAAGAAAACATGCTGGCTTGGAACATCTACTTTCATCTCATGACCCTAAGGGATTTGAAGCCCTGTGTGTGACCTGCTCTGACACATCCATGTCCTTAGGGCTCCCCTGCTTAGTCTGTTTCTTTAAAAAACTTTAAATTTTGCCCTGGCCGGTTTGGCTCAGCAGTTAGAGCATCGGCCTGCGGTCTGGAGAGACCCGGGTTCGGTTCCCGCTAAGGGCACGTACTTCGGTTACAGTTTGTCCCCGGCCCTGGTTGGTCGTGCGGGTGGCAGCCACTCGATGTGTCCCTTCACGTTGATGTTTCTCTCTCTCTCTCTCCCTTCCTCTCTCTCCCTCCCACTCTATCTGTACAAAATATGGAAAAATATCCTCAGGTGAGGATAAAAAAAAAAAAAAAAAACTTTAAATTTTATGTTTCTATAACTTTACATTCAATATCATTTTGTATTAGTCCCAGCGGTACAGCATCGTGGTTAGACCATGACATACTTTACATAGTGTGACCCCCACCATTCTAGAACCACCTGGCACAATGCATAGTTATTGCAATGTTATTGGCTATATTCCCGGTGCTGTGCTGGGCATCCCTGTGGCTACGCTTTTACTATCAATCTGTACTTTTTTAAATTACTTTTTATTGTTGATGCTATTACAGATGTCCTCTGCTTAGCCTTCAGTAGCTCTCTACTGTTTTCAGGATAAAGTACAAACCTCTAAGCAGGGCTTAAGATTTTGGTGAACTGGTTTGCCTTCTTCCAGACCACCCCTTACTGGCTCTATTCCCTTGAATTACTTTCAGTTCTCTTATCAGCCACCTGGTGGCGCTGCATATGCTGCTCCTTCTCTCCATAGGAAACCCCAACCCTCCACCACTACCACCCCACAAATAGGTGTCTGGGACTCATAGTTATTCACACTCTTACTTCAAGTCTGAGGTCACATGGAATTCCTGGGAAGAGATTGTGTCTATCTGCTAATCTGAGCTTGATTTCCACCCATATCTTTCCACATTTCTTTGTACTTCTAGGAATGTCTCATTAGATTACATTATAAAGTTTTTCTTTTCTTTAAATTTATATAACTGAGACAGTGTCTGAGTTTTACATTTCTGTAATATTAAATCCTGGAACCCACTGGGAATTCAATAATTGCTTTTATTGCATATCAATAAATGCTTCAATTAATGGGAAAGCATAATAAACTTTCCCCAAGGTACCTATTCCCTCTATATAGCCATATAATTCTTCCTAATTGGCTATACGCCATCTAGACATTCCTTAATGTTTTCTCTGCTTCCTGAGACCTGACACCATCAGGGACACTGGTAAATGATTTGCCAATAAGTGGGTTTTTTTTGTTAGTTTTTTCTTTATTGATTTTTTTAGAGAGAGAGAAAGAGATAGAAACATCGATGAGAGAGGACATCGATTGGCCACTTCCTGCATGCCCCCCACTGGGGATTGTGCCCACAACCTGGGCATGTGCCCTGACTGGCAATCAAACCAGCGACCTCTTGGTGCACCGGTCGATGCTCAACCACTGAGCCACACCGGCCAGGCCAATCAATGTGTTGTAACTGAGCATATTCTTTGATACTATGGTTGGGTCTAAGGGTCTGGCTACCCTTATTTCCTAACAATCTCAGAGATTTAGACACCATGCAGAAATCTATGGCATTAACTAGTAGAAAAGGTTCATTTGAATGTCTTTGTTTTTTAAAAAAATCTTAGAGGTCAATGTGTTGAAAACAATTACCAGAAGAGTAGAGTTTTCAAGTCCTTTAAACAGCTAAGATTAGGTTTATTCCTGAACGTTCAATGATTAATAGGAGATATCCTGTAGGGCTTGATAATGTATCGTTCTGAGACAATGAAGGTTGTATAATACTTGGGCAGGTGAGTTTAAGTATCCTGGAAATACTTATGTTGAATTTTCCTAAACACAAATGAAATGCATAAAGTGCTTATAACAAAAAAAAGTACAAGGCACTGCTTCTGCAGAAAATGAAAGTTTGCAAAACAGCATCTTTATTTTCAGGTGCACATGATCATCGTGTCAACGTGTTAACTTATGAATAAAATATTTTACTTTCTTTATTATACACTAAGTGGAGGTGCTGTTTGTGACTTCCCAAGGTGAAGAGATACATAAGACAAAGGTGAGACACATTCTAGATGATTTTCTTAGAAACTGAGATCCAAGAATTTTCATTTTCTGGCTTGTATGTTGAATTACCTGTGGGCATTAAAAAATAAACCCATATAATGCAAAATATACAGTTCTTGTTCTTAATGATGGAAAGAAAGAAAATGCCATCTTAGAATAACTCTGAGCTCATCAGAGCTAAGTGCAGAAATAGTATCTTACCATCAATCACCTGTCAGCAGCACCTCAGCTTCAGTAAGGAAATTCCTTTGACACTGAAACTCTTGTCCTCCTGGGAGTCAATGACTGAGAAGAGCCTTATGGAGCATAAAAGAGGGATGGAGAGTGAGCATGAATGAGGAAGAACATTTTGAGAACAGTCTTATATATTCGTATGCCATATTTCCTAATCAATATTCATTTTTTTAATATACATTATTGATTTTTTTAGATAGAAAGGTAGAGAGAGAGGGAGAGAGATCGAAACATTGATGAGAGAGAAACATTGACTGGCTGCCTCCTGCATGCCCCCTACTGGAGATCAAGCTCACAACCAAGACATGTGCCCTGACTGGGAATCAAACTGGTGACCTCTAGGTGTATGGGCCTGTGCTCAATTGCTGAGCCACACCGGCCAGGCTATATCATTTATTTTTAAAAAAACTAAACAGAACAAAACAAAAATCCTGCCCTCGTGCATGTGACTTCAAAATTCTAGGTTATTTATTCCACAAAACAATCATTTGTGAATCATTTTGGATTATTAAAAAATTATAGCAGTAGTAGATAGTAAAAATCTTAATAACATTAAATGTATAATTGCATATCAGATGTATAAATCCACACTAAATAGAGGGGAAATGCCAATGGATTTGCATGCAGCCAGTGCCTCTTTTTCCATGAGGATTAAATCACTTCTCCAGCATCCACGAGACCACACTTAGAGATCTGCTATCAGCAGCTAAGACACCCAGGTAACCAGGAACGTGTGTGAGCATAGCAGATTGTGGTGGACACATTGACACCTTGTGCCCTAGCTGTCTCTTCAAAGGCTCACAACCATGATGAACTGATGGAAAGAAATACATATCTGACCATCTTGGCCAAACTCAAACAAGCGTTCAAGCTCCTGAGCTTCCTGTGAGATCAGCCAAGGCCTTTCTACCTGGATTGCTGCTAATATCCCTGCCCACTCTCCTTTCTCCCCCCCCCCCTTTCTTAGGGGTGCTTCTCGAAGCCTTTCCAGAGAAACCAACAGGACCATGGAAGCAAAGCAAATATTTATTGGGTTGTGATAATATGGCAAAAGAATGAATGAATGAATTTTCTCCCTTAAATATAAATATACATTCTATGACCTGAATCGTATATCTAGATATTTTCACAGCATTTGATGCTACAGAATCAAATAGAAGCCATTCAGTTGGGACTGAGGATAATACTATGATTAAATATACAGAAGTCAGACAGCCTAGATATAGTTCCTAAAACACCATCAATTTGATCTTGGGTGAGCTAATCAACTTCTTTAAGAACAAGTGTGCTCATGAATGACGCATAGATGTTAATAATAATGCCTTATACATAGGGCTCCTGTACTGACTCAAAGACACATGAGCACAGGTGAAGTGCGGTCACCATGCACAGAACACACGAGTGTTCCATGAAACCCCCTCTTCATGCAGGTGGAAACCTCCAGTCCTAATGCTCACAAGGTCCTCTTCCCACCCTTCCCTCCCTTGCTGTTTCTGTCACCCTTGAATCTCGAATGATTTTCAAAAAGGGGGAAATTATTTTATCTGCAGCAGGGACTTAGGTGGCTTAGGGCATTGGAAATCTTGAGCCTGATAAAGAGGTCCTCCATTTAATCTCTTTCTTTGTGAAAGATATTTCAAAACACTGCTAATCTGATTTTTTTTTATTCCTCACCTGAGGATATTTTTCTGTTTATCATCAGATAGTGTGGGAGGGAGGGAGAGAGAGAGACAGAAAGAAACATTGACATGATAGAGCCACATTGACTGGTTGCCTGTCGCACGACCCGACTGGAATTGAACCCATGAATCATTGTTCTGCGGGCCGATGCTCTCACCTCCGAGCCACACCGGCCAGGGCTGCTAATCTGATTCTATATTAAGAGCTGTGAAATGACCTCAGCACAAACATTGTGATAGATTCTTCACATTTGAGGAAAGCTGTCAACTATGAGGACCCACACTTTCTCGGCCCAACCACACCTCTTTCCTCGGAGCAGGATGTAGAAGGAAAAAAAAATGTTTTAATTTGCAAGCTAGGAAGATGTAAAGGGAAACTGGAACAATCTGTGTTTGCAGAATATAGATAAATGTCCATCCATCCATTTTTTTTATCCTCATCCGAGGACATTTTTGCATTTATCTTCGGATAGATCAGGAGGGAGAGAGAGAGGGAAACATCAATGTGACAGAGACACATCAACTGGCTGCCATCTACAGGACCCCAACCAGGGCCAGGGACAAACTACCACCAAGGTACGTGCTCTTAGTAGGAACCAAACCCAGAACTCTCTGGTCTGCAGGCTGATGCTCTAAGCACAGGGAAAAACTGGCCAGGGCCCTCCATTTATTTTTATTCAACTCCATGCTTTCTTCTCTCTCTGTACACACACACACACACACACACACACACACACACACTTCTGCGCATCTCCGATGGAATCTCCCCATGACACTTTCTCAGAACCACCTCAGCCCAAATTGGCCTGGTTCTCACAGGTATCCCCATAACCCTTCATTTGTTCCAGCTGTGACCCAGACTATATCCATCTTATTTTTGTCCAAATGTGTTCTCCTCATTTGACTCTAAGCTCCTCAGTATTAATGGCTGTAGCTTACTTATCCCCGAAAGCCCCTTACTCAAGAAAAGTGGTGATTCATCATTGATACAATTAGTGAGTGGACTCCAGCCTCAGTGTAGGTGTGAAAATAAGCAAACTCCTGAGTCTAATAGGCTCTACACTAAGGCTCAAGGTGTGAGCCCCCTGCTCCTCCCCAGATTTTACCACTTGCTGAAAACAACTGGCCTCTGCAGATTCCTTTTAATTTTTTTTTTCTTTATTGATTTTAGAGAGAGGAAGGGAGAGGGAGAGAAAGATAGAAATATCAATGAGCGAGAACATCGATTGGCCGCCTCCTGCATGCCCCCCTCTGGCAATCAGCCCACAACCTGACGGGGAATCGAACCGGCGACCTCTTGGTGCAGATTGATGCTCATCCACTGAACCACACTGGCCAGGCTCTCACTGAGCATTAACCAATGGGGCTTGGCATGAGGACTGCCTGCCAGCTCCTCTCGCGGTTTTCAGCTCGCAGCACTTCTGCTGCAGAGAGTCCACGACAGCTATGAACACGTCCATGTCGTCAAACCAAGCCGTCCCTGAGTAGAAACGTGGGAATTTCGGGGAAGGGAAGTGGCCTTTGTGTTGGTGAGTGGGTAAGCTGCTGCAGTCAGAGGGAAGTGTGGGTAACTAATGCAAAGTCTGCTGAGGCACGCTGCAAGGAGAGACCACTCCTGGAAAAGCCGAGGGCCTCACTCTGTGTCTGGAGGGGGAAGAAGGGCCGGGCGAGATGACAATGTAAAGGAGGAGCAGTCACCAGGACTCTGGCTTCTCACGCTCTCCTTTTCTTTAGGGCTATGCCCCCAACCCTGCATTCTTCAGTCTCATACAATTAATTTCAATACTCAACTCAACCCCCTCATAGGGGAAAAGGTATATTTTCTCACTTTTGTTCACTTCACTTAAAATAGAGTTTTAGCTCCAAAGCATCCTACTTATATGTTGTTGGTTTCTATTCCTGTAGAGTTTTGTTTTTGTTTTTGTTTTTCTCCCAAATCTATGTACTCCAAGGAGTGTTAGTGGGGAGGCAGAGAATAGTATTTATGGAACACCCACTGTGTGAATGATATTAAGATAAGTGCTTTATGTGCAGTGATAGTTAATTCCAGCAACACATTGATCTCCCTCTCCCAGAGGAAGTAAAACTATTGATTTTAGACCTTATATATTTCTGCTACTTTTTTCCCAAAATACATCCCTAGTAGTTTTGTACATCAGCTTATGTTTTTTCCAGGACTTTCCAGTTTGATGTGTATTATTCATCACCCTGCAAGTCCCTTCTGGTCTGACATCACTTCAGGTTCAGTGTTGCCTTATTTTTCCTATTCGATGTTCTGTATCACCATTCTGCTCTTTCTTTGCAATACCCATCAATGAGGTTTTCAATCAACAAAAACGTATTGAACAACTGCTAGGCCTTATTACGTTAGATGCTGAGAATATTAAGAATAATCAGATTTAGCCCTTGTCACCTAGGAGGCAACAGAGGCATGTAATCAAGTAAAATATGATACAGTGTAGTAAGTACCATGAGAAAAGCAAAGGCAGATGTACGGCTTGTGGAGCCAGAAGCTTAGCCATTTGGAGTGTACTCACTAAGAAAAAGAATGCACAACTTCAAGTGAAAATTGGCTTTGAATATTAATGATAAATTATCCAACTACAATCCACATTATTTTAAAAAAATAACATAGCTTGGCTGGTGTAGCTAAGTGGTTGAGCATCAACACATGCACCCAGTGGTCACCGGTTTGATTCCCTGTCAGGGCACATGCCCAGGTTGTGGGCCCGATCCCCAGTGGGGGGCATGCAGGAGGTGGCCAATCAATGATTCTATCTCTCTCCCTCTCCCTTCCTCTCTCTCTAAAATCAATAAACAAAAAAATATTAAATAAATAAGTAAATAAATAAGAAGAATAACATAGATTATAAAATTTAGAAAAATAACATATTGTGTTATTAATTAGCAGACATCTGTTTAATACATTTTTCTCTACATTTTTAGGGCAAATTAGTTTATTTCTTTTTTGTATGACATCAATTTCATAGCAATATTTTTTTCTAGTAACTTGATCCAAGTTATTTATTCTTATTTGTTGATAGAAAAGTTTCTTTTTGCTGCACAAATTCTTACTCATAATGCCATGTAAATTTGAGGTTTCTTTTTAAGTTCAGAACAAAAAAAAAAAAATTTCAAGAGTATTTGGTGTATGAACTAAGAGATCCAGAAAAATCTCCCTAAACCAGCGTCCTGCCCTGCACTTACAAAGCCTTGCTCCCACTTATCTACATATATACTCCTTTCTGCCACTAAGTGACACAGCTGTTTTGTGACACACCTTGGCTCCTGTGCCATTTTTTTATGATGCCAACTGATTTGGCATAGTGAGTGCTTTAGTACATAGCATAGAAGTAGTGACAGTCGTACAGTTATAAATATACCAAACTTGATGTATTTTTTTTTATCCTCACCCAAGGACATTTTCCATTTTTTGTTCAGATAGAGTGGGAGGGAGAGAGAGAAAGAGAGAGAGAGAGAGAGAGAGAAACATTGACATGAAAGGGACACATCGAGTGGCTGCCACCCTCACGACCCAACCGGGGCTGGGGACAAACTACAACCGAGGTACGTACCCCTAGCGGGAACCAAACCCAGGTCTCTCTGGACCGCAGGCCAACGCTCTAACTGCTGAGCCAAACTGTTCAGAGCTTGATGTATTTTTGACTCAACTTTCCTTTAGTTGGATCCTAAAATTGCCCATGCCACCCCAACTCTTCTCAGCAACTGGGGAGAAGTGACAGAAGTTAGAATGCTAATAGGCATCTGACTATAGTAAAAATGCCTGATTTATGTTCATTTTTAAACATACATTTCTGGAGTTCTGGCTCCTGGCTTGGTGGGGCTACTACATCTCTATGCTGAGCAGTCTCTTCAAGGACACCAGGGGAATCCCATATAGGAGTAGGGGCAGCCACCCTCCACAGACACATACAGGCAACTGCATCGGTCACCATGCTCCTGCAGGAGAAGGCAGATGCTCCTCGAGTCCGTCTGTGGTGGGGATAAAGCTGAGATTCTGCTGCGGTGCCTCTGCTGTTCACTGCAGCCCTCTCCTGCTTGCCAAACTCTGGTCTGCAATCTGTAACTTCTCATTTAATCTCCCAGGAATGTTCAAAGCCCACATTCCTAGCTTGTGTGTCAAACTAAATAAGAAAAGACACAATCCAGCTTCCTTCTGCAGTCTTTCATGTTTCTTTCTCATTATAAGAGCGTTTTCTAATATCGCTCTTTGATTTGTGGCTATGGGCAGGCTTTCCTCTGAGGAGTACTGCTGCTTTTGCTAATTTTTATTTTTATTTTTTTCAGTTTGAGTTTTAATTACTGCATTCAGAGACATTTCTCTAAGGATCAATTTCTGGAGCCGGTCTGAAGGGTTGACTTTTCTTTCAGATTCTGTTCTTTCTCAACACCAAAAGGAAGTAAAATTATTTTCGTGTCCCAGTCTCCTTAGGTAGGGAGCCATGTTTATTCCAGTTTTATCATCTACCTGCTTCCAGTACCCAGCACCATTACATAGACACTATTTCTCATTGGAAATTTAATTGAAATTTAGTAAAAATAAAAAAGTTTAGGAAAATGGAACAAAACAAAAAAAGAATAAAAATAATTGTGAAATCAACAAAAACAAAAATAAGAAGTCATAAACTTAAAAATTAACTCACAGACCCCCTAATTTTTGTTGTTTTGCTGCCCTTCATTCACAAACACTCCTCTCTGTCCACACTCAGTGCTCTCTCCTGAGTATTATACTTTCATTAAACAGGTGATGCTATGAGGCATGTTAGAACACAGTCGATTTTGTAGCCTATACAGTTACTAAAATAAAGAAAGGAATTATTTCTTTGTTCTACCACTTGTTGAGGGAGGATGTCAATACATGTGTTCAGATCAAGAAAACAGGACTATGACTAACCAATACACTAATAAAAATGCTCTGGGTTATCTTTGTGAGTGGTGCACTTTCAGTCAGTAGGAGTGATCAAGCACTACCTAGATGCTGTAATTGAACCCATGATTAGCTGCCTGCTAGAACAGAAGTCAAACTCATGAGACAGGTGCTTGTGAGAAGGAAAGAGGTTTATTCAGGTGCCAGCAACCAAAAAGAAAAAGAAAGAAAAAAAGGGGAAACTCTGGTTTCAAAGCTCATCTTAACATTTCAGTGTAGGCAAAAGTTTTTATAGGAAGAGAGAGGGAAAGCAGAAAAAAAAATCATGTGAAGGAGTTTGAGAGTTCTTCGTTGAGGGGACTATGTGCAAGTTAACACAGTATGTTTAAATAACTGGTTGAAGGTCAGCAAAACTCCCAGATCTGGAATATCCAAAGGTTGGAGTCTTTCTTCCCTGAAGTCAGCTCCTAGAATTCTCAGTCAAACAGGCTGCTTATCTGCAGTTACACATCAACCAGAGGCAACATCCACAGAAATATATCCAAAGAATGATGGAATGGAGTATAATTTCCACTGTTACAATACCCCATGTCAATGTTTCCCTTCATATCTATGGATATTTTGAATTTTCTGGGGAAATAAAAAGTGTGAGTCTGTTTTAAAACAAATTCTTGTGAGATAAAAGCAGATACATTTCCTAGGGGCACCTGTTGGGCAGATAGTTTTTCACCATGGGAAAACCAAGTAATAAAGACAAGCATCATAAAAAAAAGAATGGTTAATACAACAACCAGTACAATATATTCAAATCAGTAAATGAGATACACCATATAAACAAAATGATGGATAATATCATATGATCATAACAATAGATGCTGAAAAGGCATTTGACAAGATCTAATACTCATTTCTGATAAAAACACTCAGCAAAGTGGGACTAAAAAGATCATATCGTCACATAATCAAAGCCATATGTAACAGACCAATAGCCAACATCATACTAAATTGGAAAAATTTTTTTAAAAATTCCCTTAAGAACAGGAACAGGACAGGGATGTCCACTTTCACCATTCTTTTTTACTTAGCACTGGAAGTCTTAGTCACAGCAATCAAGCAAGTAAAAACAATAGAAGTCATCCAAATTGGAAAAGAGAAAATAAAACTGTAATTATTTATAGATGACATCATACTGTACATAGAAAACCCTAAAGACTCCACCAAAAAACTATTAGATTTAATAAATTAATTCAGTAAAATAGCAGGATACAAAATTAACATTCAAAAATTGATAACATTTTTATACACCAATAATGAACTCTCAAAAACAGAAATGAAAAAACAATCCCATTTATCATTACAACAACAACAAAAAATAAGACATCGAGTAATAAACTTAACAAGGAGGTAAATGGTGTGTTCTCAGAAAACAACAGGACATTTAAAAATAGAAATAGAGGATGATATAAAAAAGTGGAAGTATATACCATGTTAATGGATTAAAAGAATCAACATAATTAAAATCTCTGTACTACCCAAAGCTATCTACAGATTCAATAAAATCCCTACTAAAATTCTAATAGCATATTTCACAGATCTAGAACTAATATTATAAAAGTTTATATGGAATCAAAAAAGACCCTGGATAGCCAAAGCAATCTTGAAGAGGAAAAACAAACTTGGTGGGATCACAATACTGAATATCAGGTTATAGTACAATGCCATTGTAATCAAAATAGCCTGGTACTGGCACAAGAACAGACATATAGATTAATGGAACTGAACAGAGAACCCAGAAATCAACCCAAGACATTCTGCTCAATTAATTTTGGATGAAGAACATTCAGTGGAGTAAAGACAGTTTCTTTAATAAATGGTGTTGTGCCTGGCAAGTGAGGCTCAGTGGATTGAGCATCATCCCATGGACTGAGAGGTTCTGGTGTAACTCCTGGTCAGGTCACATGCCCAGGTTGTGGGCTTGATCCCCAGTGTGGGGAATGCAGGAGGCAGCTGATCAATGTTTTTCTCTCACATTGATGTTTCTGTTTCTCTCTCCCTTCCTCTCTCTCTCTCTCAAAGAAAGAAAGAAAGAAAGAAAGAAAGAAAGAAAGAAAGAAAGAAAGAAAGAAAGAAACTAAAATACCAACTTACACCATACAAAAAAAATAAACTCAAAATGGATATAAGACTTAAATGTAACTTGTGAAACCATAAAAATCCTAGAAGAAAATATAGGCAGTAAAATCTCAAACATCACATGGAGCAGAATTTCCACTGATCTGTAGCCTAGGGCAAGCAAATATAAGGGAGAAATGAATAAATGGGACTACGTCAAACTAAAATGTTTCTGCACAGCAAAAGAAACCAGCATCAAAATGAAAATGATACATTGGATAAGAGATTATTATCCTAAATATAGAGTACTCATACACCTCAACAAAAGGAAGATGAACAATCCAATTAAAAATGGGCAGAGGATCTGAATAGATAACTCTCCAAATAGGACATACAAATAGCCAAGAGATATATGGAAAATGCTCAACACCACTAAATGGCTGCTATCAACAAATCCTCAAACAATAAGGGCTGACAAGGGTGTGGAGAAAAGGGGACTCTAGTTCACTGCTGGTGGAAATGCAGACTGGAGCAGCCACTATGAAAAACAATATGCTGTTTCCTCAAGAAATTAAAAATGGAACTGCCATTTGACCCAGTGATCCCACTTCTAGGAATATATCCTAAGAAGACAGAAACACCAATCAGAAAGAATATATGTACCCCTATGGTTATAGCAGCGCTATTCACAATCGCTAAGATCTGGAAACAGCCAAAGTGTCCATCAATAGATGAGTGGATAAAAAAACCTGTGATACATATGCACAATAGAATACTATACAGCTGTAGGTAAGAAAGATCTCTTACTCTTTGAGACAACATGGAGGGACCTGGAGAGTATTATGCTAAGCAAAAAAGCCAATCAGAGAAAGACAAATATCACATAATCTCACTTATTTGTGGAATAAAATGAACAAGATAAGCAGAATAAAATAGACCCAGAGACATTGAAGTAGGGATCAGATTGGCGAACTTCAGAGGAAGAGGAGTAGAGGGAAGGGAAGAGATAAACCAAAGAACTTATATGCATATATGCATAACCAATGGACACAGACAACAATGCTGTGAAGGGGGAAGATGGAATTAGGGAGGAAGTTGTCAGGGGAGAAAAAGGAGAAATATCTGTAACAAAAATACATTATTATTATTTTTTAAGTAAGAAATAAAAACATCCCAATTGGAAAGATATAAATAAAAGTGAAACTTTTCACAGATGGTATGATTCTGTACATAAAAAACCCTAAAACCTCCACCAAAAAAAATATTAGAAACAATAAATAAATATAAAATCAATGTAATGTACAAAAATTTACTGCCTTCTTATATTCTAACAATGAAACTTCAGACAAATAAATAAAAAATAAATTCCTTTTGCAATTCCATCCAAATGTATAAAAATCAGGGAATAAATTTAACAAAGAATGTGAAAACCTATATACTAAAATTACAAAACATTAATAAAAGAGATTGAATTGGAAAGAT
Organism: Molossus molossus; assembly: GCF_014108415.1. Taxonomy (NCBI): domain Eukaryota; kingdom Metazoa; phylum Chordata; class Mammalia; order Chiroptera; family Molossidae; genus Molossus; species Molossus molossus. The sequence continues at coordinate 2,817,639 of NW_023425346.1, read as the reverse complement.
GTTTTATGTTTATGCATTGGCAGAATCAACATAATTAAAATGGCCATATTACCGAAAGCAATGTATAGATTTAATAAAGTTGCCATCAAAATTAAAATGTAATATTTTACAAAAATAGAACAAAAATCATCGGACTTCTATGGAACCACAAAAGTCCCCAAATAGCCAAAGCAAATCTAAAAAAAAAAAAAGCCAGAAATATCACACTACCTAACTTGAAATTATGCTACAGAGCTATGATAATAAAAACAGCATGGTATTGGCAGAAAAACAGACACACAGATCGATGAACAAAATTAGAGTCCAGAAATATATCTGAATGTATATGGGCAGAAAATTTTTGACAGAGAAGCCAAGAACACACAATAGAGAAATGAAAGCCTCTTCAAAAAATTGTGCTGGGAAAATTGGAAAGCCACATACAAAAGAATGACACTGAATTACAGTTTGTGCCCATGTATAAAAATTAATTCAAGATGTATCAAAGGCCTAAATATATGATTTGAAACATAAATTACATAGAAGAAAACTAGATACTAAACTATGGACCATGGCCCTAGAGAACATTTTATGAATTTGACCCCTCCAGCAAGGGAAGTAAAGGCCAAAATAAATAAATGTGACTAGATCAAACTAAAAAGCTTCTGCACAGCAAAAGAAACCAAAAACAACATAAAAAGGCAACTGACCAAATCGAAGATAATCTTTGCAAACAATAGCTCTGACAAAATGTATAAAAAAAACGCATAAAACTCAGCAACAAACAGACAAACCAGCCAATTAAAAAATGAACAGAGGACCTGAACAGACACTTGTCCCCAGATATGTAAGAAGACACTCAATTGTACTAAATATTAGCAAAATACAAACCAAAACCCCAATAAGATACCACTTCTTACCTGGTAGAGTGGCTGCTATCAAAAATAGAAAAGTAATAAAAAGTGTTGGAGAAGTTGTGGAGAAAATGGAACATTCACTTACTGCTGGTGGGAATGTAGACTGGTACAGCCATGATGAAAAACAGTCTGGTGGTTCCTCAGAAAATTAAGAATAGAGTTACCATATGACCCAGCAATCCCTCTCTTGGGCAGCTACCTGAAAAATTCAAAAACAAGTATTCACAAAGACTTATGCATCCCTATGTTCACTGCAACATCATTAATGGTGGCCAAGCCCTGGAGACAACCAAAGTGTCCTGTGATAGAGGATAGAATAAAAAATCTGTGGTACATATTTATAATGCAATACTACTCAGTCATAAGAAAAGATAAAATACTGCCATTTGCAACATGGATGGCCGTTGAGAATATGATCTTAAATGAAATAAATCAGTCAGAAAAAACTAAGAACACTATGCTTTTACTCATAGAAGGGATATAAAACTGAAACTCATGGACACAGCAGTGTGGTGGGTACCAAAGAGAAGCTTGGGGGGATGTGGTGAGGATGCAGAACTATGTTTGACTTTGGGTTGTGGGCCACAGCGCAATGTACAGATCATGTATCATAGAAATGTACGCTTGAAACCCATATGATCCTATTAACCAATGTCACCCTACTAAATTTAATTGCTTTCCATTTATTTATTTATTTAAATTATTTATTTTTTGTTACAGATATTTCTCCTCTTTTACCCCATTGACACCCTCCTCCCCATTCCCCCCGCCCCATCTCCCACTTTGTTGTCCATGTCCATTGGTTATGCATACATGCATATAAGTTCTGTGGTTTATCTCTTCCCACCCCCACCTCCCCAACCTCTCTTCTGAGGGATTTCAGTCTGTGTTCTACTTCCATGTTTCTGGGTCTACCATATTCCTCAGACTGTTATGTTCATTATATTCTGTATATAAATGAGATCATGTGGTATTTGTCTCTTTCTGCTTGGCTTATTTCACTTAGGATAATACTTTCCAGGTCCCTCCATGTCATTTCAAAGGATAAGAGATCTTTTTTTCTTACAGCTGCATAGTACTCCATTGTGTATATGTACCACAGCCTTTTTATCCATTTGTCTACTGATGGACACTTGGGCTGTTTTCAGATCTTAGCTATTGTAAATAGTGCTGCTATGAACATGGGGGTATATATATTCTTTCTGATTGGTGTTTCAGGCTTCTTAGGGTATATTCCTAGAAGTGGGATCACTGGGTCAAATGGCAGTTCAATTTTTAATTTTTTGAGGTAACACCATATTGTTTTCCATAGTGGCTGCACCAGTCTGCATTCCCACCAGCAGTGTACTTAAATTTAAAAAATTAATTAAATTAAAATATTAAAATATTATTAAATTAAAATATTCTCCTAATATGGACCTGAGTCCTTGTGGTGCCTATGAAAATAGATTCATTAAGAAATCTCCAATTTCCTCAAAGAGAAGGGTATGATGGTCTACTTTTTAGCAAAGCCAGGTGATCTATTGCCTGATTTTGGTAATGACTGTTTCTAGCTCAGCTGAGGTGTTAATGTAAGCACCATGAGGATTTGATGGTCATAAAAACACTTCCTTGTTATGCTAATATATAACTTGAGGTGATTTGATTGCCTAAAGTCCAGATTTGGCCAGAGTCCAGAGTTTTCTGAATATTAGCAAGTGAGGTGCAGCTTCATTTGCTATGGTGATTACAGTCTTGGAGAGGTTTTGTAGTACATGTTGATGTACAGCTATTCTTTATCAAGGAAATAGAGTATATCCGAAGAAATATTTATAAGGAATCTCACCGAGGAAGAAAGAGAAACGGAGCTGCAAAAATGGGCAAAAGTGTTATTGAAGCTTCCTGGGTGAGGTTCACTGGTCCATGTGAAGGGGGCCAGGGAAGTCACACTGGTATGGCTGCCCAGGAAAGTTATATGGGAAGGTGGGGTTGAGGAACAAAGAGGGGAGGTATTTGGTGGTTTTGATTTCTCTTCAGGCCTGCCATTTCCCGTCACGTGACTCCCCATTTGAAGTCATGTGACTTCTCAGAGCCCTCCAGCCTTACAATATTCATCACCATCTGAGATTTCTCTGGGGAGAGCTCAGGCTACTCAGGTGAATATTCATTGCTCATCCTGGAGTGCGTCTGCCCAAACAGTTTTACTCACTTGCTTGTAGACAGAGAGAACAGTCCTCTTTTGGGCTCCCTGAACTGGTTAAAAGCATCTAGAGTTGGAGTACATGTTCTATTGGGGCCTTCAGGCAAAGCTGCTGTCTTTCAGGAGAAAAAGTTACTTGGGTGTGCAATTGATAGAGCAAGACCCAACCCAGCAGAGGGATGGGACATTCAGGCAAATAGAGAAAGCTGTGTGATAACTTAATATCTCTGAATTGGCATTCTATAGGCTGAAGGAAGGCTTGTGACTGCAATTGTCTCATAATTCCTGTGACTGAGACTGTTGCGGTGATTTTTTAAGCCAATTTGGTATTCAAGACATAGTCTGTGGCTCCTGGCTCCCATGTCTACTAAGAAGTCATCAACTTGATCCCCACTGTCGGTTGTATCCAGGCCACCTGTGGGAAAATAATGATAGGCCAGGAGGTGTCCAGAGGAGTCCTGGGCCTCCTCATTCATTATCTGAGTCACCACTCAACTTTGCTATTTGTGTGTATTTTTTAAAAAACATATCTTTACTGAAAGTATTACAGATGCCCCACCTTTTTCCCCCTATTTGCCCCTCCTCGCCATTCCTGCCTTCACCACACTATTGCCTGTGATCACTAGTTATGCATATATATACATGTATGTTTTCTAGTTTATCTCTTCCTATACCCCTGCTCCCTTCTTTCTGAGCTTCGCTAGTCTGCCCCCTGCTTCCATGCTTCTGGTGTCTTTTTTTAATTCCTTTTTTTTTTTTTTTCCCTAATGCCCATTGCTAGGCACCTAAAGCTTTCTGCCTTGTGACCTTTTGTACCTGTCCTATTGTCCTTGTTTGAACTTGTCTAACTGCCTACCATGTTTTTCCCTCAGAGATCTTGGCTCTGAATCCTGTCAGGGAAAAGGGGTAAAGGTCTCTTCTGTAGCTGCTTCCTGCTGAATAGGGGAGACATTCTCCTTCAGAGACCAGAGATCCTTGCTCTCCATGAGGGGCAGTGAGTCCTGGGCCTGGACGGAGGTTGTGATGGTATCCAGGGGTGGTATTCCATGTGTACTAGTAGAACTTGTTACCGGCTGGAGACAAACTGTGTTATAAATCTTAGTATCATTGGGGTAAAAGCAAGGAAAATGTAGGATAAAGTTCTATTTGTAAGTGAAAAATAATACTTTAAAGACAATTAACTAGCCTACAATATAATGCTCATAACTGTGTATTATAGAGTCTATTAAGACACAATTTTCCCCCTAAAATCACCCTTATTTTGTTCTAAAGAGCTCAATTCATTACTGCATTAAGTCTAGTTTCAATTTAACCTGATTATTTATATAAACACAATAAGGATAACAGCTTTTTTGGGTTAGCTTTGCTGAAATGTTATAAAGAATTCTCAGATTGAACTTTAATTAGCCTCTCTGGGCAAAAAAAAGCCAATGAGGCTTTGTCTTCCATACCTAAAAATTTGGGTGGATTCCTTGTGCTTCCAAGGTCCCCAAATTGTCTTGAGGTTCTTTCTTTGCCATCAACCAAGGTAATAACCTTTGCTCCTAACCTGAAAAATCTACAATGAATCATATGAATAAATGAGGTACCACACCATTTCTCCAAGGGGCTTTTATTGCTTTCAAAGTCAATTTTTAGAGTGAAAAATGGCGGCGGAGTGAATGGAAGCTACATAGACCATCCCAGGACAAAACTGGATTTACAATGAAAATAAAGACAAATCATCAGGAAGGGGCAAACAAAAGGCAACTTGGAGGACCACATAACCAGGGACACTAACTCAATCCTGGTAGGCTTGAGAGGACGTGAGAGGGGGCCGTGAGCCCACAGTCCGCAGCGGCCTGGGCTGGGACCAGGGGACTCAGCTGCAAGTTGTGCTCTCAGCTGGGTCCAGCTGCCTCAGCTTGAAGATGCTGCTACCGCCTCGGCTGTGTCCGGCCACCGCAGCTGGGTCCTGTGGCCGCGGCTGGGTGCTATGCCCTCAACTGAGTCCTGCATACTCAGCTGGGTGCTATGCCCTCAGCTGGTGCCACAGCCTTGGCCGCCCTTGGCTGGGAGCAGCACCCTCAGGTTAAAAGTCCCAGGCGGCTACACAACTCAGAGTCCAGACAGAGGCTAAATTGGCAGCAGCCACTCACATTGGGCTCCGGCAGAGGGAAGGCAGACTGGACTGGAACTGTATAGGGACACTTAGGATTTGGAGGGTGCTCAGAGCTTTGGCTGAGTGCAGCCAGGCAGGACTGTGGTCATTTTACTCCTTCCCAGGGCCCTGGGGAGAGGTGGCGGCCCCTCCCCCTGGAGATTCAACCTCACCTGGAGGCCATGGAAATGCTAATTGAGGCCCATTAACAATCAGCATCTGACCCATCCTTGGGAAATCCTCTTACACTGAGCACCTGAGGGAGTTTTTCAGGCAACTCAGAAACCAAGGTTCTTCAGGTGACCACTACTAATAACCTCCAGGCAAAAAAGCTAGAGGATAACTACCATTCCCTGCGCTAGCAACTCTAACCAGGAAAGTTAAGACTTGACAGTGGTGGTTAAAGTGGGTCCTCCCTGCCTCATCCAAACCCAGGAGAGGGAGCCACAAACAGCAGAACACCAACACCCACAAGGAAAATTTGGCAGACTCCAAAGCCCCTGTGATAGCCAAAATGGTGAAAAACAGAAACAAAAGCCAAATGAAAGAACAAGAGACCTCTACCGAAGATGAGATAGATGAGGTGCAGTTAAGCAAGTTAACAGAACTAGAATTCAGAGCTATGATCTTGAGGAAGCTCAACAACATGTGTAAGGACATAGAGATGCTGAAAATAAGCCAATTGGAAATTAAAAACCACCAAGAAGAGATAAAAAATGACATATCAGAAATGAAGAACACATTGGAAGGTCTAAATAGCAGAGTAGAGGAAGCTGAGGGCCGAATCAGTGAATTAGAAGACAGGGTAGAAAAAATCAAAGTCAATTTTTATTCTTTACAGCTTTTATGGACATCTGAAGTCTAGGCATGCCTCTCTCAGACATGACATTCCAGTCAAAGTCTTAGTTAATAAAAGCACAATTGGAAACTGGCTTTATGTATCCTGTTATGAAGAAATCAGATTCCTATTGGATTCATGCAAACATATTGTCATAAAAATAATAAATATTCACTCATTAAGAATTTTCAAATTCCAGAAGGATCAGGAAGGGAGGAAAATATAAACACCTGAATTTAGCCTATGAAAGTATAACTTATAAAGCTGCTTTAAGTCCAGCTGGTGTGGCTCAGTGAGTTGAGCATCATCCCATGGACTCAGAGGTCCCATTTGGATTTCCACGTCTGAGTTGTGGGCTCGATCCTGAGCAGGGGGTGTGCAGGAGGTGGCCGATCAATGTTCCTCTCTCCCATAGATGTTTCTATCTCTCTGTCCCTTCCTCTCTCTCTAAAACAAAAAACAATTAATAAATACTTATTTTAAAAACTGATTTAAGAAAAAATCAGTTTCCTGATGTCTAGAGAATTTTAAAAGTTAAAAATCAACAATACTTTTAACAAAAAGTTTCAAAAACTACAATTTTCTTCAGTTTATTTAGTCCTACAATTAATTTTTGTTTCTTCTAATTACTTGCCAGTATTTCCATTAATAAAGTTTTTCCATAGAGTTCTAGTAATATTCATCCATTTCAAAGGTCTGATCTGAAAATTTTTTCTCAGAAATATGTAATTTAGAATAAGTCAGATTCCCCTCCCTGAATCTCTGTAAAGATGTCACATGATTGCAGATGTGTCAGAGCAAAACGATGACTGTCTCTAAATAACAAAAAACTTAAAATGATTTAGTTATAGATCTGATTGTATTGTAACTGACAAAGAAATTTTCTTTCCTGTACCACTATTTTAAGATAACAATTACAATTATAAATGAAAGTATATCAGAACTTTGTAGACTCTTGAAGATTTTTACACAATCTCTAGAATATTCAGTTCCATAATAAAAGTATGTGCACATAAGTAGAACATAGTTATTATTTCTTTATTTCACAAGTCTTTCCATGTACTTTAGATTTGTGAAATAGGACTAGTCAGCTAAAAATCTCTCCTTCAGAAGGAGAGAGAACAATCCTTGAGGTATTCTAAGGATTCCTTGAAATGACTCAAAGCCAATTTTTAGTCAGGGAAAAGTCTCTTAAAATTTAAACATTGGTAAGTTTGTCAAACAGACTGGACCAAAAGATAATATATTATTATGAAAAGAAATTAAATTATTTATATAACACAAGTGGCCATAAAATATATTTAACATAAACACAGGTTAACAAAACTTTCTGTTTTTAGGATTAAGAATATGGATTTTGCTTTGGCTGGTCTCGCTCAGCGGTTAGAGCATTGGCCCACTGACCAAAGGGTTGTCCCAGTCAAGGGCATAGGCCCATGTTGCAGATTCAATCCCTGGTCCCAGTCAAGGTCATGTAGGAGGTGACCAATCTATGTCTCTCTTTTGCATCGATGTCTTTCTCTCTCTCCCTCCCTGCCTTCCACTCAATCTAAAAATCAATGGAAAAATATTCTCAGGTGAGGATTAACAATAACAAAATAGAATTGGTTTTTAAGTAATCAAATATATAATTAACACAATATAGCATATAACTATTTTAACAATATATAATATCTTTGTTCTCTAGGCAGATATAGAAATAACTTTTTTTTCCTTTTAACAGAATGCAGAAGAACCAAAAAAAAAAGCTCTATTAGCTTGCTATTGATTTTTTAACTCAGTTATTTAATTAAATGTATTACCTATTTTACCTACATAATTTCCTCTCAAGATATCTCTTCACAAGGCTTGTTACCCATTTGGAAATAACCAGCTTTAGAATAACTATTTTTTCTTTAACAAGTATTTTTATACTTTATATATTTTATTATTAAACCATATAAGTTTTCCAATTTAATTAGAATTCTTAGAAAGTTTTATTTTTTTATGACAGCTACAAGTAATTAGCATTCTTCAGATTGATACTTTATTAACACATTTCATAATTTTTAGAAACAGGTTTTTTTCTTTGGCAAACACATTTTCAAGAGACATACTTTAAATGAAATATAAAATATATTCATTAATAGACCTAATTTTATCCTCTAGCTTCTCTAGGATAAGAAGGCAAAAGTAGCCTGGCCAGTGTGGCTCAGTGGATTGAGCACTGTCCCACGGACTGAGAGGTCCTGGTTTGATTCCAGGTCAGGGCACATGCCCGGGTTGCAGGCTCGATCCCCAATAGGGGGCGTGCTGGTGGCAGCCAATCAATGTTTCTCTCATATTGATGTTTCTATTTCTTTTTCCCTTCCTCGCCCTAAAAAATCAATAAATATATTAAAAAAAGAAGGCAAAAGTAGACAAACTCAGATAAACAAATATTTACATATCCATATATTTAACTTTTGTCATTCAATCCAGTAAATCTCCAAAGTTCCAAGTTACCTAAGACTTTGGAAAACATGTTTAGGTACATGTATATAAAATTATTACTGAACAATTTTATTATAAACATTTTATTCTTATTACATGTATTTATTATATCTTAAAAACTTTAAAAGTGTTTTTTTTCTTTTTTTTTTTTTAAATCCTCACCGAGGATATTCTTCCATTTATCTTCCGACAGAGTGAGAGGGAGAGAAAGCGAGGGGAGAAGGGAGAGAGACAGAAAGGGAGAAACATTGATGTGATTGGTTGCCTCCCCCAGGACCCTGACCAAGGCCACCAATGGAACCACGACTGAGGTATATGCCCTTGACTGAAATCAAACTTGTGACTCTGTGGTCCACACACCAATACTCCAACTGCTGAACTAAACCAGCCAGGGCAACTTCATGAGATTTTAAAGTCAATTATTACCCAAATCACTTTCTTGAAAAATTTTGTAACAGAGATAAATAATGTGAATAAATAACATGCACTTACTCCCGCAAACCTAGAGAAAACAAAATATTTCAGGTTAATAACTTTAAAAGACATTAACTAGCTTCAATTGGCTTTTAATATCAAATATCTTCCTAGGTTCCATGATCCTGAAAAAAACATTTAAGATACTGTATATTTTTTACTATATACATAAACAGTATTATTAATTGTAGAGAAGACAAGATTTAAAAAATGTTTTCCTTGACAACTTTTAAGGAGGCTAGAGAAGGGGGTGGGGTGTTTATTCGGCTCGGGCTACTGTGGCCTGCTGATTTTTATTTTTTAATCCTTACCTGAGAACATTTTTGCATTTCTCTTCAGATAGAGCAGGAGGGAGAGAAGGAGGAAGAGAGAGAGAGAAACATCAACATGAGAGGGACACATCGACTGGTCGCCACTCACACAACCCTGACCGGGGCCAGGGACAAACTGCGACTGAGTACGTGTCCTTAATGGGAACCGAGCCTGGGACTCTGTGGTCCACGGGCTGATGCTCTAACCTATAAGCCAAACTGGCCAGGGCGCCTGCTGATTTTTTTTAATGCTAATTATTTATCTTTACATCGAGGGGGGTGAGATTGTCTCCCCTGCTCTTGCAGCCTGCACAGATTTTGAAGGTGGTGTTGATCCCCTCATTGTTCCTGGGCCTCCAGGAGAAGGATTTAGTGTTTAAAAGACTTACTTCCTCATTTTTCCCTTCCTCCTGTGTTTTACTGTCCAGGAGGGAGGGAGATTGTTTTCTCTTCTTTGAACCATCAATTTAGATCCTTTCTGAGTAGAATCCTCATGATGTAACAACATGCAAACTTGCCCATAGGGTATCTCACTCAATCTATGAGACCTTGTCAACACAATTCTAATTGTTCATTGACTTACAGCTGTAAGGTGAGCGAGCAGTCAGCTCAAATGTGACCTAATGGACTCTGGTGGGATGGAGACCAAGCCTCCCATTTCAAAACAGAAACAGAAACTACATCTAAAGGAAATAACTAAATTTTGGTAAATGCTTATAATGGTAATGACACTTAATATTAACTACATGGAAACTGATTATGTTGTAGCACGAGAGACCCCGAGAAACCCGAGAGACCACCAGAGCCAAATTAAAGCCAAAGAGCAAAGCCGGCCGGCGACTGATCCCCAGTTCTGAGATCAGCCTCAACTTTCAGCTAATTTTTTATTTTATAGGGGTTTTGTAACAAACTTCTGCAGCTGGCATTTCTTGTTGGCCTTGGGGAGAGCAGGCAAGTACAGAAGCAGAGACAGTTAGAGATAAGCGGGAGGGAGCTGAGGCGGAAGGGATCTGGGTGAACTGGGTCAGCACACATCTATCATTCTAGTACCTAAGTTCTAAAAACTAACAGATTCGCTTAGAGGACAGATTCATTTAGAGCAGTGCCAGGCCAGCTGGTACTTCCTCAGTTTGCCTCTGAAAGCTTCGTAGTTGGCCTTTTGTTTATTTAATCAGGACAAAGTGATAGGAACAGGCCAGTACATTCCTCACTGGTTTTCAGGGGAATCAAATCATTGTTGCCTCATCTGAATTTTGAATTCTCTGGTAATGGGTTCTTAGGACCATAAGTTTAACTGTCTGGATTCTTTCTCTGATATATTTAGTCAACCAGTTAATAATTATGGGGACAAAAAGTAGCCCTAAGAGCAACAATAGAAGAGGTCCTGCTATCGCTGATAAGAGGGTCATTAACCATGGACACCAATTATATAGACCCTCCAACCAGTTGCTCCCTGATTTTCTTAGTTCTTCTCTGTCTTGGAGCCTTTGCCTAACTAGGGAGAGGCCGTCTCATCTGATGCTGGAGTGATTAGCGCAGAAACAGCAGCTCTCACCCAGAGCTATGCACAGACCTCCTTGTTTTAAGAAGAGATCAAGTCCCCTTCTATTCTGTAATGTTATTTCAGCTAAGGAATTTAGGGACTTTTCTAGATTGATGGCAGAGTTTTCTAGATCTGAGAGGTCTCTATCTATCTGTTTACTAAGTGCCTTAAAATTCTGGTCTCCTGTGACTAGTGCAGTCGTACCAATGGCTGCAGAGCCTGCTGTTCCTAAGCTCCCTAAGAGTGGAACTAATATGGGTGTTGCCCGTTTTTCCCTTCCAGCTGATTCCAAAATGTTCATGCCCGCCTTCATTGGAGTAAAAGTTGACCTGTGGGATTACAGAAGTTAGAATACATAGTCCAGAATACAGGGAGTCAGTCCAGTAGTGCAGGTGAACCAAGTCCCTTCTGGGCTGCGAGCAATCTGGGGCCTCTGTCTTCTTGGAGGTCCTCTGGCATAGGAATCAAAATATAAGTTCTGGGTTCCACAGGATGTTTTAGTGGCAATAACATATCCATCATGGGTCTTAATAAGGTTCCACAGATACTGAGTCAGCTGGTGGGGATTTCCCTGAGTCAGAGAAAAAGAAGTCCCAAGGAGCAGGAGCAGGATCGGAGTAATTTTACCTTCAAAGGGTCGTCTGTCCATTGAAGGGTCCATTTTTCTGGTATCTGGTCAGGGTGTGCCTTCTTTACCTGGGAGTGATGAATCCAGAAACGGTGACCTGCTATCTTCAGGGCCATGATAGTGGTGAGGATGACAGGAGGGGACCAGTCCATCTAGGTTCCAGTGAAGCAGGCTGACTTTCTTGATCCAGATCCAATTTCTGGGCTGAACACTGTGGAGATCTGAGACCTGGAAAGAGAAGGTTTAGGGAGAGAATCTCTTATTACCCAGTGGTTCCTCAGTCGGACGAGTTGCAGAGCCTGTAAGGACTTAAGAAGATAATGGTTATTTAGTTTGGTTAGGGCTTCTTCTTCCAATTTGGGGAGAAGTGGTGGTGGTCTGCTGTACATTATTTCATAAGGAGACAGACCCTTAATATAGGGAGTACATCAGACCCCCAATAGGGCAAAAAGAAGGAGGCTGACCCAATTTTCTCCTGTCTCTAATTTTAATTTAGTAATAGTCTCCTTTAGTGTGCAGTTTATCTTTTCTACCTGTCCTGGACTCTGAGGTCTGTATGCACAGTGTAATTTCCAAGTAATTTTAAAAATTATAGCTAAGGTTTGTGTGATCTGGGCGATGAATGCAGGGCCATTGTCGGACCCCAAGGCTAAAGGGAGGCCGAATCAGGGGTCTATTTCTGATATTAATTTCTTAGCTATTGTCTGACCTGTCTCAGATTTAATCGGGAAGGCTTCTGTCCAACCTGAAAAAGTGTCAATAAAAACGAGGAGGTATTTGTAACCAAACTTCCCTGGAATTGTTTCAGTAAAGTCTATTTCCCAGTATTCCCCTGGGTTCTGTCCACATAGTCGAATCCCCAATTGAGCATTTCCTTGTTGTTTTTGTATTTATTTGAGCACAAGTAAAGCAGTGGGCCAGTTTGCTTGACATAATGGTGAAGTGTTGGAATGTAATAATCTTGATGATGAAGTTCAATCAGTTTAGTTCCTCCTAGGTGGGTACCCTGGTGAGTCTTAAAAATAAGATCTCATCCTAATGCCTCAGGTAATAGAATTCTCTGATCAGGAATTATGTACCAACAGGAAGAGTTTATGTTCCTTACTAGCTTAATTCTGAGTTCTTTTTCCTCTTCTGTATAAGAGGGAAATTTAGGGAGATTTTGTGGAGGTAGCACAGGTGAAATCTGGAGGGGCCCCTCTGGCTTTTTTGGGCAGTCTCTTTGGTGGTTTGATCTTCAAAAACATTTCCCTGGGCCACCGGGTCATCGGTTATCTGATGTCCTTTCCAGTGAACAATGGCAACCCTTTGAGGCAGCCAGATGGCCTCTAACAGGGCTAGGATTTCAGTTTTGTTTTTCATTTTCTTCCCCTCTGAGGTGAGGAGTCCCTGCTCCTGATAGAGGGCCCCATGTACATGAGCAGTAGCACATGCATATCTACTGTCAGTATAAATGTTTATAGTCTTTTCTTTTCCCCAACGTAAGGCTTATATTAAGGCTATGAGTTCGGCCCTCTGTTCAGAAGTCCCATGTCCCAATTCATGTGACCAGAGCACCTTATCTTATGTTATCATAGTGATTCCTGCATATCTGGTGCCGTTTAACATGAAGCTGCTCCCGTCCGTGTAGAGATTAGCATCCGGGTCTGACCAGGGTGTGTCTCTGAGGTCCGTTCGAAGACCAGTCAAGGAGTCCAGGACCTCAAGGCAGTTATGAACAGGCTCTGCTGGGTCATCATCAGGCTGCAAGGTGGCAGGGTTTAGGGCAGTAGTCTTTAGGAATTTAATCCTCAGGGGTTTTAACAAGAGCACTTGATATTGGACAAGTCTGGCATGTGCCATCCATCATTCAGGGGGACTCCTGAGCAGGGCTTCAACAGCAAGGGGTGCTATAATCTGTAAATCTTGTCCCAGGGTCAGCATAGAGGCTTCCCTAGTGAGCAGGGCTGTAGCTGCTATGGCCCTTAAGCAGTGTGGCCACCCGGAGGCTACTGGGTCTAGTCTCTTAGACAGATAGGTCACTGGACGTTTCCAGGGACCGAGGGCCTGGGTGAGTACTCCTTTAGCAATCCCTGGTTCTCAGAGACGAATAACTGGAAAGGCTTAGTGAGGTCAGGTAGGGTCAGGGGCGGAGCGCTGATGAGAGTCTCTCTTAGTTCTTGGAAAGCCTTTTCCTCAGTTTCAGTCTAAGTTAAATTGTCTGTCTTTCCCCCTGTACTGGTGTATAGGTGCTTTGCGATTTCCGCAAATTGGGGTATCCAGAAGCGGCAGCACCCAGTTGTTCCTAGAAATTCCCGGACCTGTTTCTGTGTTTGTGTCGGGTGTTTCCAGAAGGGCCTCAGTGCGGCTTGTGGAGAGGGACCGTTTCCTCCCCTGGGCTCAGAGGCCAGACAGGTGGCATCCTCAGTGCATAAGCGAGCTTGCCCTCAAAACCCTCTAAGTCCTGTAATTTCCTCCTAATGCCTGGGGCCGGCTGGGTAACACAAGCATATTAGTAGCTCTCCTATGTCAGGGCCTTCCGGGTCTATGGTGTAAACAGCCAGCAAGCTTCCGTCAGACGCCCTAAGAAAGCGGAGGGGATTCGCCTGACAGCGGGACAGTTTCGCTCACCTTAGACACGTTGGTTGTTTTTTTAGTTGTCCCTGGATGCCCCGTAATAGAGTCAGGCGACATTGTTCGAGAGCCTCCTAACCTGGGGATGTGGGTACCCGGTGACCGACACGGTCGGGTCAGAGGTGGGTTCTCCGTCTGGCCTGAGAACAGCCTTGGCTGCTTCTCTGTGGATTCTGGCCCTTTCTCCAGAGGTGAGAAGGACCTGTCAGAGCTGCTGACAATCTTCCCAGGTGGGCTGGGGGTGTGAAACACAGCTTCTAACAGAGAGATTGACCCTTGGGGTTTGTCAGAGAAAGAGGGGTTTTGTTGTTTCCATTATATAGGTCTTAGTGGAGAAGGGGACAGACACCATCAAAGGCCAGCAGAGGACGGAGTGGTGAGTGATTCAGGGGCCGGCACATCAGTAGTCAGACGCTTGCCTGTGAGAATGTTAGTGAGCCTGGCAGAGAGGCGCTGAGCCCTCACCGCGAAGAAGCCAATGCCTTGGAACACGTCCATACCATTCAATACTGAGGCTTCCCATGCACAGGACACAACAGCGAGGCTCCGAGAGAAGCCTCCCCGCCCGCCAGGCAGGAGGAAGCGGCAAAGAATCACCATCTTTTTTATTTTTTCATGTCAATTTCCTATCTTCTATCATTCGTAAATCTTAAATCCTTATTATTTTTATAATTTTCTTTCATAAAACCCTCCTCAGGTGGAGACCCAAAGTACATCAGAGGTATCATTTTATCCAGGCTATAGTACCATAGCTCAGATCCATCTTTCCCTTTGACATGTGAGTACATTGTAGCACTGTGAAAGAAAAAACTTTCTCAGTTTAACCAAAAAGAGCTTGATCCTCAGCCTCTGGGGCTTAATCATGTTTCTTTAAATAACCCAAGCACGACTTTACAAAATATCTCATATTATATGCCTCTTGAGAGTGAGGACTGTGTGTGTAACCCACAGCGTTAGCAGAGACCCACATGTGAGAGGCAACTGTGCATCTGCTAAGTGAACAAATAATCACTCTCCGCAGTGTGTATGCTCTTGCACTTGGAGTCTGTTGTCCCCTTACCCATACTCCAGTGGGGAACAGACTGCGAAGCCATCTTCATTGATTTGGTTTCCTTTCATAAGAAGAGAAAACAAATCCTTGAGGAATTCCAGGTCCTACTGGAATGACTCAAAACTAATTCCAGGTCAAGAAAAAGTTTCTTAAAATTCAAATCCTGGGAAGATTGTCAAACATATTTGACCAAAAGATTATATAGTATTATTATTAAACAGTATTCAATTACTTATTCATTTAAAGTGATAACAACAAATGTTAAACATAAACATAGGTCAGTGAAACTTCAGTTCTTGTGATTAAGAAAATGGGTCTTTAAGGAATCAAGTACCTGATTAACATAACCTAAAACCATTTCCATAATATGTATCACTCTTGCTTCCCAGGCAAATACTGGGGGGGAAAAACTTTTTCCCTTTTAACAGGCTAAAGAAGAACCAAATAAATTCTATATTAATTTATTTTAGATTCATGTATCTTATTAAATTAATTATTTATCTTACTTATGATTTCCTTCTAAGATTTCTTTTAACAAATCTTTTAATTTTCATAAACCTTTTTATCCATCCAGAAATAACCAGTTTTAGAACAACTTTCTTTCAAACAATATATATATATATTTCCATATCTTATATCTTCTTTCATCTAAGCCATATAATTTCTTTCTAACTTAATCTTAACTTTAAACTTAAAAATTTTGATTATTTTTTTCTTCTTTTGACAAGTACAAGTAATTAACATTCTTCAGATTGGCAAATATATTCATATTTTTGATAGACATTTTTGAATCAATAGATCATTAATAGATCCAAATCTATCTTCAAGCTTTTCTGTAATAAGAACCCAAAGTAGGCAAACTCAGGTTAATTAACATTTTAGTGTATCCTCAGGGGGTCCTGAAGGATGGGATAGAATTTCCTCAGAGCAGGCTGAGGCATTATTAACAAAACTGTTTTTCCTTTCATTTGAACTTCTGGACACTGACATTTCTTAATATAATTGGATTTGTCAGTAATTCTATCAATCAAATATCAATATATGGCTTTTGATTTAGGTGGCCAGGGCTCCTGTATATTTTCTGACGGAACATAAAAGCCAATTGCAAATTGAAATTACCTTCGAGTAGTCAATTAACCCTGTAGGCAGGCCATTCAAGTTCACATAGGGTCCATAAGGTCCCAGAGCTTACTGGGACATTATAGCTTTTTGCCCGAGTTTTGAGATTTTTTAAATTATCCAGTAGGCAATGCAATGGAGTTTTTGTACCAGATTGACTTTGGCCCATGACAACAAAGGAAAGTGCAATCAGACAACAACAGACAATCCAGAGGGCCAATAAACAGACAGAAAAACAATACAGACAGGGCTGAAACCGAAGGTCAACCAAAAAGCACGGACAGAACTGACTGAAACCGAAGTTACTAAAACCAAAACAGAACTGACAACTGACTGAAGTCCCGGAACTGACTGAAGACTAAAGTTAACTGACTGAAGTTAATCAAATGGAGTTAACCACAGTTAACCGACTGAAGTGCCCTCCCATATCTCGCCAAGAACCTGGCTGGAAAGTGATGCCGCGTCCAGCACCCCCCCCCCTTGCCACCGAAGGGCGCCCCACAGAACAGAAAGCAGAACTCACCGGTGACATTCCAGATGACTCAGATGAGTCCAGACGCTCTCTCAGAATTCAGTTTAGAGCCGGATTGGAGACCGGGCCAGGGACACTGGGAGGGCAGGTATAGTCTTGAGGCAGAGGGAGCGCCCCTCCAAGGCCTTCCCCCAGACCAGCCCCCCTCACAGTTTGGAGAACCGGTCTAGTGGTCCCGTCTGAGGCTTCCCTGTAAGGAAAGGATCTCGCTGTGGCCCCAAATGCTGTGGAGTGAGAGAACCCACTTCTAGGAATATACCCTAAGAAGCCTGACATACCAATCAGAAAGAATATATGTACCCCATGTTCATAGCAGCACTATTTACAATAGCTAAGATCTGGAAACAGCCCAAGTGTCCATCAGTAGATGAATGGATAAAAAAGCTGTGGTACATATACACAATGGAGTACTATGCAGCTGTAAGAAAGAAAGATCTCTTATCCTTTGAGACGACATGGAGGGACCTGGAGAGTATTATGCTAAGTGAAACAAGCCAGGCTGAGAAAGACAAATATCACATGATGTCACTTATTTGTGGAATATAATGAACAAAAAATGCTGATGAACAAAAAAAAACCCAGAGACATAGAAAGGAGTACAGTTCAGACTGACAAACTTCAGAGGAGGGGCATAAAGTGGGGAGGGATGAGATAAACCATAGAACATGCATGTATGCACAACCAATGGACATAGACAACAATGTTTGGATGGGGGGTAAGGAGGAGGATGTCTGTGGGGAAAAAGGAAAAACATCTGTAACAAAAATAAATTAATAAATAAAAAGGGGAAAAAAAAGATTATGATTCAAACATTTCAGCAGTGTGGAAAACATTGAGTTACCTCAAAAAATTAAAATGGAACTGCCTTAACTCAGTGGTTATGCTTCTAGAAAAATACCTGAAGAAATCCAAAACATAGATTTGAAAGAATACATGTACTCCTATGTTCATAGCAGCATTATTTACAATAGCCAAGATTTGAAGCAGCCTAAGTGCCCATCAGTAGATGAGTAGATAAAAAAGCTGTGGTACATGTACACAATGGAATACTACTTGGCCATAAAAAAAGGGAAATCTGTCTTTTGAAACATCATGGAGGGACCTGGAAAGCATTATGCCAACTAAAATAAGCCAGTCAGAGAAAGACAAATACCATATGATTTCACTTATGAGTGGAATCTAATGAAAAAATAATCAAAATAGAAGCAGACACATAGATACAGTGAACAGATGGCCAGCTGTCCAAGAGGAAAGGGGAGTTGGGGGCTGGGTGATATAGGTGAAAAGATTAAGCAAAAACAAACAGACAGATATATCAAAAGGGGTTGGGGGAGGTAGAAGGGAGCAGTGGTCAGATAAATGGTGATGGAAAGAAACTTTGGGTGGTGAACACACAATACAATATACAGATGATGTAATTGTAAACTTGAAACCTGAATAATTTTATTAACCAATGTTACCCTGATACATTCAATAAAAAAAATTAAAAATCAAACATTTCTTTTAACTGAAAAATATTTAAAATGAAAATTAAGTTTTTAGAAATTATTCTACATATTTGTGTAGCATAAATGTATTCACATGTATTGTCTCTTTTGAGTTCTCTGAAAATTGTTAGAAATATTAACATTTCCCTCCCAAACTCAGTTGGAAAATAGGTCTATGGTAAAACTGGGTTGACTCACTGTTTCTCAATCCTCTTTTGCTAAAGGTCCCAGCCAAGTTAAAGGGAAAACTGGGTGAGAAGAGAGAGGGCAAGAGAGAAACACAGAAAAAAAAAACAAAAAAAACTATGAATTATATTTTTTCTCTAAATTCTTGGTCATGAAGTGCGTAATCCATGCTAATATCAAAGCAACAGTACATTTGGATAATCCTCTGTTATAAAGGCATAAAACCATTATCATACCTGAAATATATAAACTTTCCATTGTCTATACTCAGTTGTGCCAATGCATCTGATCATTGCTGTCAATCCGGAGGAACGCAGACAATTTATTCCATTGTTACACAAACAGATGCCAGGCACCAGGAGGCTACAACAGCCACATGAGTGACTGAAGTTTACTCCAATCATACATTTATTTTGCCGTGATGTCAACCTCAAAGTTGATTCTTCTATTGCCAACATGCAAAAGACCTCCTCGAAGACATTGGACCATTCTTTTCTGCGAAATTGGTTTCTGAACACTGAGAAAATAGCAACGACACAATAAATACTATTGTGATAGATTCTGTAGGCTAGGGTTTGTTCTCTGTCATACCTCCAAATTCATTCCAAAAAGCATGAAATGCTGTCACTAATGGAAAGCAAGTTAAAGATGGCCACACTGTAACTGATGAAGGGTTGCTAAACGTTTAGATGGTGGTCATCCATTTTCCATCACTGGCAAGCTTCCTCCCTGAGAGCTGTTTCCTAACGTCTCGAGCGTGGCAGCCTGAATAATGCGCCTCCTGAACAGCACTGCAGACTGCCAGCTATGGACCTCTGGCCCTGCCCCTTGTCAAGGCTAGGGAAGTCTGCACGACAGAGAACAATTGAACGTGTACGGCAACAATACATGACATACATCACCATTCTGCAGCAGGAATGAATGGTTGTCGTGAAGAATGAAGCGATTTTGTCCAGAGTAATGTATTGAAGAGGTGCATTAGCAAGCAAGCTACCCGAGGTGTGAAGATGCACTGAGCCTCTGACCCAGGAGAGCTCAGTCAGGTCTCTGAGCTCATTGAAGCCCCTGTCTTGTGATTTCCACTTATGGCAGGAGCAGCATGGCAGGTTGGAAGAGGGGAGGGGTTACATTGATTATGTTTTCTTTTTTTTTGTTTTTTTGTATGTTTGTTTGTTCGTTTTATCCTCACCTGAGGACATTTTTCCATTTTTTGTTCAGACAGAGTGGGAGGGAGAGAGAGGAGAGAGAGAGAAACATCGACATGAAAGAGACACATCGAGTGGCTGCCACCCGCACGGCCAACCAGGGCCGGGGACAAACTGCAACCGAGGTACGTGCCCTTAGCAGGAACCGAACCCGGGTCTCTCTGGACTGCAGGCTGATGCTCCAACCGCTGAGCCAAACCGGCCAGGGCACGTTTTCTTGATTTCATGCTTTCTAGCATCTGGACATAAGAATAAGAGAGAAATTTGCTAAAGCAGCTCAATACTGAACACTGAGCAGTGGCCGAGGAATCATAATTTTTGATGGTTTCTGACCTCCATCGAATTTGAGTCATTATTTCTGGTCGCATGGCAGAATGTGAACCACACAGCAGTAAGGGCTGCACTAGGTTAGCTGTCAGGAAGCTGGTCTGTGGAAAACCACACTCTACTCCAACTCGCAATTTCAAAAAGATGTATTTTTTTTCCCCTGATTAAAAAAATTTTACTCCTCTAAACTATTTATAACAAAAATAGTATTTGGAGAATAAGAAGAATTCATACTTGTTATAAAAAAAAAGATCCTCAGGAATTGCTATTTACTTTTATATTGACAGAAATACCACCTTGGAAGAGTGTAAAAATAATATATAAAATGGGGGGGGGGGGTGAAGGGGATGGCATTATTTTAGGAGGATAAGATGATTAGGTGTAGATAAGACGGTCTAGGAGAAAGTTCATTATAGTCTCTTGTCCACTGGGCTGTATTTGCATCGATGATTGGGGAAAACAAGTGCTGTGAAAGAGTCATTATAGGATAGTCATATCATCATAATAGTAACAACAGCAGCTGTTTACTTAGTTCTCATGGTTTATCAGGTATTGTGCTAAGCACTTTGTACACAGCTTCTTATTTAATCTTACAAATGACTACATAGAGTTGCTCATATTTTCTTTTTATTTTTTTTCCCTTTATTGATTTCAGAGAGAGAGGAAGTGAGAGGGAGAGACAGACAGAAACATTGATGAGAGAGAACATCGATTGGCTGCCTCCTGCATACCCCTCACTGGGACCTGGGGCCACAACCTGGGCCTGTGTCCTGACCCAGAATCAAACTGGTGACCTCTTGGTGCATGGGTTGATGCTCAACCACTGAGCCACACCACTCATATTTTTTTATAAATTTTTTTTCTTTCTTTATTTTTATTTTTTTTATTAATTAATTTTTGTTACAGATGTTTCTCCTTTTCCCCCCACTGATTCCCCCCTCTCCCTCCCTCCCTGCCCTGTCCCCAGTTTGTTGTCCATGTCCACTGTTCATGCATACATGCATATAAATTCTGTGGTTTATCTCTTCCCCAACACCCCTCTATTTAGGGGATGGTCAGTCTGTATCCCACTTCCGCATCTCTGGGACGACCCCCTTACTCAGACTGTTATGATCATTATATTCTGTATATAAGCGAGATCATATGAAACTTGTCTTTCTCTGTTTGGCTTGTTTCACTTATGATGATACTTTCCAGGTTCCTCCATGTAGTCTCAAATGATAAGAGGTTTTTCTTTCTTACAGCTGCGTAGTACTCCATTGTGTATATGTACAACAGCTTTTTTATCCATTCTTCTACTGATGGACACTTGGGCTGTTTCCAGATCTTAGCTATTGTAAATAGTGCTGCTACAAACATGGGGGTACATGTATTCTTTCTGGTTGGTGTTTCAGGCTTCTTAGGATATATTCCTAGAAGTGGGATCACTGGTTCAAATGGAAGTTCAATTTTTAATTTTTTGAGGTAACACCATATTGTTTTCCATAGTGGCAGCACCAGTCTGCATTCCCACCAGCAGTGTACTAGAGTCCCCGTTTCTCCACACCCTCGCTAACACTTGTTGTTTGATGATTTATTGATGGCGGCCATTCTGACAGGTGTGAGGTGATACCTCATTGTTGTTTTAATTTGCGTCTCTCTGATGATTAGTGATGATGAGCATTTCTTCATATGTTTCTTAGCCATTTGTATGTCCTGTTTAGAGAGGTGTCTATTTAGTTCCTCTGCCCATTTTTTAATTGGATTCTTTGTCTTCCTTTTGTGGAGTTGTATGAGCACTCTATATGTATTGGAAATTAACCCCTTATCTGATATATCATTGGCAATTATGCTCTCCCACACAGTGGGTTGCCTTTCCGTTTTAATGATTGTATCTTTTGCTGTGCAGAAGCTTTTGAGTTTGATGTAGTCCCATGTGTTCATTTTCTCCTTTGTTTCTTTTGCCTTAGGTGATGTGTCAGTAAAAATTCTGCTGCGTATGATGTCTAAAATTTTGTTGCCTACAGTCTCTTCTAGGGTTTTTATGGATTCATGAGTTACATTTAAGTCTTTTATCCATTTTGAGTTTATTCTTGTGTAGGGTGTAAGTTGATGGTCTAGTTTCATTTTTTTGCAAGTAGCTATTCAATTTTCCCAGAACCATTTATTAAAGAGGCTGTCCTTACTCCACTGTATGCTCTTGCCCACGTTGTCAAATATTAATTGAGCATATTGCCTTGGGTCCATTTCTGGGTTCTCTGTTCTGTTCCACTGGTCTATATGCCTGTTCTCGTGCCAGTACCAGGCTGTTTTGTAGTATAACCTGAAATCTGGTATTGTAATCCCTCCAACTTTGTTCTTCCTTTTCAAGATTGCTGTGGCTATTCGAGGCCTTTTTTGGTTCCATATGAACTTTTGAAATAATTGTTCTAATTCTGTGAAGTATGCTATTGGTATTTTGATGGGGATTGTGTTGAATCTATAGATTGCTTTGGGTAATATGGACATTTTAATGATGTTAATTCTCCCAATCCATGAACAAGGTATGTGCTTCCACTTTTTTGTATCTTCCTCTATTTCTTTTTTCAATGACCTGTAGTTTTCTGCAAATAGGTCCTTTATTTCTTTGGTTAAGTTTATTCCTAGGTATCTTAATTTTCTTGCCGCAATGGTAAATGGGATTTTTTTATTAGTTTCTCTTTCTGTGAGTTCATCATTGGTGTATAAGAATGCCATCGATTTCTTGACGTTAATTTTGTATCCTGCTACTTTGCCAAATTCATTTATTTAGTCTAGTAAACTTTTGATGGAGTCTTTGGGGTCTTCTATGTACAGTATCATGTCATCTGCAAACAATGACAATTTCACTTCCTCCTTTCCAATTTTTATCCCTTGTATTTTTTCTTCCTGTCTGATTGCTGTGGCTAAGACTTCCAGTACTATGTTAAATAGGAGTGGCGAAAGTGGGCATCCTTGCCTTGTTCCTGTTCTTAAGGGAAATGGTTTTAGTTTTTTCCCATTGAGTATGATGTTGGCTGTAGGTCTTTCATATATGGCCTTTATGAAAGGCCAGATCTAGATATGATCCCTCTATTCCCACACTGCTGAGCGTTTTTATCAGAAATCGTTGCTGGATTTTGTCGAAGGCTTTTTCAGCATCTATTGATATTATCATGTGGTTTTTATTCTTCATTTTATTTATGTGGTGTATCACGTTTATGGATTTGCGAATATTGTACCAGCCTTGCATCCCTGGGATGAATCCCACTTGGTCATGGTGGATAATTTTTTTGGTGTATTGCTGGATCCGATTTGCTAGTATTTTGTTTAGGAATTTGGCATCTATGTTCATCAGGGATATTGGCCAGTAGTTTTGTTTCGTTGTTGTGTCTTTTTCTGGTTTTGGAATTAGAATTATACTGGCTTCATAAAAGGAGATTGGAAGTTTTCCTTCTTCTTGAATTTTTTGAAATAGTTTGAGGAGAATGGGTATTAGTTCTTCTTTGAATATTCTATAAAACTCCCCCGTGAAGCCATCCTGGCCTGGGCTTTTGTTTGCTGGGAGAGTCTTGATTATATCTTCAGTTTCTTCTGTTGTTATTGGTCTGTTCAAGTTTTCTATCTCTTCCTGATCTAATTTTGGGAGATTATGTGTTTGTAGAAATTTGTCCATTTCGCTTAGATTGTCGAATTTGTTGCCATATAATTGTTCATAGTAGTTGTTAACAATCTTTTGTATTTCTGTGGTGTCAGTTGTTATCTCTCCTCTTTCATTCCTGACCTGTGTATTTGGGTTCTCTCTCTTTGTTTCTTGGTGAGTCTAGCTAAGGGTCCATCAATCTTGTTTATCTTTTCGAAAAACCAGCTCTTTGTTTCATTGATCCATTGAATTGTTTTTTTGGTCTCTATGTCATTTATTTCTGCTTAGATCTTTACTATTTCCTTCCTTCTACTTGCTCTGGGGTTTTCTTTTTTTTTTTTTTTTTGCTCTCTAGTTCTTTAAGTTGTGAAGTTAGATAGTCTATTAGAGATCTTTCTTCTTTTTTGAGGTAGGCCTGTAGTGCTATAAATTCTCTCTCAGAACTGCTTTTACTGCATCCCATAGATTTTGTGTTGTTGTGTCTTCATTTTCATTGGTTTCCAGGAAGTTTTTGATTTCTTCCTTGATCTCCTCGGTGACCCATTCATTGTTTAATAACATGCTATTTAGCTTCCATGTGTTCGAATGTCTTTGTATGTTCTTCTTGCAATTGATTTCTAGTTTCATGCCGTTGTGATCTGAGAAGATGCTTGATATAATTTCAATCTTCTTGAACTTGTAAAGACTTAGTTTGTGCCCTAACATGTGGTCTATCTTTGAGAATGTCCCATGTGCACTTGAGAAGAATGTGAATTCTGTAGTTTTGGGGTGTAGTTCTCTGTAGATATCTATTAAATCCATTTGCTCTAGTGCTTCATTTAGAGTCTCTGTTTCCTTGCTAATTTTTTGTCTAGAGGATCTATCCAGTGCAGTCAACGGGGTGTTGAAGTCCCCTGCTATGATTGTATTGCTATCGATTTCTCCTTTGAAGTCCTCCAGAAGATTTTTAATATATTTTGGTGCTCCTATATTGGGTGCATATATGTTAATCAAGGTTATATCTTCCTGTTGGATAGATCCTTTTAATATTATGTAGTGGCCTTCTTTGTCTCTAATTATGGCCTTCTTTCTGAAATCTATTTTATCAGATATGAGTATTGCTACCCCAGCTTTTTTTCTTTTCCGTTTGCTTGGAAGATTTTTTTCCATCCCTTCACTTTCAATCTATGTGAGTCCTTTGTTGTGAGGTGGTTCTCTTGTAAGCAACATATAGATGAGTCATGCTTTCTTATCCAATCAGCTACTCTGTGTCTTTTTATTTCTTTATTGATTTTAGAGAGAGATAAATGGAGAGGGAGAGATAGAAACATGGATGAGAGAGAACATTGATTGGCTGTCTCCTGCATGCCCCCCACTGGGGATCAGGCCCACAACCTGGGCATGTGCCCTGACTGGGAATCGAACCAGAGACCTCTTGGTGCATAGGGCAACGCTCAACCTTGAGCCACACTGACCGGACTCGTATTTTTTACTCTATTTTATAAATAAGAAACTAGATCAGAAAAGTTAATTAACTTGATGAAAGTCAACCAGTGGCTCAGCCATAAACCAAACCCTAAAGATCAAAACATATCCTTTTTATCAAACCACAAGTGAAATGAAACAAGGATCAATGATGAGTTCTGTAAACCAGCCAACCACTGTGTCAGCGTCAACAGTACAGAAAAAACAAAACATGATCCCTACATTCAAATCCCTCACTGTCCCGTCAGAGAAGCCAACATCATAAACAAATGATTATTTTTTCTTTAGGTAAAAGCTAAGGAAAGGGACTCTGGGGCACTAAAGCAGAGAGGGCTTCTCTAGAAACAGAGAGAGCTGTAAGAACAGCCTCCAGTCAATCACAGGGACCAAACCCGACCGTGCATGTCACAGTCTGACACAGGAGGGTATTTGTCAAACAGCAACCCAGGGATTTAACCCGCTTCCATCTTGTAATTTAGTTGCAAGTTGGCCTCTCAGAAAGAGAAAAACAGAGAAGGCACACTGGTCCTTTCCAAAAGTATTTTTCAACCAGTTTACATGCAATGCCGTCCAGCACCAGTTTCAGATGGACAGCAGGGTGGCTGGAAAATTATGCATTCTATATGATGGTCCGCCCACTGCACAGCCACCACCTGGCCCCTACCCAGTTATCGCCACATGATTGACCATACCCCCCACATGGTACCTGCACCTCTGTGGCTACTTTGCACAATTGCTGGGCCCGCAAGTTAAACCTGCCGGTTCTCACAGCTTGTTGGCTGAAACAAGTCATGTGGCCCCAAAATAATTGCAAAGGATGAAAAATGTAGGGGAGCCTGTGGAATCCTTGGTGAGCACTAACTCTCTCTGGGTTACAGGATGGACGAGAAGGCTGGAGTGCAGGCAAGGGACAGTGGGGAACTCGGGTGTCTTGTCAGGAAATCATTGCTCAGTGAATGCACCTCAGCGGCTCTTCACAGCTCTGCGCTCGGGAGCTGCGCCGGCTGCTAGGGGGAGAGAGAAAAGAAGGATTTACAGCACCCTGCGCATGCTTGTGACGGGAGAGTCCATCCCAAAAGGAAAAAATCAGAGGTAGAAATATCAAGCCAGAAGGGGACTAGAACCATTAGGTGAAGAGAGGAAAGGGGAGCATACTCAAGCGAAGATACAGCAGAAACATAATGTGTGGCAAATACAGGACCTTTCCAACAGTTTTTGACAATGAGTACTGAGTCTAAGGGTCACAAGGGAGGAGAGACGAGCCAAAGGCAGGTCCCAGTGGGTGCTGTTCCATCACTTCACCCAGTCAGCTAGCAGGAGACAGTGAAACTGACGGACAGGACCCCTGTGCGAGGACTGCTCTCTGCACGAGAGTCACTCTATTGTTCCCACAAGTTGAGGATTGAAAAGAAATCGCAAGGAGAGTGACACCACTGCCCACTCTTTGACAAAACATACTGCCACACACACACATGTTCACACACTCTCATGTGCCCCATGCGTAGTCATGCATGCACAGAGGGCCTCTCCACAACCATGTATGCACACATAAACACACATGTATATCTACTCACACATACACTCCTGCACGCCCCACAGCTATGCAGTCACATGCTGCAGACACTCTCACACACACTCACACATTGAAGTGTACCACACACACATTTAATGGGCTCACACATATGTCTACTCACACTCTCCCGCATGCCCACATATACACATACATACACACTCACACATGCCCTTCCACAGACGCTGCATGGAAAGGTAGACACCAAACAGACATAAAAGTCTTCAGTTTTTTATTACATTAAACATTTGATATGGATATTGTGGCGACAACCTGTTTGAGTTTATTCTGGTGCATCATGTAAGTTGGTGGTCTAGTTCCATTTTTTTTTTTTTTTGCATGGAACTGTCCAATTTTCCCAACATCATTTATTGGAGAGACTTTACTTCATTGTATGTGCTTTCCTCCTTTGTCAAGTGTTAATTGAGCATAATGTCTTGAGTTGATTTTTAGGTTCTCGTCCTGTTCTATTGATCTCTATACCAGTAATTTTTTAGTACCAGGCTGTTTTGATTACAATGGCTTTGTATTATAACCTGATATTGATATTGTGATCCCTCCAACTTTGTTCTTTTTTTTTTAAAGATCGCTGTGGCTATTTGGAGTCTTTTTGGTTCAATATAAATTTTTAGAGTATTAGTACTAGATCTGTGAAATATGCCAGTGGTATTTTAATAGGGATTGCATTGAATCTATGGATTACTTTGGATAGTAGGGACATTTTAATGATGTTCATTCTTTTAATTCATGAACATAGTATATGTTCCACTTTTTTAAATATAATCCTCTATTTTTTCAATGACCAGTAATTTTCTGATAACAGGTCTTTTATCTCCTTGGTTAAGTTTGTTCCAAGGTATCTTATTATACTTTGTTGCAATGGTAAATGAAAACGTTTTTTAATTTCTCTTTTTCAGTGTTCATTATTGGTGTATAAAAATGTCATAAAGCCCTGGCCGGTTTTGTTTAGTGGTTAGAGCGTCGGCCTGCGGTCTGGAGAGACCGGGTTCGGTTCCCGTTAAGGGCATGTACCTCGGTTGCAGTTTGTCTCCGGCCCTGGTTGGGTCGTGTGGGTGGCGACCACTCGTGTCCCTTTCACATCGATGTTTCTCACTCTCTCTCCCACTCTATCTGAACAAAATATCAAAAAAATGTCCTCATGTGAGGATAAAAAAATAAATAAATAAAAATGTCATCAATTTATGGATGTTAATTTTGTATCCTGCTACTATTCCATTTATTAAATCTAGTAGTTTTTTGGTGGAATCTTTAGGGTTCTCTATGTACAATATTATGTTATTTGCGATTAATAATAATTTTACTTCTTTCTTTCCAATTTGGATGCCCTCTTTGTATGTTGGCTGTGGCTAAGACTTCCAGTATTATGTTGAATAAGAGTGTTGTAAGTGGACATACCTGTCTTGTTCCCGTTGATAAAGAAAATGTTTTTAGTTTTTGCCTATTGAGTATGATGTTGGCTGTAGATTTGTCATATATGACCTTTATTATGTTGAGGTATGATATCTCTATTCCCACTTTGCTGAGTCTTTATCAGAAATGAGTGCTGGATTTTGTTGAATGCTTTTCAGCATCTATTAATATGATCATATGATTTTTATTGTTCATTTTATTTATTTGGTGAATCACATTTATTGATTTGAGAATTTTGTACCAGCCTTGCAGCCATGAGACAAATCCCACTTGGTCATGGTGAATAATTATTGTAATATATTGCTGGATCTGATTTGTTAACGTTTTGTGGAAGATTTTAACATCTATGTTACTTAAGAATATTGTCCTGAAACTTTCTTTCTTTGTAGTATCTCTATCTGGTTTTGGAATTAGGATTATGCTAGCCTTATAAAAAGAGCTTAGAAGTCTTTCCTCTTGAATTCTTTTTAGAATAGTTTGAGGAGGATAGGTATTAGCTCTTTTTTGAATGTTTGGTAAAATTCTCCTGTGAAGCCATCTGGTGCAGCATTGTTGTATGCTGGAAGTTTCGTTTCTTTCCTTTCCTTTCCTTTCCTTTCCTTTCCTTTCCTTTCCTTTCCTTTCCTTTCCTTTCCTTTCCTTTCCTTTCCTTTCCTTTCCTTTCCTTTCCTTTCCTTTCCTTTCCTTTCCTTTCCTTTCCTTTCCTTTCCTTTCCTTTCCTTTCCTTTCCTTTCCTTTCCTTTCCTTTTTTAAAGCTTCTATTTCATTAGGTGTTATTGGTCTGTTCAGGTTTTCTAATTCTTCCTGATTGAGTTTTGAAAGATTTTATGTTTGTAGAAATTTGTCCAATTTGATAGCATATATTTGTTAGTAGTATTTTCTTACAATCCTTTGTATTTCTGTTGCATAAGTTGTTACTTCACCTCTTTCATTTCTGATTTTATTTATTTGGGTCCTCTCTCTTTGTTTCTTTGTGAGTCTCACTAAAGGTTCATCAATCTTGTTTACCTTTTCAAAGAACCAGCTCTTGGTTCCATTGATCTTTTGTATTGTTTTTTTTAGTCACTATGTAATTTATTTCCACTCTTATCTTTTATTATTTCATTTATTTTACTTAATGTGGACTTTTTTTTTTTTTTTTTGCTGTTCTCTTTCTAATTATTTTAGTTGGGGGGTTATATAGTTTATTAGAAATGTCTCTTGTTTCTTGAGGTGGACCTTAGTGCTATGAACTTCCCTCAGGACTGCTTTTGCTGTGTCCCATAGATTTTGGCTGTTGTGTATTAACATCCTATTTAGCCTCCATGTGTTTGAAAGTTTTTGAGTGTTTTTATTGTATTTTATTTCTAGTTTCATGTCATTGTGATCTGAGAAGATGCTTATTATGATCTCAATCTTCTTCAACTTGTAGACAGTTTGTGTCCTAACATGTGGTCTGTCTTTGAGAATGTTCTGTGTGCACTTGGGAAGAATGAATACCCTGCAGCTTCAGGGTGAAATGTTCTGCAAATATCAACTAAATCCATCTGCTCTCATGTGACCTTTGTGATCTCTGTTTCCTTGTTAATTTTTTGTCTAGAAAATCTATCCAGTGATGTCAGTGGGATTTGAAAGTCCCCTACTTTATTGTATACACAATAATAAACTAAAAATGTATAAAACACTTAAATGTAAGTTGTGAAACCATAAAAAAATCTTAAAAGAAAATGTAGGGAGCAAACTTTCTGATTTCACATGTAGCATTATTTTCACAAATATATCACCAAGGGCAAGAAAAACAAAGGAAAAAAAGTAATAATTGGGACTACATCAAAATAAAAGCTTCTGCACAGCAAAATAAACCAGCATCAAAATGAAAAACAAACACACTATTGGGAGAACATATTTGCCAATAATACATGGGATAAGGGTTAAATTTCCAAAATATATACAGTACTCATGCAACTCAGCAAAAGGAAGAGAAACAATCCAATTTAAAAAATGAACAGAGGACCTGAATAAAGACTTCTTCAAAAAGGACATTTAAATGGCTGAAATCATGGTTTTACAAATACTAGACATCAGTTTAAAAAGAATACTGATCTCTGAGAGCAGGGAAAACACCAAGGTGGACCAACACATGTACCAATCTACACCTGGTGTACATTTCAGAAACACAATACAGGGGCAGGAAAAGCAGGTTCAGCCTGGACATGTAGTAAGATTGAGAAGAATCCAGGGACCAAGGCAGCTAGAAGTCACAAGGCAGAGTAGCAGGAGAGAGACTGCTGCCATCAGTGTATGTTCTGGAAATTCACGGAGCAGACCATTGAAAGCTTCAGCTGCATTTCACTTAGTGCATACATGTGGAGGAACGACTGTGGTCAAGAAAACAACCACCTGAAAGAATTAGAAGAAACAATGCCTGGAGTTTATTCAAGGCTGGGAACAATTTCTGTTCGTCCCAGCTGGAGGAGACAACCTTATGAGTCAAGGGGCCGTGGGTGAAGAGCACAGAAAGTTTTGTCTCAGGGGGAAAGTTATTCCTAAACCCAACAATGTTCTGGTTCTGCCAAGCAGAGCTTAAAAGCAAGACATGAAATGATAAAACTATTTCCAAATAATATAACTGCATGCCAGAAGAGAGCTACAGAATATTTACAGAAATACAAAATAGTCATCATCAAACAAGATAAAATTTACAATGTCAATCAGTATCACCAAGCATGTACAGAATCTGAAAAAAAATGAGCCAGAATTACGAAAAAATCAACCAAAATTAACCGAGAATCACACAGATGATAGACTTAGCAAACAAGGGCAGTAAAATTATGACACCCATGTGGCACATGTCCAAGAAGCTTGAGAGCATATTAAATATGTGAAAGGGAGACATGACGATCTTTTTGAAATGTTCAGAATTGAGCTTCTAGCAGTGAACAACTATGATGTATAAAATTAGAATGCCCCGTTTAAGGTCAACAACAGATTAGACATGGCAAAAGAAACTATTTACAAATTTGAATATATGGCAATAGAAACTGTTCGTAATGAAACACAGGCAAAAAAAAAAAAAAAGTAGTAGAAGAAATGGATGAAGAATCAATAAACTCTGGGACAACTTCAAACTTTAATATAATTGCAGCTCCCATAGGAGAGAAGAGAGAGGGGAAATTGTGTGTGTACACACACACACACACACACACACACATCTATCTATCTATTTATCTATCTATCTATCTATCTATCTATCTATCTATCTATCTATCTATATGTAACAGTAGATGGAAATTCCAAAATTTAATGAAAATTCTAAGCCAATAGATTCAGGAAGCTCAATAAACCCCAAGCAAAAGAAACATGAATATGCTCCACTAAGGCATATCAAAGGCAATTTTCTGAAAACCCGTGAAAAAGAGTAAAGTCTTCAAATGATTCAAATGAGAAGGCACGTTATGAGCATGGCCCTAGATCAGAATGACTCCTCAGTCTATTCTTCCTTTAATTCTGAGGTCTTTCTTTACCTCTCAGTAATGTCCCTGACAAACAGCTTAGTCTTTTCCTCCTCAGGCCCCACAAGATGAAGAGTTCCGGAGCGTACTGT
The DNA here is from genome assembly GCF_014108415.1 of Molossus molossus. Classification (NCBI taxonomy): domain Eukaryota; kingdom Metazoa; phylum Chordata; class Mammalia; order Chiroptera; family Molossidae; genus Molossus; species Molossus molossus. The sequence continues at coordinate 2,785,971 of NW_023425346.1, read as the reverse complement.
GATGTACAGGTGCACGATGGTGACCGCAGACGCAGGGTCTCACTTGAGCGTCTTTTTGTTGACCGGGGCATTTCCTTTTACTAATGGCCTGTTACCTCATTTCAATTCTTCAATCAGTAGATGTTTTATGAGCACCTGCTCTGTACAAGGGACTGCTATCTTGGGTTTATTAAAATTTGAAGCTCCACCTGTGGCAAGTGAAAAATGAGAGAGTAACAAACTGTACCAGACCCCCACTTTATACCCGGTTCAGCCAGTCACTTACACACTCTCTTCTCGTCCATGTGGGTCCTGAGCAACACGGATCTAAGTGAGATCTGAGGCCCTCCAGGATATAAATGTTTTATGTGTACTGACTTATAACATTGCTTTTTATTGATCAGAAGTTGATAAATAGAAGCTAAATGTACATAAATAACAGTGGCAATAATTATTAAAACTTTGTCCAAAAATTGATGAGCTTATGCATATATAAAATATGATTCTGAACACTGACATTCACAGATGAGTAAAGCAGGCTTCCTCTTCTCATGCAGCTGAGTCTGGAGAAAAAGTCTTACCAATGTGCAGAAAGAAATAAAGACTCTGGAATGGTGGGCAAGTTCTAAATAACTTAAAAAAGGTAATTTTGGACTTTAATTAAAGGACAGGTTTGTTTATATTTGCAAATAAACAAAACAGGTTTACATTTAATTATTTTTAAAAGAAACATATATTTTATTTATTTATTTTTATTTTTTATCCTCACCTGAGGACATTCTTTCATGTATCTTCAAATAGAGCAGGAGGGAGAGAGGGAGGAAGAGAGAGAGAGCAACATCAATGTGAGAGAGGCACATCGAGTGGCTGCCACCCACATGACCCCAACCAGGGCCGGGGACAAACCACAACCGAGGTACGTGCCCTTAGCGGGAACCAAACCTGGGACTCTGGTCTGCGGGCCGACGCTCCTAACTGCTGAGCCAAACCGGCCAGGGTTATTTTTATTTTTTTAAATCCTCACCCAAGGATAATTTTCCATTAATCGTCAGATAGAGCAGGAGGGAGAGAGAGAGAAAAACATTGATGTAAGTGGGACACATTACATCATGTCTCCTACATGACCCCAACCAAGGGCCAGGAACCAACCACAACAGATGTACGTGCCCTTGACTGGAATCAATCCCATGACACTTTGGTCTGTGGGCTGATGCTCTAACTGCTGAGCCAAACCAGCCAGGGCAAAACAAGTTTACATTTAGAAAAATACCCTAGATGCAATGACCCTAAGCAAAAAAATAAATGATTATCTAAACATAAATCACTGGCTTAAAATAGTGGATTCCAAGATACAGTAACTAAGCAAAAGTCCCTGTGCTGTGTTTCAAACTAGAGGATGTGATTATCTAGAAACACTATAAATTAGGAAAGTCTAAGAGAATTTCACCACCTTTAGCACTGTTGTTATGCAACATTAAAAATAAAAAACTAGCTGGGGTTCAACCTCCAAAGGAACCAAATGTATATAAGTTAATAAATGGATATGCCTTGAAATGTTGTCATAGAAAGTCTGCAGAAGTCTAAAGGCTAAAAAATGGGTTTCCAAGATTGACCTGTTTGTGCCTCATTTCTTGCCAGTTACAGAGTTTTATTTTTTTGCATGTAGCTGTCCAATTTTCCCAACACTATTTATTAAGTAGACTAGCTTTACCCCATTGTATGTTTTTGCCTTCTTTGTCAAATATTAATTGACTGCGAAGGTATGGGTTTATTTCTGGGCTCTCCATTGGGTTGCATTGATTTATGTGTACTTTTTTATGCCAACATCATGCTGTTTAGATTAGTGAATCCTTGTGGTATAGTTTAATATCAGGTAGTGTGATATATTCCACTTTGTTTTTCCTTTTCATGATACATGTCACTATTCACTTTTTTTGTGTGTTTCCAAAAAATTTATGAATTTTATTTTCTAGTTCTGTGAAACACACCATTGGTATTTTGGTAGAAATTGCATTGAATGTACAAAATGTTTTGGGTAGTATGGACATTTTAACAATGCTAATTATTTCTATCCATGAGCACAGTATATAGTTTTATTTATTAGTATCATTTTATTTTTTCTTTCTTCAATGTGTTATAAATTTCTGAGTATGGGGCTTTTACCTCCTTGGTTAAAATTTTTCCTATGTATTTTATCTTTAATGCAATTGTAAATTAAATGATTTTCTTAGTTTCTGTTTTGATAGTTCATTATTAGTGGATAAAAATTCAACCTATTTCTGAATATTTTCTTTGTATCCTGCTACATAACTAAATTCATTGATCAGTTCTGGTAGATTTTTGTTGGAATTTTTTTGGTTCTCTGTATACAGTTTCATGTCATCTGCAAATAATGACAGTTTTACTTCTTCCTTTCTAATTTGGATGCCTTATATTTCTTCTTTTCTGATTGCTGTGTCTAAGAATTCAAGTGCTATGTTGAAAAAGATTGGTGAAAACAGACATCCCTGTCTTGTCCCTGACCTTATGGGAAACACTTTTATTTTTTCCCCCACTGAGTATGATGTTGACTGTGGGTTTGCCATATAGGGCCTTTCTTATGTTTTGGTATGCTACTTCTATTTCCACTTTGCTGACTGTCTTTGACAGAATAGGTGCCGGATTTTGTCAAATGCTTTTTCTGCATCTATTAATACAATCTTATGACTTCTATTTTTTATTTGGTTCATGTGGTATAGCACATTAATTGATTTAGGGATATTGTACTAACCTTGCATCCCAAAAATAAATCCCACTTGATCTTCGTGTATAAGTTTTTAATGTATTTTTGGATTTGGTTTGGTACTATTTTGTTGAAAGATATTCTATCTATGTTCATCAGTTATATCGGCTTTTAATTTTCTATCTTTTTAGTTTCTTTATCTTATTTTGTGATTAGAATAATTCTGGCCTTGTAAAATAAATGCGGGAGTTTTCCCTTCTCTGGAATATTTTTGGAATAATTTGAGACAGATAGGTGTTAGTTTTTTATTATTATTATTATTATTATTATTATTATTATTATTATTATTAGGTAAAATTCAACTATGAAGAAATTTTAGCCAGGACTTCTGTTTGCTGGGAGTTTTTTGATTACTGTTTCTGTTTCTTTAGTTATAACCAGTCTCTTTAAATTTCTATTTCTTCTTGATTCAGTTTGGAAACATTTTACATTTCTAGAAATTTATGCTTTTTTATCTAGATTGTCCAATATCTTGGCATATAATTTTTCATAATATTTTTATAATCTCTTGTATTTCTGTGGTGTCCATTGTTATTTCTTCTATTTCATTTCTGATTTTATATATTTGTGTTTTCTCTCTTTTTAATCGATGAGTCTGGTTAAAGGTATATCAACATTGTTTATCTTTTTAAAGAACCTGCTCTTGGTTTCAGTGATCTTTTGTATGGTTTTCTTAGAACCTCTTTCATCTATTTCTACTCACTTTGGGCTTTGTTGTTGTTCTTTTCTAGTTACTTTGGTGGAAGATTAGATAGTTCATCTGAGATGTTTCTTGTTTCTTGAAGTACACCTGCTTTCACTGTGTCCCATGTATTTTGTGCTGTGCTTTCATTATTATTTTTATCAAGCTACCTTTTGATTTCTTTCTTAATCTCAGTGTTAACCCATTCATTGCTTAGTAATCTATTATTTAGCCAATGTGTTGTTTTTCTTTTCTTTAAATATTTTTTCTTTTATTGATTTTTAGAGAGAGAGGAAGGGAGAAGAAGAGAAAATAGAAACATTGATGAGAGAGACCATCGACTGGCTGCCTCCTGCATGCCCCCTACTGGGGATCAGGCTGACAACCTGGGCATGTGCCCTGACTGGGAATAGAACTGGCAACCTCTTGGTGCATGGGCCGGCGATCAACCACTGAGCCTCACCGGAAATCTATTCTTTGAAGTCAATGGGGTGCCCAAGATCTACAGAGCTCAGTTTTTTGCAGACTCTGCTCAGACCTTTAATAGAGTTTTCTGCACTGGGGGACCAGGCTTGTCACAACCCACTAACAATAGACAGCATGCAAGCAAGCTCCAGAGGGTGAGGTGACTGGGAGTCAGAAGGGTGGAGCTAGTCCAGTCCTTTAGGCTGACTTAGTGTGAAGGGCAGTTCTTGCCTCAGGGAATATGCTGTCTGTGGGTCCTGCAGAAGGTGGACCCAGCACAGGGACCTGGTAGCTGTCTCTTCAGCTCTCCCCCCATAGCCACACAGCCCAGTCTGCCTTCAGAGGACTCCAGTTTGCTCTGATCTGTTCTCCCACTGCTAAAGCTCAGGGTGAGTGTCCATCAAGCAGATGTTGTGTGGTGCCCCTTTACGAGAGTACCTGGATTTCTAGCAGACTCCCAACTCCCCTGGGCAGGCAGAATCCCTGCTTATTTTCCCAGCCACATATTATGTGGGTATCTCTTTCTGGCTCTGATGCTCTGGGCTGGAGTTCCTGGCATGGGGTGGAGACCCCGTGTTCCTCAGGGGGGACCTTGGCAGCTGAGATATCCTTCCATATTCTCAGCAGGCACATCTGGGCATGGGAACAGCTTTTTCTGTGTCTCTGCCCTTCCTACCAGCATAGATGTGGCTTCTTCTCTACGTCCTTGGTTTTGAGACTTCTGTTCATCTAGTCTACAGTTGTTTATTTTTGGGGGGGGGTGTGATTGTTCTGTAATTCAACTGTAATCCCATTGCACCTGGAAGAGGGTGAGTGTAACTTACATCAACATCACTGGCAACTTTTTCCCTCCACAAGAAATAATTTCTACTTAACAAATCTAACCACATGCATGACATAATCTGAGAAATAAATGCTTGTGAGAAACATAGATTATATTGAGTGAAAAGCCAGAAATAATTTCCCATTTTATGATATACTTAAGATGACTTAAAAATACAGAGAAATATACTGAAAAGAAGTACACAAAGGTTGCAGTACATCACATGTGATTGTGATAATTTGAACTATGAAAACGCTTGTACTTTTTAATATATTTTTCCCCAATATCTTTAATAAACATAGATTTAAAGATAAAGTTAAAACATTTCTGGAGTCCTATTCAACTTTAAAATGACTTTACTTTTGCCCTGCTGGTGTGGTTCAGTGGTTGAGCATCGACCCATGCACCAAGAGGTCATGAGTTCAGTTCTGGGTCAGGACACATGCCCGGGCTGTGGGCCCGATCCCCAGTGTGGGACATACAGGAGGTGGCCAATCTATGTTCTCTGTCATCGATGTCTCTATCTCTACTCCTCCCCCTTTCTCTGTCTCTAAAATCAATAAAGAAACATTTTTAAAAATGGCTTTACTTTTATAGATTTCCACCATGATTTCTTAAGATTTATTTTGTGGTAGTAATTGGTTCTTAGGAATTTCATCTATTTAACAAAGTAATTAACCTTTTCTAAGTGTTTATGAAAAATTCTTATGCTTCACTTCTGACAAAGTAGAGCATATTCCCCATGTGTTTTACAAAACAGAGTGATTAATTCTATTTCCGGTGAGAAGCAAACATATGGCCACATCCCATCTGTTCACCCTGTATTCTTCCTGCAGCGAAAGGAGAGAGGATATCTGTTGTGGACGTTACTAGCTCTGAAATTAATGTAAAACAAATGTATATCTTAACATGATTGTAGTATTTATGAAAGAAACAGTTTTTAAATCTGAGTCTCATCGCATAAAGTTGTTTATATGATTTCTTGCATTCTTATTTTGGTAAAATACACATAACAGAATTTTACATCCTAACCAATTTAAAATGCACAGTTCCATACTATCAAGTACATTAACATTGTTGTCAAACCATCACTATCCTCCATCAACAGAACCATTTTATCTTGTAAAACTGAAACATCATACTCATTCAAAAATAATTTCCATTAATTAAAAAAATGTCATATGATAAAACACACATAGATTTTTCATGTCAACCATTTTTAAGTGTGTAATTCAATGGTATTAAGTACATTTGTATTTATTGTTCCGTTATTACCACCATCCATTTTCAGAACTCTTCAATTTGCAGAACTAAAAGGTATGTTCATTAAACACTCACTTCCCATTCTTCCCTCTTTTCAGCCCCTGGAAACCACTATTCTATATATAAAATTAACTCAAAATGAATCTAATACCTAAATATAAAAACTAAAATTATATGTATGTATGTATATATCTATATATGTATGTATGTATATATGTATGTATATATATATAATATAGATAGAGGATAGATAGATGATAGATAGATGATAGATAGATAGATAGATAGATAGATAGATAGATAGATAGATAGATTTATAGTAGACACCCAAATTGTGTGAGCTAGGATCTAATTGTGGTTTCCATTTGCTTTTCAATAATGATTAGTGATATTGAGCATCTTTTTTCTTATGCTTATTGGACACTCATATATTTTTGGGAGATAAATGATTATTCAAGTCCTTTGCCCATTTTTAAATCAGGTTTTTAGTTTTGATTGTTGTTTTAGGAGTTCTATAAATATTCTGAATATTAATTCCTTATCAAATACATGGTTTTCAAATATTTTACCCCATTTTGTGTGTTTTCAGCTTATTCTGATAATAGTTTCTTTTAATGCATTTTTTTCATTTTCATAGGTTTTATTTGCCTATAATGTTCTGTTGTTGTTGCCTGTGCCTTTAATGTCATATTAAGAATCATTGCCAAATCCAATATCATAATTTCCCCTGTTTTATTCTAATAGGTTTATCATTTTAGTTTTTATAGTTAGTTATTAGATTGATTTTGAGTTAATTTTTGTATATTGTGTTAAGGAAAAATCCAACTTTATTTTTTTACATGTAAATATACAGTTTACTCAGCATTATTTGTTGAAAAACTATTTTTCCCACTAAACAGTCTTCTGTCTTTAAAAAAATAACTTGACTATATGAAAGTTTATTTCTGGGCCCTTTATGCTATTCCATTGGTCTGCATTTCTGTCTTTATGCCAGAAGTACATTTTTTTTTTTTTATCATCATAGAATTTGCAATAGCGTTTAATTAGGAAGTGTAAATATTCCAACTTTGTTATTTATTTCATTTTCATTTCCTTTCTGATTATTCAAGATTCCTTAGAACTCCACATACATTTGGGGATGGATTATTCTATTTTTGCAAAAAACATTTTTGTGATTTAATAAATGATTCCATTTAATCTTCAGATAGTTTTCAGTAGTATTTAATATCTTAATAATATAAATATTTCAGTCCATGAACATAGATTATATTTCCATTTATTAATGTCTTTAATTTTTTGAACAAAATTGTGCAGTTCTTACTCCACGGTTTTTCACCTACTTGGTTAATTATTAGGTTTTCTATTTTTTTTTGTTATTGTAATTACTATTGTAAATGAAATTGTTTTCTTAATTTTTTTCAGATTACTTTTTGTTAGTGTATAGAAATCAAACAAACTTAAAAAATATATATCTAGTTTACTGTATGTATAGCTCAACTGAGTTGCAAACAAATAGTAATGATAATTACATCTATGCCAAACACAACATAAATATTTTATTAACTATTTTTAAATGAGGGAACTAAAGTTGCAAAAGATCAAGCACTTTCCTAAGGTTACAAAGTTAAACACATCCAGAACTCTAATGCAAATATTTTTACTTCCAAGACTATAATATTATATTCTTATTTGAGAAAAAAATACAACCCAAACTCCATTTGTGAAGTTATTAGCAGGACTGAGTAAACTGTTTCTCTAAGACAGTTTCTATTATTCACTAAAGTTGAAATACAATATTAAATTAAGTTCAGATGTGCAATATAGTGATTAGACATTTATAATACTAAGTATCCCTCAATAAGTACAGTACTGATCTGACACCATGCATAGTTATTACAACATTATTTACTATGTTTCCTATATTATATTTACATTGCCATGACTAGTTTGTAACTCGCAGTTGGTATTCTTACTCACTTCACCCTTTTCACATGGGCTCCAACTACCCAAACTTTTCCCAAGTATCCAAGTGTTCTTCGTAGCTAAGAGTTTGTAAATGTATTTTTTAAATTAATTAATTATTTTTTTATTAGAGATCTCCCTCCTTTTTCCACCATTGACACCCTCCTCCCTGCTCCCACCCTGCCCCCACTTTCTTCTTTTTTTGTGTATATTTTATTTCTTTATTTTTATTTTTTTATTTAAATTAATTTTTTTATTTTTGTCACAGATGTTTCCCTCTTTCCCCCACAGATTCCCCCTCTGTCTCCCTCCCCGCCCTCTCCCCAGCTTTCTGTCTATGTTCCTTGTTCATGCACACATGCATATAAATTCTGTGGTTTATCTTTCCCCCAGCCCCTCTTCTGGGGATAGTCAGTCTGTACTCAACTTCCACATCTCTGGGGCTACCCCATTCCTCAGACTCTTAGTTCATTATATTCCACAAATAAGTGAGATCATATGTTACTTGTCTTTCTCTGTTTGGCTTGTTTCGCTTAGGATGACACTTTCCAGGTTCCTCCATGTCATCTCAAAGAATAAGAGATCTTTCTTTCTTACAGTTACATAGTACTCCATTGTGTATATGTACCACTGCTTTTTTTATCCATTCTTTTACTGATGGACATTTGGGCTTTTTCCAGATCTTAGCTATTGTGAATAGTGCTGCTACAAACATGGGAGTACATATATTCTTTCTGATTGGTGTTTCAGGCTTCATAGAGTATATTCCTAGAAGTGGGATCACTGGGTCAAATGGCAGTTCAATTTTTAATTTTCTGAAGTAACACCATATTGTTTTCCTAGTGGCTGCACCAGTCTGCATTCCCACCAGCAATGTACTAGAGTCCCCTTTTCTCCACACCCTGGTCAACACTTGTTGTTTGATGATTTATTGATGGCGGCCATTCTGACAGGTGTGAGGTGATACCTCATTGTTGTTTTAATTTGCATCTCTCTGATGATTAGTGATGATGAGAATTTCTACATAAGTCTCTTAGTCATTTGTATGTCCTGTTTGGAGAGGTGTCTATTTAGTTCCTCTGCCCATTTTTTAATTGGGCCCTTTGTCTTCATTTTGTTGAGCTGTATGAGCACTTTATATATATATATGAAAAATTAACCTCTTATCTGATATATCATTGGCAATTACGCTCTCCCATACAGTGGGTAGCCTTTCCATTTTCATGATTGTATATTTTGCTGTGCAGAAGCATTTGAGTTTGATGTAGTCCCATGTGTTTATTTTCTCCTTTGTTTCTATTGCCTTAGGATATGTGTCAGTAAAAACTCTGCTGCGTATTATGTCTGAAATTTTGTTGTGTACATTTCTTCTAGAATTTTTATGGATTCATGAGTCACATTTAAGTCTTTTATCCATTTTGAGTTTATTCTTGTGTATGGTGTAACTTGATGGTCTAGTTTCATTTTTTAAATGTAGCTGTTCAGTTTTCCCAACACCATTTATTAAAGAGGCTGTCTTTATTCCACTGTATACTCTTGCCACCCTTGTCAAATATTAGTTGAGCATGTTGCCTTGGGTCCATTTCTGGATTCTCTGTTCTATTCCACTGGTCTATATGCCTGTTCTTGTGCAAGTACCAGGCTGTTTTGATTACAGTGGCTTTGTAGTATAACCTGAAATGTGGTAATGTGATCCCTCCAACTTTGTTCTTCTTTTTCAAGATTGCTGTGGTTATTCAAGGTCTTTTTTAGTTCCATATGAACTTTTGAAGTATTTGTTCTAGTTCTGTGAAGTATGTCGTTGGTATTTTAATGGGGATTTCATTGAATCTATAGATTGCTTTGGTAGTATGAACATTTTAATGATGTTAAATCTTTCAATCCATGAACGAGGTATTTGCTTCCACTTTTTTATATCTTCCTCTATTTCTGTTTTCAATGACCTGTAGTTTTCTGCAAATAAGTCCGTTATTTTTTTGGTTAAGTTTACTCCTAGGTATCTTAATTTTTTTGCCGCAATGGTAAATGGGATTGTTTTCTTAATTTCTTTTTCTGTGAGTTCATCATTGGTGTATAAGAATGGCATCAACTTCTTGATGTTAATTTTGTATCCTGCTATTTGCCAAATTCATTTATTAAGTCTAGTAAATTTTTCATGGAATCTTTGAGGTTTTCTATGTATAGTATCGTGTCATCTGCGAATAATGAAAGTTTCACTTCCTCCTTTCCAATTTGGATCCTTTTTATTTCTTCTTCCTGTCTGATTGCTATGGCTAAGACTTCCAGTACTATGTTAAATAGGAGTGGTGAAAGTGGACATCCCTGTCTTGTTCCTGTTCTTAAGGGAAATGCTTTTAGTTTCTGCCCATTGAGTTGGCTGTAGGTCTTTCATAAATGGCCTTTATGATGTTGAGATATGAGCCCTCTATTCCCACATTGCTGAGCATTTTTATCAGAAATGGAAGCTGGATTTCACTGAAGGCTTTTTTTTTTTTTTTGGCATCTATTGATAGGATCAGGTGGTTTTTATTCTTCATTTTGTTTACGTGGTGTATCACATTTATTGATTTGCGAATATTGTATCAGCCTTGCATCCCTGGGATGAATCCCACTTGGTCATGGTGAATAATTTTCTTGATGTGTTGCTGGATCTGATTTGCTAGTATTTTGTTCAGGATTTTGGTGTCTATGTTCATCAGGGATATTGGCCTGTAGTTTTCTTTCTTTGTAGTGTCTTTTTCTGGTTTTGGAATTAGAATTATGTTGGCTTCATAAAATGAGTTTGGAAGTCTTTCTTCTTCATGAATTTTTTGGAATAGTTTGAGGAGAATGGATGTTAGTTCTTCCTTCAATGTTCAGTAAAACTCCCCCATGAAGCCATCCGGGCCTGGGCTTTTGTTTGCTGGGAGAGTCTTGATTACATCTTCAATTTCTTTTCTTCTTATTGGTCTGTTCAAATTTTCTATCTCTTCCTGGTCCAGTTTTGGGAGACTATGTGTTTCTAGAAACTTGTCTATTTTGCTGAGATTGTCACATTTGTTGCCATATAATTGTTCATAGTAGTTGTTAATGATCTATTGTATTTCTGTGGGGTCAGTTGTTACTTCTCCTCTTTCATTTCTGATTTTGTGTATTTGGGTTCTCTCTTTGTTTCTTGGTGAGTCTAGCTAAGGGTCCATCAATCTTGTTTATTTTTTCAAAAAAACATCTCTTTGTTTCATCGATCCTTTGAATTGGTTTTAGGGTCTCTATGTCATTTATTTTTACTCTGATCTTTACTATTTCCTTCCTTCTACTTGCTCCGGGGTTTTCTTTTTGTTTGCTTTCTAGTTCTTTAAGTTGTGAGGTTAGGTACTCTATTAGAAATTTTTCTTGCTTCTTGAGGCAGGCCTGTAGTGCTATAAACTTCCCTCTCAGAACTGCTTTCACTGCATCCCATAGGTTTTGTGTTGTTGTGTGTTCATTTTCATTGGATTCCAGGAAGTTTTTCATTTCTTCCTTGATCTCCTCATTGACCTATTTGTTGTTTAATAACATGCTATTTAGCTTCCATGTGTTCAAATATCTTTGCATATTCTTGTTGCAGATGATTTCTAGTTTCATGCCATTGTTATCTGAGAAGATGCTTGATATGATTTCAATCTTTTTGAACTTGTAGAGACTTAGTTTGTGTTCTAACATGTTGTCTATTGTTGAGAATGTCCCATGTGCACTTGAGAAGAATGAATTCTGTAGTTTGGGGGCATAATTCTCTGTAGATATCTATTAAATCCATTTGGTCTAGTGCTTCATTTAGAGTTTGTGTTTTCTTGCTAATTTTTTGCCTAGAGGATCCACCCAGTGATGTCAGCGGGGTGTGGAAGTCTCCTGCTCTGATTGTATTCCTATCGATTTCTCCTTTGAAGTCTTCCAGAAGATGTTTAATATATTTTGGTGCTCCTATATTGGGTGCATATGTTTATCAAGGTTATATCTTCCCGTTAGATAGATCATTTGAATATTCAGTAGTGACCTTCTTTGTCTCTAGTTATGGTCTTCATTTTGAAATCTATTTTATCAGATTATGAGTATTTCTACCCCGTCTTTTTTTCCTTTCTGTTTGCCCTGAAGATTTTTTTCATCTCTTCGCTTTCAACCTATGTGAACCTTTTGTTGTGAGGTTGGTCTCTTGTAAACAACATATAGATGAGTCATGCTTTCTTATTCAATCACCTACTCTGTGTCTTTTTATGGGAGCATTAAATCCATTCACATTTAAGGTGATTATTGATATGTATTTTTTTATTACCATTTTGTTTAGTGTGGTTATATTTTTCTTCCTATTTCTCCTGCTAATTACAGCAGTCATTTTAACAGTTCTTGCAGTGCTGGTTTGGTGCTAATGTATTCCCTTAGCCTTTTTTTTTTTTTTTTTTTTCTGAAAAGCTCTTTATTTGACCTTCTGCTTTGAATGATAGCCTTGCTGGGTAGAGTAGTGTTGGATTCAGATCCTTTTTTTTCATGACCTTGATTACCTCATGCCATTCCCTTCTGACCTGTAGTGTTTCTGTTGAGAAGTCAGCTGAGAGCCTTATGGGGTTTCCTTTGTAGGTAACCTGTTGCTTCTCTCTTTTTGCTTTTAGGATTCTTTCTTTGTCTTTAATTTTTGGCAGTTTGATTACTATGTGTCTTGGTGTGGGCCTGTTTGGGTTCTTATTACTTGGGGCTCTCTGTGTTTCTTGAACTTGAATGCTTTCTTCCTTATCCAAATTAAGGAAGTTTTCTGTCACTATTTCTTCAAATATATTCTCTAACCCTTGCTCATTTTCTTCTTTTTCGAGGACTCTTATCATGCGAATGTTATTACATTTCCAGTTGTCCCACAGTTCTCTTAAACTGTCATCCTGTTTTTTTAATTGTCTCTTTCCTTTTGGTTTTCTGATTGGTTGATTTTTTTCTACCCTATCTTCTAATTCACTGATCCGGTCCTCAGCTTCCTCTACTCTGCTATTTAGACCTTCCAATGTGTTCTTTATTTCTGATATGTCATTCTTGATTTCTTCCTGGTGGTTTTTAATTTCCAACTGGTTGATTTTCAACATTTCTGTGTTTTTACTCATGATGCTTATGTCCTTACACATGCTGTTGAGCTTCCTCAAGATCATGGCTCTGAATTCTAGTTCTGTTAACTTGCTTAACTGCGCCTCACTTATCTCATCTTCAGTAGAGGTCTCTTGTTCTTTCATTTGGCTTTTGTTTCTGTGTTTCACCATTTTGGCTATCACAGTGGGCTTTGGAGCGTGATAAATATTTTCTGTTGGTGTTTTTATTCTTCTGTTTGTGGCTCCCTTTCCTGGGTTTGGAGGAGCCAGGGATGACCCATGTTATACACCACTGTCAAGTCTTACTTTCCTGGTTAAAGTTGATAGCCCAGGGAATGGTACAGTTATCCTCTAGCTTTTTGCCTGGAGGCTATCAGTAGAGGTTACCTGAAGAACCTTGGCTTCTCATTTGAATGAAAAACTCCCTCAGGTGCTCAGCATAAGAGGATTTCCCGAGGGTGGGGCAGTTGTTGTTTGTTAATGGGCCTCAATTAGCATTTTAATGGCCACAGGGTGGGATTGAATCTCCGAGGGAGGGGCAACCACCTATACCCAGAGCCCTGGGCAGGGGTAAGATGACCACAGTCCTGCATGGCTGCAACTCAGCAAAAGCTCTGAGCGCCCTCCAAATCCCGAGTAACCCCACACAGTTCTAGTCAAGTCTGCCCTCCCTCTGCCAGAGCCCAAGGTAAGTGGCTGCTGCTATTTTAGCCTCTGTCCCAGCTCTGTGCTGTGGAGCCACTTGGGAGTTTAACCCGAGGCCAGTGCTCACAGCTAAGGCCACTGCCGACTGTGGGCTCCCAGCCCCCACTCGCATCTCTGCAAGCCTACCGGGATTGAGTCAGTGTCCCTGGTTATGTTGTCCTTCAAGCTGCTTTTCTGTTGCCTTTTCCTGAGGATTTGTCTTTATTTTAGTTGTAATTCCAGTTTGTCCCTGGGAGATGGACTGTGTAGCTTCCATTCATTCCGCTGCCAGTGTGGAATCTCCCTGCCCCCACTTTCACCACACTGCTGTCTGTGTCCATTTCTCATGCATATATACATATAAGTTCTTATAATTCCCCTCCACACCCCTTTTTCCTCTGACGTTTGTCCGTCTGTTGCCTACATCCATGACTCTGGATCTATATATTTTTTCAAGTAACAAATGCCATTTTAATTGATCTATAGATAAAAACTACTCAGCAAGGTGAGTAACCATTTCTGCTTCTTAATCTGTTAGAGCTCTATCCTGGAGTGTTCAGTAAGAGGTTAATTTCATTTTGGTTCTACTTCACTTCATCCACTGTGTTAGAAAAACAAGGCATGATTATCAGTTTAGATGAAACCCATGGCTGGTAGCCAAATCCAGTCCCTACATTCCATATTTTTTCTTTAGTTCTTTTCCTTTGTTGATGTATGCTTTCATGGTGTCTTCCTTGGAAGTCCCTTTTAGCTCATTCAAGGCATCCCACTTGGCCTTTCCTTTGAGGTCCAACATCCCAGATCGTTCTGTATTTACATCACCCACAGTTGCTTGTTTGTAGCAGCTGTAGATGAACAACATCTCGTCATCTGCTGGCTTGGTCTTGAGATGCTTAACATCCTCAGCAGCTTTGTCAAACCCAGCCTGAAACATGCCTGTGGCAAAGGTTGCAAGAATTCTGGGGAGCAGGTGGAGGCAGCGAGGCGCAGGGAGAAGTGTTTTAATATATTTTGTTCATCAGCTTATTTTTTTCATTATATTCCACAAATAACTGAGATCATGTGATACTTGTCTTTCTCTGATTGGCTTATTTCACTTAGCATAATACTCTCCAGGTCCTTTCAAGGGATAAGAGATCTTTCTTTGTTACAGCTGCATAGTGTTCCATTGTGTAAATGTATCACAGCTTTTTTTTTTATCTACATCTGTTGATGGGCACTTGGGCTATTTCCAGATCATAGCAATTGTAAATAGTGCTGCTATGAACATAGCAATACATATATTCTTTCTGATTGGTGTTTCAGGCTTCTGAGGATATATTCCTAGAAGTTGGATCACTGGGTCAAATGGCAGTTCTATTTTTAATTTTTTAAGAAAACTCCATATTGTTTTTCATAGTGGCTGCACCAGTCTGCATTCCCACCAGCAGTGTATTAGAGTCCCCTTTTCTCCACATCCTCACCAGCACTTGTTTGATTATTTGTTGATGGCAGCCATTCAGGCAGGTGTGAGGTGATTCTTCATAATTGTCTTACCTGCATCTCTCTGATGATTAGTGACATTGAGCATTTTCTCATATGTCTCTTGTCCATTTGTATGTCTAGTTTGGATATGTGTCTATTCGGGTCCTCTGCCCAGTTTTTTTTTTAATCCTCACCTGAGGACATTTTTGATTTATCTTCAGGAGCGAGAGAGGGGGTAAGAGAGAGAGAGAAACATCGATGTAAAAGAAACACATTGAGTGCCTGCCACCCACATGACCCCAACTGGGGCTGTGGACAAACTGCAGCCAAGGTACATGCCCTTTGCAGGAACTGAACCTGGGACTCTCTGGTTCACAGGCCGATGCTCTAACCACTGAGAAAAACTGGCCAGGGCCTCTACCCCGTTTTTAATTGAATTGGTTGTCTTCTTTTGTTGAGGTGTATGAGCACTGTAGATATTTTGGGTATTAACCACTTATCTTATGAATAATCGGCAAATGTTTTCTTCCATAAATGGGTTCCCTTTTCATTTTGATGATGGCTTCCTTTGCTGTGCAGAAGCTTTTTAGTTTGATGTAGGTCCATTTATTAATATTTTCTTTTGTTTCTGTTGCCCTAGTTGATATATCAGTGAAAACTCTCATACATGTGATGTCTGAGATTTTGCTGCCTACATTTTCTTCTGGCATTTTTATGGTTTCATGAATTACATTTAAGTGTTTAATCATTGTGAGTTTATTTTTGTGTATGGTGTAAGTTGGTGGTCTCATTTCATTGCTATTTTGCATGTAGCTTTCCAAATTCCCAACATCATTTGATAAAGAGACTGTCTTCACTTCATTGTATGCTCTTGCTTCCTTTGTCAAATAGTAATTTAGCTTATTGTCTTAGATTGATTCCTGGGTTCCCTGTTCTGTTCCGTTGATTTATATGCCTGTTTTTGTGCCAGTACCAGGCTGTTTTGATTACAATGTCTTTGTATTATAACCTGATATTCAGAATTGTGACCCCTCCAGCTTTTTTCTTCTTTTTCAAGAGTGCTGTGGACATTCATGATATTTTTTGGTTCCATGTAAACTTTTGGTGTATTTGTGCTAGATCTCTAAAATATCCCATTGGTATTTTAATAAGGACTGCATTGAATCTATATATTGTTTGGGGTAGTATAGATATTTTAACAATGTTGATTCTTCCAATCCATGAACATGGTATATACTTCCATTTTTTATAACTTCCTCTATTTTTTTTTTTTTTAATGTTTTTTAGATTTCTGAGAACAGGTATTATACCTCCTTGGTTAAGTTAGCTCTTAGCTATCTTATATTTATTGCAGTGGCAAATGTGATTTTTTTTTTTTTTAGTTTCTCTTTCTTTGTGTTCATTATTGTGCATAAAAAAATGCCAACAATGTATAGATATTGATTTTGTATCCTACTACTTAGCCAAATTCATTTATTAAATCTGGAATTTCTTAAAATTAAATTATTAAGGATTTCTATGTAAAATATCTTATCATCTGCAAATAATGACAATTTCATTTCCTCCTTTCCAATTTGGATGCCTTTTATTTTTTTCTTCTTGTCTTATCTCTGTGGCTATGACTTCCAGTACTATGTTAAATTATAGGTCAAAAGCAGTTATCCCTATTGTGTTCCTTTTCTAAAGGGAGATGTTTTAGTGTTTTACCATTTAGTATGATGTTAGCAATGATTTTGTCATAAATGGCCTTTATTATGTGGAAGTATGATCCTTTTATTCCCACTTTGCTGAGCATTATCATTAAAAATGGGTGCTGGGTTTTTCAGCATCTATTATAATTTTATGACTTTTGTCTTCTTTTTTTTGTGTGTGTGGTATATCACATTTTTTGTTTTGTAAATGTTGTACCAACCTTGCATCCCAGGGATAAATCCCACATGGCCATGGTGTATTATTTTTTTAAATATAGTGCTGGATACTATTTGCTTATATTTTGTTGCAGAGCTTAGCATCTATGTTCATCAGACATTTTTATTTAATGTTTTTATGTGGTTTTGGGATTAGGATAATGCTGGCCTCATAAAAAGAGGTTGGAATTCTTCCTTCCTCTTGAATATTTTTGGAACAGTTTGAGGAGAATAGGTCTTAGTTCTTTGAATGTTTGGTAAAACGTCCCTGTGAAGCTATCTGGACCAGGGCTTTTGTTTGCTGGGAATTTATTGATTACTGCTTCTATTTTCTTAGTCGTTATTGATCTGTTCAGGTTTTCAGACTCTTCCCACTTGAGTTTCGAAGACTGTATGATCTTAAGAATTGGTTCATTTTGCCTAGGTTGTCAAATCTGTTGACATATAATTTTCATAGTATTTACCTACTATCATTAATATTTCTGTGGTGTCAGTTGTTACTTCACCTGTTTATTTTCTGATTTTATTAATTTGGGTTCTCTCTCTTTCTTTCTTGGTGAGTCTGGCTAAAGGTTGATTGATTAATCTTTTTTATCTTTTCAAAGAAGTGATTCTTGGTTTATGATATATTCTGGGTTTTTTAGTCTCTATGTCATTTATTTTCACTCTGATCTTTATTATTTTCTTCCTTCTACTAACTCTGGGTTTTTCTTTTTGTTTTATCTCTAATTCTTTAAGTTGTAGGTTTAGGTATTTTATTAGAATTTTTTCTTGTTCCTTGAGGTAGGCCTGTAATGCTATAAACTTCCCTCTCAGGACTGCTTTTGCTGTGTCCCATACATTTAGGGTAGTTATGTGTTCCTTTTCATTAGTTTCCAGGATTTAAAAAAAAAATTCTTTCTTAATCTTATTGGTAACCCATTCATTGTTTAATAACATGCTATTCATTCTCCATGTTTTGAATAATTTTGATTGTTTTTATTGTAATTAATTTCTACTTTCATGCCACTATGATTGAACAAGATGCTTAATATGATTTCATATTTTTGAACTTGTAGAGACTTAGTTTGTATCCTAATGTGTGGTCTATATTTGAGAATGTCCCATGTGCACTTGAGAAGAATGTATACTCTGCAGCTTTGGGATAAAATGTTCTGTAAATATCAATTAAATGCATCTGATTTAATGTGCCATTTATATTCTCTGTTTTTAGTTTTGTCATTTTTTTGTCTAGAAGATCTATTTAATGATGTCAGTGAAGTGTTAAAAGCCACTACTATGATGCATTGCTCTCAATCTTACCTTTGAAGTTCTTAAGAAAATTTAATATATGTTGGTGCTCCTATATTTGGTGCATATATGTTTACCAGATTCATATCCTTTTGTTCAATACATCCATCTAATATTATGTAGTGACCCTCTTTATCTCTTATTATGGCCCTCATTTTGAAGTATATTTTATCAAATATAAGTATTGCTACACCAGCTTTTTTTTTTTTCTTTTCCATTTGAATGGAAAATATTTTTTCCATCCCTTTCATCTTGTGTGATACTTTTGCTCTGTGGTGTGTCTCTTGTAGAGAGCATATATATCGGTCCTGCATTCAGCTACCCTATGTCTTTGATTGGTGCATTTAAGTCATTTATATTTAGGTTATTATTGATAGGTATTTATTTGTTGCTTTTTTTATTCTTTCTGCTGCCTGCCCCTCTTCTTCTTTTTCATGTAGCAGTCTGGTTATCATTTCTTGCAGTGCTGGTTTGGTGGCAATAAATTCCTTTAGCCTTTTTACTGTCTGAAAAGCTCTTTATTTCACCTTCAATTTTAAATGATAGCCTTGCTGGATAGATTAGTCTTGGATTCAAATACTTGTTTTTCATTTCAATGTGTACTTCAGGCCACTTCCTCTGGCTTGCAGTGTTTCTAGTGAGAAATTAGCTGACAGTCTAATGGAAACTTCCTTGTAAGTAAGTTTTCTTCTCTCTTTTGCTAACTTTAAGATTCATTCTTTGTCTTTAATGTTTGCCACTTTAATTATGATGTGTCTAGGTGTGGGTCTTTTTGGGTTCATCTTGTATGGGACTCTGTGATTCCTAGGTTTGTAAGAGTTTTTCCTTCACCAGGTTAGGGAATTTTTCTGTCATTATTTCTTGAAAAAATTTCTCTATTCCATTCCCTGATTCTTCTCTTTCTGGTATCCCTATGATACAAATGTCATTATATTTTATATTGTCCCAAAGCTCCCATAAACTCTCATCTTGCTGCTCTAATTAGATGCTTTTTCTACCTTGACTTCTAATTTGTGGATTTGGTCTTCAGCTTTTTCCGTTCTAGTATTAAACCCTTCCAAGCTATTTTTATATCAGCTGAGTCATTCTTCATTTCCACCTGATTTTTTTCTTTATTGATTTTAATAGAGAAAAAAAGAGGGAAAGAGAGATAGAAACATCGATGAGAAAATACATTGATTGGCCGCCTCCTGCATGCCTCTCACTGGGGGGTCAGGCACACAATCTGGGTGTGTGTCCTGACCAGGGATCGAACTGGCGACCTCCTGGTGCATGGGTTGATGCTCAACCACTGAGCCACACTGGCCAGGCTAAAATAATTTTCTTAATATGATAAATAGTATTTACCAAAACCTTACAACAAATATAATGCCTAATATAGAAACTGTATTAAAGTAGGTAACAAGACAAGGATTCCTGAAATAAAATAATTACTATGATTAAAAATATATAGTTAATATATATGAATATAATATGATCAGTTAAGAAAGCTAAACTGAACAGATATTGAAGCTGGTAAACAAACAAACCAATGAACAAGCAAAAAAATTTACTCAAATTGCTAATAACATAAAACATAAATTCAAGAGTGTTTATATGTGTATATGTAATATATAGATATATAATTTGTTTTTTTTTTAATAAAAAAGGAAGAATAGAATACCATATGGAATACAAAGAACAAGATAAATAACGTAGTATTTAAGAATTAACCTGACAATAAGAATAGAGGAAGATAATACCTGCATGGAGAATATTTTTAAATCTATTAACATAAAAGAAAACCTGGTAATTAGTGATTATGTCCTTTTAATATATAAAAAAAGGTTTGTTATAAATATATCTGTTGTATACTAACTAATTTACTAATTTAATGTTCATTCAATAAAATCTCAACAAAATATATTGTAAAATTTAAAATATATGTATTAATTGAGCATACAAAAAATAATTATTTACTTGACTCACTTTACCAAATAATTTTAGTTCCAAAACTAGACTTATTTTTGGATAACTTAGACTTATTTTTAGTTTCTGATAATTTAAACAATACATTTTTGGCACATAAATGAAACAAAATGTTAGAAGTGTATGAAACAGATATTTGTATGTATGCAAACTTTTATTATAATAAAATTTTTTGAGGAAGAATTCAGCTGATTTTCTGTAATATGCAGTAGGTAGCTGAAATCTATTTTTTAGTGCAACAAAATATATAATGGCAGAAAAAAATGTTAATCTTCCCTCAAGGATATGCTTTTATTGATATTTTTAGAGTGAGATGAAGGGAAAGGGAGAGAGAGAGAAACATAAGTGAGAGAGAAACATGGTTCAGTTAACTCCCACATGTTCCCCAAATGGGCATCAAACTTTCAACCTGGATATGTTCCCTGACCAGGAATCAAAACCATTACCCTTCTGTGCACAGGATGACATCCAGCCAACTGAGCCACACCACTCAGGACAGCATACAAAATTGTATCTACATAAATAGTAACATTAGAGGAGAATGGATTAAATACTTCAATCAAAAAACAGTTACATTGACAAACTGGAAACAAAATTCCATGATTTCACTGTATACAATTTGCAGGAAACGTACTTTCAATTCAAAGATGTTCTCCTCTTATGACCACATCAGAATTATGATTAACGTGTAGACCACCCATGAGAACCACAGGAAGACTAGATGGACAGAACTCCTATAACTAAGGAGGTAAAGAATAAGCCTTGTTGAGATTGGTAAGAGGGTCAGAGACACAAAATGGGCAGGTCCCACAACCACATGTTGTGGTTGTTAAGAATCTGGACTGCAGAGGTCCCCACTGAAGAGTGAGGGGCCCCAGCCCCACAGATGGCTCCCCAGCCTGAATAAGGAGTGCCAGGAAAAAGAATCCCCTGAGCATCAGACTGTGAAATTCAGTAGAAGTTCACTCCAGGTGAGGCAAATGGCCATTGAAGTCTCAAGGGTTCCTCCAAAAAGGCCCTCAGGTGGATTGACTCCCTGGTGACTCACTGGCTTGGAGATCCTGTGCTGGGACAGCAAGCTTAAAAATCACCAGAGACATACTGGGAGGAACTGAATTGTCTGGATACAGGGTGAGGGATGGGGATCAGCTCTATTCTGGAAAAAAAAGGTGCTAAAAGGCAAGAATTTTGTTTTTGTTGAGCCATCCCCACACAGAACCAACCAGTACAGGCAGACACAAATCTGAGTTGGCATTTAGCTCAGTGCATCCTGGTCATATCCTGAGAAACCATCTCATCCAATTTCTGCAGAGTCTGGGACCCTTTCAGCGCTGTCACTCACACGAGGCCAGCCTCATCTCAAGTTTTGGACTTCCCTAAAATCTCTGAATGTTCAACAAACCCCAGACAAGCAGGGTCTGACTGCTGATTGTACCTCTTGTGAAGTGGTCCCTAGACCTGCAGCAGCGGAAGATGTGTTGTTTCTCTCAGATGTTTCAAAGCCCAGCACAGGCAGGTATCAAGTGCACATCACTTAGTAACTTCGCTTCTTCCAGGTGGCCCTGGGCTAGGCACAGGCAGTGGTTCACCTGGGCCACAGTGGGGTTCCTCCCAGGAGGCCCCCAAACCGACATATAAGTAGCCAGTTTCAAATCACCAGAGTGCAATCCGATTAGATCCCAAAATGACATAAACAAAGGGTGGACTCAGAAGGCACTAAAGCCCTGCTCCAGCAAATCTTGCTCTGTGGGGTCACCTTCCACACAATAGCTCACACACTATAATTACAGCCATTCCTCACATGTAGTCAGCCTGAGCCAATCCTATCCACTGAGGTGCCAACAGCAATAAAGGAACAACTGCAAAAGGAAAGAACACAAAACACACACACAAAAGCACCTTTGGAGCACCTGCAGATAGCCGGAGAAACTTCACTGGGTCTCAGGAGACACCACATAAAACCACCCTGCCAATACTGGAGATAGAGAAGATCTACTTAATACTTAGAAACAAACACAGGGAGGAGGCCCAAATCAGAAGACAAAGGAACAAGTTTCAAATGAAAGAATAGCACAAAACTCCAGAAAAAGAACTATACAAAGTCAAGGCAAGAAATCTACCAAATACAGAGCTCAAAATACTGGTTATAAAAATGCCCAATGAACATAAAAAAATAAATAAATAAATGAACTCAGTGAGAACCTACACACTGAAATAGAAACCATAAGAAAGAACCAATTAGAAATGAAGACTATAATCACTGCAATGAAGCATACGTTAAGTGGAATTAACAGCAGCTTAGATAAATTTGAGAATTAAATCAGCAATGTGGATGGCAAGGTAGCTGAAAATACCTAATTAGAACACTAAAAAAGAAAAAAGAATTTTTAAAAAATAGGGGTAGTTTAAGGGACCTCAAGGACAACATCAAACATAAGAACATACGCATCATTGGGTACCTGAAGGAGAAGAAAGAGAAAAAGGGATAGAAAACATTTTTGAATAAATAGTGATGGAAATATTTCCTAACCTACCAAGGAAAATAAATATGTGAATCCAAGAAATGCATGAAATAAGATGAATGCAAAGAATGCAAATGAATTCCAAGATATACCAAATTAAAATGCCAAAGGGGAACAACAAAGAAGAATTGTAAAAGCAGCGAGAGCCCTGGCCAGTTTGGCTCAGCGGCTGGAGAGTGGACCTGCGGACCAGAGAGTCCTGGGTTCAGTTCCCGCTAGGGGCATATACAAAAAAATAAAAATAATAAAAAATAAATAATAGAAGTGAGAGAAAAGTAGTTAGTTATGTACAAGGGTGCTCTAATAAGATTTTCAGCTGATTTTTCAAGAAGTTTACAGGCCAGAAAAGACTAGTGTAAAATATTCAAAGTGATAAAAAAGGAGATCCTACACTAAAGATTACTCTACATGGCAAATCTATTATTTAAAATCAAAGGAGAGCTAAAAAGCTTCCCAAACAAGAAAAAGTTAAGCAGTTCACCATCAATCAGTATTACAAGAAATGATAAAGGGAAGAAGATGAAGAAGGAGGAGGAGGAGGAGAAAATATAAATAATATATGGCAATAACTACATATTTATCAAAAATTACTGTAAATGTAAATGGATTAATTGTTCCAATCAAAAGACATGGGGTGGCTGAATGGAAAAGAAAGCAAGACTCACACATATGATGCTGACAAAAGAATCACTTCAGTACAAAGAATACACACACTGAGTAGAAGGAAAGGGATGGAAAATAATATTTTATGTATGGAAACAACAAGAAAAAGCTTAGGTAAAATAATATAACACACACACACACACGCACACACACACACAAGGCTTTAAAATAAAGACTATAAGAAGATTATAGTGGCTTTGTAGTACAACCTGAAATCTGGCAATGTGATCCCTCCTAATTTGTTCTTTTGCAAGATTGCTGTGGCTATTCGGGGTTTGTTTTTGTTCCATATAAACTTTTGGAGTGTTTGTTCTAGTTCTATGAAGTATGTTGTTCGTATTTTGATGCGGATTGCATTGAAACTATAAATGGCTTTGGGTAGTACGGAGATTTTAATGATGATAATTCTTCCAATCCATGGTAATGGCACAAGAACAGGCATATAGACCAGTAGAACAGAACAGATAACCCAGAAATTGACCCAAGACAATATGCTCAATTAATATTTGACAAAGGTGGAAAGAGCATATAGTGGAGTCAAGACAGTCCTTTTAATAAATGGTGTTGGAAAAATTGGACAGCTACTTGCAAAAAAATGAAGCTAGAACACCAATTTACACCATACACAAGAATAAACTCAAAATAGATAAAAATTCTAGAAGAAAATGTAGGCAACAAAATCTCAAACATACGCAGCAGAATTTTCACTGATACAACACCTAAGGCAACAGAAACAAAGGAGAAAGTGAGCACATGGGACTACATCAAACTAAAAACTTCTGCACAGCAAAAGAAACAACCATCAAAATGGAAAGGAAACCCACTATATGTGAGACCATAATTGCCAGTGATGCATCAGATAAGGGGTTAATTTCCAAAATGTATAGAGTGCTCATACAACTCAACAAAAGGAAGACAAAGAACCCAATTAAAAAATGGACAGAGAACCTAGATGGCAGAGAGCTGTCTACCTCTCCAAAAAAGACATACAAATGGCCAAGAGACCTATGAAAAAATGCTCAACATCACTAATCATCAGAGAGATGCAAATTAAAACAACTATGAGGTATCACCTCACACATGTCAGAATGGCTGCCATCAACAAATCATCAAACAATAAGTATTGGTGAGGGTGTGAAGAAAAAGGGGACTCTAGTACACTGCTGGTGGGAATGCAAACTGATGCAGCCACTATGGTAAACACTATAGTATTACCTCAAAAAAATAAACATTGAACTGCCATTTGACCCAGTGATTCCACTTCTAGGATTATACCCTCAGAAACCTGAAACACCAATCAGAAAGAATATAGATGCCCCTATGTTCATAGTAGCACTATTTACAATAGCTAAGATCTGGAAACAACCCAAGTGTCCATCAGAGTGGATAAAAAAGCTGTGGTACATGTACAAAATGGAATACTATGCAGCTATAAGAAAGAAAGATCTCTTATCCTTTGAGATGGCATGGAAGAACCTGGAGAGTATTATGCTTGTGAAACAAGCCAAGCAGAGAAAGACAAATATCACATGATCTCACTTATTTGTGGAATATAATGAACTAAACAAACTGATGAACAAAATTAACCCAGAGACATAAAGGTGGGGTACAGACTGACAAGCATCAGAGGAGGGGGGGAAGAGATAAACCACAGAACTTATATGCATGACCACTGAACATAGACAACAAAGCTGGGGATGGGGTGGGAGGGGAGGAGAAGAGGGTGTCAGTGGGGGAAAAATGAGAAAAATCTGTAACAAAAATAAATTAATAAATAAAAAATAAAATAATTAATTTTAAAAAAGACTATAACAAGAGAGAAAGAAGGACATGGCATAATAAGGAGAATAATCCAACAAGAGGATATAACCCCTGTAAACATGTATTCACCCCACCTAGGAACACTTAAATGTGTAAAGCAAATTGTGACAGATGGAAAGGCAGAAATTGACAGTAATAAAGTCATGGTAAAGACTTTCACACCTCATTGACATGACAGAAAATCAACAGGGAAGAGCAGCCTTAAACAACAAATTAGACTGCATAAATTTAACTGATGTTTTTGGAACATTTTGCCCCAAATCAGTAGAATGTACATTGTTTTCTGTTGCACTTTGAATATTTTTTTATGATAGACCATATGCTAGACCACACAAATCTCAATAAATTAAACATGACTGGAATTATACCAAGCATATTCTTCAATAACAAATGGTATGAATCAATTACAAAAAGAAAACTGAAAAACACAAATCCATGCATGCTAAATAACATGCTACTAAATAACACATGAGTTAACAATACAATCAACAGAGGAATCAAGATACTTTCAAATAAATGATAATAAGAACAAAATGACCCAACATTTGAGGAAAACAGCCAAAGCAATCCTAAGAGATAAATTCATAGCAATACAGACCTATTTAATGGACCAAGAAAAATCTCAAAGGTTCCAGTCAAGATAGCAAAGAAAGTAGATGCTGTATTTCCATAACAACATCGAAATTACAACTAAATTATGAAACAGTCAACCTGAATAACTATCTAAAGAGTACCTGAACAGAAATACTAAAACTAAGTATATACAAAAAGAATCCACGTTGAGACTGGTCAAAGGGGTGGAGACATGAAACAAGCTGACCCCACACCCACATGGACAGTTGTTAAATCTGGACCAATGTATCAGCGGCAGAAATTCTCCCTGAGGAGGGAGGAGTCTCAGCTATACTCCATGCTTCCCAGCCCAGGCCACCAATGCCAGGAACAGGAGCCCCCAGAAAATCTGGATGTAAAAATCAGAGGGCATTTTGTTCATTCAAGGGAGATGGAAGGCTGCTAGAAACCCAGGAATCCCCTTAAAGAGCCTGTGCACAAACTCTCTCTTGCAGGCACTCAACCTAGGCTCTGGAAGAGAGACGGTGGCTCAGGGGTGTCAGAGACACACAAGGAGAAACTGAGTTGGTTTGTATTCGAGTGAAGGCTGAAGGCACAGACTCCATTGTCCCTTTGCTGAGTTTTCCCCACACACAAACAAATCGGAATCTTCATTAGCCTGGCGAATGTCACTAACTCTATCCTAATGACTCTCTCAGACTCCAGGTCACAGACAGTTCCATGGGCTCCAGGAACACAGAGACGGGTCTCCATGTACCCTAAGACTTTTGCTGAGTGACCTCAGGCTCAGAACTGGTGCAAAATCTGAGTCTGAATGAACATAGCAGCCACTGTCCTCATGCAGGTGACTCCCTGTGACCATGCCTTCTTCAGCCACATTCTGACAAAGGGTTTGTCAGTGAATGAATCTTAGGGGCAACTGGCTGGTGGCAATATGTCTCAGGGTACCTGTGTCTTTTTCTGACCTGCTCCAGGCCTAGCACTGGATGAAGCCAGCCTTGGTTTAGGGTGTGGCCTCTCCCACCTGCATCCAGGCCCAACACATGCAGCTACAAACCACAGGTCACACTGTAGCTTCAAACATGTAGCCCCAGGATGGTCACAGGCAGTGTCTGACATTGGATCACAACAGAACCCACCTAAGAAGCCCCAGAACCAGCAAACCCTGAGGCAAGCTTCAGACCTCAGGCAGCATCACACAAGTAGCTCCATAAATGGCACACTCCTGGAGTCTCAGCTGGCAAAGCATACCCTGCTGGAGAGAAACTACCTCCAAGGTGAGCCTTGTACACTAGCTGAAACACTAACTCAGAAAGATGTATGCACCCTTATCTTCACTACAGCATTATTTACCACAGTTAAGATACTGAAGCGATCTGTTTCCATTGATTGTGAATAAATCAAGAAGTGGTACATATATACCATGGAATATTACTCAGCTATAAAAAAGATGAAATCTTACCATTTGTGACAATAAGGACGAACCTACGGGGTATTATGCCTGGTGAAATAAGTCAAACCGAGAAAGGTAAATGTCACATGATTTCACTGATATGTGGAAGCTAAAAAAGCAAAGTAAATAAACAGAAAAAAAAACAAACAGAAAAATATTCATAGATACAGATAAAAATATAATGGCTGCAAGATGGGATGAGGTAGACCAATGATTAGGAAAAGTAAAAGATATTAAGAAGCCCAAATTGCCATTATAAAAATAGTCACTGTGATATAAACTATAGCATAGGGAACATATATCATAATATAATAGCTATGTATGGTACCAGTGGATACTAGAATTTTGGGGGTGATCACTCAGTAAGGTATACAAATATCTAACCACTGTGTCATATGTCATATGCAATTTAAACATAAATATGAAATTTAAAAATAAAATAATATGCACTAAAACAATATAAAAAAAATAAACCTCATGCCCGGCTGGTGTGGCTCAGTGGTTGAACGCTGACCCATGCACCAAGAGGTCGCTGATTCGATTCACAGTCAGGGCACATGCCCAGGTTGTGGACCTAATGCCCAGTGAGGGGCATGCAGGAGATGGCCAATCAACATTCTATCTCATCAATGTTTCTATCTCTTTCTCCCTTCCTCTCTCTCTAAAATCAATAAAGAAAAAAATTAAACTTCACTACTTAAGAAAAAAAAATTATTTAAAAGAAATAATAAGACCCTAGTGTACTAGAAATCAGAATGGTAAAAACGTACTAGTAAAAGAATTTCACATATTAATGATGTCATAGACCCTTGCTTATTGTAATGGGTATGAAACTTAGTACAGCCATTTTGCAGATTACTTGGTAAGTATTTGCTTAAGTTAATATAAGAATTACCTTACAGCAATTCCACTCCAGCATGTTAAAAGTATCTCTTGTACAACCTCTCATTTATTTTTGTTGCTGTTTTACACCAGGCACTGTAATTGAATGCTTGCAGCTATCCTAGATGTGAAGACTATTACTATCCTCACTTATTTATTTTTTATTAATTTATTTTTGTTACAAATGTTTCTACTTTTTCCCCACTGACAGCCTCTTCCCGATCCCACCCCTCCCCCTAGCACTGCTGTCTATGCCCATCGGTTACGCGTACATTCATATAAGTTTTGTGGTTTATCTCTTTCCTCTTCACCTGACCCCTTTTCTCAGGTTTATCAGTCTGAACCCTACATCTATGTCTCTGGGTCTATTTTGTTCATCGGCTTATTTTTGTTCCTTATATTCCTCAAATAAGTGAAATCATGTGATATTTGTCTTTCTCTGATTGGCTTATTTCACTTAGCATAATACTCTCCAGGTCGCTCCATGTCATCTCAAAGGATAAGAGATCTTTCTTTCTTACAGCTGCATAGTATTCTATTGTGTACATGTACCACAGATTTTTGATCCATTCGTCTGCTGATGGATACTTGGGCTGTTTCCAGATCTTAGCTATTGTAAATAGTGCTGCTATGAACATGGAGATACATATATTCTTTCTAATTCGTGTTTCAGGCTTCTTGGGGTATATTCCTAGAAGTAGGATCACTGGGTAAACTGGCAATTCTATTTTAAATTTTTTGAGGTAACACCATAGTGTTTTCCATAGTGGCTGCACCAGTCTGCATTCCCACCAGCAGTGTACTAGAGTCCCCTTTTCTCCACATCCTCGCCAGCACTTGTTTGATGATTTGTTGATGGCAACCATTCTGACAGGTGTGAGGTGATACCTCGTTGTTTTAATTTGCATCTCTCTGTAATTAATGACACAGAGCATTTTTTCATATGTCTCTTGGCCATTTGTATGTCCTGTTTAGAGAGGTGTCTGTTCATTTTTTAATTGGGTTCTTTGTCTTCCTTTTGTTGAGTGGTATGAGCACTCTATATATTTTGGAAATAAATCCCTTATCTGATGTATCATTGGCAATTATGCTCTCCCATAGAGTGGGTTCCCTTTCCATTTTGATGCATTTCCTTTGCTGTGCAGAAGCTTTTTAGTTTGATGTAGTCCCATGTGTTTACTTTCTCCTTTGTTTCCCTTACCTTAGGAGTTGTACCAGTGAAAATTCTGCTGTGTATGATACCTGAGATTTTGTTACCTACATTTTCTTCTAGGACTTTTATGGATTCACGAGTCACATTTAAGTTTTTTATGCACTTTGAGTTTATTCTTGTGTATGGTATAAATTGGTGGTCTAGTTTCATTTGTTTACATGTAGTTGTCCAATTTTCCCAACAACATTTTTTGAAGAGACTGTCTTGACTCCACTGTATGCTCTCGCCACCTTTGTCGAATATTAATTGAGCATAATGTCTTGGGTCAATTTCCTGGTTCTCTGTTCTGTTCCATTGATCTATCTGTCTGTTCTTGTGCCAGTACCAGGCTGTTTTGATTACAATGGCTTTGAGTATAACCTGATATCTGGTATTGCAACCCCCCTGAATAGGAAGCAAACCCTTGACCCTTTGGTGTTTGGGCTGATGCTCTAACCACAGAGCAACATTGACAAGGGCTGGCTTATTTATTTTATAACAGAGTTTGTACATCTTATTCCCCTTTTTCTTTTTCACTCATCGACCACCTTGCTCCCCTCTAGCAACCATAAGTTTGTTCTCTGTTTCTGTGCGTCTGTTTTTGTTTAGTTTGTTTATTTATTTTGTTTTAGATTTTACATATAAGTCAAATTATATAATGTTTGTCCTTCTCTTTTTGACCAATTTCACTTATCACATTACTCTCTAGGTCCATCCATGTTGTCATAAATGGCAATATTTTATTTTTTAATTTTTAGTTATATTCAATTGTGTGTGTGTGTGTGTGTGTGTGTGCGCGCACGCACACACATAAATATATACATCACTTCTTCTTTGTGCATTCATCTATTGATAGACATCTGGGTTTTTTCCATATATTGGCTATTATAAATAATGCTGCTGTGAACACAGAGATGTACATATTTTGTGACTATTTTCAATTATCACCATACATATTCACCAACATACATTATAGTTTTACCAATGATGAGACAAAGCCAGGAGATTCTCACTAACCAACCCAGGTGACGCACTGGGGAAAAATTAAGAACGAAGATGTGTTTCCAGCTAAAAGCCCAAGATTAAGTTCTCTGGACAAGAAATTGTAACTATTTTTCTGTAAAGTGTCAGATGGGAAATATTTTAGGCTTTGAGGTCATGTTGCTCTGTTCCAACTATTCAACTGCAAATAAACAATTCATATGCAAATAAACATGGCTGGTTTCCAGTTAGATTTTAGTTATGGACACTGAAATTTAAAAATCACACAATCTGTACACATCATGAATTATGATTCTTATTTTTTTAATCATCTGAGAGTATTAAAGTCCTTCTTAGTTCCTGTCCTCAGAGTGACTCCTGGTTGTCATGGGCAGTCCTCTGCACTGGACCATGCTGTCTTCCCAAGGCTATTCTTTTTTTTTTATCCTCACCTGAGGACATTTTTGCATTTATCTTCAGATAGAGTGAGAGGGAGAGAGGGAGGAAGCAAGACAGACAAACATCGATGTGAGAGAGACACATTGAGTGGTTTCAACCCACACGACCCCAACCAGGGCCGGGGACAAACTGCAACCGAGGTACATGCCCTTAGCGGGAACCAAACCCGGGTCTCTCTGGTCGACGCTCTAACCACTGAGCAAACCGCCTAGGGCCCAAGGCTATTCTTTTCTTCCTGGTGACTACACATTCTACTGCTCTTCAAATTGTTAGCTTCCTGCTTTAGCAAAACCCTTCTGGTCTTCCTAGATTCTGATCCACTACACATTTTTGCAGTCAAAATTATATATATTCCCTACCTATATTTGTAGAAATATTTCTGGCATTCTAAATCAACTCTCTCTCTCCCTCCATCTCTGTCCTTTCCTTATCAGGGCTTTCTTACACTTCGGCTTCTGGGGGACACTTCACGATCCTCACCAGTGCAACTTGGCCCAGGTCCAGTGGCCACCTGGGCAGAGGTGTGGTCTCTTCACAGGCTATTCTCAGGTCCTGGTTTCTCTTGGAAAGCTGCGTTTTTTGTTATTAAGATAATGTTCTTTTGTGTACCTTTAGTTTCAAAGTTCAAACAAGGGGAAAAGATTTCATTATACGATGTGCAAATCTTCTGATCTCAGTACACTTGTCATGTTGCCGGGACAGGGAGGCCTGGGTGCTGAGGCTCTGACAGGTTGAACAGACAAAGGACGTGCCTGAGGCCTCTGTTATCTCAAGAGTATAAGATGGGGCAAAAGCAGGTTTACAGTTGTGAGTATGTCCTTGTATTGTTATTTATTAATTATGGTATTATTTTCCACATTAAAAACTGTAACCCTACTTTTGCCCCACCTTGAATAGCTGAGTTAATCCCCAGGTTACCTTGCAACTGTCCTTTTGATATTTGGGTATACATACTGCAAGCCATACATTAAAACTATCTTTCTCTTCAGGCTAAGTTTAGAGGAAATACTGGCTCATGATTTGACTGCTGTCTGTCCTACAAGCTGGACCTCAGACTAGAAAGAAGGTTGCTTTTCCAAAAACTCCTTTTAGAGACTGCCCAGTCATCACTGGTGTCCATTCTCACAAAAATCAGCACCCTCTCTCACCTCCGTTGATGTGCTTGTTCCTGCAACAGGTTGCTATCCTGACCAGGTCCAACACGTAAAATAATTTCCCATACCTGATCCCTTTCATGCACCAGAACCCTTAACGACTGCCCTGCCCCCTCGACTCTGTGGAATTCTTTGGCATCTGCCCAGTGGCTTGGGTGCCCATTTAGCCTTGCAGATGCCCGAGAGATTCCTCATACATAACTTTTCCTTAATAGACTGGACTAGTTACCGGCCTAGAGTGGCCAGCCTCTCCCGTCAGTCATGTTTGGAGGAACACTTTCAGTCTGCGGCTTGCTCCTGGGTCTGTTGTACTAACAGCAGGATACTCTGAACACAAACTTGATCCTGGATTGGCTTTCATCCAGAAGGAACTGGATTTTAAGAAAGCCTGTTGTTCAGGACTTACAGGCTGAATCGTACCACTGTCCCCTAGGCTCCTGCCCTAAATTGGGTCTCTCTCTGAATAGACTCTTAATTATTTTTGAACCGAGCTCCAGGTTCGTTAATAATCCACTAATTTATGCAATAACTTCATTTCCTAAAGTTTGAGTCCTTGGAAACACTCACTGAATACCTGGAATAACATGTCTGTAACACGGAATCATGGTAGAATGTAAAGAAGAGCCACGGCATCCACTCTAACTCATGTGCAAAACTAGCTTGTCAGTGTGTCGTATTTCAGGTAAGCAAGGCTACCAGGCATTCTGAGGCTTGGATGCTCAGGTCTTTTTAAAATAATTGCATTTCTATCTCATACGTGCTTTGAGGCGCTGCTGCCCTCACGCGTTGAGTGGTGGAGGAAGTACAAGAGGAGAGAGAGCATGACGAGCGAGGACAGGACGAGGTGCGGTGTGCTCACAGGTGCCGGCTGTGAGGCCCGTGCTCCCCTTACACGTTTTAAGTTGACATTGGAAGGATTTCGCCGTAACTAATAGTTTCCACAGGTGTGTTGACTAACTGGCTCTGAATGTCACCTGTTCTGGGTGTTTCCTGGCTGAAACACACCCTTCTCTTTGGGAAAGGAAGAGGTTTGAATGGTCCTTTTGTTGGGTACGCAGGGGGTTTCCACATCAGGGTCACAGCACCTGAGTAAATTCAAGACAGTTGAGAGAGGTGCTTTACCTTTTTCCCTGGAAAGTGGCAAAAGCAATTAAGAAAGGGGAATGGAAGCCCTGGCCGGTTTGGCCCAGCAGTTAGAGCGTTGGCCCATGAACCCAAGAGTCCCAGGTTTGATTCTGGTCAAGGGCACGTCCCTCGTTAGCAGCTAGTCCCTGGCCTTGATTCGGGTCCTGCGGGAGGCAACCAGTTGATGTGTCTCCCTCATGTTGATGTTTCTCTCTCCCTCTCACTCTACCTGAGGATAAAGAAAAATATCCTTGAGTGAGGATTTAAGAAAAAAAAGAAAGAAAGAAAGAAAATAAAAGAAAGGAGGATGGAGAAAAAACTGCCAGATGGATTCTAGGCAGAATTATCTTAGAAAAGAGTACAGACAGATGTTAAAAGTCTAGAAAATGATTTTCCTGTGGCTTTTTGGGCTCCCTAGAAATGATTCCAATGCCCATAGGAATATATATGCCCAGTTTAAAGACCACTGATTTTAAATTTCTAAAGAAGACAGGAAGAAATAATAAGAAGGCAAATTAAGTGATAAGTTCCCACTATAGAGGAATCACGTTCACACCTTGGTGATGGGCAGGCAGCTCCATGTCGTGCAGACAGTGGGACACGAAGCCCCTGAGAAGGAGCCAGGTGGCCGACACAGGGGCGAGGGCCGAGCCAGCAGAGGAGAGGCCTGTGGAGCAGATGCGGAGATGCTCCCGGTGATTCCAGACACAGTACTTCCAGGGCCCTAGAGAACCTGGGTCGGAGCCTAACAGGCAGGTCTCACAGCATGGCTGGCAATCTGTCTGGCCAGAGGTTCTCAGTCTCTTTACGTGCTCTATCGAAGTGATGTCTCAAACATGTTTTGCAACGTTTTGCCAAAGTCCTTACTGTACAATTGCTTGTGTTTCTGATCCCACTTATAGGAATTGATCCTAAGAAACCTGAAACACCAATCAGAAAGAATATATGTGCCCCTATGTTCATAGCAGCACTATTTACAATAGCTAAGATCTGGAAACGGCTCATGTGTCCATCAGTAGATGAATGGATAAAAAAGCTGTGGTACATGTGCACAATGGAGTACTATGCAGCTGTAAGAAAGAAAGATCTCTTATCCTGTGAGACTACATGGAAGGACCTGGAGAGCATTATGCTGAGAAAAATAAGCCAGTCAGAGAAAGACAGATACCATATGATTTCATTTATTTGTGGAATATAATGAACAAAATAAGCTGATGAGCAAAATAGACCCAGAGACATAGAAAGGAGTATGGTTCAGACTGACAAACCTCAGAGGAAGGGGATGGGGGGAGGGATGAGATAAACCAAAGAACTTACATACATGTGTGCGTAACCAACAGACATAGACAACAATGCTTGGAGGGAGGAAGGCATCTGGGGGAAAAAAGAGAAACATCTGTAACAAAACTAAAGTAATTAATAAAAAATATGTGAGGAAAAAACATTTATAAAATCACCTAGATGGCAATGTTGCAACTGCAAACTCTAATTGTAGCAGCAAACAAAGACAGAAAAAGTAAAAAGTGACACTTGAGTTAAGGCATTCAGATGTCAGAAAATAGTCAAATGTAGTTATCCACTGAGCATGAAATCCCAGATGTATTGATCTATAACTTTAAAAAGCAAGCAATGAGGAAAAGAACATTGTTCAAGTTCAGCTTAACTGATTGGACATTTAGTCTACTAGTTTTGAAAATAGAATTATTTAATAAATGTTTTTATTTTGGAATAATTTTAGGATTACTGAAACGTTACAAAGAAAACACAGAGGGGTCTCATATATTTTCCCTTGGTTCCCACTAGTGTTAATATCATATAATGTCATATTATGTTTGTTAAAACTAAGAAACCAACATGAGTGCATCACTATTAACAAACAGTAGGCGTTACTCAGGTTCACCCGTATTTCCGCTACAGCCCTTTGTGTGGTCCAGAAGCAAATCCAGGGTGCTGTGTTGCATTGAGCCAGCATCGTATTTTAAGCTGTAACCTTGACGTTGACAGGGTTATGGTCAATTACAGTTATAAATGTAAATTCTGAGAGGCTGGATGTGGTAGCATAATAAATAATAATCCGCTACTAAATTTTTATTATTAAAAGTGTGCTGTAATCTATAACATCCATGCCTTATTAAAATATTGCTGGAAAATTATGTTATGATTATTAAATGATCTTGTTGACTTTCATTATAATCCCAGAATAGTTTACATTCCTTGCTGAATGAACATCAATAGAGACTGGTTCCTAACACTTTTCTCTCTCTCTCTTTTATTTATCCTCACCCAAGGCCATTTTTGCATTTATCTTCAGATAGAGTGGAAGGGAGAGGCAGAGGAAGAGAGAGTGAGAAACATCGTTGTGAGAGAGACACATCGAGTGGTTGCCTCCCACACAACCCCAACCGGGACCAGAGACAGACTGTAACCAAGGTATATACCCTTAGCGGGAAACAAACCCGGGCCTCTCTGGTCCACAGGCCAACACTCTAACTGCTGAGCCAAACTGGCCGGGGCCTAACACTTATTTTTAACTTCCTTTTCCTCATACCCTCTGAGTATAACATTACTGACCTCAAGATGTTGATGTGGCTTCCCCTTTTCATCATATTTTCTAATCTATCACCTTCAGAATCAGTCAGCTGTTTATAAGGTTTTGTAAGAATGCATTCACAGAGGAAATACATCAATCTTGTTTGTACATAGAGCGACTTATGCTTAATAGAATCATCTGACTCCTTTGAAGGTACATCTGTTCTCCATGACTCAGGCAAGTCACTCAACCTCCTCACAGCTCAACACAGACAAAGGCATGAGAGAGAACCCCGAGAAAACGGCAATCCAACCAAGGTGTGGTGAGCAATGACAAAGGAGATTGCAATGTATTTCACCAATTTTAACAACTAGTATTCCTTCTCTCTCGCTCCTTGTTTTTTCTTTTTGGTTATTAGAGAGAGAGGAAGGGAGAAGGAGAGAGAGACAGAAACATCGATGAGAGAGAACATCTATTGGCCGCCTCCTGCATGCCCCCTACTGGGGATCTAGTCCACAGCCTGGGCATGTGCTCTGACCAGGGATCAAACTGGTGACCTCTTGGTGCAGGGTCGACGCTCAAGCACTGAGCCACACCGGCCAGGCTCTCTTTCCTTTTTTAAGTGTAAGAAATAGGCTATAGCACATGGAATGCTTGTCCTCCTCTGTCCCCCATCTCCTCTCTCCCACTGGATGCCCCAAAACCAACTACTTTGAGTTTATTCGTTTTACATTCTTATAGTCTCTAATTTTTATATTTTTACGTAATACATGATTAGGGAAAGTTAGGACACACACATACAGTTGGCAGTTGGCGGTTGGCTCAGACGTCAGAATTAACCCTGATGAAAGACATGTATTCGTAGGCTGTAGACCAGGTTTGTGTTTGTGCTCAGTGATCTTGAAGGTAACTCACATGACCCCCAAGGCTTTATTTTCTTAGAGATGACATGCATAACAATGCAAGCCTATCATGGAGCAGTGCTGAGTAAATAGTGGCTTCAGTTAGTCATGTGTTCTTCTCATGTTGTTTGCAAGAACATGACATGCGCCGGGCAAGACAGTAGGTTTATTTTTGTCTGATGTCCAAAGAAAAGCTCAGTTTGCTCTTGGTTTCATCCCCGTGTCCCTGCCTTGGTGCTAGTAGAGGCTGATGAGTGGGAAGGAATTTTTTAAACCCAGACAGAGAGCATCAATCAACCTGTTAAAAGAAAAAATGCAGCCCAGCCAGTGTGGCTAAGTGATTGAGCATCGACCCAGGCACCAAGAGGTTGCTGGTTCAATTCCCGGTCAGGGCACATGCCCAGGTTGTGGGTCCGATCCCTAGTGGGGGCATGCAGGAGATGGCCAGTCGATGTTCTCTCTCATTGATGTTTTTCTCTCTCTCCCTCTCCCTTCCTCTCTCTCTAAAATTAATAAAGAAAAAAATTAAAAGAAAAAATGCAATCCATTCAAAGTTGGATCATCTTATTTGTCACGGAGAAATATCAGATGTGTTAGTGCACATAACACTTGTAATTCATAGATCACTATAGGAAATGAATGGTATACCTATAATTTACTAGTTGTCTTTCCTCACATAGTTAGAAAACATAATTAGAAAAGATTGACAATTTGCTAAATGAAACAATCCATTTACCCATATACGAAGAACAGGTGTTTGTATTTTGCAAATTAAGTTGGGTGTTGGGAATCTGAGAACCAAAGTGTGTTACATGGATGTATGAGCCTGAGCAGATGGACCTTAAAAATGAAATAACTTCCACTTCTTTTCTGGAACATCTAGGCCACTTGGAAAATATTTCTTCTTATGAGAACAATACCCTTCTAGTTTTCTTAAAGATTTTTAGACTTCACCTCAATTTCATTTGTAAGGTTAATGCAAACTGTTGTTTTCTAACATTGTTTTTTTTTCTCTTTTGTTTTGAATTTATCTGGATGACTTTGGTTAATAAAATTATATGTGTTTCAGGCATACAATTGTATAATACATTTTCTGCATATTGGACTGTGTGTTCACCACCCCAAGTCAAGTCTCCTCCCATCATCATTTATTCCCCCCTTTTCCTCTGGTAATCACCATACCATTGTCTGAGTCTATGAGGTTTATTTTTTTGCTTAATCCCTTCACTTTATTCACCCAACCTCCTGAACAGTGTAACCTCCTCTCTGACAGTTGTCAGTCTTTTCTCTGTTTCTCTTAGTCTGTTTCTATTTTGTGTGTTAGTTTATTTTGTTCATTATATTCCACGTATTATTGAGATCATATGATACTTGCCTTTCTCGAACTGGCTTATTTCACTGAGCATAATGCTCTTCAAGCCCACCCATGCTTGCTTCCATTGTGCCAGTGAATAAGCAACCTCATATAAGTAAAAGGCATGGGTTAATTTTATACCACACAAAAAATAATTTGTAAACGTGTATAAAACCATTAGGTACACCCTTTTGGAAATAAAAAATGAGATAGGGCATTTCCTTATGGAAAAATGAAATAAACGGAGGGCAGTTTCCAGGCTACAACACCAGACAGGAAGTTCAGGGCGTGAGTGAGCAGAGAGGACAGCTGGCCAGGGCCAGCGGGTCACCCTGAGGAGGGGACAAGGGAGCTCTGCAGGGATTCGGGTCTGGGGTTCCGGTGCCCACAAGGATGAGGGGAGCCCTAGCAGAGGTGGAGCTCACTGCTGCTCAGGTGTTCACAAAGACTTAGCAAACCTGTAATACACACCAGTCCCTTTATTTAGAAACCACCCTTTGGTTACACAGTGAACACAACGAGCTGGTCCTTTACCCATTCTAATGATAAAACGGTGAGTTATTCCCGATGCAGGTGTTTTCGATTTGTTCAGTAAGATGCACTCTGGTGTGAGCTAGTGCTGGGCCACGGTGAAGGGTGTGGTACCTGCTCAGGGGCAGAAACAGCAGGGAGAGATCCCCTCCCAGTGCCCCCTCCTGGCTGCTGCATGTAAACTGTATGTTTGCATTGTCTCATCTCAAAGCAGGGCTGAGAACAGAACAGCAGCTGACTCATACGGTTATTGTGGGGATCGATGAGTTAAGTAAGATATGTAAATATTTAGCACAGTCTCTGCTCATGGTCATGCTCAGTCAGCGTCATGTGTGTGCCATTCGGTTGGAAGGAGTATTTCTTTCCTCTGTGTTAAGACAGCAGAACACAAAGTAGGTGCCAGGTCTCTTGGGGGTGAGTCTGATTTGCAGAAACCATCACAGTGTGTGGAGTTCGAAGAACGTAATCTTCCTGTCTGTTGGAGGGAGATATGCCAGCTACAGTATGAAAATTGTGGAGTTCCCCTTTGTGCCAGCTCCACTTCCCTTCACAGAGCTTTTGGATTTCCCTTGGGGACAGATGCAGACACATTTTGAAACTTGGTCTCCATGGCCAACAACGGACATTGGTTTCCTTTCAACGGGTAGAAAGTTACCATCTACACAGCCAGAACACCTGTGTGGCACTCCTGAAATAATTAACCAGCAAACATACATAAACAGGTGAGAAAAAATAAATTTCCTGTTTAGAAAGTATTCTGCCTCATTTTGGCAAATATTCAGACAGACAGATTTTCTATTTCTAAACAAGGAGATGATGCATGACTTGGATGGATGGATTGGGAGAATCTACCATATTTCACTGGGCCTTACTTAATGCAGGAAGGGGAATGACTGACTTGACAAAACTTCAGTGGTGTCCCATGAAGAAGAGGTTGGGAGGATACCTGTAGAGTTTTGGAGTCTGGGATCAAGAGATATGGGGCTGATTTTCAAAACGGGATTGATTGTTACTGGATCTGGTTCATGCATAATAGCTTAGGACTGGGAGCACAATGAAGTGAAAATGAGAAATAAACTATGTTGACAAGGTAACTAATAAGCTAACCATTTGCCCAAACCATTGCCTTACAGAGATTTCCTAAAGCAATAACAAAGTCATTTATGAGCTTACAGCCTCATCTTTCTGAGCATGAATTTGCTTGAACAAATAGTTACATTTTATCCCCTCAGGAGGCTTTGTTTCTTCTTTCTCATAGTGTAGCCCTCTGGACTCTGGACGCAGGCTGTGTTCCTTGTCCCCTGATACCAGCCCATGTTCTCCTTGCACCAGATTCTGTATCCTCCAGTCTGCCCAAGGTCACAACTCTAGGTTGACCACAGCAAATGGATCTATTTATTTTCCTCCTGTCTCCTTTTCCGACGCCCCATCTCCTTTGCAAGTACAGAGCAGTGCAGGTGAAACTGAGTCATAATTCAGTGCTTCTCAAGCTGATTAAGGTCATAGAAGACCTAAACACCTGTGATTTTTCCCATGGCAGCATGGGGAATGTCAGAATCCAAATTCTTGTATCTGAAATAATTGTATAAGGAATCGGGGACCTCAATGTACTAGTGATAAGCGGTAGCAAATAAAAAGAGAGTTACATAAAATTCAAGGTAGAAGATATTTTTAAATAAAGAAAATGGTCCCCATTATTTTTTTCACATTGAAAATTGAGGGGCAAAAGCGATCTATCTCTGTCTGGCTGTAGCTTTGAGGCGTCTGACGTGTGCAAAGGTGGAGGATGAGAACCGCAGAGCTGAAGAAACAGCTGTCACGCTCAGGCTGCCTGGCTGCCTGCAGGCGCCCGTGGGGAGCCCTCTGCTTTCCGGCAGCAACTATTTGACACGACATGAAGCAGGAAGGGACAATTACTGGGTCTTTGTGACCACATGGAAAATAACAATTTTTTACTGGAGAAATTCGGAGACCCCTCGTTCTGGTGGGTGAGTAGACATGTCCTCTTTGCCCTTCATTAGGCTGGCCCCTCCCCCAACTTGTATTTATCTCACACCTCTAATTCTGGCAAGATGGGCCAGGTTATGCTTCAGTAACAAACAGCACCCAAATCTCTGGGGTTTAACATACTAAATGCATTTCTCCCTCACAGGAATGCCCAGTACCCACTGATCAATGACTCTGTTCCCCTAGTCCCCAAGGGCAGAGACTGACCATAGTTCTACTTTAACATGTGCTTGTATGATTATGGCAGGAAAAGGTCACGGGGAATTATATTGCCTCTCAACCTCCCATGTGGAAGTAGCACAGTTCTCTTGCATTCAGATTTTATTGGTCCAAGTTAGTCATATGGACACACACAATGTCATAGGTGGAGAAAACTCAATTCTACTGTGTTCCCCCCAAAAATAAAATAAGGATACAGTATTTACCAACAGTCCTGAGCTTCACACAACCTCCAAAGATTAATTTAGGTTCTTGAAATAGAAATTCATACTCTCAAATCTCAGCTCCAGCCCTGAAACGTACTGAGATAGAAAAGGGGCCCCTAGTCCAGCTGGTGTGGCTTAGCTGTTGAGCATTGACCCATACACCAGGAGGTCGCTGGTTCGATTCCTGGTCAGGACACATGCCCAGGTTGTGGGCCCGATTCCCAGTAGGGTGCATGTAGAAGACAGCCAATCGATGTTCTCTCTCATTGATGTTTCTCTCTCTCTCTCTCTCTCTCTCTCTCTCTCTCTTCCTCTCTCTCTAGGATCAATAAAGAAAAAACTTAAAAATTTCAAATAAAGGGCCCCCATAGAAGGTGTTTGCATTCTCTCTCTGATGGTTGTAACTGTGGGCTGGGTTAACTAAAAGGGGCCAAGCAGGGAAGACATTCGTATACCAATGTGTGCCCCTTAAATCAGCGCTCAGTTCCTCCCCTGTGAGATGCCCCGTGACTAGTTCAGGCTGTATTGTCTCCAATGTCCTCACTGGCAATCCAGTTTCCTGCCATGCCACCAACGCGGAGCTCATGGTCACTCTTTGATAACTGAATGAATGAACGAATGAACGCTTGTTCAATCAGTATTGCAGAATCCAGCCCTTTAATATTCTGTTTAGTAAATAAATATAGATTTGTTTTCCCAATAAGACCCCATTTTACTCAGAGGCATAAAATAGTTATTTGCTGTGGATTTCCACAAAGTGCTTAGACCAAGGATGGGCATACAGTGAGAGGAACATAAGTGTGTGAGAGCTCATAGATTGCAGAAAAGGAACACACTGATGGGTGAGAGCTGAGCTAGTCTAGGCTCCTCAAAGAATGAATGCTGCTACCATCAACAGCTCCTGTGCACTCCTTTCCCTCGGCCTTGACACACAGGAGCGTTGGAAAACTGCTGAAGAGAAATGGCATTTGGCTGGGTCCATTGGAGGATGGTCATTAATATTGGTAACAGGTCCATGTGTTAGACTTGGCCCAACAAGGGTACCAGATGCACCTCCCTGGCAAGCTGGGGGCCCTTCCGATGTGGCTGCAGGCTGGAAAAACTGAATCTGCCTCCGTTCAGACAGCCTGGCTTCCTCACTCAAGTCAGAGCATCCGTGGTGAGGACGACACTGTCACTGCAACCACACCTCATGAAAAATGAACGTAGCTGGAGGGTGAGTCCAGCCGCTAGATCTGGCCAACAGATGGTGCCTCTTGCTGGCAGGGGACAGACGATGAGAAGGGACTCTAAGCCTATTTCTTCAGTCCCAGCGAAGTTACCTAAATTCAACAAGAATGTATGGTGTGTGCCTACCTTGTGTGTAGCCCTGTGGTCAGAAAAGTAGATCAGAGATCCAGAAATACAAGAGAAGTGCCCTTTCGAAAGACATGAGGTGGATAAGCAGAGCAGGAAAAAAACTCCCCACAGTTCCCCTGTGGGGTCAAGAGTTAAGCAATTTTTTTTTTTTTTTTTGATATGTGCCCCTAGTGGGAACCAAACCCAGGACTCTCTGGTCCCCAGGCCGATGCTCCAACCACTGAGCCAAACCGGCCAGGGCAAGAGTTAAGCATTTTTAAAGCCATCTGTCAAGGAATTCACAGACATCATTGTTTTTTAACACTTGCAACCATCCAATGGGTAGATACTAAAAGCTCCATTTTCCAAATCATGACACCAAAGCTGAGAGGTTATGGGGCTCCCCCAGGTCACATCATTGTTAGGG
Source organism: Molossus molossus (assembly GCF_014108415.1). Lineage (NCBI taxonomy): Eukaryota > Metazoa > Chordata > Mammalia > Chiroptera > Molossidae > Molossus > Molossus molossus. Next base: position 2,743,282 of record NW_023425346.1, on the reverse strand, counting down.
TCAACATTTAAACCCCTGATCTTGAAGGACATGATTTTAGATTCTACATTCGATCTTAAGGGTGACTGAGCTCCGCAAAGGCAAGCTCAGAGTGTAACTAATAACACACAGGTACATAGTGACCACAGGGCACCTACCACCTGTCTAAGCCCTTTCTCAATTGTAACTCATTTAACCTCTCTTGCCAACTCCATAATTAGGTACTGATATAGCTTTACTTTAATAATAGGAAAACGAATGCCCAGAGAGTTTCAGTCAGTAGCTCCAAGTCACACACCTAAGTGGGGAGTAGGAACTTGAACCACAAAGAGGCGGGTCCTTCTTGTTGTCCACAACTATATTCAATAGCGCTGGAAATATTCATTTTCTTCCACCCAACATGTGACCAGACCTTTGTTGGAATGGATTATTGATTGATCTTATCTGCCTTGGATCAAAGTAGAAGTTCCTAAACTCCTAACAACCTTCCCTGGCGTTTGTTTTCAAGCCTAGAAAGCTGGGTGTGCAGCTGACCCTCTGAGGCTCGAGGATGCGCGAGTTTCTGTGCTAGGAAACACCAGGGCACACAGTGAAGGGTGGAGAGAGCAGACACACCAGACAGTTCCTTCTGGAAGGCCAGGTCTTTAAAGCTGATATGTGATCAAAGTTCGTAGATGATGGATAGATAGTTGTATTGATATAGAGACGACAGACAGATGATAGATGGATAGATGGATGGATACATTTTTCTTTTAACTTCTGACCAAACTAGAAAGCCAGTGTGAGGGTAGAAAACATCCCCCACACGAAAGCGTCAATGACGTGATGTGCTCCTCACTCCCCACCCAGCAAAGATGCAGGACACCCGCTAGCAAGGCGGCACGGTGGAAAGCCTGTGCCCAAGGACAAATGCCGCCCTGGGCCATTGATAGCTCCTTGTACAAATCAGACACACTGTAACAGCTGTCAGCTTCACGGAATAACGTTCATCTGGACAATTAGCATACTATTGCTGACCATTGTGGCCATTAGACTAGAAGAACTAAACCAAAAGTTTTAATCTGGGGCAGCCCATAGGAGTTGTGAAATGATTCGCAAGAGGGCGAGAGTTCTCCAAAACAAAATTATATTTTATTTCTTTTCTACTTTGTAAAATAGGAGCTTTGAGTAACATTTTATTTTATTTGGAACAAATAAACTAATGAAGCATTCATGAACCCAAGGAAATTAAACCACATTCAGTGGATTTATATATATATATATATATATATATATATATATATATATATATGTAAATTCTTGAGTTTAAATATCTTGTACTGTATTAGCTTGAATATCTGAAAATGTTTTCTTTCTCCAGTTCTCTCTCTCTCTCTCACACACACAATGAAAGAAAAACAATAAAGGGGAGAAAATGTCAAAGCTAAAAGTAATTTTGGTGGCAAATGTAAAAATGATTTCCAACCAGCTTTCTAAGTGATGGAATCAAATGCTTAGTTTAGCAGGAGTCTGGTCTGTATCTAACTGTCCCATGACAATGTTCATAGACAGAGAAACGGTCATCACTACTGCAGAGAATACTGACGAGGGGCACTGTGCTTGGTGGAAGGGGGGGGGATTAATCTGTGCAGTTACCATTTTATGATTACAATTTTAGTGAGACGAGGAGAATGGCTATGAGTTCGTAACTGCTTTAATGCAACGGGTTCCACACAGGGGAAATGCCATGTTGAAATCTGATGACTAAAGTTGTGATTCCCCCATAATTGGATTTAAGCAACAACAACACTGGGCATATCAAATTCTTTACAGCTCTTTTAAAAGTGTCTCTCCTTCTTTCTTTCCGGGAAGAAAAGAAGTATATGTTACAGAACACCATGACCTTACCTAAGATAAAAGAAGAAAATTAAAAATTATTTCACTTAAGTGCATCCACATTTGAATCAAGCATAAGCTCAAGTGTAGGCAACTTCTCGATTTCTTCATCTCACATCCTCCTGTAATAAAAACACAGAATTTTAGGGCTGAGTGGTGTATTTTAAAAGTGATTTTAGTGTGACATCCTCATTGTATTATTTTTTATTTTTTTTAATTTATTTATTTTTGTTACAGATGTTTCTCCTTTTTCCCCCACTGATTCCCCCCTCCTCTGCCCTCCCCGCCCTGTCCCCAGCTTTGTTGTCCATGTCCATTGTTCATGCACACATGCATATAAGTTCTGTGGTTTATCTCCCCCCACCCCCTCTTCCGGGGATTGTCAGTCTGTACCCCACTTCCATGTCTCTGGGACTACCCCGTTCCTCAGACTGTTATGTTCATTATATTCCACAAATAAGTGAGATCATACGATACGTGTCTTTCTCTGTTTGGCTTGTTTCACTTAGGGTAATACTTTCCAGGTCCCTCCATGTCGTCTCAAAGGATAAGAGAGCTTTCTTTCTTATAGCTGTATGTACTCCATTGTGTATATGTACCACAGATTTTTTATTCATTTGTCTACTGATGGACATTTGGGCTGTTTCCAGATCTTAGCTATTGTAAATAGTGCTGCTACAAACATGGGGGTACATATATTCTTTCTGATTGGTGTTTCAGGCTTCTTAGGATATATTCCTAGAAGTAGGATCACTGGGTCAAATGGCAGTTCAATTTTTAATTTTTTGAGGTAAGACCATATTGTTTTCTATAGTGGCTGCACCAATCTGCATTCCCACCAGCAGTGCACTAGAATCCCCTTTTCTCCACACCCTCACCAGCACTTGTTGTTTGATGATTTGTTGATGGTGGCCATTCTGACAGGTGTGAGGTGATACCTCATTGTTGTTTTAATTTGCATCTCTCTGATAATTAGTGATGTTGAACATTTCTTCCTATGTCTCTTAGCCGTTTGTATGTCCTTTTTGGAGAGGTGTCTATTTAGTTCCTCTGCCCATTTTTTAATTAGGTTCTTTGTTTTCCTTTTGTTGCATTGTATGAGCACTCTCTCTATATACGAAATGAACCCCATATCTCATATATCATTGGCAATTATGCTCTCCCATACAGTGGGTAGCCTTTCCATTTTGATAATTGTATCTTTTGCTGTGCAGGAACTTTTGAGTTTGATGTAGTCCCATGTGTTCACTCTCTCTTTTGTTTCTGTTACTTTAGGTGATGTATAACTGAAAATCCTGCTGTGTATGATGTCTGAATTTTGTTGCCTACAGTTTCTTCTAGGATTTTTACAAATTCATGCATCACATTTAAGTCTTTTATCCATTTTGAGTTTATTCTTGTGTAGGGTGTAAGTTGATGGTCTAGTTTCATTCTTTTGCATGTAGCTATCCAATTTTCCCAACACCATTTATTAAAGAGGCTGTCTTTACTCCACTGTATACTCTTGCCCACATTGTCAAATATTAATTGAGCATATTGTCTTGGGTCCATTTCTGGGTTTTCTATTCTGTTCCATTGATCCATCTGCCTGTTCTTGAGCCAGTACCAGCTGTTTTGATTACAGTGGCTTTGTAGTATAACCTGAAATCTGGTAATGTGATCCCTCCAACTTTGTTCTTCTTTTTCAAGATCACTATGGCTATTCGAGATCTTTTTTGATTCCATATGAACTTTTGTAGTATTTATTCTAGTTCTGTGAAGTATGTCGTTGGTATTTTGATAGGGATTTTATTCAATCGACAGATTTTTTGTGGTAGTATGAACATTTTAATGATGTTAATTCTTCCAATCCATGAACAAGGTATGTGCTTCCACTTTTTTACATCTTCCTCTATTTCTTTTTTCAATGACCTGAGTTTTCTGTGAATAGGTCCTTTATTTTTTCGGTTACGTTTATTCTTAGGTATCTTAATTTTTTTGCTGCTATGGTAAATGGGATTGTTTTTTTTAGTTTCTCTTTCTGTGAGTTTATCATTGGTGTATAAGAATACCATTGATTTCTTGATGTTAATTTTGTATCCTGCTACTTTGCCAAATTCATTTTTTAAGTCTATTAAATTTATGATGGAGTCTTTGGGGTTTCCTACATATAGTATCATGTCATCTGCGAATAATGACAGTTCACTTCCTCCTTTCCAATTTGGATCCCTTTTATTTTTTCTTCCTGTCTGATTGCTGTGGCTAAGATTTCCAATACTATGTTAAATAAAAGTGGCAAAAGTGGGCATCCTTGTTTTGTTCCTGTTCTTAAGGGAAATGCTTTATTTTTTGCCCATTGAGTATGATGTTGGTTGTAGGCCTTTCATATATGGCCCTTATTATGTCGAGATATGATCCCTCTATTCCCAGATTGCTGAGCATTTTAATCAGAAATGGGTGCTGAATGTTGTCAAATGCTTTTTGAGCGTCTATTGATATGATCATATGATTTATATCTTTCATTTTGTTTATGTGGTATATCACATTTATTGATTAGCGACTATTGTACCTGCCTTGCATCCCTGAGATCAATCCCACTTGGTCATGGTGAATAATTTTTTTGATGTGTTGCTGGATTCGATTTGCTATTATTTTATTCAGGATTTTGTCATCTATGTTCATCAGGGATATTGGGCTGTAGTTTTATTTCTTTGTAGTGTCTTTCTCTGATTTTGGAATTAGAATTATGCTGGCCTCATAAAACAAGTTTAGAAGACTTCCTTCTTCTTGAATTTTTTGAAATAGTTTGAGGAGAATGGGTATTAGTTCTTCTTTGAATGTTTGGTAAAATTCCCCTGTGAAGACTTCCGGGCCTGGTCTTTTGTTTGCTGGGAGATTCTTGATTATATTTTCAATTTCTTTTCTTGTTATTGGTCTGTTCAAGTTTTCTATCTCTTCCCAGTTCAGTTTTGGGAGACTATGTGTTTCTAGAAATTTGTCCATTTTGCTTAGATTGTTGAATTTGTTGCCATATAATTGTTCATAAAATTTGTTCACAATCTTTTGTATTTCTGTGGTGTCAGTTATTATTTCTGGTCTTTTATTTCTGATTTTGTGTATTTGGTTTCTTTCTCTTTGTTTCTTGGTTAGTCTAGCTAAGGGTTCATCAATTTTGCTTATCTTTTCAAAGAACCAGCTCTTTGTTTCATTGATCCTTTGAATTGTTTTTTTTTTGGTCTCCATGTCATTTATTTCCGCTCTGATCTTTACTATTTCCTTCTTTCTACTTGCTCTGGGTTTTTGTTTGTTTGTTTGTTTGCTTGCTTTTTAATTCTTTAAGTTGTGAGGTTAGATAGTCTATTGAAAATTTTTGTTGCTTCTTGAGGTAGGCCTGTAGTACTATGAACTTCCCTCTCAGAACTGCTTTCGCTGTATCCCATAGATTTTGTGTTGTTGAGTATTAATTTCCATTTGTTATCAGAAAGTTTTTAATTTCTTCCTTGATTTCTATGGTAACCCATTCATTTTTCAATAACACGCTATTTAGCTTCCATGTTTTCAAATGTCTTTACATGTTCTTGTTGCAGTTGATTTCTATTTGCATGCCATTGTGATCTGAGAAGATGCTTGATATGATTTCAATCTTCTTAAACTTGTAGAGACTTAGTTTGTGCCCTATCATGTGGTCTATCTTTGAGAATGTTGCATGTACACTTGAGAAGAATATGAATTCTGCAGTTTTGGGTGCACTTGGTTGGTTTTCAATGTTTTTATATATTTACTCATGGTGCTGATGTCCTTACTCATGCTGTTGAGCTTCCTCAAAAGCTCATGGCTCTGAACTCTATCTCTGATAATTTGCTCAACTGCATTTCATGTATCTCATCTTCAATAGAGTTCTCTTGTTATTTAATTTGGGATTTGTTTCTTTGTTTTACCATTTTGGCTATCTCAGTGGGGTTTGGAGCCTGCCAAATTTTCCTTGTGGTAGTTAGTGTTCTGCTGTTTGTGGCTCCCTCAGCTGGGATTGGATGATCCTGGATGGGCCCACGTTAAATACCACTGTCAAGTCTTACTTTCCTGGGTAGATTTACAAGCCCAGGAAAGGTTCAGTTATCCTTTAGCTTTTTCCTTGTAACTGGTAGTCTCAGTTATTCAGTGCTTTGGAATGTAGCCCTGGTGTTCTGCATAAGAGGATTTCCAGAGGGTGGGATAAATGCTGGTTGTTAATGAGCCTAAATTTGCATTTTGTTGCCTCACCTGGGAAAAGCTAAATCTGAGTGCCCACAAATCCCAGGTGTCCCCACAGAGTTCCAGCCCAGTCCGCCCTCCCTCTGCCATAGCCCCCAGGTGAGTGGCTGTGGCTATTTTAGTGCTCTGTCCTGGCTCTCTGCACTGTGGAGTGGGCTTAGTCTTTATTCCCCAAGGGTACTGCTCACAGCTAAGGCTGCTACTGTCCGTGGGCTCCCAGCCCTCCACCTTCTTGTGCCTCCGCAGATCCTACCAGTGTCCCTGGTTATATGGTCCTGTCCTGCTGCTTTACTGTTGCTTTTTTCCCAGAAGATTTGTCTTTATTTTAGTTGTAATTCCCTTTTGGTCCTGGGAAATCTTCGGTGTAGCTTTCATTCACTCCTCCTTCATTTTTACATCCTCTATGCCTATCTTGTGTGCAGCTGGGTTTCACAGGCCTCTCCGGTGCCCCCACTCCCTGCAGGTCCTGCAGATAATTGGATCCCACAGTACCTGCTGGTTCGCACAGGCCTCTCTGGTGCCCCTGCACCCTGCAGATCCCCTGGGCAGGCAGCTGGATCACACCCATTCCTCTGGGGTTCTGGCTTCCCACTGCTGTTGTGGGCTACTGGGTTGCACAGTCCTCTCTGGTGCCCCAGAACCCTGCAGAACCCACGGGCAGCTGAATCACACCAGTCACTTAGCCTCTGGCTTCCCACTGCTCTTGTGGGCTGCAGGACTGCATAGGGCTCTGTGGAGCCCCAGGTCCCACTGCTGGCGGCTGGCGAGTGCTGCTGCCCATGGGGCTCAACTCCAGCTCAGTTTTTGCTGTAGTTTTTGGGGATGGGTCTGTGCTGCTGGTCTGTGCTGGGGCACCAGAGAGAACTGCGCAACCAAATAGCCCACAACAGCTGTGGGAAGCCAGAGCCCCAGAGGAACGGGTGCAATCCAGCTGCCTGCCCAGGGGACCTGCAGGGTGCAGGAGCACCAGTTAGGCCTTTGCGAACCAGCAGGGACTGTGGGATCCAATTACTCGCGGGAACTGCGGGGTGCTGAACTGCTGGTCGGTGCTTCTGCTGCCTGGGGATGGATGTCTGCTCCCCAGCCTCTGTTGTTGGGGGTATATCTGGACTCTGATCTGGCTGCTACTGTGGGGGATGTTGCTGGGCTCCGGGCTGTCCGTGTCTTCCTCGACCGGCACCTTGGGGGCTCCACTACTGTGCACGGGTCTGTGTTGACACAGAGTGTCCACTGGCCCGATGGTGCCAGGAGCTCTGGTGGGTCAGGTTGCTGGGCCCTGGCTGCTCACACTGCCTCCTCCCAGGGAAGACCCGGGATCTTCCAAAATGGTGGGAACTCCGCGTGGTGCAGGGAGAAGCGCCCTGAAGGGCCACTTACCGTGGTAGCCGGCTGCTCCGTCCACAGCACAGGAACCTTCTGCTCTGTGTCTCTGCCCTGCTCGGGTTCGGTTGTCCACCTTCGTGTCCACTCACACTCTCTCACACTAGCTCACTGTCTCACTCACTCACCCTCCCTCCGGTCCTGCCTGCCACCATCTTCCAATATGGTCTCTGACATTCTCATTTTAGAGCTGAAGACACAAAGGCCTGAAGAAATAAGGTGACTTATCTCGGTATATATGATAAAGTGACAGCGGAAATTGGACCAAACTGAGAACTCCTGATTCTGCTTATATCGTCAAAGAGAAAAAGGTTTGAAAAGTAAAGACAGGGTGACGTCACAGCGATCCCGTGAAGAGAGTCTACACGTCGCTGCGTCCTAGGTCCCATGCTTTGTAACCCTGGCCCCACGTGGGGTGGTGTCTGACATGCGGCCTCTAGCAGGTGGTTCTTCCATGAGGGTGAGGCATTCGGGAACGAGATTGGTGTTTTCACAGGAGACTCCGCCGAGCTCCAGGGCCCCAGGCTCGGTCAGGTACCTGAGACTCCGCCGAGCTCCAGGGCCCCAGGCTCGGTCAGGTACCTGAGACGCCTGCAGCCGGAAAAGGAGCCCTCACCTGACCGTGCTTTTAGATGTCCCTCTTCAGAGTGTGAGCAGTGCTCTCTGGTTGGACAAACCTCCCAGTCTGCGATATTTTGCTATTGCAGCCAAAACAGACTATTTAAGATAGCAGGCTTCAGACACCAGGGACCAGTCATCCTGGGGAAATAACACCAAGAGCTAAAGGGTGTGACAGCGGATGGCAGGTGATTGGTCACTGTAAGCAGAACCTTGGTAATCTTTTAGTCAACACTATTTTGCTCAAAAGGGGGAGAAAACCATCTAAAACTATCTTGAGCTAAAGGAAAAATTTACGTTCTTATATAACCAAGAGGCCTGGATTTTGAGGCAATTTTAAATATGTGTGCACTTAAGTGTCCAAATGACCATGAATGCCTTCTCTCGAGCTCCCTTCCTTTGTCCTCTGTATTGATCTAACGTCCGAGGAAGAGGGACACCTGTAATACCATATCCATATCTCTCAGCTCGGCAAACTCAGTTGGAAAAGAATGGCTGTCTTCCCATGTTCGAACATTAATCACAATGCAGAACATTCATGTGCCCTGCTCAGGTCGTACACCAGCGTAGAAATGGGTTTGTATGAATGGCAGGATTTTGGACATATTACAATCTTTTACCTGGTGATACAGAGGGGTTTGATGTTTCACTGACCAACTGGGAGCATGGAATAAGACAAGAGTATCTTAAAGGGAAGGGGATACATAATAAAAGAAACAGGGAAGAAACTTGGTAAAAAATAAAAACAAAGTTTGAGTTTTCCTACAAGTACCGTGTACAGTTAGAGCCACGCAGGACACGTCCCAGGGGTACAGCTCTAAGTCACTTCCAGATGTCACATGTTACGTGTTATTCATCAGTTGCTCTTGCAGTTCAAGAGATATTCATTCTGTTCCTATGCCCATTGATCATTTCAATAGTTTGTGGCCTAAACATAGAATAAATGATCAATTTTATCATCTCAAACATGCCAACTTAAAAGTGAAGAGAAAATCAAGTTACACAGAACACTCTCATTTAGAAAGCAGAGACAGAAATAACATACAGAGGTTCTTTATCCATCACATGTACGTATTTCTGGACTAGGGGGCAGAGCGCCCCCTGGCCAGTCGGCCTGCCTTCCCACTTCTGTTCTGTTGTTTCCTGCATTGCAGGTCTGACCGAGGCAAGGGAATAGCTTACGTTCTAGGAGTCCACTTCCTGTAGGCATCATTTTAGGGATTTGGGGGTTGCCTTAGAAATTTTTTAAAAATCTTATTTGATAAGAGTGTGTTTCTCTAACAACACAACTGCTTTAAAAATCCTGTGACTTAGGCTAGCACATTCATGTGAGCTCTGATTAGCAAGAGACTGTGAGGTGGTGTTGGAAGCATGACCCACACATGTGGGTTCAGCCTAGGAGTGTTTCCCACGCAGTGGACCTTGGCGCTGGCTCCAGCGTATGTCCTAGAGCATCTACAGGAAGCCCTGCCTGGGACCTAGAGCTCTCATCATTCATCTTCTGGGCATTTTTACAGCCAGTGACTTTCCACCAAGACCCTCTCTGGAAGACCCCTCAGTGCAGAGTACTGCTTGGCACACGTGTCGCTCTCTTCCTGGTTCAGCCCACACCCCTGTGACTGACCAATGCGAAGGTATAAATGTCTGGCCTTGTTCAATCCCAGACAGCTCTGAAGGGCACACTCAGCTTCATAACTTCAGATAACATTGACTGATGACCTTATTCTTCCTGCGTCACTCTGGTCAGTGCTTAATCCTGCTGCCTTTATCCCACATCAATAAACCTCCTGCTTTCATATCCCTTAACCGGAGGCTGCTTTCTAGGAAACCCACATCGGGGAGGTGGCTCTGGGCATGACCGGGGAGAGACCACTCTACGTTTTGGAGATTTGGGAGCTGAACTAGATCGTTCTTCAAGCTGAGGCAGTGAAGAGCCTAGAAGTGGTGGTTGGTGGAGTACGGATAGTCCTCGGCTTATCTCAGTGGATTATTAGTAGGTTCCGCAGTGAGCCCTTGCCAGGTAGCTCAGTTGTTTGAAGCCTGTCCCATACACCGAAACGTTGCAGGATTGGTCCTGGTCAGGGCGCACAGCTAGGTTGTGGATTCTGTCCCTAATCAAGGTGCGTATGGGAGGCCACTGATTGATGTTTTTCTCTCACATTGATGTTTCTATCTCTCTCTCTAAAAATCAATGAAAACATATCCTCAAGTGAAGATTAAAAAAGAAAGATGCCAAGATTCCCCAATGATAATTATACCAGGAAAAGAGAAAGCAAAGCACAGGTATGTGCAGTGTATCAGATGATTAAGAATAATTAAGAATTAAAATTATGAGGATTACGGAACTGGATGGATATTACTATGGGCAATAAATATTTTAAAGATATAAGTAAAATGAAAGTTTAAAACAAATAATTTCCAACCAAAGAGTGAGACCAGAGGGTGTCTCTACCATCATATAAAGAGATTCTCATTTACAAGGGGAGAGAAGAAGAAGCTGAGGGTAAAACTCAACATCAGGGTAATATTAAAACTTAACAGGTCTGCTCTGACAGCATCAGTGTTTCTATTGGAAAGGAAGGGACAGCCAAGTGCTGCCAGGTGTCAGGAGGACCTTCAGTTAGGGACCAGCAGGAAGAAATAGACCTGTAAGATGAACATCCACCCATCATTGTGTGTGTGTGGTGTGTGTGTGTGTTTATGAGACTTGGTGCACAGAGTTGGTTTATGCAACTGTGAAGGCTGAATAAGAAAGCCTGAAGTCTACCCACACAAGAGGCAGTCCGGAGAGGCTGACTGGAAACTCACGGGTAAGAACTAAAACTATAAGAAAATCTCAGGTCTGCTCACAAAGTCTTTCTTTCAGCTGATTTCGGTCAGGACCTCCAGATTGTCTAAAACAATCTCCATAAAATCAACTCCTGAAAGTCAACTTCTTATGCGTGCTCATCACATCTACAGAATCCCTTCTTAGCAATGCCTAGATCCATGTTCGATGGGCTGACTGGGCCCTATAGCCTGGCCGAGTGGACCCAGAAAGTGGGTCCTCACAGAGCTGGAGCGGGAGGGGCTCTGCAGCAGCTGCAGGCTGTTCACAGCTATTCTAGCCCAGTCTGTGGAGGAATCAAAGCACAGTTTACGTAGAACCTCTTGGTCACACAAGATTGCAATTAATGAGTTCTCTGTGGTGAGGGAAAATGCCATGTGGAGTTTATGTGGTGTCCCTATAGGAGAATTACAATATAGAATGTGTCCTAAGAATGAGGCCATTATATACTTTTTAGAAACAGCTCATGGTGTGCTACTGACCTTTGTTAGAGGTGGAATCCAGAACCATGGGACAAGTGCCTATGGGCCCGGCACCCATCATAAGGGAGGATCTGTCAAACTCTCCAAGAAATAATGTCAGGAAGAACAACAGATACAACCTTAATATGAAAGCAGCAATTCCAGAGTCAGGCGTACACAAGGCCAGAGGGCACAAGAAGCTTCATGAACATGTGCCCTAGATTCTCCATGCCATCCATCACTATTCCACTACACCTTCTCCCCCCCCCCCATATTTATAGCTAGGTTAGGTGGGTTGGAGCAATTTTTTATATGAGCTATGGAGAAGACAAATGAGCTTGATTCATGAATGGGACAGCTTAATGTATGAGTAGAAGTGAAAACGATGAACTGTGTCTAAACTATAGTACCACTCGGGAGTGGGCCTGAAATGTAAAAGTGAAGGGAAGCCCCCAAACATCTGTAATGGTTATTTGTTACTGCATACCAACATTACCACAACCTTACTTGCTTTAAGCAATGCATATTTATTGTCTCTCAGTTTCTGTGGAAGAATCAGGGCACAGCTTACAAAAGGCCTGTGTTTGATGGGTCACAGGTGTTGGCTAAGACTGCAGTCTCACCGGAAGCTCAGCTCATGAAGGGTCCATTTCTAAGCTCACATGGAATTACATAGCATCCAGTTCCTATCCATTTCCTGGTGGCTGTTGGCCAGAAGCTGCCTTTGGTTACTTGCTACATGGCCTTTTCTATAATCAGCCCACGCCATGAAGCTTCTTTCTTCAAAGTTGGCAAAGGGGGGATTCCTATTAATGCAATCATTACAATTTTTTATAATATAACCACATACATTTTATCATAAACAGTTCATCACTTTTGTAGTATTCTGTGGGTTAAAAGCAAGCCAAAGTGTCAAGTCTTCAACAGAGCTAAATAATATCCCCCAGTATTTCCCTTATTTTCCAGACTCTAACAATGCAAACTCATTTGGAAATAGGGTCATTATGGATGTAAATAGTTCAGTAAAATTTATACTGGAGTACTCATTATAGCCCTTATTTCAATAATACTAGTGCTTATATAAGAGAAGAAACACAGAGACAGACTCATATAGAGAATGTTACTTGACAATGGAGAAAGAGAACAGAGTGGTGTCTATAAGCCAAGGTACATGAAGGATCGCCAGAAACATCAGAAATGGAAAGGAAAGCATGGATTTAATTATCCCCATGTATATTTAGAGAGATTATGCCCTCTTGATATTTTGATTTCAGACCTCTAGGCTTCAGAACTGTCCTCCTGTTTTAAGCTACACAGAGTGTGGTCATATGTCATAGAAGCCCTGGGAACATAATGCAATACCAGACTTAAATGGAAGGAATTGCACAAGGGCATGGATTCTAGGATTGAAGATATAAGAAACTGTCGATTACAGTTTACCCTTTGATCCTCCACCTCCAGTGATGCACCTTCCTCTCACATGCAAAATACATTCACTTCCTACGGATGTACCTAAGAGTCTTATTCTATTACAGCATCTGCTCAAATCTAAGAATCCCGTGGTCTATATTAGATACAAATGTGGACTGAGGCTTCTTCAGTGTAGTTATACTTCATCTATCTGCACAACTAAAAAGGTAGGCTTTGTGTCCCCCTCCACATACACAAACCCCCAGTGTGCATGGGAAATGGAAAGTACAAAGTCACCACTGGTTCATAGTGATTCTGAAATTCAGCAGGGGAAGCATTGAGAGTTTTTGTATGAGGTTTTAAGGCTTCAGAATAATTATCTTTGACCCTTGGTTCTACCCTCTGGACCCTCCTTCCCCTTGAGTCATCCTTCCTTTCTTAAAGTAAAGGCAGCACACATGTGTTTCTAAAGTAGTTTTTCTTTGTTTTGTTTTGTTGTTGTTGTTGTTGTTGTTGTTGTTTTTATCAATATGATTTCTGCCAGGAGAATTTTGAGAAATTGGCAGCTTCCTTTTATTTTGAACCCCTCTGTTTATCTTAGCCTTCACTGAAAGTTTTATTTTTTTTTTCTGAAACAATTTTCCCCAATACAGTATAGGTCTTCTATAAATTTTCATAGACTTCAGTCCCTTAGACAAAAGCTACACTCACAGATCATTTTCTGATAAATTATTTTCCTCCTTGGGAATCTATGGACATGACTGAGGGAAAAGACTTAAACTTACCAGGCATTCTTAAATTTACTCTCAAGCTACTAGAGGGCTTATCATTTGCTTCAGAGTTACATATGTATAAGGCAAACATTTAATCTCTTGAAAAGTTTACTTCTGTGAATAAATAATGCACTGGCACTTCAATATTTCTCCAATTTTAACAAAAGGTTGTAGAGAAACATCCATGACTTCTTTATTTAAAGCAGGGCTTATCTTTCATGTCATGTGCTCAGAAGTCACTTTTAGCTTTAGTATATTTCACCATTTAGAGAGGCTGAAACATGATCCAATGTTAGAAAATATTTAGACTACTCATGGGCATTGGCAAATTGTTTAATTGATTATTCAGGAATTAAAAGAGAAAGATTGGGAAAATCTAGGTCAAGAAAGTCTGGGATAGTCATGTGGATGGATCCACAAAGTAGGCACAAAATTGAAGTTGCCTGTGCTATATATTAGCATTCCCTAGAGATCATTTACCATTAAGGAGGTACTGGAACACCAAGTAGCCTGAATGATGCACCAGATACATCAGTCAGCCATTGTCCTCTACTGCTCCACTGCTAACTCAGAGAACATGAATAATATAGTCTTAGTGGGAGACATGGAAGCTGTGCATGGGCCCAGCAGCATGGATCTCCATTCAATAAATGATTTAGCAAAAATTAGCAAGAGTGAAGTGAGAGAAAGAAAGAGCTACAGTTTTTCTGGACAGTTACATATAAGGCTTTAGACGGTATTCCTAGCACTTTGGATTTGGACACTAGATCATCAAGCTGTTTGTCTTGCTATAACAAAAACTCCATGGTGTTTTGCAGAATTATTTTTCTTTTCATCTAATTAAACCTGCACTTTAGTGATGAGATCAGCTTCTTAAGGGTTCTGATATCCACTGCGGTGACCATCTAAAGCAAAATATTGAATTGTAGCAGGAGATTCTACTGGCCAGTTTATTCTGGTGACCTACTTGGAAAATTTGTTGAGCACTTTCTCCAGCAAGATAAAATCTACCCAGGATAAATATTCATTGTCAGCTCTGGCCAAATGTCCAAAGTACTACAACAAACACCAATGCTGAGTCCCTAAATCACCTCTCCAGGACACTCATCCACGACGTGGTGGCAAGTCGACTATGTCGAATACCTTCTACTTTGAAAGGGGAAACTATTTATCTTGGCTAGACTTGACACCTATTCTGAATATGGGTTTGTCTTACCTGATCACAGGGACTCAGTTAGCACCCCTGTATAAAGACTTCTGCATTATTTATCCATAACATGGGACCTAATCAAACATCACATCAGAAAAGGAGATACATTTCACCACATAAGAGATCAATTTTGACTCTTCTTGACAAACTACAAGCATACACATAGAGAAGTCAACATGCTGCTAAGATAAATGACCCTGGTAATCGAAAGGTTGTTATATAATGAAGTCAGAGAATCTAATTGTGATGTCTCTGTACCCCCTTGCTTAATCTTGGTAGTAAATAGAACAGAATAGCAGCAGAAATCCAAGAAAGTTATGGTGGCCTTAGGTTGAGGAATGTAAATTTGGTCATGTCAACAGGTAAAGCACATAGACCAGTGGTTCTCAACATGTGGGTCATGACCCCTTTGGGGGTCGAATGACCCTTTCACAGGGGTCACCTAAGACCATCAGAAAACACATATTTCCAATGGTCTTAGGAACCAAGACACCGCTCCTCTATCTGTCTCCAGGTGGGTCTGCCTACATGCAGACACACCCACATATAGCATGAGGAACTATTAAAGGGTCGCGGAATTAGGAAGGTTGAGAACTACTCATAGACCAATGTAAGTGATAATCTAGGGCAAAAAGAAACTCTAGTGAGTTGCTCAGAAGAGAGCTGAGTATTATTTGCATTCTCTAAGACAGCTGCAGTGGCAATAGTTCACTCCAATAACCTTCCTCTTGCGACAGAGAGACTGGGTAATGCAAAATGATATCAAAGGTGGCTTAAATCCACATGATTTATACAATGAATTCTAGTGGAAGCTTCTTCAGGATTCATGGAGACCCTTTTCCTGAGGGAAACTAAGAATTTGTTTGTTTTAGAGAACTGAGAAGAATGTGGCCATATCTCTGCAACAGCCGGCTACAAAAAAAAGAAAACAACAACAACATGATTTAGCCCTTAATAATGTCACAACCACAAATTCACAAGTTCACTGTGGTTGTTAATGGTTGCCTTATTTTGGTAAAACAGTACTCTAATTCAATTGGGAATGTCCTCCTGTTCTTCATGTAGTGATGACTATTGATCGTTTTTACCTGAACCTAACCCTGCTACCTCATTCTAGCACTGATCAACCATACTATAACTTTACCTTGGACCATCTGGTTCATTGAGTGGTATATGATCCAAGCAGGGCCAAATTTCCCAAATAATTGTTATATAAACACTGGGGAAAAATATCTCCTATTTCCTGCCATTGCTCAACTTAGAGTACATGCCAGTGACCGTTACTCTATGTATACCCTATAAATAACTCTATATAACCTATTATCTATTCTCTCTCTCTCTCTCTCTCTCTCTTCTCCCCCACCCCCACCCTCTCTCTGTATTATTCTTGGATCCAACATGTAACACCACCCCTTGACTTTGTTTATATAGACAAGTAAATAATTATTTGGATTAAGTTTGCTTAATTGATTGATTGATGGGTTGCAAGTGGTGGAGGTAGAAAGGGAATGCATAAACAATTTTGAGATAAAGCTGACAGAGAACCCAGGTAAATGACAGACAGGGTCTTCCCATATCTACTTTCCAGGAAATTTTCTGCAGGCCAGAGGAAGTGGCACGATACATTCAAAGTACTAAAAAAAATATAGCAACCTAGAAGAGTCTATGTTGAAGAGTTTTTTTCAGGATTAAAGGAAATATAAAGAGTTTTCCAGACAGGTAAAAGATGAGGACATCCAAGGAGAAATGGAGTCAAGATGACTGAATAGTAAATCCTGAACTCAACTCCTCCCACAAACATGTCAAAATTACAATTAAAGTAAATAGAACAACTATCATTGAGAACCACCTGAAAAATAGCATAAAATAATTTATATAACTAAGGATATAAAGAAGAAGCCACATTGAGATAAGAGGAGAGACAAAGATGCTCTCTGGCCAAGTTTCATACCTATGATGTGGCAACTCATAAGCAGAAGAAAAATATCAGATGCAGAGGTTGCCCCTGAGTAGCAAGGGTCTGATTTCTATTCCAAACTCCCAAGCCTAGGTCTCCTGTACCAGAAATAAGAGTTCCCATAAGATCTAGCTTTGAACACTAGTGAAACATACTTCTGAGATTGGTGAAGGGTTATGGGAAACAGAGAAGCTCTACTTGAAGGGTTCGCATGCAAACTCACTCACTCCAAGCTCCAATGCAAAAGCAGCATTTCAAGAAGCACCTGAGTCATATATGGAGAAATTAAATTTCAGGGCAAGAGCTGAAGGGTCAGGGATTAGTGGCAACTCTCTCTGGGGGTAGAAGTGCTGGTAGGTACCATTGTTCCTTTATTGAGTTCTTTCCCTTAGCTGGGCCAGTGCAGTCAAATGTAAAATGTGTCACTCTCCATTAACCTGGCTAACATTGTTTGCCTTGCTCTACAGTCTTTCTGAGCACCCCCTCACCAACCCACTGAAGTAGCTCTCCTATCTAGAGATTCTTTCAGAAACTCCAGACTCTTCATGCAAACAGTGGCTGGCCTCAGCTAATACTGCAATCTTTCTCAAAGTCATCTAGATTTGCATGGGTAACAATTGCCCTCATTGTGAACAACAGTCTCTCCAAAACACCTCCAAGCATTCCACAACTAGCAGCCAACCTTGGCTAGCATTGCAGCTCCTACCTAGTGTCTCTACACCTGGCATAAGCATCTACCAGCCTAGACTCACAGCATAGCTCAGCTGAGCTGCCACAAACCTGGCACAAATAGCAGGCTGTTTGTGTTTGTATTGTTGCTCCCACAAAACATCCCCAAGCCTTCACATGTGGCAGCCAGGCTTGGCTTTCATCTGAGCTCTTCTCCAGAGGCTCAATAATTAACATACCCTTTAATCTTCCCTGGTTAGTATCAGGACCCCACCTTAGCAGCTCCACAATTGGCACACCTGACAGGTGACATCAGCTGGGACCACTAAAGCTAATTCCACTCTAAGAGGTCACTCCCTGAACAACAATGTGGTCACTATAGTCACAGCCAGTTCTCAGAGCCTGTGATCCTGACATCAACCCACCAACAAATATGCCAGGAGCAATTGCCAGACAACTACAACATCAGAGAACACACAACCCACACTGGTGACACCCCTGGGGAAAATTACAAGGGATATTGTGCTACTGGAACTGAGGGGACACCTTCTACCAAATGCCTCTTTGTGAAAATAGAAGATATAGTAGACCTGCCTAATACAGAGTAATAAACACAGACAACAGCAAAAATGACACTCTAGAATAATAATGAAATAAAATAGATACAAAATGTACCAGATAAAGAATTAAAGATAACAGTTATAAAGATGCTAAATGACTTCAGAAGATTAATAGATAAATTTAGTAAAACTTTAATAGAGAAAATATATAAAAGAGAGCCAAACAAAACTGAAGTATAAAATAATTTTAAAAAAAAATACAATAGAGAAAACCAACAGCGGATTAGATCATGCATAAGAATAAATCAACACCCTAGAAGACTGAAAAACACACCATCAGAACAGCAAAAAGGAGAAAAAATTAAAGTGAGGATGTTTAAGAAACTTCTGACACAACATAACCATCCTAGAAGAAGAGAGAAAAAATTATAGAAAATTTGTTTGAAAAAAATTACTTAAAACACTCCAAACCTAGTGAAGAAAACAGACATACAATTTAGCAAGTGTAGAAAGACCCAAACAAGATAAATCCAAAGAGGTCCACACTAAGACATGGCATAACTAAAAGGCCACAAACTAAAGAGAAAAGTTTAAAAAATCACAAGAGAAAAGCAGCTAGTTATTTACAAGGGAACTTCTAATAAGACCACTAGTTGATTTTCAATAAAATATTTTCAGGTCAGAAGAGAATGGCACAGTATATTCAAAATGTGAAGTGGGAAAAATATTGACAACCAAGGATACTCTACTACAAAGGTTATCATTCAGAGTTGAAGGAGAAAGATTATCTCAGATAAGCAAAAGCTAAAGGAGTTTATCACCACTATACCAGCATTATAAGAAATGTTGAAGGGAATTCTTTACACAGAAAAGGTCAAAACTATAAATAAGAAAATATAAAAAAGAAAAAATATCACTGATAAAGGGATGTAAAAGGGGCAATCACCCAATTATAAAACTAGCACAAAAGTTAAAAAACAAAATAAAAAGAACATGTGTAACTAAAGTAATAAATTAAGGAATACATATAACAGATGTAAAATATTATAACAAAATCATAAACATGTGGGGGATAAGTTAAAAATGTAGTGCTTTTATTTTATTTATTTATTTTTATTTAACTTATTTTTGTTAGAGATGTTTCTACTTTTTTCCTCATTGACACCCTCCTCCTGTTTCTGCACCCCCATGTCCATGTCCATGTCCATTGGTTATGCTTATATGCTTAAATTATTTGGTTTATCTCTTTCTCCCCCCTGCCCCTCCTCTGAGGTTTGTCAGTCTGAACCATATTCCTTTCTATATCTCTGGGTCTGTTGTGTTCACCTCATTTTGGTCATTATATTCTACAAATAAGTGAGATCATGTGATACTTGTCTTTGTGCTTTTATAATGCATACAAATTTAAGTAACCATCAACTAAAAATAAATAGATATAAATGTAGCTTGGTAGATGTAAATCTCATGGTAATCACAAATCTAAACTTAAAATAGATACACAAAGAATTAAAAGAAATAAATCCCAGACCAGTAAGCAAGTCATTGATATATAAGAGAAGAAGCAAAAGAAAAGAAAGGGACTGAGAAGAACCACAATCATAATCAGAGGACAATTAATAAAATGCCAATAACTACATGCCTATTAATGATTACTTTAACTATAAATGGACTTAATACTCCAATAAAAAGATTTAAGGTGGCTGAATAAATTTAAAAAATAGAAGGTTTGTACATGTGCTGTCAACATGAGATTGAAATCAGATTAAAAGACACACACAGACCAAAAGGGAAGGATGGAAAGAGATATTTCTTGCAAATGAAAACAAAAAATGCTTAGGTAGCAATACTTATATCATACAAAATAGACTTTAACATAAAGGCAGTAACAAGCAACACAAAAAGGGTACTACATAATGATAAACAGACTAATCTAACAAGAGAATATAACCTTCATAAATATCTAAGTCCTAAACATAGGAGCACCTAAATACATGAAGAAAGTATTGGCAGACATAAAGACAGATGAAGTAATTCAGTCATAGTAGGAAAATTTAACACCTAATTGACATCAATTTATTGATCATCCATACAAAAAAATCAATATAAAACAGCAGCCATAAATATCCCATTATATAAGATGGAATTCATAGATATGTACAGAGCATTGCACTCAAAAACAGCAGATTGCAGACGCTTTGCAGGTGCACACGGAACATTTTCCAGGAGAGACCAAATGTTAGGCCACAAAGCAAGTCTGGATAACTTAAGATTGACATCCCACCAAACATCTTCTCCAGGCACAATCATGTGAAACAAGAAATCAATTACAAGAAGAAAAATGGGACAAAATATAAACATGTTGAGACTAAACAATATGCTACAAAACAGTCAATAGTTTACCGACAAAATCAAAAGATATTTTGAGACAAATAAAAATGGAAACACAACAGTCCTAAATCTACTGGAGATAGCCAACACAGTGAAAACAGGGAAATGTATAGCAATACAAGCCTTCCATAAAACAAGGAAAATCTCAAATAAACAACCTAAACTTACATATAAAAAAACTGAAAAAAAGAACAAAGTGAAGGAAGAAAATAGTAAAGGTGAAAACAAAAATAAATGAATTAGATACTTAAAAATGAAATAGAAAAGATCATTGAAAGTAAGATCTGATTATTTGAAAACAATAAACAAAACTGATATACATTTTACCAGACTCATCCAGAAAATAAAGAAGGAGCACACATAAATAAAACCAGAAATGAAAGAGAAGTGACAAATGACACCACAGGAATATAAAAAATTATACAGAAATAATAACTATTATTTAGCAACAATCTGGACAATCTGAAAGCTATAAATAGATTCCTAGAAATATACACTTTTCCAAGCTGAACCAGGAAAAGGTAGAAAATCAGAACAGATTGATTGCTGGTAACAAAATCAAGTCAGTAATTTTTAAAAAGCTCCCCAAAACTAAAGTCTGGGACCAGATAGCTTCACAGGAGAATTCTACCAGATGGTCATAGAAAAATTAGTATCTATACGTCTCAAAGAATTCCAAAAATTTGACAAGGAGGCAATGCTTTCAAACTTCTATGAGGTCAGCATTACTTTGATACAAAAACTGGACAAAGACACTACAAAAGAAAATTACATGGTAATATCCCTAATGAAAATAGATGTAACAATTCTTAGCAGCTCAAATATTTACAAACAAAATTCAACAATATATTAAAGAGATCATATGCCATGATTGAGTGAAATTTACTTGGATGCCAGAATGTTTCAACATCTGCAAATTAATCAATGTGGTACACCTCATTAACAAAATTGAAAATAAAAATTATATAATCATATCATTAGTGATAAATAAAGCATCTCACAAATGTCAACATTTGTGATAAAAACTCATAGCAAAGTGGTTATGAAAGGATCATACCTTACTATAATGAAGATCATATATGCTTAACCCACAACTAACATTATACTAAATGGTGAAAAGCCAAAAACTTTTTCTCTAAGAACAGGAACAAGACAAGGATGCCCAATATCACCACTTTTATTCAAAATAGCATTGGAAGTCGTAGCCACAGTGATCAGACAAGAAAAGGAGATAAAGACATCTGAATTGGAGAGAAAAGTAAAGCTGTTACTATTTGCAGATAACATGATACTATATATAGAAAACCCTAAAGACTTTGCCAACAAACTGTTAGAACTTATAAAGGAACTCAGTAAAGTAGCAGGATACAACATGAATATTCACAAGTCTATTGTATTTGTATACACTAACAATAAAATATCAGAAAAGAGAAATTTAAAAAGCAATTCTATTTACAATTACATTAAAAACAATAAAATACCTAGGAATAAATTTATTCAAGGAGATGAAGAATCCATAAACTGAAATTTATGAGACATTGATGAAAGAAATGAAAGAATATGCACATAAATAAAAATTTCATATTTCATGTATTGAAAAAATTAATATTGTTGAATTAGTTGTTAAAATATCTATACTATCCAAATAATTCTACAGTTTAATTCAGTCTCTATCAAAGTACCAATGGCAATTTTCACGTAAATTGGACAAACTATATTAAAATTTGTATAGAACTATAAAATACCCTGATTCTCACAGCAATCTTCAGAAAAAAGAAATGAATAAAGCTGGAGTAATCTAATTTCCTGATTTCATACTATATTGCAAAGTTGTAATAATCAACACAAAATCATATTGACATAAAACCCACACTTAGATCAACAGAACACAATAGAGAACCCAGAAATAAACCCAGGAATATATGATCAATTACCTTGGGACAAAGGAACCAAGACTATCTAATCAGGGAAGGATACTTTCTTTTTTTATATATACTTTTTTTGATTGATTAATTTTTAGAGAGAGAGAAATATCAATGAGAGAGAACATCGATTGGCTGCCTCCTGCATGCCCCCCACTGGGGATCAGGCCCACAACCTGGGCATGTGCCCTGACCAAGGATTTAATTGGCGACCTCTTGGTGCATGGGTCAACGCTCAACCACTGAGCCACACCAGCCGGGCAAGGATACTTTCTTTGATAAATATTGTTGAGAACTTAAGACAGCCACTTGCAAAAGAATGAAACAGGACTTGTCTTTTACACAAAACACAAATATCAAGTCAAAATGGATTAAAGACTTGAATGTAAGATCTAAATCTAAGAACTCTTAGGAGAAAACATAGTGGTAGGTGCCTTGACAACATTTTGGCAGTGATTTTTTGTATTTGACAAAAAAATTTAAAAATTACAAAAGAGTTACTATACCTAACTGAAAATCTGCAGAGCAAAGAAAACTGTCAAAATAAACAGGCAACCTAACAAATTGAAGACAATATCTTTAAATTATATATCTGATAAGGTGATAATATTCAACATATATAAAGAACTCATATAACTCAATAGCCAAAATAATATAATTAAAAAATAGGTAGTAGAATTGAGTAGACATGTTTCCAAACAAGATATAAGAGTAGCCATTATATACATGAAAGGGTGCTTAACATCACTAATAATTAGGCAAATTAAAATTAAAGCCACATCAAGATATCTCAAACCTGTTAGAATAGCTGTCATCAGAGACAAGAGGTTACAAGTGTTGTTGAGCATGCAGAGGAAAAAAAACCCTTTGTCCTACTGGTGAGAATGAAAATTGGTGCAGCCACTATGGAAAACAGAATGGGGGTTACTCAAAAATAAAAAATAGAATTATAATATGATCCAGTGATCTCACTTTGAGGTGCATACCCAATGGGTATAAAAACAGGATGGCAAAGATATCTGCATTCCTGTGCTAACTGCAGCACTAACTCAGTAGCCAAGCTATTAAAAGTCTATGTTCTTTTAACAGCCTAAGCATCACTCAACTGATGAATGGATTAAAAATGTAGTATATATAAAGGAATGTTATTCAGCCATGAGAAAAAGTCTGTCATTTGTGACAAAAGGAATAGACTTTGAGGACATTATGCAAAGTAAAATAAGCCATATAGAACAAGATAGCACCACTTATATGTAAAAGCAAAAAGAAAAGGTCAAAGAGATAGAATAAAAGTGGTCACCAGGGTCTGGGGGTGGGAAAAATAAAGACAGATTGGTAAAAGGGTACAAAGTTTCAGCTATAAGATGAATGATTTCTGCAGAGCTAATGTGTAAGATGGTGACTATAGTTGAAAAAACTGTACTGTATAATCGAAATTTCCTAAGGGAGTAAAAACTTAATTGTCCTCACACAACAAAACAGTAAATAGTCAGGCTAGTGTGGCTCAGTGGTTGAACGTCAACCCATGCACCCAGAGGTTGACGGTTCGAATCCCAGTCAGGGCACATGCCCAGGTTGTGGGCCCATCCCCAGTGGGGGGCATGCAGGAGGCGGCCAATCGATGCTCTCTCTCATCAGTGTTTCTATCTCTCTCTCCCTCTCCCTTCCTCTCTCTCTAAAATCAATAAAAAAATTATTTTTTTTAAGGAAGCAAAAATTCAGAGGCCAAGTGTCTGAATTTTAATCCCATCTCTACTCTTGCTGATTGACCTTCTCCAAGTCATTTTACCAGTCTTCAGTTTTCTCATGAATGACATGGTGAAAACAATGGTCTATTTAGTTTATTAAGTTGTTATTGAGATTGAGTGGATAAGTAAAATTTGTTTGTTTGTTTTATCCTCATCCAAGGACATTTTTGCATTTATCTTCAGATTGAGTGGGAAGGAGAGAGGGAGGAAGAGAAAGAGACATCAATATGAGAGAGACACATCGACTGGCTGCCACTCACATGACCCCAACTGGGGCCAGGGACAAACCGCCACCATGGTACACGCCCTTAGTGGGAAACCGAACCAGGGACATTCTGGTCCGCGGGCCTACACTCTAACCGCTGAGCCAAACAGGCCAGGGCGATAAGTACAATTAGAATAATGTAGTGCACTAATCGAATGCTTAGTAAATGTTACGTGTTTACTATTGTGAACTTTTATCAAGTCAATGCTATGTTCAGACTATCCTACAAGCTAATACATTGCCTCGTGCAATGTTTATGACCTGTCTAAAAAGTGCATTGTTTTCCCAACATTTCCGAGGGGAAATCTGCTACTCCAAAGGATCAAGCAACTTGCCTAGTTGCTCAACAATAAAGGGCAGAGCACGATTCTGAACTCAGTGCTATCTGGCTTTCCAGTTCATGTTTCCCCAGCGATATGCGTGGCATGCTTCCTGTTCCCGGCCAAGTCCTTTGCAAAAGCAACGAGAGAGATCATACCCAGGGGTCTTCAAACTCCAGGAGTTAGTCAGGGCTGCCAGGGGGTGCTCAGTGTGTCAGGTCGCTGCTCGGAGGAGAGAGGGCAGCTGCAAGGCTTTGGGCTTGGGCCAAAGCGCTGAATTCGAACGTTCAGGACAGCGGCTGCTGGATTTCCTGTGGGAGCAGTGAGCTGTCAGATGCTGCGATTACATCAGACGGAGGCCTCCGCTCTCTCCCTGCAGGCATCTGATATTTTATGTCACTTTGTTTTATTCTGAAGTCTTAATGAAAGCTGCCAGGAAGGTAGCCAAAGACATGCTAGCATGGAAGGTTGGTTCCACTCAGTACACCGCAGTGATTAAGACATGAGTGTGTTTTGAGACCTCTGAAATAAGTTTTCCATTTCAGTGGTGCTTTATCTCAAACAGGCTCTCTTCAACCTTGACCTGCTTTATGACATTCAGTTTCACATTTTCAGCTGTGTTACCGATGGCCCCTAAGTAAGAATAATATCTTGGGACGTTGAAAGCCAAGTGAAATTTAAGTCATCATCCAGGTTTACCTTCCCACCCTGACCGTGTTGACACCGATAGTGTCCTTCATTCTATTGTGCCTGCCTAACACTTTGAAAACATTCTTGACTCTCCTTCAAGACCATCACTAGGTTCTAGTGATATTTTTTAAATTTCTTCCTTGTCCTTTTTATCAGTAAATGTTATGTACGTGTTTGTTATTAACTTTTATCAAGTCAATGTTATGTTCAGACTCTATCCTACAAACTTTAATACATTGCCACATGGGACGTTTACAACCTCTCTCAAAAGTGCTCATTGGCTGGCCAGTGTGGCTCAGTGGTTGAGCATTGACCCATGCATCGAGAAGTCACTGGTTCAATTCCTGGTCAGGGCACATGCCCAGGTTGTGGGCCCAGTCCCCCGTGGGGGGCGTGCAGGAGGTGGCCAATCGATGTTCTGTCTCATCAATTATTCTCTCTCTCTCTCCCCCTCTCCCTTCCTTTCTCTTTCAAATCAATAAAGAAAAAAAATTTTTTTTAAGTGTTCATTATTTTTCCAACATTTCAGAGGGGAAATGTGCTTCTCCAAAGGATGAAGGTCATATCCACAGAAGCACACACTCAGATGATGAGTATTTTCTAATGAAACCTATTCCTTTCACTTTAATCACTGCTACTCAGTTTGCAAAAATAAGCAATTCAAAAATAATCTTTAGTAAAGAAAGGGAAAGTGGTAACATCACCAATAGACCATGTTGATACCATTACCTTGTCACATAATGTGACCAGAAGGGCCAGCACACCAATCATCATTGGAGAACAAACATCAGACACAACCAGACAGGGAGAATCTCCGCAGGGCACCTGGCCAGTGCGTCTCAAAACCGTGAAGGTCACGACAAGCAAGTACACAACGAGAACCTGTTATAGACTGGAGGAGACTCAGGAGGTATGATAACTACATACATTATGGTACCTGGGATAGAAAAAGGAGATTAATGAAATATATATAATTAAATCTATATATGAACTCTCTATACAGTTTTTTATAACATTTTTGTAAAACTAAAAATATCTCAAATTAAAAGTTTATTTAAAAGTCTTTGCACAGAGCATTTCAGTAGAACCCCACTGTTGATTAAATCCGTGTATAGGATCCTACTGTCTCCGGCCACCTGCTGCCCTCTTTATCATCTCCTCTGGCAGCGGAATAGTCTCTAAGCAGAGGTGGCCATGCCCCAGTGTCCGGACCCTGTGACTATATTACTTACATGTCAAAAGGGACTTTTGTGTGATCACTGTTAGGGACCTTGAGACAGAAAGATTACCTTGAGTTATTTGGATGGGCCTGCTTGACCATGTGAACCTTTAAAAGCAGAAAATGTTCGCTGTCCGAAAGAAGGAATAATTTTGGCAAAAGGGAAATCAGAGAAATTCTAAAATGCAGGGCCTCACATGCAAGGACCAGGAGAAGCCTCTGTAAACCAGGGTCAGCCCCAGCTGCCAGCGGGAAGAGGAAAGGAGCTGAGTCCAATGGCTGCTGGACAGATTGTGCCAAGAACCTGAGTGGACCTGCAAAGCAGTTTCTTCCTAAAAGCCTCTCAATAAGAAGCCGTGCCAATCAACACCTTGATTTTAGCTTTGTGAAAACTCGGGCAGACAAATAAGCAAACAAGCCAAGCCAGTCTGCACTTCGGACCTATAGAATTGTCAGATAATTAATGAGAGTTGTTTTAAGTGATTAGATCTGTGTACAATGAAAGAAAACTAATTCATCCTTATACTCATGTACAAATACTTTCTGCTTCCTTCAAATATGCCAAACATGTTGAACACATTCCACAAAAAGTAAAGGTATTTTTATTTTGCTATTTTAAATTTCATTTATCTTGCCTATACTGCCTTTTTATTGGCTCAAATGAGAATATTTATGAAGTCAACACTTTTGATCTAAGGCATACTTGGCCACCTTATTTTTTATTGTCTCTACTATGCCTATGGTACAAAGACTAGGTTGCCTTGTATTGTTTTTCCCTGTATGAACAGATAATTTAGGGCAATGCTTTTTGCCTATTCATTATATTATACATGTGTGATGATGTATGTTCTTGCCTGCCCATTACCATCATCCTCTGACACATACACTAAGTTTCAATCCTTTGTTGGTAAATGTTTCTGTATGTAAAAGACCTGCTGTTAAATAGCATAGTTGTTCAAGAGCGTGATGGCGATGATGATGATGATGATGATGGTGAAGATGATGGTTATGATGATGGTGATGATGATGATGGTGGTGGTGATGATGGTGAAGATGATAGCATGCTGCTGCTGCCGGCGATGATGACAGTGGCAGGGAAAAGGGAAAGAGGGGAAGAGGAGGAGCAAGATGAAGAACACAATAATGTCAGATTATGAGATAAGAGAATAAAGAAAAATATTTTGGAGAATGGTAGATAGTCCTCTGAAATAGTAGTTTTCAACTTGATCAGTTTGCCCCCCTCCATGGTATATTTGAAAATATCTGGAAACATTTTCATTGTCCTGGGGGAGCAAGAATAATTGTAACTGACTGGTAGTGGGTAGAGGTCAGGGATGTTTCTAAATACCCTACTGTGCACATTACAGCCTCTGTATCAAAGAAGTATCCAACCCAAAACGTCAATAGTGTCAACATTAGGGAACTATTTGAAAATCATACTGCCTAGCTATCGTAAGACATAGGCTTAAATGTCCTGCTGTACTTTGGAATATAAGCAAGACCTTGCTTGTATGATCGAGGGACCCATAAGCTCCGTCCTTGGGAATGCTGTAATCACACATGAGTGGCGCCTTATTCCGCACTATGTCGATGTCTCTGCCATGTTTAGGTAGGTTTCTCCATCAGTGTCTAAAACTAAAATATTTTTTGAACAATAAATTAGCATATTTCTTGTTAAACCAGCTAACGCTGAAGATGAGTTTATGTCCACAAATGCTAAGAAAAAATGAGTTTTCAGTGCAGAAGTAAGTAACAGCTAGCATTGATATTTATTTCATTCTCCCATGCTCTGTTTCTCACCTTAAAGCCCAGCGCTCATTTACACAAATGCTGACATTCACACTTAATAATATTTATATTGTAAAGTTATGAAATTATGAAAAAGTGACTTTGCATACCTTTGGGCATTTGAGCCTGAGAGAAAACACCCAAACCCAGTGAATGGTTAGTTTGTCAGACACACCTTCACCAAAGGGAAGGTAAAGATCGCCTAAAACTGTGTTTCTCTTAAAAGAATTTTTCAATAAAAAATTTGTGAACCATCCCAGACTTCAATACACCACCTTTCAATCTGCTTGGAAGCCGAGACATCCACACAAGAGCAATTTAGTTAGAACAGAAACGTGGTTTTCAAGATCAGCGCTGGTAACTCCTTTCACATCTGAAGTCCAATTCAATCTGAAAGGAGAGCAGATCTATCAATGTCCACTCGACTCGCTAACAAACCCAAGGGACATCAGTTTTGTCCTCGTTGAAACTGTTAGATGTCATTTACTCTTTCTGTTCTGAAACACTTCCCTGCAGGTGTTTATGGACTTGAATTTTGCATTATTTTTATTAGCCTGTGTAGGATTACATTTTCCAAATGCTCCTAAGATTTTTAACTGCAGGTAAAAAATTTTTAAATGCAAGTGTGAAATTTTTTCTTGACAAGTACATTCAGCAATATCATGGAAGCAAGCTGGTATTCTCCAGTGGACTGTACGGAGTTTATCTGCTTCTGATTCACCAGCCGTCTCTTCCACGATGGCTGCTGACCTCTCTCCATGGTGGAGTCCTCATCAACGCTCAAGCATTTTTAAGAGAGAGCCTAACAGTAACAAATTTGAGAGAGATATCATTTTAGTGATGCTTCATGCAGAGAGTAACTGTAATAGTGAAGCTTGAATGTAACCATTTTAATTAAAGATATAAGGCTACATAGGAACACAGTTTGGAAACTTCCATTTGATGAAGACATCTAGGGAAATCTTCAGATAACACCAAGCGTTTGACTTTCCCTTGCGCAGTGGAAGAAAGAAACTTCCGTTAGTCAAGCACTTACACTTCCTAGGTACCACACTAGAATGAAAAATAATAATTCCAGAGTTTTAGCAGCTTCACCAAGGTCTCACAAACTGTAGAATGAGTTAGAATCTAAACTTGGGTATTCCATGCCCAAAGCTCCTGGTTATTTCCCTCAACATACTGAATGACAACCACAGCAGTGTGGATACCAACACTTATACCAGCAACAGCACTTGTACCAGCATCAAGAAAGGGAGAAACATGAGCCTGATTTCCAAGCACAACCCATCCAAGATTATGCAGTGATTGGTTCCATTCACTTATGTGTTGCTTTCGTGACTATATTCCTCAGTGGGAGTGGAGATGCACCAAGGTGTGGGGACTTGCAGTAAGCCCACTGCACCAAGTCGTGGCCCTTGTCCTACCAGTAGCCAGTGGGTGACCTTGAGTGGGTGATCTAACCTCCCCAAATTTTATTTTCTTCATTCGCCAACTGATGATAACAACTCTGACCATGCATAGTGTTTGGAAGTGCTAAAATAAATAGCATCCAGAATGCTCGTTGAACATTTCCGGAAGTAAAACCAATGCTCTTACATGTTGTCTCGGCTTTGCATTCGGAACCACGTCCTTTCCCCCTCTCTCCAGTGAAGTAAGACTGAAAGGTTAGCCAGACACTTACGAGTTCAGAAACTTAGAAGAATCGGTAACTAAGGCTAACAAAGCCTTCGTAAGAAGCCCCAGAAAACCCACCCAATGTTTAATAAACTAATTTTAACTTTAGGCCTCATTTGTCCTTTCAAGAATGAGTAGGAGTTTAAAATACAAATGCAAAATGAAGATAACTGCACTGCAGCTTGAGATCATGAACAATGTCAGCAAGGGAGGCAGACTAGGAGAAGACATTTTTCCACTAGATTTTTCCTCTATTCAAAGCCAGGTCAGAGGGTCCAGGATGGCGGTGGAGTGAGTAGAAGTTATACACCTAGGACCAAACTGGAATTACAATGAACATATAGATAATCACCCAGTCAGTGTGGCTCAGTGGTTGAGCATCGATCCTGCACCAAGAGGTCGCTGGTTCGTTTCCCGGTCAGGGCACATGCCCAGGCTGTGGGCCAGATCCCCAGTGGGGGGCATGCAGGAGGCGGCCAATCAGTGTTCTCTCTCATGGATGCTTCTATCTCTCTCTCCCTCTCCCTTCCTCTTTCTCTAAAACTCAATAAAGAAAAAAATAAAATATAGAAAATCAACTTGAACAACCAACCAAGGACTAGCTGAACAGAAGTCATATCGCTAAGAACTTGCAGAAGCCACATGAAGACTGGTAGGAAAGGGAGAGATACGAAGGGCTAGTCTCACACTGCAGTGTGGCGCTGAGGTTCTGGAGGGATATGTCAGCTGCAAAGGCTCCCCATGAAGAACATGGGTTTCCAACTGCGCACGGGGCTCCCAGCCCACAGTGCCCAGAAAAAGGCATCACACGACCTTTGGTGATGACAATTCTGACTACCAGGGAGACACAGGAGTCTTCTAGAAAACCAGATGCCATCTTAAAGGGCAAGCTCACAAATCTCATTTGCAGCCACTAATCCTGGGCTCTGGTGAAGAAAGGGAGGAACGGATAGGAGCCATGTCAGGAGAGACTGGGTTTTGGGAGCCTGGAAGGGAGCAGAAAGGACAGCCACGGTTGCGCTGGTGCTGAGCACTCCCGACAATGGGCATCACCGTGAGGGAAAGCAGTGGCTGCACCCCTGAATTCCTTGGGGCTACAGAACTCTTGCCTGTGGAAGGGTTAGCTGCCGGGGCCGGAAGGAGAGGTCCAGGCGAACTCGGGGGTGTCCATGAATGAGCTGTGTGGCCCTGGCTCAGTGGCCGTCATTCCCATTTCCCTGGAAGCCTGGCGAGTAGCTCATCCTCAGAGCTCTCGTCACCCCATGCTCCTGCCTCCGGTGGACCCGCCTGCCTGCCCTGGGCCATCCAGGAGGTCTGGGAAGAACCCGGGACAGACATGTGGCTCTAGGATGGGGGCCATTTTTCCCTTAGAAGCCCTTCCTTCACATAACATATTGTGGTCTGTTGTTTGGGTCTGATAAACTGCTGGCCTCTCCCTGGCAATTTCCTGAGACCTCACCCCACCACAAAGGTCTGCAGGAACCCAGTGGGTGGTGGCTAGCCTTGGTGCACCCTAAAACTTTAATTGAGAGACCTCAGACCCAACACTGCCACCAAGTTTAAACCTGTATCAATCTGGTGGACATCACTTACTACTACTTGATGACACACGAAGAACACACCTTCTGTAACTTGTGTACTGCCAGAGGGTCTCTCCGGGACTGTGCCTAACAGGCAGCCTGCAGACAGAGGCAAGGAAGGCAGGGGAGGAAGACCTGGAGGTACCTTGGGCCTTCTGCCTACCTTCCCCGGGGCTGGGTGCTGGTGGAAGCCAATGGCAGTGCATAGTTTGGTCCTTCTCACACACACTGAGGCTCAGCAGAAACAGCCACAAACTGTGGGTTGCTTTGTAGCTCCAAAGAGGTTGCCCAGTGCTAGTCACAGACAAATCTTGACATTGACCTGAACCAGAGTCTTCCCTCGAGGCCCCAGAACCAACAAACCCAGTGGCAAGATTCAGAACACATCGGAAAAAGACCCAATTATCTTCACAGTGGCACACCTAAAGGGGATCTCAGCAGAGTCCGGAAGCTGCTGAGGCGAGTTCCACTCCATGTGGCCAGCACTGCACAGCAGCTCGAACACTGTGGTCAGGGCCGACCCTCACAGCCAGCTAGCCTGAGGGTCGCCCCATGCATGGATGTGCCAACCGCAATCAAAACTCAGTTACAACAAAAGAGCCCACATAACCAACATAAGAGACATTCTGGAGCACCAGCTCAGGTGGTCAAGAACTGCACCAGTGGGTCTCGAGGGCCACCGACCACATAAGGCCACCTTTCCAGCTGAGAGAACCACCAGAGACCCAGAAACAAACACAGAGAGGTAACCGAATGGGGAAAAACAAAAACAAAAAACAAAACAAACAAAAAGACCGTGTCCCAAATGAAAGCAAAAGAGAAATCTCCAGAAAAAGATGTAAATGAAATAGAGGCAAGCAATTTACCAAATGAATAATTGAAAAAAATAAATGGTTATAATAATGCTCAAGGAACTTAGTGAGAACTTCAACATGAAAAGGACTTAGAAACCAAAAAAAAAAAAAAAAAATCCAGTCATAAATAATGAATACAATATCTGAAATTAAGAATACATTGCAATATTTTAAGCGCTTCTAGGATGTATCAGCAATTATGTTCTCCCATTCAGTGGGTTGTCCTTTAATTTTGCTGATGGTTTCCTTTGCTGTGCAAAACTTTTTATTTTGATGTAGTCCCTTTGTTTAGTTTTTTGTTTCCCTTGACTGAGTAAATATATCAGAAAAAATATTGCTATGAGAAATATCCAAGATTCTACTGCCTATATTTTCTACCAGGATTTTTATGCTTTCGAGTCTGACTGCCTTATGACCTAGCAATTCCACTTTGGGAATATATCCAAAGGTTTTGGAAACAAGAATCCACAAGAATATGCACCCCCATGTTTACTGCAGCACCATTTACAATAGCCAAGAAATTGGAAGCAGCACAAGAGCCCATCAGTAGATGAGTGGATACAAAAACGGTGGCACATTTATACAATAGACTGCTACTCAGTGAGAATAAAAGGAGATTTTACCATTTGTGTCAGCATAGATGGACCTGCAGAGTGTTATGCTAAGTGAAATAAGCCAGGCACAGAAAGACAGTACCATGGGATTGCACTTATGTGTAGAATCTAATGAACAAAATAAACTAACATATTGGAGACAGACTCAAGGATACAAAGAACACAATGACAGCTGACAGAGAGGAGGGATTTGAGGGCTGGGTGAAGGGAGTGAAGGGATTAAGGGAAAAAATAAATAAAAACTCATGGACACAGACAGCAGTTGGTGATTGCCAGAGGGAAGGGGGAATGAGGGTAGAAAGGAGAGGTTAAAGGGGGGTTTAATGGTGATAGAATTAGGCTGAACTTGGGGTGGCAAACACACAATACAATACATACATTATGTATTGTAGAATTATACACCTGAAACCTATATAATTTTATTAAACAATGTTACCCAATAAATTTAATAGAAAATAAAAAAGGAAAGAAAAAGAATACACTAGAAGAAACAAACAGTAGGTTAGATAATAAAAAATATTGAATCAATGATATGGAAGTAAAGGCACCAGAAAATACCTAATCAGAGAAGCAAAACGAAGAAAATAATTTTTAAAAATGAGGGTTGTTTAAGGGTCCTTTGGGGCAAGATGAAGCATAGCATATGGTCACTAGAAGGAGAAGAGACAGAAGAAAGTATTGAGAATCTTTTTGCAGAAATAATGACTGACAACTCCCCTAAGCTGCTAAAGGAAAAAGACGCACAAGGTCAGGAAGCACAGAGAGACCAAAGCAAGATGAAGCCAGGGAGGCCCACATCAAGACACATTCTAATTAAAATTAAAAGGTTAAAAACAGAAAGAAAATTTTATATATTTTGTATTTATTTATTTTTAATCCTCACCCAAGGATACATTTATTGATTTTAGAATGAGAGGAAGAGTGTGAGAGAGAAATATTTATTACTTGTCCTCTGCATGTGCTCCAACCTCAGATCAAACCCACAACCTATGCATGTGGCCCGATGGAGAATTGAACTCACAACTTTTTGCTGCATAGGACACTGCAACCAACTGAGACACCTGGTTTGGGTATCCAAAGACAGAAATTTAAAAAGAAAGAAAGAAAGAAAGTTAATTACCTACAAGAAAGCTCCATAAGGCTGTCAGTTGATTACTCAATAGAAATATTTTAGGCCAGAATGGATTGGCACAAAATAATCAAAGTAACAAAAACTGAAGACATACACTTAGACCACTTTACCCGGTGAGGCTATCATTTAAAATTCAAGGAGAAAGTAAGAGATTCCCAGACAGAAAAAAAAAGGTAAAGGAGTTTATTATCCCCAACTCAAATATTATAAAAAACATTAAAGGGTCTTCTTTAAGGAGAAGAGGAAGAAAGAAATTAAATTATAAGGAATAAAATGGCAATGAGTATGTACCTATTAATAATAAGGGTAAATGTAAATGGATTTAATGCTCTAATCAAACAACATAGGGTAGCTGAATGGATGAGAGAACATGATCAATATATATATGCTGTCTAAAAGAGACCCACCTCACCCTGGCTGGTTTGGCTCAGCGGTTAGAGCATCGGCCCATGGTTTGGTTCCTGCTAGGGACATGCACCTTGGTTGCAGTTTGTCCCTGGCCCCCATTGGGGTCATGTGGGTGGCAGTCACTTGATGTGTCTCTCTCACATCGATGTTTCTCTCTCTCTCTTCCCCCCTTCTCCTTCCCACTCTATCTGAAGATAAATGCAAAAATGTCCTTGGGTGAGGATAAAAAAATAAGATAAAAAAATAATAAAAAAGACCCACCTCACATCAAAAAACACATGCAGAGTAAAAGTCAAGGGATGGAAAAACATACACATGCAAATGGAAATAAAAAAAAAACCTGAGTTATCAATATTATATCAGAAAAATATAGACTTGAAAACAAAAGCTATACAGTGATAAGAGACAAACAAGGTCACTACATATAATAAAATAATCAATTCAACAAAAGGATAGATCCTTTGTAAACTTTTTTTTTATCCTCACCCAAGGACATTTTTCCATTTTTTGTACAGATAGAGTAT
Source organism: Molossus molossus (assembly GCF_014108415.1). Lineage (NCBI taxonomy): Eukaryota > Metazoa > Chordata > Mammalia > Chiroptera > Molossidae > Molossus > Molossus molossus. The sequence goes on along the minus strand of NW_023425346.1, from coordinate 2,708,207 downwards.
GTGGGAGAGAGAGGAGGAGAGAGAGAGTGTGTGAGAGAGAGAGAGAAACATTGACGTGAAAGGGACACATTGAGTGGCTGCCATCTGCACAGCCAACCAGGGCCAGGGACAAACTGCAACAGAGGTACATGCCCTTAGCGGGAACTGAACCCTGGTCTCTCTGGACCACAGGCAAACGCTCTAATCACTGAACCAAACTGGCCAGGGCAAACCTTTGTAAACTTTTATGCACTTTTCATAGGAGCACCTAAACACATGAAATAAATCTTGATGAATCTAAAGGGAGAGATCAAAAGTAATACAGTCATAGTAAATTTAAACACCCAATTGACATCAATAGACAGACCTTCCACACACAAAAAATCAACAAATAAACAGCAGCTTTATATGTCACATGTATTTAATTGATATTTTCAGAGCATTTCAGCACAAGGCAGCAAAATATAAATTATTTTAAAGTACACTTGAAATATATTTTAAAATAGGCCACATGTTAGGACACAAAAGAAATCTCAAATAATTCAAGAAGATTAAAATAATATCGAGCATATTCCCTGACCACAATGGTATTAAACTAAAAAACAAAGCTGAAAAACACACAAAGAACATCTTACTAAGCAATGAATGGGTAGACAGTGAGGTCAAGGAAAAAATCAAAAGTCACTTTGAAACAAACAAAAATGGGAAAGAAAAAACAAAAAACGAAATCTATAGGATACAGTAAAAGCAGTCCTGAGAGAGAAATTGGTAACACTATAGGCTTACATTAAAATGAAAGAAATGAGAAAAAGAATAGCAAACAGCCCAAACCAACTAAAAGACAATGATAAAAATCAAAGTAGAAATAACCCAATTAGAGACATATGAAGAAATGCTCAACATCACTAATCATCAGAGAGATACAAATTAAAACAACAATGAGGTGTCACCTCACACCTGTCAGAATGGCTGCCATCAACAAATCATCAAACAAGAAGTGTTGGTGAGGGTGTGAAGAAAAGGGGACTCTAGTACACTGCTGGTGGGAATGCAGACTGGTGTAACCACTATGGAAATCAGTATGGTGTTACCTCAAAAAATTAAAAATTGAACTGCCATTTGACCCAGTGATCCCATTTCTAGGAATATACACTAAGAAGCCTGAAATACCAATCAGAAAGAATATATGTACCCACATGTTCATGGCAGCACTATTTATAAGAGCTAAGATCTGGAAACAGCAAAAATCATTAGACATATGGATAACAAAACTGTGGTACATATACACAATGGAGTACTATGCAGCTGTAAGAAAGAAAGATCTCTTATTCTTTGAGATGACATGGAGGGACCTAGAAAGTATCATCCTAAGCGAAACAAGTCAATCAGAGAAAGACAAGTATCATATAATCTCACTTATTTGTGGAATATAATGAGCATAATAATTTGAGGAATGGGTAGTCCCAGAGACATGGAAGTGAAGTACAGACTGACAATCCCCAGAAGAGGGGGTGGTGGGGAAGAGATTAACCATAGAACTTGTATGCGTGTGTGCATGAACAATAGACATGGACAACAAAGCTGGGTACAGGGTGGGGAGGGGGGAGTCGTGGGGAGGGGGGGAACATCTGTAACAAAATATTTAATTAATAAAAAAATAAAATTTAAAAAAAGCTCTGGTACATATACACAGTGGAACATTATGAAGTTGTAAGAAAGAAAGACCTCATATCCTCTGAGACAACATGGAATGACCTGGAGAGCATTATGCTGAGCGAAGCAAGCCAGTCAGAGAAAGACAGATACCACATGATCCGTCTTATTTGTGTAATATAGTGAACAAAAAATGCTGATGAACAAAACAGACCCAGAGACATAGAAAAGAGTATGGTCCAGACTGACAAACCTCAGAAGAGAGGGGTCGGGGGTGGGATGAGATAAACCAAAGAACTCGTATGCACGTGTGCGTAACCAATGGACATAAACAACAATGCTTGCTGGGGAGCAGGACAGGGAGGAGGGTATCTATAGGGGGAAGATGGGAAACTTCTGCAACAACAAAAAAAAAACTAATAAAGAGCTAAAAAAAAGGGGGGGGGTGATTGACTATAGTACAATAAAACTAACACTCAAATGTTTTAGCAAAAAGATATATATGCATATTATCCCCATAGATCTATTACTATATCTACATATTATATGTAATTAGATCAAACAAACGTAGCAAAATAGCAATACTGTTGAATACATGTGGTGGCTATATGCATATACTCTCAACTTTTCTATGTGTAAAAATGTTCATAATAAAAAATTAGAAGGAAAAAAATAGGTTACTATGCCAAATTTTCTAAAAAAATAAATAAATAAAAATCAAACAAGCAATATAAAAAGTCAATGAAACCAAGAGCTGGTTCTTCAAAAAGATAAACAATATTCAAAAACCTTTAATCAGACTCATCAAGAAGCAAAAAAGAAGAGGAACCATATAAATAAAAACAATGGGAAAGAGGAGAAGTAACAAATGACAGCACATAAATACAAGCAATTATAAGAAAATAACAATTATATGCCAACAATTTGGACAATCTGGAAGAAATTATTAAATTTCTACAAACATACAATTTCCCAAAACTGAAATGAAACAAAAGAAAAGCTGAGCAGACTAATTATAGCTAATGGAATTTAAAGAGGATTAAAAAAAATTTAATAAACCAAAGTCCAGGATTGGATGTCTTCACAGATGAACTTAACCAAACATTAAAGAACTAACACCAGTCATTCTCAAAGTATTTCAAAAGATTCAACAGGAAAGGAGACTCTCAAACTCATTTTACGAGGCCAGCATTATCCTAATCCCAAAACCACATAAAGACATTAAAAAGATGGAAAATTATAGACTATTATTTCTGATGAACATAGTTGCAAAAGTCCTCAACAAAATAATAGCAAACTAAATTCAACAATGCATTTTAAAAATTTATACACCATGATTAAGTGGGTTTTAGTCCTGGGATGCAGTGTTGGTACAATATTGACAAATAAATTATTGTGACTTCTGGTAAAGACGGTGGGTAGGTAAACGTGGTACTCACCTCCTCCCACAACCACATCAAAATGACAACTAAACTATAGAACAACCATCCTTCAGAACCATCTGACATCCAGCTGAATATTAAAAAAGAACCACATGAAGACATGTAGGAGGGTGGAGGCAGACGGGCTGGTCCCATACCCATGTGTGATGGATAAAAATCAGGAGGACACCTCGGCTGGGAAGGTCCTCGCTGAGGACTGAGGGGTCCCCATCCCACACCAGGCGCCGGCTCAGGGTTCCAGCGCCAGGAAAAGAATCCCCATCACTTCTGACTCTAAAACCAGCAGGAACTGAGGCTGAGGGAGGCTGAGGCTTCTGGAGCCCCAGGCAGCTCCTCTTATAGGTCTCGAGCACAGATTTACTTGGACTCGCACCCCACAGGCTCCATCATGGGGCAGGCAGCTTGAAGGGCACCAGAGACATACAGGGAAGAATTGAGTTGTCTGGCATTGAGGCGAGAGCTGGAGAGGCAGATTTAGACTGGACAGACTTGCTGTGGGAGGTTGTTGTTACTTTGGTGAGCAGTTTCCCATGGGGGCAGAAGGCCACCCTATCTGTGACTCCAATCACCTGGCTCACGCTGTTTGCCCTGCCCTGGTGATTCCCTGAGGCCCTGCCCCACGCAACCATAGGGCCCACCCAAGCTGTTTCCAAAGGCTTTTCCATAGGATTAGTCTGTTTTGGATCCTGCTTCAGATTTTCCTAAAATCTCCTGAACAAGCAGTATCTGGTCTCAGCAAGCCCTATACCTTTTATTGAGTGGCCCCAGGTCTGGCACTAGAAACAGTCAGCCTTGGTTCACAACTAGGCTTTCCCTGGGCACCTCCAGGCCCAGCACAAGAAACAGCCATCGGCAGATCACTTTGTAGCTTATGCCTGGAGGCCCTGGGTAGAACACAGGCAGAGGCTGACCTTACCCCAGAGCCAGCACACCCAGTGGACAGCTACAGACCACATCGAAGCACCACGACCCAACCACCTCCTCAAGGGAACACGCAATGAGTGGGCTCAGGGGGTATCAGAGCCCTGCTGAAGTAAGTCTTGCTCTCTTTGTGGGGCCCCTACACCACTGATCCTCCAAGGGAGTCAGAGACCAGTGGTCAGTGGGCACAGCCAGTCCTTGCCGCTGATCAGCCTGAGTAAATCCTTCCCATTGACATGCCAACAGCAATCAAGACTGAATTACAACAAAGGATGTACAGACCGCACTAGGGGTGAACCTCAAGGGCCCAGCTGGGGTGATCACAGGGGCTGTGCCACTGGACCCTATAGGACGCCTACAACAATAGGCCACCCTACGAAGCCTAGGAGACATAGAAACTCTACCGAATACATAGAAACAAACACAGGAAGGCAGCCAAAATTAGGCAACAAAGAAACATGTCTCAAGTGAACAGAACAAAATTCCAGGAAAAAAAAAAAAAAAAACTAAACAAAATGGAGATAAGCAATCTAACAGATACAGAGTTTAAAACACTGGTTATAAAGATGCCCAAAGAACTTAGTGAGACCTTCAAGGAACTTAGTGAGAACTCCAAGGAACTTAGTGAGAACATCAACAACATAAAAAAGGACCTGTCAGAAATGAAGGATGCACTAACAGAAATAAAGAATAATTTACAGGGAATCAATAGTATAGTAGGTAAAACCAAGAAGCAAACCATTAATTTAGAATATAAGGAAGCAAAAACACCTAAGCAGAACAGCAAAAGAAAACAGAATTTTAAAAAATGAGGACAGTATAAGGAGCCTCTGGGACAACTTCAAGCCATACCAACATTTGCATCATGGGGGTGCCAGAAGGAGGAGAGAGAGAGCAAGAAATTGAATATTTATTTGAAAATATGACAGAAAACTTCCCTAACTTGGTGAAAGAAACAGACATACAAGTCCAGGAAGCACAGAGAGTCCCAAACAAGATGAGCCCAAATGAGTCCACACCCAGACACATCATCATCAAAATGCCAAAGGTTAAAAACAAAGAGAGAATCTTAAAAGCAGCAAGAGAAAAGCAGTTTGTTACCTACAAAGAAGCTCCCATAAGACTGTCAGCCAATTTTTCAAAAGAAACTTTGCAGGACAGAGAGGAGTGACAAGAGATATTCAAAGTGATAAAAAGCAAAAAAATATGACCAAGATTACTCTATCTTGCAAAGCTATCATTTAGAAGAAATGGCCATATAGTTTCCCAGACAAGAAAAAGCTAAAGGAGTTCATCACTACCAAACCAGTATTATATGAAATGCTGAAGGGTCTTCTTAAAGGAGAAGAACAAAAATATGAACAATAAAATGGCTATAAATACATATCTATCTACAATTTAATCTATAAACAAAATGAGCAAGCAAAACAGAAACAGACTCATAGATACAGACAACTTATTGTTGCTTGAATGATGGGAGGGAGCTATGGGGTGGGTGAAAAAGATGAAGGAATTAAGAAGTAGAAATTGGTTTTAGACTGATGAACCCCAAAGGGAAGGGGGGAAGGAAGATGGGAAGAGATAAATCAAAGAACTTCTATGCATATATACATAACCAATGGGCACAAAAATAGTGTGGGAAAGGCCAGGGGGAGGCAGGAGCAAAGAGGAGGGGTTAATAGGGGAAGAAAGAGGGGACATCTGTAATACATTCAACAATAAAGTTTTTAAAAAAATATTACTGTGATATACCACATAAAAATAAAGAATAAAATTATATAACCATATGAATAGTTGCAACAAAAGCTTTTGATAAAATCTAGCACTCATTTATGATAACACTCAGCAAAGTATGGAGGGAACATATCTCAACATAATAAAAGTCATATATGACAAACCCACAGCTAACATCATATTTAATGGAGAAATACTAAGAGTATTTCCCTTAAGATCAGGAACATGACAGGGATGCCCACTTTGACCATGCTTATTCAAAATAATACTGGAAGTCCTAGCCACAGCAATCAGATCAGGCACCCGAATTAGAAAGAAAGAAGTAAAACGGTCATTATTTATTTGTATATAACATGATACTGTATATAAAGAACCCTAAAGATTACACCAAACAACTATTAGAACTAACACATAATTTCAGTAAAGTAGCAAGATACAAAATAATTATCCAGAAATTGATTGCATTTTTAAAAATATGTTTTTACTGATTTTTGAGAGGCAGAAAGCTCCACCGAGACACGGCCAACTGTATTTTTATATACCATTAATCAACTATCAGAAATGGAAACTAAGAAAACACTCCCTTTTGTAATTGCATCAAACAAATAAAATACTTAAAATAAATTAATTTTTATATGTCTTCATTGTTGAAGTTATTACTGATGTCCCTCCTTTTTTTCCTCCCTTGATATCACCCTCCCTGCTCCTGATGCCCCCTGCCTTCATCTCATTGTTGCCTGTGTCCAAGAAGTAAAAGTCCTGAAACTGGAAATGTATAAGACACTAAAGAAAAAAAATTGAAGAAGATACAAGTAAATGAAAGTATATACCAGTCTCATGAATAGAAAGAACTAACATTGTTAAAATGTCCATACTACCCAAAGCAACTGATAGACTCAGTGTAATTCCTATCAAACTACACCCCAATGATGTATTTCCCAGAACTAGGACATATAATCCAACAATTTTTATGGAAAAACAAAGGACCCAAATAGCCACAGTGATCTCCAGAAAGAAGAACAAAGTAGGAGGAATTTGCTATTTGATATTGAACTCTACTACAAGGCCGTAGCACTCAAAACAGCATGGTCCTGGCATAAAGGTAGACATATAGGCCAACAAAACATTCTAAAGAGCCCAGAAATAAAGCCAGTCCTGAATGGTTAATTAAGATTTGACAAAGGAGGCAAGAACATACAATAAGGTAAAGACAGTCTATTTAGTAAATGGTGCTGAGAAAAACTGGACAGATATATGCAAAAAATAAAACTAGACCACTTTCTTACACCATATACCAGAATAAATTTAAAATAGACTAAAGATCACTTTACACCTGTCAGAATGGCCGCCATCAACAAATGATCAAACAACAAGTGTTGGCAAGGGTATGGAGAAAAGGTCACTCTAGTATACTGCTGATGGGAATGCAGACTGGTGCAGCCACTATGGAAAACACTATGGTGTTACCTCAAAAAGTTAAAAATTGAACTGCCATTTGACCCAGTGATCCCACTTCTAGAAATATACCCTAAGAAGCCTGAAACACCTATTAGAAAGAATATATGTGCCCCTATATTTATAGCAGCACTATTTACAATAGCTAAGATCTGGAAACAACCCAAGTGTCCATCAGTAGATGAGTGGATAAAAAAGCTGTGGTACATGTACACAATGAATACTATGCAGCTGTAAAAAAGAAAGATCTCTTATCCTTTGAGATGACATGGAGGGACCTGGAAAGTATTATGCTAAGTAAAACAAGCCAGGCAGAGAATAACAAATATCATATGATCTCATCTATTTGTGAAATATAATGAAGTAAATAAACTGATTAACAAAATTGACTCAGAGACATAGAGGTAGGATACAGACTGACAAACCCCAGAAGAGAGGGTGTTGGGGAAAAGAGATAACCCACAGAACTTATATGCATGTATGCATAACCAATGGACATAAACAACAAAGCTGGGAAGAGGCAGGGAAACAGGGAGGAGGGTGTCACTGGAGGGGGGGGGGGGAAACATCTGTAACAAAAACAAATTAATAAAAATAATTTAAAAAATAGATTAAAGACTTTAATGTAACACTCAAAACCACAAAAGTCCCAGAAGAACACATAGATAGTTAAATCTCAAACATTTATCTTACTAATATATTTTCTGATGTACATGTAAGTAAAGTACACAAATTCCTAAAAGCACACAAACTACTAAAAGTGACTCCCACCTGGCCAGTGTGGCTCAGTGGTTGAGTGTTGACCCATGCACCAAGAGGTCACCAGTTGGATTCCCAGTCAGGTCACATGGCCAGGTTGTGGGCCTGATCCCCAGTGGGGGGCATGCAGGAGGTGACCAATCGATGTTCTCGCTCATTGACGTTTCTCTCTTTCTCTCTCCCTCTCTTCCTCTGTAAAATCAATAAAGAAAAATTATTTTTTAATAAAGAGGCTCAAGAAAAATAGAAATCCTAAAAATAGTCATAAGAAATTTTTAAAATTGAGTTTTTAATCAGAAAACCTCTAATAAACAAAGCTAGGACATAAATGGCTTCACTAGTAAACCCTACCAAACATTTGGAGAAGAATTAACACCAATGATTTTCAAATTTTCCAAAACTTAATAAAGAAGAAAATACTTTCTAATACATTCTGTGAGGTCAGTTTCACCCTAATAGTAAAGTAATAAAAAATCACAAGAAAAGCACAGACTAACATCACTTATGAGTTTAACAACAGGAATTTTTAACAAATAGTAGAGACTATATCCAGTAGCACACAGCAAGGGTTACGTGCCATGTCCAAATGAGATTTTCCCGGGAATGTATGTGTGTTCAACATCTATGAATCAATCAACATGTTACAACATACTAACCAAGGACAAAAGTACATAATTATCCTAATCAAAGCAGAAAGAAAAAAACATTTCGCAAATTGAATACCACTTAATAATTTTAAACACACAGCAAACTAGGAGTATGAGGGAACCCCTTCAATCTGATAAGGGGTATCTATAAAACACCCACATCTAACATAATGCGTGATGGTCAAAGACTTTCCACTCTTACACTTTTATTTAACACTATACAGGAAATTCTAGCCATAGTAATTAAATAATACAAAGAAATAAAATTCATCCATACTGTGAACAAATAATTAAACTATTTCTATTTCGGATGACATGCTCTTATACATAGAAGCCCTAAACACACGCACGCACGCACACACACACGCGCACACACACAGCTACTAGAGCGAGTAACTGCACTCAGCACATAAAATGAGTTCAGGGTACAGGATGCATGTACAGAAACCAGCTGTTGTCCTCTGCAGGAGCACTAAATGCCCTGGGAATAAAATAAGGAAACAATTTAACTTAGAATAACATCCAAAGGCATACAATGATTACAAATAAATTAAATCAAATGAGTACAAAGAATATGTACTGAAAACTGCAAAACACTGCCGAAGAAATTAAACACCTAAATAAATGGGAAGGCGTTCGTATTCATGGGACATTGAATGCTGGATGCATGGAACACTTAGATGTGTTTCCAAATTGGTCTATAGATATAATCTCTATCCAAATCCTTGGTGATTTGCTTGCACAAATGGACAAGCTCATCTTAAAATTCACATGAAAATACAAGGGACTCTGAATAGACATAATTTTTTTTTTAAAAAGAACAAAGTTGGAGGACTTACATTTTCCAATTTCAAAACTTACTAAAAAGCTACAGTAATTAAGAAAGTGGTAGTGGCCGAAGAATAAATATATAGATGAACATTAATAGGATTGGGAATCCAGTAATAAACTCATACATCTATGATCAATTGATTTTTTTAAAGTTTTTATTAATTAATTTATTTTTGTTACCATGGTTCTCCCTTTCCCCCATTGACGTGCTTCTCCCTCTCCTCCCCCCCCCCTCCCGTCCAGATTTAACAAGCGTCCAGGCCATTTAGGGGAAGAGAAGAATAGCCGAAAAGTGGGAACAACCCAGATGTTAGTCAATAGGTAAATGGGAATAAACACACAATGGACTGTTATTCAGTCATAAAAGAATGGCATGCTGATTTGTTTTACAGCATGAATAGGCCTTAGAAACTGGATGTTAAATGAAAAAAAACAGACACAAATGGCCACATATCAGATGACTTCATTTATGGGAAATGTTCACATAGGCAAATCTACACACACATACACCCAAACAAACAAAAACAAAAAACACAGAAAGTAGATTATTGGTTGCCCGGGAAAGCGGAATGAATGAGGGGAATCTGGAATGACTGGTGACAGTATCAAGTTCTTCTTCGGTAAAATATCTTGGGCTGAGATCATGCTGATAGTTGTGTAACATTGTAAATATACTAAAAACCTCTGCACTGTACACTTGTGACAAATTTTATGTTATGTAAATTATAGATCAATTAAATAACAGATGTGTGTGTGTGTGTTTCTTTTTTGCTGTGGATTTCCAGTGCCAGTCCAACTATTTTACATGCCTTAACTCTTTCTTATCATAGTTACAATCTTATAAAATTATTATTATAGTTCCCTCCCATTTCAGAATGCGAAATTGATGTATGAGAAAATTGATGTACGAAATCAAAGAGCTCGAGTTAATGAGTGGTAGAATCAGGTCATGGAAACCAGCCTCCCAATTTCAAGGTCATTCTATTAGCCACTGTGGAAGACCACTCTAGAAAGCCTCAAGGCTTCTTATTTGTTCCTAGCAAACACTCCACGCAATAATAATTATTGCACCTGCTTATAAGATGGGGAATAGTGGCAACTGGCCTATGTTCACACCTCAACTAAGACACAGCTATGTGGGCACAATGAAACCAGAGTGACCACAGGACTAATACATGGAGAACATTCAATTGCTTTTATAACCTGAGAGTCCAAATTCTTTCTGTTTCCTTGTACTCCAAGCACCATGGTGTTTATGTCTCTATCAGTTTGTTTGACTCTAGAGGCTCATTCCCCTGGTAAATAAATTTACGTTATGAAACGGTGTGGAGGTACTTTCCAATAAAAGTGGTGTGTAGGCTGTCAGTATGGAAGCTGGCCACAGAAACGACCTCTAAGTTAAATTAGTTCACTTTATCGAAGTCAGGAAGGAGGTTAGTGGCAGCTTTTCCACGAGAAGAGTTCATCAATCACTCAAATGTAATTTGTCAAAAGAAACTTCTTTTTGAGACAGTCCCCAGCCCAACTGTGTCTGTCCATTCAAGCTTGGTGCATGAGCCTAGTTCTGTTAACAAAGAGAAAAGACAATGATAAGGTGTGTTGTCAGAAAGGACTTTGATGCAGAGAAATCCGTTTTGATTTCTCGAGGATAAGGAAACTCCAGTTAACTCAGAAATACAAGAATGACTACTAGGTCATGTTGGAAAAACTCAGTTTTCCACCTTCTTGTAGGGAAGACCCCAGCTTTTCCCCACCATGGCTTTCTCTCCTAAGCCTCCTTTATTAATTCCACAGAACACGTCCCTTCACTTCTAGTCACAAAATGTGTGGGGTTTTACCACAAATCAAGACATTCTCTGTGATACCAGTGGGTGTGCTACAGTATAACTCAATTCTGACACTACCCACCTGGAGATAGTGTCAGATTCCACGGGCTAAGGGCTCGGTCCTACAAGACTTCTGAGGCCCCCACTCCAGAAGCCCATTGCAAGTAGTGGGTCCCAGGCCACCCACCTCTTCTGTCTGCTTTGTCTGCAAATCTGGGGTTCCCATGATTCTCCCATCGGGCTTGATTAATTTGCTAGAACAGCTCACAGAACTCTGGGAAATATTTATTCACATTCACTGGTTTATTTTTATCTATTTAATTTCTTTATTGATTTTAGAGAGAGAGGAAGGGAGAGGAAGAGAGCGATGAAAACATGGATGAGAGAGAACATCAATTGGCCGCCTCCTGCATGCCCCCCACTGGGGATCGGGCCCACAGCCTGGGCATGTGCCCCTGACCGGGAATCGAACCAGCAACCTCTTGGTGCATGGGTCAATGTTCAACCACTGAGCCACACCAGCCAGCCCACTAGTTTATTAAAGGATATGATAAAGGATACAGAACAGCCAGATGAAGTGATTCATAGGGTGAAGTCTGGGAGGGTTCAGAGTGCAGGAATTTCTGTCCCCATGGAACTGGGGTGTGTCCTGGAGTCAATGTGTTGGATGTGTCTGCTAACCTGGGAGCTCTCTGAACCCCATACGTTTGGGATTTTTATGTAGGCAGGATCGATCCTTAACTCCATTTTTACTCCTTCATCCTTGGCAAGAGAATGTGGTGTGGCTGAAATACCCAGCTTCTCATCCTGCCTTGGCCTTTCTGGTGACCAACCCTCATCCTAGAGCCATTCGGCAGCCCACCAAGAGTCACCTCATTACAACAAAAGACACTCTTATTACCCAGAAGGTTATAAAATGTAGAAGTCCTGTGGCCAGGCCCGATGCTGTGGCTCAGTGGTTGAGCGTCAACCCATGCACAAAGAGGTCGCTGGTTCGGTTCCCTGCCGGGGCGCATGCCCAGGTTGTAGGCGTGATGCCCAGTGGGGGCATGTAGAAGAAGGACAACTGATGCTCTCTCTCATCAATGTTTCTGTCTCTCTCTCCCTTTCCTTCCTCTCTCTCTAAAATCAATAAAGAAAAAATACTAAACAAGAAGTTCTGTGTCAGGAATCAAAGACCAAATCTAAGAACGAAAGCTTCCCCCACTACTCTTCTCATGTGGGGCTGCAAGGTTTTAGGAGTCCTGCACCAGGAACCAAAGCAGAGACCACTTCTTTCAGTATCTCAAAAAAGCAATTTCAAGAATCAGAAAAGCAGAAGAGAGAGAAACATCTGCTATGTCAGTTCCAGCTAGCCCTTGCCCAGCCCTGTCCCTTAGGTGTCACTGGGGTGACGGGGGAGGCCCAGATGCTGCAACCGGATACATCCCTAATGGTTTCTACCTATCTTTATGGACTTAAACGGGTTACCTATATTCTTCGATTCCGAGTTTCGGTTTCTGTAACATGGCAATCCTAATATCAGCTGTCTGTGTGTGTTTTAGGGATTCATTCACAAAATGGGGAACTCCTAGTATACTATGTGGCAAGATGTACTCGGTACTTGGTGAATGCATTTCCCCTTCTCCGTGACTGCAAGGTGCGCACTTGATTTCCGTGTCTGTATCATTGCTGTCCCTCCCTTTCCCAGTTCTGACTCCCCAGTGTCCCTAACAGAGAGCCCCAGGAGCTTCTCCATATAGACTTTACTTCCAGGACAGTGTCAGGTGTGTACGTGACATAGGGCCTTTTTCTTTCAGTTAGTTTAATCTTCATGTTAGAACAGGATCCCCAGATACTTTGCCATCCAAGCCCGTTTAAAGATATATTTACAATAATACTGTTACTCTTATGCAATTATGGTGATACCCACAGATCAGGAGACAACTGCGACTGGAAACATAGTATGTTCAATTCCCAGCGAGAAGGGCACAACTTGCCATGCATTCAGGGGCGCACATGGAGGCACCCAGGTCGGTCAGGAGGCAGAGAGTAAGAAGACACAGGGGCAAGAGACCTTGTTATGGATTTTTATGGGATGAAACATGAGACAAAATAAAACGGCTACGAACCAGCTAATTTGGGTGATTTGAGTAGGCTCTGGGGCATAGAGACTATTTCCGGGTGTCTGAGGACTTATTTCTGGTGATGAGGGCAGGTGAACGGTGATGAAGACAGGTGGATGATCATGAGGGCAAGTGGCTGGTGATGAGGGCAGGTGGATGATCATGAGGGCAAGTGGATGCTGATGAGGGAAGGTGGATGATCATGAGGGCAAGTGGATGGTGGTGAGGGCAGGTGGATGATCATGAGGGCAGGTGGATGGTGATGAGGGCAGGTGAACGGTGATGAAGACAGGTGGATGATCATGAGGGCAAGTGGATGCTGATGAGGGCAGGTGGCTGGTGATGAGGGCAGGTGGCTGGTGATGAGGGCAGGTGGCTGGTGATGAGGGCGGGTAGATAGTGACTTAGAGAGTGAGAGCTAAGTTAAGGGGGTGAGTTGGGGTGTGGGCTCTGAATTGTTTTGTTTTTGTTTCTTTGCATGTGAAAAGCATGTTCTTTGGTGAGTTGTTTGCTAGATCTGGGTAGAAGCTGGCTCTGGGAAGGGCAGTACCTCCAGAGTCGACATATCCTCAGCTGTCAAAAATTCAAATGCAGAAACTAGAAAAATGGTTATTACAAGGCCCTATCCTAAAGATTTAAATCTAAATTCAAGACCCTACTGGTAATATACATGACTTGTCCAGAGTATTAGAGACATGAAGAAGTTAAGGAGCACGCCAAGTGTTTTAGCTTGAACAACTAGAAAGATGGAATTGTTATTGACTGCAATATGAAAGATTATCTGTCTGGCTGCTGTGGCTCAGTGGTTGAGCATCGACCCTGCACCAAGAGGTCACCAGTTCGATTCCCAGTCAGAGCACATGCCCAGGTTGTGGGCCCAATCCTCAGTGGGGGGCATGCAGGAGATGGTCCATCAGTGTTCTTTCTCATCAATGTTTCTGTCTCTCCCTCTCCCTTTCTCTCTCTCTAAAATCAATAAAGAGAGAAAAAAAATTTTTTAAAAAAGTATTGTCTGAGGATATGGTCTGTGTGTCAGGAAAGAGGTGGAACCAGGGGGCTTTGGACAAACTGAGTGGAGATGCCTGACGTCCCGGTGGAGATGTAGTGACGCAGCTGATGTATATCCCGGGAGTACATGGAGGTGCTCTAAACTGGAAATTCAAACTTTGGAGTTATTTGCCCATAAACTATATTTGAAACCCTAAGACATGATAAAATAATAAAAGAGGTGAATAAAGAAAAGGGAAAATAATGGGTTTTAAGAACCCTGTGGCACAATTCTCAGCCATAACCTATAAATCTGTTAACCACTCATTTCAACATTATTTTATTTATCATTTTAATTAATTTAAGTTTATTTTTTATCACCATTTATACCCTCTATGCCTTCCTCTTTCTCCACCACCCCCTGCCCACCATCACCACATTGTTGTCCATGCCCATGATTCTCTCTCTTTTCCTTTTTCTCTCAACCCCCTAAATCTCCCTCCCCGACCAGAGCTGTCTGCCTGCTCTCTATCTATGAGTCTGTCACTATTTTGCTTGGGAGTTCAGTTTGTTCATTAAATTCCACATATGAGTAAAGTCATATGGTATTTGCCTTTCTCTGATTGGCTTATTTCACTTAGCATAATGTTCTCCAGGTCTGTACATGCTGTCAAAAAGGGTAGAATTATCTTCCTTTTTATAGCAGAATAGTATTGCATTATGTAAATGTACCACAGCTTTTTTATCCACCATCTAATGATTAACACTTGGGCGGCTTCCAAATCTTTGTTATTGTAAATAACACTGCAATGAACACAGGGGTACATATATTTTTTTCTAATTAGTGTTTTGGGTTTCTTTGGAAATATTCCCAGAGGTAGAATCATGGTGGCATAAGCCAGTTCCATTTTAATTTTCTGAGGTAACACTATACTGCTGTTCCACAGTGGCTGCAGCAGTCTGCATTCCCACCAACAGTGCACGAGGGTTCCCATTTCTCCACACCCTCGCCAACACTTGTAGTTTGTTGATTTATTGATGACAGCCTTTCTGACAGCTGTAAGGTGATATCTCATTGTAGTTTAATTTGCATCTTTCTGATGATTAGTGACACTGAGCATCTTTTCACATGTGCATTAGCCATCTGTATGGCCTCTTTTGAGAAGTGTTTAATCAGGTCTTTAGCTCATGTTTTAACTGGATTGTTTTTTTTTCTGATGTTGAGTTTTATAAGTTCTTTCTAAATTTTGTATATTAACCTTTTATCAGATGTATCATTGGTGAGTATGTTCTTCCAGTAAGTAGGTTGTCTTTTCACTTTGTTGTTGGCTTCCTTTGTTTTGCAAAAACTCTTTAATTTGATATAGTCACATTTGTTTACTTTTTCTTTTGTATCTGCTTCTCAAGGAGATATATCAGAAAAAAAATAGTGCTGTGAGAAATGTCTGAGATTGTACTGCCTATGTTTTCTTCCAGGATTTTTACAGTCTCAAGTATAACATTTAAAGCTTTCATTCATTTTGAGTTTACCCTTGTGTGTGGTGTAAGAATGGGGTCTACTTTTATTTTTTTTCCATGTTATCTGTCCAATTTTCCCAACACCATTTATTGAATAGACTATCTTTAGCCCACTGTATGTTTTTGTCTCCTTTGTCTAATATTGATTGACTATGAAGGAGTGGATTTCTTTCTGGTCTCTCTATTGTGTTCCATTGGTCTTATATGTCTGTTTTATGCCACTACCATGTTGTTTTAATTATTATTACTATAGTTTGATATCAGGTAGCATGGCTCCTCCAACATTGTTCTTCTTTCTCAAGATTGCTACTGCTATTCAGGGTCTTTTCTTGTTTCATACTAATTTTTGAAACATTCATTCCAGTTCTATGAAATACTCTACTGGTATTTTGATAGAAATTGTGTTGAATCTAGATTGTTTTAAGTTGAATGGATATTTTAATAATGGTAATTCTTCCTATCCATGAACATGGTATATTCTTCCACTTATTTGTATCTTCCTCAATTATTTTTCTTCAGCGTCTTATAATTTTGCAAATGCAGGTCTTTTACATTCTTGGTTAAATTTATTCCCAGGTATTTTCTTTTCTTGAAGCAATTTTGATTGGAATTGTTTTGTTTCCCTTTCTGATAGTTCATTATTGGTGTATAAAAATGCAATTGAAAACGATTCCAAAAAATTTAAGAGAAAATAAGACTCTCAAACTCATTTTACAAGGCAGGGATTATACTAATTTCAAAACTAGAAAGTTATAATACAAAGAAAAACATGATAGGCCAAATTCCTGATGAACATATATGCTAAAATCCTAAACAAAATATTAGCAAACTGAATCCAGAAATACATTAAAAAGAATATACATTGTGATCAAGTGGCATTTATTCTGGGGATGCAAGGTTGGTACAATATCTGCAAAACAATGAACATGATACACCATATAAGCAAACTGAAGGATAACGATCACATGATCATATCTATAGATATAGAAAAGGCATTTGATAAAATCTAGAACCCATGTATGATAAAACCCTCAACAAAGTGTAAATAGAGGTAATATACCTCAGTGTAAAAAAAATATGAAAAACCTACAACTACCATTATACTCAAGGGACAAAAACAATATAAGTGTTCCCCTTACGATCAAGAGTAAGACAGGGATGTCTGCTTTCACCATTATTATTCCACATAGTACTGGAAGTGCTAGGAGAAACAAGACAAAAAGAAGTAATGAAAGGCATCCAAACTGGAAAGAAATAAATAAAACTAATTATTTGCAGATGACATTATATCATATATAGAGAATTCTAACAATTCCACCAAAAAACTACTAGACCTGATAAATGAATTCAGAGTAAAATAGAATACAAAATGAATATCCAAAAAGCAGGTGCACTTTTATACACCAATAATGAATTATCAGCATTGTTATCTCATTCACTAAGCTCTGTATTTTTCTTTTTTTTTTTTTATCCTCACCCGAGGACATTTTTCATTTTTTGTTCAGATAGAGTTGGAGGGAGAGAGAGAGAAGAGAGAAACATTGACGTGAAAGGGACACATTGAGTGGCTGCCACCCGCACAACCCAACTAGGGCCGGGGACAAACTGCAATCAAGGTACGTGCCCTTAGCGGGAACCGAACCCAGGCCTCTCTGGACTGAAGGCCGAAGCTCTGACTGCTGAGCCAAACTGGCCAGGGCAGCTCTGTATTTTTCATAGCACCTTTCACCTTCTACTAAACTATTTTCCATGTTTATTTATGTGTTCCTTGCTCATTGTCTCTCCCTTTCCATTCTATCCATCACCCCTCCCCTACACCCCTACCTCACTATACTTAAGCTTTTTAAGAGAAGGGGTCTTTGTGTGTTTGTTCAGCAATATATTCTAAGCACCTAATAAGGCTTCTGGTAATAGGTAGCCAATAAATATTTGTTTATGGAAAAAATTATGATTTTTTTCCCCTTGAAGATACTTCAGTCTTAAAAGTTTTGACTTTTAAAGGTGAGCATGTCAGGAAAAGCTAAAATTTACCACATATCACATTAGTTGACAGTCAACATCTTTGATGACATATTTAATCAAGATCATGAAGGAAATGGAGCCAAGACATACCCCAGTCAGGGATGAGTAGGAGGAGAAAAAATAAAACAGGATACCAGAGAAAATGTGACTCCTGGACTCTGCTCTGATATGTTTCAGAATAATATAACATTTCTAAGTTGTGGGTCATCCTAGGGACCAACTCCAAAAGAAGTAACTTTGCTAATAATTTCAACACTGATTTAATTCAATTTAAACATAGGCATGCTTTAACTGTTAATGAATGAATTGTTGTTCCATATTAGCTCTATTCTAGGAAGTGTACTAGGTATTAAGGGTGCAAAATGAATACCTATGATCAATGTTCAGTTGAGGTATCTTCACTTAAATAATAAGAAATGGGCCCTGGCTGGTTTGGCTCAGCAGTTAGGGCATCAGCCCACGGACCAAAGAGTCATGGCTTCAGTTCTGGTCAAGGGCACATACCTCAGTAGCAGTTCAGTCCCTGGCCCTGGTTGGTGTCATGTGTGAGGCAGCCAGTCAATGTGTTTTTCTCTCTCACCTTCTCTCTCTCTCTCCCTCCATCCTTCCCACTCTATCTGAAGATAAATGAGGAAAAAAGAAAAAATGAACATATGCAGCAAATTCATAGGTTAAGTTACCTAAGTTTATTGGTAGAGTTAGGAAAGTCTATAAAACAGATATTACTTGAAATGAAGTTTAAAACATAATTATTATACATGTGACTCAGTCTGTCAAGCATTATCCCATGCACTAAAAAGTTGCCAGTTTGGATGCTGGTCAGGGCACATGCCCAGATTGTGCGTTCAGTCTCCGGTTGGTTGTGGTGCACACAGGAGGCAACCAATTGTTGTTTTTCTCTCACATTGATGAATGTCTCTCTCTCTCTTGCCCTCTGTCTCTCTCTCTCTCCCTCTGCATTCCTCTCTCTCTTAAATAGTTAATGAAAAACATATTTTTAAAAAGGTAATTATTATAAATTTATCAACCATTGCCCTTTTCTGGAAGTTTTTATTTTTATTTTTTTTTATGGATCCTGGTAACTCATAATCCCATCTTTCCAAAATAACCCAGAAGAGTTTCATAGAACAACTCAGAAGCCTCAAAAGTTAAACATGTGTCCAATCATTCTTTCACAAACATTTACTGAGGGTGTAACAGGGAATAAAAACTTTACACTACTTTACACTGACTCACTGTGAAATAGAATTAGAATAAAATATGCTAACAGACTGATACAAGGAACTCACATACTGACAGTTTCCTTATCAGCATATTACAGGCATTAGCAGTTCCAGATCCTTCTGGTACAAGCAACAACCTTGACCATGACTTCATTTGACACAGGTCACTCAACTGCAGAGATTTGGCTGGCACTGAACTTCCAGCATGCTGACATTAACCATGTGCATCAGGACCAGCAAGGACACAGCCTGCACATTCAAAGCCCCTCCCCCTGGTCTTTTTATTTTGTTTTCCCTACCTCTCCCCATAAAAACCCCTGCCTTCTCTGAGATGCTGAGATGTATTTTGGACAAGATTCCTCCATGTTCTTGAGATGCCTGCACTCAAATAAACCTCTATTCTTTTTCATCAGCATCTGTCTCATGGGTTTGGTGTACATGGCAGCAGGCAGTCAATCCTTGGTTCTGGTTACAAGTGCTTACTTTAGGTCAGACAGTGAACACTAGAAATATCAGGTTAAATAATTCATGGGTACTCTCCTCAAAGGACTTTTGCTCTATAGCAGTTATTATCATATTTTGGGTAACATTAACATCACCTGGAGAGCATGGTGTTTAAACACAGCTTGCTGTCGCTAGTTTCTGAGTTGGTGAAATCACTGGATCTGGCGTAGGGCTCAACAATGAGCACTTTTAGCAATACTCTGGGTGACGAGATACTACTGCTCTAAAGATGACTTTGAAAACCACTGATGTCTAAGAGAAAGGGACAGATAAGTAAGTCAGCAATTACCAATCAATGTCATGAGCACATGAAGCAGCAGGCAAGATTTGGGAGAGGTCCATTGGGAAGTTAGGAGAGAAAATCACAATACACAAAGCCAACTTTGTTCTGGTTCCCTGGGGACAGCCTTCCTTATGATGTATCTTACAGAGAACTATCAAAACAGTAGCCCTCTATCAGCATACGAATGGATAAAAAAGCTGTGGTACATATACACAATGGAGTACTATGCAGCTGTAAGAAAGAAAGATCTCTTATCCTTTGAGACAACATGGAGGGACCTGGAAAGTATTATCCTAAGTGAAACAAGCAGAGAAAGACAACTACCACATGATCTCATTTATTTGTGCAATATAATGAACATAACAGTCTGAGGAATAGGGTAGACCCAGAAACATGGAAGTAGGGTACAGACTGACAACCCTCAGAAGAGGGGGTGGTGGGGGGAGGGAAGAGGTAAACCAAAGACCAATGGACATGGACAACGAAGCTGGGGATGGGGTGGGGGGAGATGGGGAGGAGGGTTTCAATGGGGTAAAAAAGGAGAAACATCTGTAATAAAAATAAAATTAAAATAAATAAATAAATAAATAAATAAACAGTGGCCCCCTAAATTCTCTCATGCAAAGGGTTGTCATGACCACTATCAAAATACTTATGGCTTTGGCTATAAACAAAGGACAACTGGAGTGTGATTGATTTAACTGAAAAGAGAAAGAGAGAGAAACATTCAGTTTGTGATGAATGAGGACAATTAAAATAGAAATTAATACACTTTATAAAATTTACACATTACCAAAAATTCAAGTGGATAGTAGAATTAGAAAGGGTGACTGATTCATGACTTTTCATCAAAGAGTTCAAATTTTATTTTATTTTATTTTTTTAGATGAATTCAAATTTTAAAAGTTCAGCCTGGGTCCGACCTGTGTGGTTCAGTGGTTGAGCATCGACCCTGCACCAAGAGGTCGCTGGTTCCATTCCCAGTCAGGGCACATGCCCAGGTTGTGAGTTCAATCCCCAGTGGGGGGCAGTTAGGGGCAGCCAATCGATGTTCTCTCTCATCGATGTTTCTCTTTCTCTCTCCCTCTCACCTCCTCTCTCTCTAAAATCAATAAAGGGAAAAAAAATTTTAAAGTTCAGCCCAGCCAGTATGGCTTAGTGGAATGAGTGTAGCCCATGGACTGATATCCCATTTCGATTCCTGGTCAGGGCACAGGCCTGTTTTCAGACTTGAGCTCTAGTAGGAGATGTGCAGGAGGCAGCCGACTGGTGTTTTTCTCTCACATAGAGGTTTTTATCTCTCTCTCCCTCCCTTTCTCTCAAATAAATAAATAAATAAATACATTTTTAAAGTTCAAATTGGAAAACAACCTTTAGTGAATCTATTGTTCTGAGAATTTCAAAGTATTCAAAATTATTTTTGAGCCACCTCTCTGTATTTAGCATGGTGTGACATGATGGAAAGAATAACAACATGAGAGGTGGCCCAAGGCCTCAAAGGAGTGGCAATATACAACTGTACATATGAAAGAGCCAGGTGATACCTGCTAATTTATGCAAACCTTTGTTTGCTTTAACTATATAACTGAAACTGTATTACATGCTGGGATACTAACCTGGACAACACATAGTCCTTAGCCTAAAAGACCTTATATTTCAATGCAGGGGCAGTGATTCGTAAAATAATAAAAACAGTTTTAGGTGTACGAATGGCAAAAGAATGAAATGATAACAGTGATGTATATTAGCAAAGGCTTTGAGAAATAAAAATAATACCTTAATTGAATCTTAAAGGAAGCTCACCAGTTGCATGAATTTGGTGGGGAGGAAGCTATCCGGAGCGGGAGGAACTGTGTAGTTGAAGGAGAGGTGGGGTGTAGCAGGGACAGTCAGGCACTGTGAGGGGTTCACCACGACGGAAGCCAGAGCCTGGGAAAGCAGCAAAGGGTCAGAAGGCCAGAGGCTTTGAATACTGTGTTTTTTTAATGCTTAATTTTTTTTTTTAATTTAACATTGACATTCAGCGTTATGTAAGTTCAAGTTGTACCTCATATTGATTGAAGACATTAGTGTTGCAATATGATTGCTATAGTATTGTAGCTAACACCTCTATTGCTTCATGTAATTATCATTTCTCCTAGTGTTAGGAACAATTAGCAAGTTTAACATTAAGTTTTGTTGAATTTGTGTTAGAGAATTTAGATTTACCCTGAGGCATGGTCTACAGGGACACTGCAGAAGGAATGAAACCTTCTATCACAGGTGGTTTCGTTGATCATGGAGAATGACTGCATTGTCCACTTGCATGTGAGCTGGAAGGGGAGGGTGGCATTGAATCTAGAGTTTGAAGAAAATTAATGAATCCAATCAATGTTTGTCGAATTAAAATGAATAAGTAAAAAATAACTGTTAGATGGGGCGGGCTCCATCTCAGAGTCAGAGGAGCAAACAGGCGGGCATGGCTTTTTGGGAAGGCCCATTCAGTTTGGAGTCAGAAAAGAGAGAGCATGTGGAGTGTGAGGAGCCGGAAACTATAAATAACCCTTAAAGAAAGTGGAGAGATACAGCCAGGTGATCATTCTAGAGCCTCACAGAGGTAGTCAACTATTCAAGTATTTGAGAACAATCTATCAAACTTAGTAAGTAATGATGGATAACATTTAGTCAGCTCTTACTGTGAACAAGGCACTAATCTAAAATCTTCATGGAAACAAACCCATTTAATCCTCACAACAACTTTATGTAATAGGTACTGTTATCATTCCTATTATATGTATATTTAAATTCCTCAAAGTCATAGCATTAGTGAGTTGTGGAATCAGTATTTGAAGCCAGGAAGTCTATCTCTTAACTATTGCATTATATCTGCCTCAGAAAACAGATATGCTAGGAATGCATATGGAGATATATTCAGAGATGCTTTCTGTGATGAAGGAAGTCCTTATTTAAAGGATGTTCTTTGTTTTGTCTAACCAGACTTTTGGGAATGGTTGGTGAGAGGAATTCATTAGTTCTTTATTGCTGGGTAACAAATTGCCCCAAAACGTAATGACTTCAAATATCAAACCTGTAGCGTCTCACTGTTTCTGTGGATCAGGAATCTGGGCATGGCCAATATGGGAGCCTTTGACTGACAGTCCCTCCCAAGGTTGCAGTGAAGGTGCCTGTGGGCAGTATGGCCTCATTGGAGGAGGCTCAGCTGAGGAGGCTCTGATTCCATGTTCACTCACATGGGTATTTACAGGATTAATTGGCTCAGGGGCTGTGAGACAGGGCCTCAGTTCCTTGGGGACTGTTGAGCAAAGGACTTCTTCAGGTCCTTGCCACGTGGGCCTCTCCACATGGCAGCTCACACATGATGGTTGGCCCCTATCAAAGACAAAAAGAGAGAATAGAGAGAGTGACCTATGCAAAGCCACAGTCTCTTATTTAACCAAATTTCAGCAGCGACATTCTATAACTTGTCCCATATTGTGCTCATCGGGAGCAAGTGAGTAAGTCCTGCTCACTACAAAAGGAGGGCATGTAGATGAGACAAAAATTCCAAAAGGGAAAGATCTTTGGGTCACAAAAAGGTCACTGCAGTATGGACTCTTCCTTTTTTCAGAAGACTTGGTATAATTTACCTCCCAGAAACAAAGAGTTTTTCTAGAAAATGTTCTAGATGCTTGAGAAAACTGGGAGGGGAGTTGAAGACATGGAGTCCTAGACATTCTTTTTTTTTTTTTAATCCTCACCTGAGGACATTTATTTTGCATTTATCTTCAGATAGAGCAGGAGAGAGAGAGGGGGGAAAAGAGACAGAGAAGCATCAACATGAGAGAGATACATCGACTGGTTGCCACCCACACGACCCCAACCAGGGCTGGGGACAAAGTGCAACCGAGGTATGTGCCTTAGGGAAACAAACCCAGGACTCTCTGGTTCACAGGCTGACGCTCTAACCATTGAGCCAAACCAGCCAGGGCCCTAGACATTTTTCACCAGCAGGCCCCAATGCACTTGGCTGCTCTGTGAAACAAACATATAAGCAGTGGTGGGAGATGGGCATAGCAGCTGAGCCTGCTGAAACCTTCTAAGTCAGAGCCATTAGAGATGTACTGGGGGTCTATTCATCTTGCAGGAAAGCTTTATGGCTGGGCTTTTTATTTATTTTTAAGAAACAATCTGATTTTAATTTTTTCCTTTTTTTATTTAATTTTTCTTAAATTACAGTTTACATTGAACATTTTGTATTAGTTACAGGTGTACAGCATACTGATTAGAAAATCATATACCTGACCAAAGTGTCCCCCCTGATACTTCCAGTACCCAACTGGCATCCTACACAGCTATTACAACATTATTCACTGTATTTCCTGTGCTAACTTTACATCCCATGGTATTCTGTAGCCACCAATCTGTGCTTCTCAGTCCTTCATCTTTTTACCCAATCCGCTGATCCCCTGCCCCTCTGGCAGCCATCAGTCTGTCCTCTGTATCTACAGGTCTGTTTTATATTGTTCTGTAGATTTCATGTGTAAGTGAATCACATGGTATTTGTCTTTCTCTGACTGACTTATTTCACTTAGCATAACACCCTCTATGTCCATCCGTGCTCTTGCAAATGATAAGATTTTATTCTTTTTTATGACTAATATTTCATTGTAGATATGTACCTCTGCTTTTTATTTAACCACCTATTTTATACATTTAAAGTTTAATAAATTAATTTTTAATTTAAAAATGTTAATGCTGACACTATTGCAGATGTCTCTCAATCCTCCCTCCCTTTGCACACCCCTTGGCCTTCACCACACTGTTGTCCATGTCAATGGATACGCATATATGTTCTTTAGCTAATTTCTTCACCTTCTTTATCCAGTCACCGAGTATCACCTTGCCTCTGACCCCTGCTGCTTTGTTCCATGTGTCCATTCTTCTGGTTCCAATTTGTTCTGCAGTTTATTCAGTTCATTAGATTCCACATATAAATGAGATCATGTGATACTTGTTTTTTTTTTTTTCTGACTTGCTTATTTCTCTTAGCATAATACTCTCCAGGTTCCTCCATGCTGTTTCAAAAAGTAAGATAAGAGGTCCTTCTTTTATACAACTGCATAGTACTCCATTGTGTATATGTACCACAGCTTTTGTCTTCACTCATCTATTGATGGACATTTGGGTTCTTTCCAGATCTTAGCTATTGTAAATAGCACTGCTATGAAAATAGGGGTGCATGTATTCTTTCTGATGTTTCAGGATTCTTAGGATATATTCCTAGCAGAGAGATCACTGGCTCAAATGGAAGTTACACTTTTTTATTTTTTGAGGAAATTCCATACTCTTTGCCACAGTTGCTGCACCAGTCTGCATAAACCCACTTAAAATTAATATTTTTACTTCCAGGAAAATTAAAGACCTTACAACACTTAAGCCAAAATATATTAACTTAACATACACTTCTGACTTACCTTCTTTGGTGCTATCATTGCATATATTTTAATATTTATGTATTTGTAATCTCATAATAAATCTTAAATTTTGTTTTATGCATTAACCAATTTAGATTAACTTATATATTTATGCTTTCCATTTCTCTTTAACATTTTTATATTTCTTATTTGTATCTGGTATTGGTTTTTGTTTTGTTTTTTTGCCTGAAGAATTGCCCTTAGTGTTCCAGTTGATTTAGTGATTCAAAATTAACTCAGATAGTGTTTGTTTAAAAGCGCTTTGAATTTACTTTTATTGGGGTAGACAATTTTTGATGTGTATTGAATTCTAGTTTGTCAATTACTGTCTTTAATTAGTTTGGTATTAGTCTTACATTCTTTTTCCATTTGGGGGAATTTCTGTTTGTATTTCTGAGAAACATTTCTCATTTCTCTGTTGCTTTTTATGTGGCCACTTTAATATATATATATATATATATACACACACACACATATATATATATATTTTTTGTTCTTGAGGTTTAATATAAACAATATTCTTATTTGAATTTTATATAAATTCTTTACTTTGTGGATTGGTATTTTTTTTAGCTTTGGAAAATTCTCAGTCATGTGTCTCTTCGATTATTACTTTATTTCTCCTTCCCCTTCCTTCTTCTGAGATGTCAATTACACAA
This sequence comes from Molossus molossus, assembly GCF_014108415.1. Taxonomy (NCBI): domain Eukaryota; kingdom Metazoa; phylum Chordata; class Mammalia; order Chiroptera; family Molossidae; genus Molossus; species Molossus molossus. The sequence goes on along the minus strand of NW_023425346.1, from coordinate 2,682,206 downwards.
TATTTTTAATGTACCTTATGCTTCTTTATGTCTCTTTTCTACTTCTATATCTCTGTACTTTTAAAAAAATTTTTAGCCCTGGCCAGTTTGGCTCAGTGGTTGGAGCATCAGCCTATGGACCAGAGAGTCCCAGGTTCAGTTCCTGCTAGGGGCACATACCAAAAAAAAAAAAAAAAATGAATGAATACATTTGGAACAGAGAGAGATTTGTTGTTCTACTTTTCTATGCATGCATTGGTTGATCCTTGTATGTGCCCTGACCGGAGACTGAACCTACAACTTCAGTGCATCTGGAGGACTCTAACCAACTAAGATACATGGCCAAAGCATATGTATGTGCTTTTTATGTTACATTGTATATTTTCTTAACTTTTTATGTCTATTCAGCTCTACCCAATCTTTTGTTAACTATTTGTTTATTTCTTAATTTTAGTTAACATGTATTTTAGTTGAAAAACTCCATTTTAGATTTTAAAATTAAATTCCAATTCTCTGCAGAAATTTTTGGTCCTGTATTATATTTTCCTGAACTTAATAAGTTACTCTGTTTTAGCATATCATATTTATAGTCTATTTATCATTTTTATGGTGTTCTTGATCATTTCCTTCAGTGTATTTTTCTAAAAAATAAGGACACATTTTTAACAGTTCCACAATATTATTTTTCTATATAAGACATAACATTTATTTAAGAAAATCATGCCCTGGCCAATTTGGCTCAGCGATTGGAGCATCAGCCTGCAGACCAGAGAGTCCCGGGTTTGGTTTCCGCTAGGGGCACATACCAAAAAAATAAAAAATAAAAAAATAAATATTGTTTAGTAATTATTGATAGACTAGCTGAAAATTTATATAAAAATTACAAATATAATTGACACTTTTAGATTAATTTATATTTGCTTAATGAGGCTATATAGTTAAGGAAGGCTATTAGTTAAGGAAAAATCCCCTTAATCAAATTAAGATAGAGATCATTTGAAAAGACTGAGTTTCAGTGTTTATGTAACTGGATCCATTTTATTCTTTTGATTGTTTAACTCTTCATAATTTCCCTTCTAAAAGTACTGCCTAAAGCCTGAAAGTTTACCTAAGCCTTTCTACATTGGAAGATCTTGAATTCCAATTATTTGACATTAATTACAATTTTTATTATGATTTAACAATAAGAGAATGTTTCTTTTAATTATCATCATTGTTATTATTTTTATTGAATCCATTGGTATGACACTGGTTAATAAAATTATATAGATTTCGGCTGTACAGCTCTATCACACAGCAACCATAAATTGTATTGTGTGTTCAGTTTTTAACATTCCCGACTGATGATATAATGAAGTTTCTGTTCACACTCTCACTTGATTAGTGTTGAATCATGGCATTTAAGGCAAAGAGGATAATATTACACCTCATTACATCAGGGTGTAACAGAAGCACTGGGTATTGTGCATCACAAGAATACATGGAAGAAGCAGAACAAGAAGAAATAGATTTAGGTAGACTGAGTTTCAAAGGACCTTGAATCCTGCTGTAACAAAAAATAAAAAATGCAAGTTCTACTACCTGCCACAGCAAAAGCCAAATCCACGAGACAAGTGCTGGTGCAAAAGGAAAAGGTTTTATTCAGGTTCTGTGAGCTGACACAATCATGGGCTCCTGTTCAAAGACCAACTCCCTTTCCACAGTTCTTTTTTTTTTTTTTTTTTTTTTTTTTTTTACCTTTATTGATTTTAAAGAGAAAGGAAGGGAGAGGGAGAGAGAGAGATAGAAACATCAATGAGAGAGAACATCGATTGGCCACCTCCTGCATGTGCCCTGACTGGGAATTGAACTGGCGACCTCTTGGTTCATAGGTCAATGCTCAACCACTGAGTCACACCAGCCAGGCTAAAATCCACACTTCTTATAAGAATTAAAGGAGAGTGTTCTTTTTCTATCCAATGATCTTGCTAGCTATTGGCATGCTCGGACCCTGTCCATTCATCTTTCTAGCTTTTGGCATGCTCATTGTAAGAACCTCCCCTGAGCCATCTTGGCCAATGGGGGAGACTCCCTGCTACTCACAGATGATTTACAGTGTCAGAGTCAGCAGAAAGTGCGGTGCTGCAGGAACTGCTGTCAGACAGCCTGGAGATGCTCAACCTCAGCCTGCTTTGCACACTGGGCATGGCACATGCACATCTCAGGAAGCAAGGTGGAGTCCGCAGGGCACCCGTGGACCCCAGGACACCTGTTTTCCTCTGCAAATCCCGTGCGGCCTGCCCTCTGGCTTATGGTCTACGGCAACACTACACTAAGCATTTGGTGTTTTATACTATAAGATAAAAGTCAAGTCTGTTAAGGAAGTGGATTCCTCTAACCATTGTTTACAACTCTTTATATGGACCGGTCCCTAATACTTTTGGCCAACCTTTTTTCTCCCTGTTTATAAAAAAAACAAAAAACCTCAGTTTATTCCATATTGAGGGGGAAGACATAGTCCTTTTAGGCCAAGCTCCTTTGTGGTTTTTGTCAAGAAGAGAGGCAAACTCCATTAGAGAAGGAAAAGTGTCTATATACATTCCCAAAAGAGTACGTGATACCACTTGAGGGGAAAGACAAAAACAAATCAGGACTTGCTTTGTGACGGTCAGATGTGAATTCCACGAGCTCTTTTATACTTCCATTCTTGTCTACCATAGGTTAGATTGTAAAACATGTCAACTTATAAAAGGCAATTATTATTCAGTAATAATGAAAAGAAAAGAAGCCACAAACCATGTTCTGAACAGTAAGATTATTATTATTATTTTTATTTTTATTTTTTGGTATCTCCACAACATAATTATTTTTCACTCAGTGTTTCTCCAGGTTTGGAGATTTTCATTTTTTTTATCCAGACAATTACAACTTTGTTTTCATACTGATTAGGTTAAAATCCCCCAAAATTAATTCTAGACTACTGCTAATTATTTTAATTTAGACAGCTGTAAATAAATTTTAAGCCCAGCTGGTGAATCTCAGCAGTTGAGCATCTACCCATGAAACAAGAGATCACTGGTTCAGTCAGGGCACATGCCCAGGTTGTGGACCAAGTCCTTAGTGGGGGTGTGCAGGAGGCAGCCGATCAATGTTCTCTCTCATCAGTGTTTCTATCTATCCCCCTCTCCCTTCCTCTCTCTCTCTCTCTCTCTCTAAAATCAATAAAGAAAAAATATATAAGTAAATAAAATTTTTATTGTTTCTGAAAATATTCATTTGAGTAAAAAAGATATTTTTAAACTACTCAAATACATATGTGAACTGATATGTTTTTTCATTGACAGCAAATTACTTTTTTCCCTGTCAACTTATAAACATACTTGCTATCCATCTTCTCCTTTTAAATGTGTGTCACAGACTGTTTCCTAGTGATCTGCACGAAATCAGGACTCAGAAGTGGCGAGCTATTTTCCCTCGAGCAAATTTAGTAGAACCGTGTCCTTATGCTTCAGTTCTCTAGTTTCTAGTGATAACAATCCCAAAATCTAGCAAGATTCATTCACCCCTAGACCTTCACAAGATTGAGACAAATCGTTTCTATAAATCCTAATTATTACTATGTCTGCCTTTTTTTATCGTAACAATCAAAACCAAATTATCTCTAAGAATGATTAATCCAAGAGCGATAAGTGAAGTGAAATGCCCAGAGAGGATTGGAACAGTGACCAGTGACAAGTCTGTTGTGATCATTATGATATAGGACTGGCTTAGACAGGAGGATATGGATTAAATGGGGTGAATCAAAGGTATTCTGAGGAAGGATAGATAGAATTCAGCACATTTTCTGTCCTCTAAATGGTAGAGTATACTCAAATATGATGGTATAGGTTTCTATATTAGACAGAGTATGGGTTCTGATTGCTCCTCTCCACATCCTCAGTGACACACACAAGCTTAGCACAAAAGTAAGATGCTCAACAGATATATGAATGTATAAATCAATGAAAGAGATAAGGGAGTATTGATAACATTGTAAGTTTTAATTAGGTATTTCTAGTTTTAGATTTAAATACAAATATTTACACAAAATGTTAAAACTCTGTCCTTTAAAAAGCTGTTGAATTGCCTGGCCAGTGTGACTCAGTGGTTGAGTGTCGAGCCAGTCACCAAGAGGTCACCAGTTTGATTCCCGGCCAGGGCACAGGCCCAGGTTGTGGGCCCCATCCTCAGTGTGGGGCGTGCAGGAGGCAGCCAGTCAATGTTCTCTCTCATCGATGTTTCTCTCTCTCTCTTCCTCTCCCTTCCTTTCTTTCTAAAATCAATAAAGAAAAAATATTTTTTAAAAAATGCTATTCAAAAGAATTTGAAATTATTTCAGAAATTAATAGTCGAGTGAAAGGCCCTGTGTTGACTATTGCAGAAACACTCAGGCTTCCCCAGTCCCAAGACATTTTCTCGGGGTCCAGAAGTGTGCGGTTCAATGAGTCCTAGCCTTTTATTTTGATCATGTTAAATTCTGTCCTTATCAAATTCTATTTCCATAAAGAATCAATCTATGCAATAGTTGTTTGATTCTAACAATTTCTTCAGCAACTTTTTGAACAAGTTTAAGAAGTCAGCAGTCAAACTTTGTTCTTCAATGACAATCCAGTGAAGAAAAAGTGTGTTTTAGGGGGAGAGAATTTTGGGAATCCTGAGTTAAACAATCTTAAACTAGTTTTTTCTTTCCCTACGCATCTCTAAGGACCTTTTAATACTCTAAAGAAATGGAAACCATAGCATAATTCCCCAACCATTTACTTTGATGAGAACATTCTACTGGACAATACTCCATAGAACACCCTTGGGGAACTGCTCTAAGGATTTCACTCATAATTCCCTCTCCATATTTAATAAATGTTTTCTGACTAAGCTTGTTATCTTTCCAGTATCTTGTGAGCTATGCAAGGACCAGCAAGAGTCATTCACTTATTTAACACAGGTTAACTACTGACTAAACGAATTATTTACTGACTCACCATCTGACCGCATGACCAAAAACCAGGCAGCTGTCATCAGAGGAGGCCAGCAGTGAGCTGTGCAAGAAGCTGACATTTCTTTTTTTTTTCTTTAATCCTTACCCAACAATAGTTTTCTATTTATCTTCAGATGGAGTGGGATGGAGGGAGAGGAAGAGACAGAGAAACATTGATGTGAGAGAAACACATCAACTCATTGCCTTCCGCACGACTCCAACCAGCGCCGGAGACAAACATCAACTGAAGTACATGCCCTCAACTGAAATCGAACCCAGACTCTTTGGTCCACAGGCCAATGCTCTAACCGCTGAGCCAAACCGGCCGCAGTGAGAAGCTGACATTTCTTTTATTTATTTATGTGTCTGTTTGTTTGTTTTTGTTACAGATGTTTCTCATTTTCCCCCATTGACACCCTCCCTCCCATCCTCAGCTTTGTTGTCTATGTTCATTGGTCATGCATATATGCGTGTAAGTTCTGTGGTTTTTCTCTTCCCCCACAAACCCTCCCTCCTCTGAGGCTTGTCAGTCTATACCCCACTTCCATGTCTCTGGGATAGTTTTCTTTAGCAGGTTGTTTAGTTCATTATATTCCACAAATAAGTGAGATCATGGGATATTTGTCTTTCTCTGCTTGGCTTGTTTCGCTGAGCTTAATACTCTCCAGGTCCTTCCATGTCATCTCAAAGGACAAGAGACCTTTCTTTATTACAGCTTCATAGTATCCCATTGTGTACATGTATCACAGCTTTTTAATCCACTCATCTACTTATGGAGACTTGGGTTGTTTCCAGATTTTAGCTATTGTAAATGGTGCTGCTATGAACATAGGGGTACATATATTCTTTCTGACTTGTGTTTCTGGTTTCTTAGGGTATATTCCTAAAAGTGGGATCACTAGGTCAAATGGCAGTTCAATTTTTAATTTTTTTAAGGTAACACCATGGTGTTTTTCACAATGGCTGTCCCAGTCTGCATTCCCATCAGCAGTGTATTAGAGTCCCCTTTTCTCCACACCCTCGCCAACACTTGTTGTTTAATGATTTGTTGATGGCGACCATTCTGACAGGTGTGAGGTGATACCTCATAGTTGTTGTAATTCACATCTCTCTGATGATTAGTAATGTTGAACATTTCTTCATATGTCTCTTGGCCATTTGTATGTCCTTTTTGGAGAGGTGTGTATTTAGGTCCTCTGCCCATTTTTAATTGGGTTCTTTGTCTTCCTTTTGTTGACTTGTATGAACACTCTATATATTTTGGAAATTAACCCCTTATCTGATGCATCATTGGTGATTATGGTCTCCCGTATAGTGGGATCCTTTCCATTTTGATGGTTGTTTCTTTTGCTGTGCAGAAGCTTTTTAGTTTGATGTAGTCCCATGTGTTCATATTTTCCTTTGTTTCTTTTGCCTTAGGTGTTGTATTGGTGAAAATTCTTCTGCGTATGATGTCTGAGATTTTTTTGCCTACATTTTCTTCTAGAATTTTTATGGATTTATGAGTTACATTTAAGTCTTTTATCCATTTTGAGTGTATTATCATGTTACCTTCAGGTATTATGTCTCTTTACACCTGAGCAGGCTTTCTAAATGGGTCTTCCTCCTGGGCTGGCGTTTCTCATCCCTTATGATATACAAGCTGGTGTTCCAGGTAGCCTGTGTTCCTCTTCTGTTTATCCAGGTACTTTCCCACAAAGCGTAGGAGATCAGTTTCCTCGATGGCTTCCATGATCTTCAGGTCTAGCAGGAGAATAGTTAACTTGTTCTCCAACCCAGAGCAGACTCCAGAGTTTGTACTCCATTTCCCCAGTTATCTATATTTCCCCAGTTATCTATGTCTGACCTCTTCATCACCAGAAGGCTGATTTTATTCACGTTTTCTTTGATATCTTAGGAATTACTTTGTATGTTCCCTCTTCACCTCAGCTTGGTCTTCAAAGAATGTGGCACAAAGAGGTGCTCCCATGTCTTCGTTGTAACAACAGACCACTGATATAAATAAGCATCACTGATGTGCAGCTCATAAGATGCCACGTGGTGAATAATAGCTCTGCAATCTTCAGAGAGGAGGCTGTGGTCCTGGGATGCATCATGGCGTCAGAGAAAACCCAGCATAAACAGTGCTCAGACTGCCCATTTCTGAGTGGAGAGTTCATTGCAACAAGGAAAGTCCAAAGGGGAGAAGGAAAAGATAGATTAGGGACTCAGCAACACTCAGGACTGCAGCGCCCTCGCCAGCACCTCAGTCCCCGGCTCCTGCTGTATTCATTCAAGAGAACTGCAAAGCAGCAAGCCCTGTAGTGCACCTAACAACAAACACAGGCTTTCAGAAGAGAGGGCGAAGAGAAAAACCTCAGGTGGAAGAACTACATTTTCACCATTCCGTTCTTCCCACAGAGATCCCCACTCTCTGTTCTGACATACTTCAGTGTTTCTTTATTAGACATGGGAAGTACTGCTTCCTGGTAGTAGAATATTTGGGCAGAAAAAGGAAGAGCAATCTTTGCATGAGAAAAGAAGGAAGAACTGAGATGCTAGAGATGCTGAGGACAAGCATCTCTCCTTATTTTGCCAAGATCCTAGAAGGCTAATACTGATTTTTCTTGTTGAAATTCTGGGTGTTATTCCTTCTTTTTCTAGTCCCCCCCCCTCTTGTAATTTGCTTCAGGTGAAAAAGCAAATGTATTTGTGTGTGTGTATGTGTGTGTTTGCATATATTTGTGTGAAAATCACCTTACGTTAGATTTTCTCACTGAGGTCACAGAATGACCCTTTGTCAAGGCTGAATCAGGATCTCTGAGGTAGTATGTAATTTGGAAAAAGAGCTAAGGAATGGAATGTTTTTAATAGAATAACTCTTGAGATGTTTATACATTTTTCAATACAATACAAAATATAATATTACCAATAATAAATACAGGGGCAAAGTTTTCTAATAATAGAGCCAGAACATTTTAGTGTTGACACTAACCTGCCAGTATCATTCTGAGACAGAGTAACTTGAATGTTCAAGAAAGGAAAAAGTGTGGGTAAACTCTAGTAACTTCCTCTCCTTGGATAAGCTGGAGAAATGTTCCATGGACTCCAAGAAAAGGTCTCCCCACAGCTCTCAAACACATAGGAAGAGAGGCTCAACTCCACCCATAATACCATTTCCAGGAGCACTCTAAAATATGGTAGCATGCTTCTTCACTCCCATAGTGTAGTAATTAACAAGTGTGGTAACTGTATGTTGTACGAAATGCTTTCCACGTAGGGTCCCATTGAGTCTCCATAATCACAAACACTCTAGGAAATAGATGTTTTGATCCCTGATTTATAGGCAAGAAGACTAAGAATTTGTAGATCTTCATACGTGTCAGGATTGAAAGACAGACCGGAAAAATGTACTCTGTCTTTCCCCAAACTGAGCTGTAAAGTATCTGTATCTGTTCTTGCACTTACTTGCCCTCAACGTCTACTTTTCTGAGCATTTAATTTACTCTTTGCTTAACTATAAAAAACACATAGAGCCCTGGCCGGTTTGGCTCAGCAGTTAGAGAGTCACCCATGGTCCAGAGAGACCCGGGTTTGGTTCCCGCTAAGGGCATGTACCTCAGTTGTGGTTTGTCCCTGGCCCTGGTTGGTCGTGTGGGTGGCAACCACTCGATGTGTCCCTTACACGTCGATGTTTCTCTCTCTCTCTCTCTTCATCTCTCTCCCTCCTACTCTGTCTGAATGACAAAATGTCCTCGGGTGAGGATAAAAAAAACAAAAACAAAAAAAATAAATAAACGCATAGAGCAGAGCCGACCAATTTGGCTCAGCGGTCAGAGCGTCAGTCCATGGACCAATGAGTTGTGGGTTCAATTTCGGTCAAGGGCACATACCTCGGTTGCAGTTTGTCTCCGGCCCTGGTCGGGTCGTACGGAGGCAACCAGTCAATGTGCCTCTCTCATGCTGATGTTTCTCTCTCGTCCTTTCTTTCCCTCTCTCTCCCTTCTACTCTTCTGAGGATAAATGGAAAAATATCCTCAAGTGAGGATTAAAAAAAACACAAAACACGTAGAACCTCAGACTTACAGATGCTAACATACTTGAGCTGGCGTCCACCTTAGCAGCATCACTCAAGCAGACAGTCCCATCTCTACATGAGGGTTTGAGACCCAGAAACACTGAGCTCCTCGTCCAGCAGCACGGCCAGTTCCCAGTCTTCAGGTTCGTACACAGAGCTCTTCCTCCTGCAGAGCTTGGTCATCTTTCCTTTGGACTCACAACTCTTTGTAGTGCCTTCCTGAAGGTGGCCTCATCCAACAGCAGCAAGGGGAGCTAAGGCCTTCTCACCTGAGTGTTCTGTCTAGATGCTGGGACATAGCATAACTCGGTCTGCATGCGACCTGTGTTAAACCGGTTTTATCTGATTACCTTCCATAGAATTCTCATTGTCTTTCCTACAATAACTTAACTTCTCCCACTTCTCTAATTAAATACCTTAAAGCAGCAGTTTTCAATGTGTGGGTCGTAACCCCTTTGAGGGTTGAACAAGCCTTTCACAGGGGTTGCCTAAGACCATCGGAAAACACATATTTCCGATGGTCTTAGGATCTGAGACACCGCACCTCTGTCCATCTCCAGGCGCGTCCGCTCACAGGCAGATTCGTCCACATATAACACGAGGAACTGTATTAAAGGGTCATGGCATTAGGAAGGTTGAGAACCACTGCTTAAAGCTTTTAGCTGACAAACAACTCCTGTCCTTCTGTAGGAGCTCTCCCTTAAGAACAGGGGCACGCGTCGGTCACTGCTGGGAAGAGAACGCGCTCTCTCTGACACCCACTCCAAAGTGAGACTCTCAGTTCCATCATGCAACTCGTTTCTTTTGTTCTGGATAAATAAAAACAGAACATGTGCAATTGTTATTTTGTTTTTTTCTTTATTGATTTTACAGAGAGAGGAAGGGAGAGGGAGAGAGAGATAGAAACATGGATGAGAAAGAACACCAATTGGCCACCTCCTGCATGCCCCACATTGGGCGGAAAAGGGAATGTGCCCTGACCAGGATTTGAACCGGCAACCTCTTGGTTCATCGGTCAACGCTCAGCCACTGAGTCACACTGGCCAGGCTCTGCAATAGTTTAGATTACATATTTAAAGTGTTTTGATAAAACAGAGAAGGGCATTAGAGATTCATAGAATTGACTCATATTATAGTTAGGTGACAATAAGACCATCCAAATATGCATGAGAAAAATGTAAAAACTACATCTCATTGGAAAGTCAAATAAAGATAACATCAGCATGTATGATAACATCAGTTAACATCTTTTACATATTAGGCAATAGTCTAAGTATTTTGTTAACTTTATCTAATTAATTATAATTTCTTTATTGATTTAGAAAGAGAGGACGAGAGAGGGAGAGAGAGAGAAACATCAGTGAGAGAGAACATCAATTGACTGCCTCCTGCATGCCCCCCACTGGGGGTCAGGCTCACAACCTGGGCATGTGCCCTGACCAGGAATAGAACCATCAACCTCTTGGTACAGGGGTCCACGCTCAACTATGCTCAATCAGCTGGGCTTACCTGATTTAATTTTAATAAAGTGAGTAACTTGCCCAACATCACGTGGCTGGTAAGCATTCAAGCTGGATTTAAGCTTGGAGAATACAGAGCCAATGATCTGAATTTGTAACACATTGCCTTGTGACGCCCAACTCAAGATGTAACACTGTGCCACGACTTCCACCGCAGTTCCCTAGCTGGGGAGATGGGCAGGGACCAGCTGTGCCTGGAAAATCAGCACAGACCATCTGACATGCTCATGCAGTCATGTGCCACTTGAAGATAGGGGTACATTCTGAGAACGGTATCATTAGGCAATTTCATGATTGTGTGAACATCAGAGTGTACTTACCCAAACCTATCAATGCATTTAGCCTTTACATACTAGGTGTGATATAGCTTATTACACACCCAAGTCATATGATGTATTGCTTCTAGGCACCTGCTACATAATGGTAAGTATTTTATTTTAATCCTCACCCAAGGATATTTTTTCATTTATCTTCAGATGGAGTGCTTGGGAGGGGAGAGAATAAGAGAAACATCAATGTGAGAGAGACACATCGACTGGTTGCCTCCCACAGGACCCCGACCAGGGACAGGACCAAACCGCAACTGAGGTACCTGCCCTTGACCGGAATTGAACCCACGACCAATCTTCAGGCCGATGCTCCAACACCTGAGCCAAACTGATCAGAGCATAGGGTAAGTTATTTGCATATTTAAGCATATCTAAATATGGAAAGTCTATGGTAAAACTGTAGTATAAAGGTAAAATATGGTAAAGCTGTACAGGGCGCTTACCACAAATGGAGCTAGCAGGACAGGAAGTTGCTCTGGGTGAGCCAGTGGGTTGTGGTGAGTGAACATGAAGTTCTAGGATAGGACTGGCATTATGTAGCCTTTATAAATACTGTACTCCTGCCCGGCCGGTGTGGCTCAGTGGTTGAGTGCCGACCCATGCACTAAAAGGTTGCCGGTTTGATTCCCAGTCAGAGCACATGTCCAGGTTATGGGACTGATCCCCAGTGGGGGGCATGCAGGAGGTGGCCAATTGTTGTTCTGTCAATGTTTCTATCTCTCTTCTTCTCTCTCTAAAATCAATAAAGAAAAAAAAATCATTTTAAAAAAATGCTGTATACCTAGGCTGCACTACATCTATACAACAACATGAGATTAAATCAAGCACAGGAGAAAATGGTATAATCCAGAAGTGGTAAACAAGAGACGGATGAGGCGGCTGCCCGTGTAACATGGATACTGTTTTTCAGCAAACTTTTTTAAAATAGAAATTGTACTCTCTAAAATAACTATATAAACTACATAATACCATCTAGTGAATACATCAACTGGTAACACAGTTGGTTGTCATGATCAAATGTTAAGGGTGCTACACTTCTGTATGATGGTGGCTCAGGAGGGTCATTTGTGCCAACATCCCTGCAAACAGCTGAGTTGTGTGCTGCTCACCTCACTAGGACGGCTGCTGCATCCAGGCAACAGGACGCGTTCAGCTCGATGATAGTCGTATGACCCACCATTGTCCGTGTGGCCATCACAGACTCAAACATCATTCTGTCTCGCATGACTAATGTGCTCATGATCTGTCTCAGACTTACAGAAACACACACACACACACACACACACACACACACACACACACTGAGACCTCAGGAAACTGTAAGCAGGACAAATGATATTTTTGTTTCAGATAATCAGTAAATCAGACCAAAAAATATTGGCTGAGTATCTCCTATGCATGGTAATCAGTTGGTAGGACTCTCAATCAGTTGTGTTTTTGCCTTTCAGCTGGAACTGATAAGTGTTTCATATCACGAATGGGATACTGGACAGAAACCGTGAGTGATGGGGAAGGGACCATCCAGCTGGAGGGCCATACGAGGCCCGCAAAATCAGTACCAGCTGACACCACACGCCTCACCAGCTTAGCCTGACCAAACCTAGTAGGCTAATTCTGAAGTTGATAAGTTCGTATGGCCCCGAATGGTGCTATAAAGATCCAAATGGCCCTGGGCAGAACAAGGGCTCCCCACCCCTGCTCCAACGTCACAGGAGCTGCAGTGACGGACAGGTCGTGGGTTATCGATGTTGGAGGAGGTGCCACCAGCTAATTACTCGCCGCACCCTCCCGAGGCACCCGATGAACTGAAGACGAGCTAAAGATCCAATGGGAATTCAGTTAAGCACGAGTTGACTCAAATCGGTGACTGATCCCCGTGATTCCCGATGGATGAGGTTCTCTGTGAAGTAGGATTGGAAACTAGGGCTTGGATCTGACAGCAAAGGGATGTTTTCAGCTACCTCGTCTCAACGAGGGACTGCTTCAGAAAAGCGTCTGTCCACATGGTGAGGGAGGGAGCCACTGATGCCCGTGGCCCTCTCACCACCACGTGCCCGGACTGGCAGAACGAAGAGTCACAGGAAGGAGCCGCGCCTGCCCGTCTGCTCTGGGGGGTGGCACCTGGCTCCTGAGCCTTCCGTGCCTCGGTGCCCAGGACGCGAGTGTCCTCTCCCTCCCGAGATGATGCAGGTGAAGAGAGACAGAGGACAGGATGTGGTTCCCGTTTTACAGACAATTTATTATTCTTTTTTATTTTTATTTTTTTCCTTTATTGATTTCAGAGAGAGATGAAGGGAGAGGGAGAGATAGAAACATCAATGAGAGAGAACATCGATTGGCCGCCTCCTGCATGTCCCCACTAGGAATCAGGCCCACAACCTGGGCATGTGCCCTGACCCGGAATGGAACCAGCGACCTCTTGGTGCATGGGTCGATGCTCAGCCACTGAGCCACACAAGCCGGACTACAAAACAATTTCTTAAATAGGTTGTGAACCATCAAATCTGTCTCTCTCAACGTTCTGCGGTCAGAAAAGGAAGTCCTTAGTCCTCCTCAGGGATCAGGGAAGGCCTCTAACCCAGGCAAGGTGGCCACCAGCCTGTAACTGCCATGCAGGGTCCTGGGGCTGCATCGGACAAGGGAACCCAGCACTTTGTCAGCTCTCACAGGGACAGCCGAGGTGTGTCCAGCAGATGAGAGACAGTGGAGCAGAGTCTTCAAGGATCTTGGAGGATAGGAAGACACCCATTGAGACGGACAACATTATTCTGAAAAGATCACAGAGGCTTACAAATCAAGGGGTGTCCAGGCTACAGTCAATGTTCAAAATGGTTCTTACCCAGCAGCATGGTGGGGAGGGGGTGGCAGAAAGTCAGTGGCCAGTGGCGGGAGCTGATGGGAGCATCATCAGGGAGCCTGGGCCCTGTCCTACGAATGTGTGACACTCCCTCTAGGTTGCAGGTTCGACCCTGGGCCCATGCAGGAGGCAACCAATTGATGGTCTCTCTCACTTACAATGCCCCTGTCGGGTCGTCTCCCCCTTACAGAACCATGCAACCATCAGGGTGCCCAGGCACCTCTGCCTGCTCGGGCCGCCCTCCCTCGGGTCCCTGAGCACATTCTGTGCTGCTCTGACAAGATGAATATCAAGGAGCACAGGGAATATAAAGAGACACATTCTTCCCTCTGAAAATCAGGGAAAAGAACAAATGTGGGGAGGGAGGAAACAAAATAAAACTGCAACACGGTTGCAAGTGAGAGAAAGGTCAGTGGATTTCAAAACGTCAAATGACAAACACATAATTTCACGTGTGGTTTGCAGTGACTACAGGGTAGTTGCTGCCAAGTTGTAAATGTTTCTGACTTCATGAACGTTTGAGTTCATATTAGCAGTTTATTATCAACATATTCAACTTTTTATTAATATCTGCTTACATGTCAATCAGAACTTTAAGTGACGTGAGAAAATGGGGTAAATACATTACATCTTGGGACTAATGATTGTGTGTTGATTCAAATACATAGCTGTTCGAACTTCTGTGGAGGAGGGTTGCTGGAAGGTAAAGGTGGCCAGTGGATGGAATTTCTCAATATCTCAGCTCCTGGATTCTTTCTAGACAATGAAAATGTTCAGATCAAATTTCTCGAATGATGGCAATGCTGGATATTTAACAAAAATTTTATTGAGTTTATTTCTCTATATAGCAGGAATATATATATATATATATATATAGAGAGAGAGAGAGAGAGAGAGAGAGAGAGAGAGGAGAGAGAGACTCTCTTTAGGGATGTTTTAGAAAAAACACTACCACAGCTAAACACGCCTTAGGTGCTCAACAGATTGTCATTCGTTGCTGTGACCAGTGACCACAGCAAACAGCAGTGTTTGTGTACCAGGCACTTGGCATACATTATCCTCATTTTGGGTGGTTAAACTATCTCTATCCTTATTTTCAAGATGAAGTGCATGTAAATTAGAGGACATTGAGGCCACACAGCAGTTTAGGGGAGAAGCCAACACTGCGACCCTATATTGTAGCACTTAAGGTCTTTCCACTACATATTGATGCCAGCTGATTATCACAATGATGATCCATTATCACATTCTCAAGGTGAGCTGGAGCCACAAAGCAATCTATGTAAACAACTGAGCAAAATAAGGCCATGCATAATACATAGGGTGTACCCAAAAAACGTGTACACAACTTCGAATAATTATAAAGCCAGCATTTATTAAAATCCATTTTATTTTCCAAATGTAATAGAATCCACAGATGCCCTGTATACATTTTTATGGCACTGGTTTGCATATGCCAAGTACATTGTATGGACGTTACTCCTTGAAAAACTTGAGAATGCTGTGTTGCTTGAATGTTGACTAATTTATTAAGTATCTCATTGTCCTTCATTCTCATTTTCTTCCTTGTTACCAGCTCCAAGCACAGCCCCAGGTGCGCTAGGAGCTCTGAGCAGGTGAGGATTCTTAAGCACCATCTGCTTTGAACGTGACCTGCCTGGTCCGTTGGACCTCTATGCAATTCCATGGGCTAGGCTGGCGGGACATCAAACTGTGGGGTGAAGGAGGCACAGTCCTTCCTTAGATGAGCTCACAGACCAGACTGGGCTCTAGGAGGGAAAATGGCATGCCAGCTGCCGGCTGCCGTGCGTCGGTCATGAGGTAGCAGTGCCAGCACGGCCGATGTCCCGGGAGGACAGGACACGGAGAGACTGGATTCTGTACAAGGGTTGGGGACACTTCAGAGGAAGTGGCCCTAAAAGAAAGTAAGTAGGTCATATCCTCTTAGTGACTATAAACTGGAAGAACACTGCACATGTATACTGAGTGTGGAAGTGTGTTGTGTTTGGAAGAAGTAAGTAGTTTGTTTTACAAAATGGAAGGGACTCTAATGCTATAGAGTTTAAACTTCTATTTGATGAGACGTGGAATTCATGGAACATTTCTAATAAAAAACCCAACATGGTCATGTTGTTACTAGACATAGACTGGCTCAGAGAAGGTCTGCCTCAGGCTGGCCTGTCATGTGTGGGTTCTTCACTTCGAGTAAGAAAGATTTTACAACAGGTGACTTTGAGAGCACATTTACTAAAGCCGGGGACAATGAGACACAGGGAGGGCTTAGGGTAGAAGAAGCAACAGGAGAGAGACTAGGGTGTGTTTGACTTTGGCTCCATAGAAACGGTATAGAGAAAGCAGGGAGCCTAGGCGAGCTGCTGTTAGCTCACTAGGAAGTCAGAGAAAAAGGGGCCCTGGAGACAGGTTCAGGGTGCACGACCAGGGGGAGCTACCACTGCACATGCTCCGCAGACTTCAAGGTCCGTGGGGACCTTAGAGTTTAGACTCTCCCATTCCACTTGCTGAGGAATTTTCCTAGCTCCTACTATCCTGCCTTAATATTTTGTTTCAGAAAAATAACGAAAGAATAAATAAGGGGATTAAAAGAGTAGGAGAATTGAGACAAGATTTTTGCAACAACACACGGTTAGAGATGGTCCCGTTTGGATGGGGAATCGGGTGTTTTGAGGTTCTCTTGCTCCCCCTCCCTCTATGTGCAAGGGTGTGAACAGAGCCTACTTTGCCCTGGTGGGGGCACAGTGGTTGGTCTATGCCACGCTCTCCTCCAGTACCAAGAACTCCTTCCATTATCACTTCTCCGGCTTTTCTCTTGAGAAGATTTAGTGTTTTGTTTTGTCTGTTTATTTCTGAGAAATTTACAGCAATTCATTCAACTATTTTCAGACATTCTTGGAGACAGAATGTCTTATTTTTAACAGTGTTTCAATTACAGTTGACATACAATATTATATGAGATTCAGGTGTGCAACATAGTGGTTAGTTATTTATATACCTTGCCAAGTGATCACCCTGATACGTCTAACACATCTGACACTGTATATAGCTATTAAAATATTATTGATTATATTCCCTACGTTGCACTTTACATCCTTGTAATTATTTTATAACTGAAAGTTGTACTTTTAATCCAACCATTCCCCCAAACTCTCTCCCATCTGGCAAACATCAAATTGTTTTCTGTATCTATGAGTATGTTTCTGTTATGTCTGTTCATTTATTTTGTTTCTTAAATTCCAGATATAAGAAATCATAAGGTGTAGGTCCGACTCTGTCTGACTTGTTGCACTTAGCCTAGTGTTCTCTGGTCCATCCTGCTGCCAGGAACGGCGAGATCTCGCCCTCTTCTGGCTGAATACTATTCCCTGTTAGATATGCACACTTCTCTATTTATTGCACTTCTCATAAACAATTAGGATGCTTTTATAATCTTGGTTGTTGTAAATAATGTTGCAATGAACATATAGTTGCATTTATCTTTTTAAATTAGTGTTTTAGCCCTGCCAGTGTGGCTCAGTGTTTGAGCATCCACCCATGCACCAAGAGGTCACCGGTTCGATTCCCGGTCAGGACACACGCCCAGGTTGTGGGCCTGATCCCCAACAGGAGCCATGTAGGAGTCGGCCAATTGATGTTCTCCCTCATCAATGTTTCTATCTCTCCCTCTCTCTTCCTCTCTCTCTAAATCAATAAAGGGGGGAAAAATAGTGTTTTGTATTTCTTCAGATAAACACCAAGTGGAATTACTGGGTTATATGGTAGTTTTATTTTTAATATTTAGAGTAAACTCCATGTTTTCCATAGTGGCTACATCAGTTCACAGACCTACCAACACTGTACAGGGGTTGCCTTTTCTTCACATCTTTGCCAACATGTGTTGGTTATTGATTTATTGATCGCTCTCCTGACAGGTGTGATATAATATCTCATCATGATTTGATGTGCATTTTCCTGACAATTAGTGATATTGAACATCTTTTTTTTTTAATTCTCACCTCAGGATAGTTTTCCATTTATCATCAGACAGAGTGGGAAGGAGGGAGACAAAGAGAGAAAGAGAGAGATACATCGACTGGTTGCCCCCTGCATAACCCAACTAGGGCTGGGGACAAAGCACAACCGAGGTACGTGCCCTTGACAAGAACTGAACCCTTGACTCATTGGTCTGTGGGCTGATGCTCCAACCACTGAGCCAAACCAGCCAGGGCTTGACCATCTTTTTATATGTCTGTTGACCATCTTTATGTCCCTTTTGAAGATATCTTTATTCAGGTCATCTGCCCATGTTTTAATCAGATTGTTTTTTGTTGTTTTTGTTAACTCTTATGAGTTTCTTATATATTTTGGATATTAACCCCTTATTGAATATATCATTGATGAATATCTTATCTCATTCAGTAAGATGTCTTTTTGTTTTATTGATGATTTCCTTTGCTGTGCAAAAGCTTAGTTTGATGTAGTCCCATTTGATTTTTTGTTTTGTTTTGTTTTCTTTACCTGAGGAAAAACAGATCCAAAATAACATTGCTAAGAATGATGTCAAAGAGTCTATGTTTTATTTCAAGGAGTTTTATGTTATTGAGTTTTACATTTAAGTCTTTAATCCATTTTGAGTTTTGTGAGAAAGTGGTCTAGTTTTGATTTTTTTTTTTCAAGTATCTGTCCAGTTTCCCAACACTATTGATTGAAGAGACTATTTTTACCCAATTGTATACTCTTGCCTCCTTTGCAATAGATTAATTGATCATATAGAACAGCAGTTTCAACCAGTGTGTTGTAGCACACTAGTAGGTGATAAGAATTTTTAAAACAAACAATATCTTATTATTTAATCTGAGGCACTGACTTCTTTACCCTTAGATTGTCAAAAAAAAAAAAAAAAAAAAAAGACAACCACCAACACAACAATAGCCATCAGGTGTGAATGAATCAAAATTATACTTTTTTTTTTTTTTTTAAATCAGGTTGGCAAAAAATATATTTTTTTGGTGTGCTGCAGAATTTTAGTAATTTTTTTTTATATGTGGAATGAGATGAAAAAGGTTGAGAATCACTGATATAGATGATGGTTTAATTTTCAGGCTTTCTATTCTTTTCTATTGACCTGTGTGCCTAGTTTTATGCCAGTGCCATGCTGTTTGAATTACTGTAGTCTTGTAGTGTAGTTTAATATCAGGTGGCATAATACTTCCATCTATGTCCTTCTTTCTCAACATTGCTTTGGCTATTTGGGATCTTTTGTGGTTTTCTTTAAATTTCAGGATAATTTGCTTTAGTTATGAAAAAAACAAAAACAGTCTCTGAACTTGATAAGGATTGCATTTAATCTTTAGATTGATTTGGGTAGTATGGAAATTTTAAATGTTAGTCGTTTCTGTACATGAGTACTGTATATCCTTCCATTTATTTGTAACTTTTTCCATTTATATCTTCAATGTGTTATATTTTGTAAGTACAGGTCTTTCCCCATCTTTGTCAAATTCATTCCTAGGTATTTTTTTTTTTTTTTATGCATTTGTAAATGGGATTGCTTTTTGGATTCCCTTTCTGATAGTTTGTTATTGGTGTATAAAAATGCAACTGACTCCTGGATATTATTTTTTGCATCCTACTACTTTACTAAATCCATTTATTAGTTCCAATAGTTCTTTGGGGTCATCTTTGGGGTTCTCTCTATAAAGTATCATTACATCTGCAAATAATGACAGTTTTACTTCTTTTTTTATAATTCAGATACCATTTACTTTTTCTTGTCTGATTGCTGTGGCTAGGATTTCCAAAAAATGTTGAATAAAAGTGGTGAAAGTAGACATCCTCATCTTGTTCCTAATCACACACACACACAAAGCTTTCAGCTTTTCACTATTGAATATAATGTTAGGTATAGATTTGTCATACATGGTGTTTATTATTTTGAGGTATGTTCCCTCTATCTCCATTTTGTTAAGAGTTTTTTTTGTTGTTGTTGTTTTTTTAACATAAATGATTTTTGAAATGTTTTGTGTAGTGTGTGTGTGTGTTTGCATGTATTTATATGATCATATAATTTTTTCTTTCATTTTGTTTATATGGTGTATAACCTTAGTTGATTTGTGGATATTAAATGAATCTTGAATCCTAGGAATAAATACCATTTATCATGGTGTGTAATCTTTTTTAATAGATTTCTGAATTTGGTTAGCTAATGTTTTCTAGTGAATTTCTAGATAGATGTTTATCATGATATTAGCCTATAATTCTCCTTTCTTTGCAGTATTTTTGTCTGGTTTTGGTATCAGAGTAATACTGGCCTCATAAAATTAGTTTGGGAACCTTTCCCTTCTTTTTAACATTTTGTTTGAGAAGAATAGCTATTAATTGTTCTATAAATGTTTGGTAAAATTCGCCTGTGAAGCCACCTGGTCCACGAGATTTGCTTATTAGGAACTTTTTGACTACTGATTCAATTACTTTAGCAGATGTCTGTCAAGGTTTCCTGCTTCAGTCTTAGAAGGTTGTATGTTTTGAGGAATGTATCCATTTCTTCCAGTTGTTGACTTTGTTGGCATATAATTATTCATAGTATTTTTGTTTAACCCTTTGTATTTCCATAGTATTGGCTGCCACTTCTCCTTTATATCTAACTTTAATTATTTGGGGCTTCTATTTTTCTTCATGAGTCTGGTAAAGAGTTTATCAATTGTGTTTATCTTTTCCAAAAACCAGCTCTTGGTTTCATAGATCTCTTCTCTTGTTTATTGTTTATTTATACTTTATTTCATTTATTTCCTTCTAATCTTTATTGTTGCCTTCTTATTACCCACATAGACTTTGTTAGCTGTTCTTTCTTTAGTTCCTTTAGTATAAAGTTAGATTGTTTATTTGATAATTCTTTGTCTCTTAGGTAGGGGTAGGTCTGTCTGTGTTTTTGTGGATTTTCCTTTCAGGATTGATTTGCTGTATCCTTTAGATTTGGGGTCATTGTGTTTTTCTTTTCACTTGTTTCAAGGTGTCTTTTGATTTCTTCCTTGATCTCATTTGTAGTCCATTCACTATTTAGTAGTATGTTTTTGTGTGTTTTTTCAATTTCCTTCTTTTAAGTGATTTCATACCATTGGGATCATAGAAGATGCTTGGGATGACTTACTATTCCTAAGTTTAATGAGACTTCTGTTATGGCCTAATATGTGGTCAGTTTGGGAAAATGTTCCAGGTACACTTTAAAGAATATACAGTTTGCTATTTTGGGGTAAAATGGTTCTAAAAAGTAATTAATACCATCTTCTCTGATGTGGTATTAAGGACATTGTTTCATGTTGATTTTCCATCTGGTTCTATCCACTGGTATCAATGAGGTGTTCAAGTCCCTGACTATTATTGTGTAACTATTGATATTTCCCTTTATGTCTATTAGTGTTTACTTTATATATTTAGCTACTTCAAAATTGGGTTCATAGATGTTCATAAAGATTATATCCTCTTATTGTATTGATCGCATTATCTTTATGAAATGTCCTTTTCATTGTTTCATGTTATAGCCTTTTTTACAGTCTGTTTTGTCTAAGTATTGCTATCCAACCTTTTTCCCCTCCATCTGAATGTAAAGTCTATTTCCATGACTTTACTTTCCCTGTGTGTTTTTTAATCTGAAGTAGTCTGTATATGTACAATCGTTTTTGTTTTGTTTTGTTAATCCACACCTGAGGATACTTTTCCATTGATTTTTAAATAGAGTGGAAGGGAAGGAGGGCGAGAGAGAGAGAGAAAGAGAAAGATTGATGTGAGAGAGACACAGTTTTTGTTTGCCTCCTGCACAACCCCGACCAGGGCTAGGAATCACACCTGCAACCCAGGTACATGTCCTTGACTGGGAATCAAACCTGCTACCCTTCAGTCTGTAGGTCAACGTTCTAACCATTGAGCAAAACCAGCCAGGTCAGCATATGTACATCTTTATTCATTCAGCTACCCCATGTCTTTTGATTGGAGGATTTAGTCCATTTACATTAAAATCAGTATTGATATGCATGTAGTTATTGACATGTTGTTCATCATTTTCTGTTTTTGTAGATATTTGTTCCTTTGCTATTCTATTTCTCTAACTGCGTGTATCTTGATTTTCTAGTGTTATGTTTGGATTTTCTCTCTTTTTCTTTTGTATATCTCTATAGATTTGTGGTTTGTGGTTAACACATGCTTCATGTATACCAAGCTGTATTTATATTGCACCATTGTAAGTTCATAGAAAGTTTAGTTTGAACACATTTTAAAGTACAACAATTTTTACTCACTCCCTGCACATGGAAGATTTTGACAGTATTCTTTACTTTTTTTGTATGTGTGCATTTTATGTCCCCTAATTTATTATTGTAATTACACATGATAGTCCCACTTTTTTCTTATTCTTTATAGTAGCTTCATAGGTGGCTGATCCACTGTTGTAGTGTTTTCTTATATCCAAGAAAATCTTTTACTTTGTTATATTTTCTTATTCCTATTTTTATCTTTTCTAGTTAAAGAAGTCCCTGTAACATTTTTTTTGAATACTGGTTTAGTAAAGGTGAACTCCTTTAGCATTTTCTTTTCAGAGAATCCTTTATCTTTCCTTTCATTCTAAAGGGTAGCCTGTCAGGACCAGGAGATCTAGGTCGTAGGTTTCTACTGTTTTACCACCTTAAATACCCTGCGCCAGTCCCTCTGGCCTGCACAGTTCCAGTGGAGAAATCAGCTGACAGTCTTACAGAATTCCCTTTTATGCCACCAACTGTCATTCACTTGCTATTTTTAAGATGTTCTCTTTGTTTTTAACTTCTTGCATTTTTATTATGAGGTGTCTTGATGTAGGCCTTTTTGGGTTTCTCTCACTGGGGACAGTTTGTACTTTCTGGACTTGTGGATTTATTTTCTTTAACAGGTTGAGAAGTATTGTGTCGTTAGTACTTCAAATACATTTTAAATATTTTTCTGTCTTCTCCTTGTGTCCTATGATGTGAATAATATTATACTTGATATTTTCCTAAAAAAACCTTAAACTACCCTCATTTTTTAAAACTTGTTTTCAGTTTTGCTGTCCTAATTGGGTGTTTTCTGCTACTTTATTTTCCAATGGCAATTTTATTCCCCTGCTTCATGTAATTGATCCTTGATTACCTTCAGTATATTCTTTATTTAAATTATTGAATTCTTCATTTCTGAATGGTTCTTTTTTGTTTTCTATTGTATTTATTTATTTTTTATGTTTTCTTTATCTTTGTTGAGTTAATCTGTTCTTTATAACCTGTGTTTGGTTTCCGTATCTGGTAGATTGCTGGTCTCTGCTTTGTTTAGTTATTTTTCTGGAGTTTTGTCTTGTTCTTTCATTTGAGATATTTTCATCGTCTTCAATTTGGTTGACTCTCTGTATTTGTTTCTACAGATTAAGTAGATCAGTTATGCATTCCTATCATGACAGAGAGGTCTTCTGTAAATGCTGTTTTGTGGGGCCTGTTTGCAACTCTCTCTGTTCACCTTGGTCAAATGTTCCAGGGGTGTCACTTGTGTAGGTTTTGTGTATCTGCGGTGGTAGATGGGCTTTAATTGCTCTTGTGCCATGAGTGGGTGGGTTGGCCCTCAGGCTGGCCTGCTGTGAGGGCTGACTGTCCACAGCAGATGAGCTGTGTGGTGTCTGACCGCCAGGTTTGGGAGCGGCTTTGACAGGGTGGTGGTGCCATCTGAGTCCACCCTTCAAGTGTGTCATTGCAAAATTCACTGTGTGGTGCTCTGGTGTGCTCTGCGGCCAGTCACCCAGTGTGATGGCTCTGGAGGCTCTCGGGAAGGCATCTGGTACAGTTTATGTTCAGCTATCTGTATGGCAGGCTTGATGATGTTTGGTAAGATCTGCAGTTGTTGGCTGCTTGTGTTGGTCTTCAAGGCCCTTAGGAGAAGCTACACTTTAAGCTGAGGTAGGCTTTCACCCATGCTTGGCTTAGTATAGGTCCTGGGAATCATGGTGCAGGCTCAGACAGCCACCACTGTATCAGGCTGGTGGCCACGGAGTGCAAGCTACACTCCAGGCCAAGACTGGCTGACACTGTGCCAGTCCTGGATCCACCTGATGGGCATTCTAATGCGAGTTGAGATGAGATAGTTGCTTCTTGTAATTAGCTTGGGACCACTTAACAAGAGCTACACGGCACACCCAGGTCGGCTGCGGCTTGTTTGGAGCTTGTGGACGTTTGAGAGATCTGGGACAAGCCCACAGCGTGAGTGGACACAATCTGCTGGTGTGGAGAAGCCACTGGGAGAAGCTGGAGCCGGGCGAGCAAGTTGGGTGGTGTGAGGTCTCCAGGAATCACCAGGACAGGGCCAGGGATGTGAGTCAGGTTGATGGAAAGCACAGATTTGGTGCCAAGCAGCCCCAGACTGGCTGGTAGGGAGGAGAGCTCTACAGAGGAACCATGGTGTCTTCCAGCGCTCTGTCCCAAGAGGGAGTTGCCCCAAGTGCTGCACCTCTAGCCCTGGTCCTGAAGTTAGTCATTTGTTCTTCCCTGCACATCCCTGGCCCTTTCTGAGCTGCTGCCCAGGTGCTGCAGCCTGGACTGAGTGCGTCTGTGCTGTCCTTGAGAGAGGAGCATGTCTCCTTCTCCCACAGACCTGTGGCTCTGGGACAGTTATGCCCGGCACCCCTCTTCTGGCGCTGGTGTCCCCTGCTGGAAAGCCCAGTGTGGGTCTGGGACACCCTGTTCCTCGGTGAGGCATCTGCCGGGAGATGTCTCTCCCTATTCTTAACCACCAGGCTGTGGGGGTTGGTCCTGCCCCTCTGCATCTCGTCCCTTTACAAGTCTCCATGTGGCTTCTTCTTTATATCCCTAGTTACAGGAATTCCCGTCAGCTAGCATTCGGGTGGTTCCCAGGACGGCGGTTCTATGATTTAGTTACAGTTTGGGTGTGGCTGTGGGAGCGGGAAGCCTAGTACCTGCCCCACCAGCTGGACCGGAAGTCAGGACTCGTCCCCTCCGAGAAGACATCAGTGGGCTCCAATGAATAGAGCCCTTGAACAAATCCTTCTCTGGGAGAAAACAAAAGAGCTTTCAGAATGATCTGAGAAATTCACTGCAAACCCTTAAATGATAAGGAGCATGTCTTTCAGTTCAGAAATTGAAAACCAAACTTCTAACACAGCGCTCCTATTATGACCACGTGGCCCTGTCAGCGGACAGGAACGTCTTCACTGTTCCTCGCTTGCTGAGTCTTTGTGGATAATGGAAATGTTCACATCACAAGTGATGATAATATGGTGGTCATTGTACTAGACATATGTGATGTATCTCTATATTAATACGCCTATATTTTATATATATCCTAAATATATTAGAAGGGGAGAAGAGAAAACAATTTTTTGTTGTTTTTAAACAATAAGACATTACATCACTTTATCTAATACATTTCAAAAAGTTGTATTCTGATAAAATGACACAATCTTTCATTTTGCTTTGTTTTTTTTTTTAATTTATCTTTATTGCTGAAAGTGTTACAAACATTTCCTCTTTTCCCCCCATTGACTCCCTGCT
This sequence comes from Molossus molossus, assembly GCF_014108415.1. Taxonomy (NCBI): domain Eukaryota; kingdom Metazoa; phylum Chordata; class Mammalia; order Chiroptera; family Molossidae; genus Molossus; species Molossus molossus. Next base: position 2,656,928 of record NW_023425346.1, on the reverse strand, counting down.
GCCCGCTCCTGCCCCCAGCCCTGCCTGCCCCACACTGCTGTCGGTGTCCATAGGGTGCGCATACATACATACCAGTTCTTTGGTTTATCTCTTCCCACACCTCCATCACCCTTCCCTCTGAGGTTTGTCAGTCTGTTCCTACTTCCATGTCTCTAGATCTATTTTATTTGTCAGTTTATTTAGTTCCTTAGATTCCACATATAAGTGAGACCACGTGATATTTGTCTCTCTCTGACTGGCTTATTTCCCTTAACATAATACTCTCCAGGTCCCTCCATGTCCTCTCGAAGAGTAAGAGATCCTTCATTTTTACAGCTACGTAGTATTCTATTATGTACATGTGCCACCTCTTTTTATCCATTCACCCACTGATAGACACTTGGAAAAAATGCTCAACATCACTAATTATCAGAGAGATGCAAATTAAAACAACTATGAGGTATCACCTCACACCTGTCAGAATGGCCGCCATCAACAAATCATCAAACAACAAGTGCTGGCGAGGGTGTGGAGAAAAGGGGACTCTAGTATACTGCTGGTGGGAATGCAGACTGGTGCAGCCATTGTGGAAAACAGTGTAGCGTTTCCTTAAAACATTAAAAATGCAACTGCTGTTTTATCCAGTTATCCACTGCTAGGAATATATGCAAAGAATCTTGAAACACCTATCGGAGAGAATATATGTACCTCTATGTTCATAACAGCACTATTTAAAATACTTAAAATCTGATAAAGTGATGCATTCTTTATTTCAGCACATATAGTTATACAGTGCAGTCATAGATGTTTATACATATTTTACAATATTCCTGGAATTTAAATTTATAGTATTGTATTTTGTATGCATTAATGGTATATGTTATACAGAATTCTACAGGAGCTCAGAGCTTTATGTACAAAGGTTTGCAAATGTGAATGAATATATGTGATATATTAAAGCAATTTCAGAGTAAGCTCTTCAAACAATGATATTTAATAGTTAAGACTTTTAAATTTCAGTTCTTTCTTTCTCTGAAAAGGCAGTTTAGTAACCCAGCTACTCATATAATGCTTTTAACACTCTGAATGTGAAAACTCTATGGCAAATTGTTACAATTATACTGGACTTCAAACTGAGCTTCAGAGGAAGAAACAAAAATGATCACTTAGACTGAACTTCCCTCGAGAGAAGAAAAACAGAATCCACCATAATTTTCAATTAAGATTAATTGGGTTAATAATAAGAAATCAACAACAGTTGTAATATAATCAATTAGCCAATTTGGGACTAAGGAATCTAAAACATGTTTTAAGCATCCTTGGCCTTGTAGGATTCAGGAAAGAGGAATACAATGAATGAAACAGATGCCAATATGTTTCCTGTGGGTACAACTAAATTAAGTCTTTTCTGGTGTCATCTCCATGAGTGCTCCTAGAAGCCCTATGAGATAGTTTGAAGTCCATCTGCAAAGTTTCCTGGGAGTTGTCTTTGAATTCCCAACAAATCAGATGCAATCAGAAGCAACTCCTTCGCTTAAGAAGGAGCAGCTACATTTTCCTACAGGTACTCCCCAAATTCTAAGTACTGAGAAGATGGTATTTCTCACCACCCTCTAAACAGCAGACAGCTACGCTGTTATTACATTGTAATTACATACATCAGGTGCGCTTGTGGATATTGTGTCACCTATTGTTGACATCAGTCTCCTGCTCGTCCCGTTGAAGGGAGAGCAGCCGGCCGGAGCACCTCTTCCCTGGGACCAGCCACCGTGGGCCTAGCAAGCGCACCTTTGATGCCTCTGCGGAAAGCCAGGGGGTCTGGGTCCTCCTGCGCCTCCTGGTGAGTCTTTACCTACGAGTTTCACTAGAATGAGCTGTTCCTCCCATCTATACTATTTGTCATTGAAGCTTGGCTAAATTAAATTACATTAAAAATCAATGAGATGGCCCTGGCCGGTTTGGCTCAGCGGTTAGAACATCGGCCTGCGGTCCAGAGAGACCCGGGTCCAGTTCCCGCTAGGGGCATGTACCTCGGTTGCAGTTTGTCCCAGGTCCTGGTTGGTCGTGCGGGTGGCAGCCACTCGATGTGTCCCTTTTGCGTTGATGTTTCTCTCTCTCTCCCTCCCTCCCACTCTATCTGAACAAAAAATATCAAAAAATGTCCTCGGATAAAGATAAAAATAAAAAATCAGTGAGATAGCCCTGAGATGGCCCTGGATGGTTTGTCTCAGTGGTAGAGCATCGGCCCGCAGACCAATGAGTCATGGGTTTGATTCCGGCCAAGGGCACATACCTCGGTTGCAGTTTGTCCCCAACCATGGTTGGGGTCCTGTAAGAGACGACCAGTGGATGAGTCCCTGTCACGTCGATGTTTCTCTTTCTCTCCCTCCCACTCTATCTAAAGATAAATAAAAAAATATGCTTGGGTGAGGATTAAAAAATAAATAAATAAAAATAAATGAGACGTGTGAGAGCCAGGCTACACAGGTTGGTCTCATTTCAAAGTGATTCCATCAGTAAAGGCGTGTACCTCCAGCCATGCTCTGACCAACTGGTGGGGCTGTACATCCAGCCCGGTCCTCAGTCCCAAGCCTGTGCTTGACCACAAGGAGGTCCTTCCTCGACAGGCAAACCCAGATGACAGCGTCATGACAGTCATGAGTGCCTATCACTAGTCAGTGTAAGGGGCCTGCTCCAGGCTTACAGAATCATTAAATCTGGTGGCAATAACCCCAAATGTGATAGGTACCCCAGGTGATCCCAAAGCAGTCAAAAACCAAGATGCATTGTTCTTAAAAATTGTCTGGAACTTGCCACAAAAACCACGTGCCCATGGGTGTCTAGGGCTGTGCTGGACAGAAGCAGGCCCTCCGTCCCCTCTGAGTTAGGGAGAAGGCAAGTCCTGCGTGACGCTGGCCTGCTGGTGTCAGTTGTGGGGGAGAAGAGGAGGGTGCTTTAGGGCACCACAGGGCTTTTGAGACCCTGTGGGATGATTCACCCTAACCCTTAAAATAAGTGATTTCTGACACATGAATTCAAGGAGAATTCTTAGTTTTGATCAAGAGGAGCCCAGGTAAGTATGTGACCCTCCTCGAAGCTCATGAGCCACCCTGAGGGGCGAGGGAGGAGTGTCAGTGCAAGTGGTAATGGAAGAGCCACAGTGTTCTCCATTCCTAGGGAAAGGGAAGCACGTTGTTAACCTGCTGCTGCAGCCCAGGGGACCAGTGACGGGCTGACACACACATGTTAACCTGCTGCTGCAGCCCAGGGGACCAGTGACGGGCTGACACACACATGTTAACCTGCTGCTGCAGCCCAGGGGACCAGTGACGGGCTGACACACACATGTTAACCTGCTGCTGCAGCCCAGGGGACCAGTGAGGGGCTGACACACACATGTTAACCTGCTCCTGCAGCCCAGGGGACCCGTGACGGGCTGACACACACATGTTAACCTGCTCCTGCAGCCCAGGGGACCCGTGACGGGCTGACACACATGGTAATCTGTTCCTGCAGCCCAGGGGACCAGTGAGGGGCTGACACACACATGTTAACCTGCTCCTGCAGCCCAGGGGACCAGTGACGGGCTGACACACACATGTTAACCTGCTGCTGCAGCCCAGGGGACCAGTGACGGGCTGACACACACATGTTAACCTGCTGCTGCAGCCCAGGGGACCAGTGACGGGCTGACACACACATGTTAACCTGCTCCTGCAGCCCAGGGGACCCGTGACGGGCTGACACACACATGTTAACCTGCTCCTGCAGCCCAGGGGACCAGTGACGGGCTGACACACACATGTTAACCTGCTCCTGCAGCCCAGGGGACCCGTGACGGGCTGACACACATGGTAATCTGTTCCTGCAGCCCAGGGGACCAGTGAGGGGCTGACACACACATGTTAACCGGCTCCTGCAGCCCAGGGGACCAGTGACGGGCTGACACACACATGTTAACCTGCTGCTGCAGCCCAGGGGACCAGTGACGGGCTGACACACACATGTTAACCTGCTGCTGCAGCCCAGGGGACCAGTGACGGGCTGACACACACATGTTAACCTGCTCCTGCAGCCCAGGGGACCCGTGACGGGCTGACACACACATGTTAACCTGCTCCTGCAGCCCAGGGGACCAGTGACGGGCTGACACACACATGTTAACCTGCTCCTGCAGCCCAGGGGACCCGTGACGGGCTGACACACATGGTAATCTGTTCCTGCAGCCCAGGGGACCAGTGAGGGGCTGACACACACATGTTAACCGGCTCCTGCAGCCCAGGGGACCAGTGACGGGCTGACACACACATGTTAACCGGCTCCTGCAGCCCAGGGGACCAGTGACGGGCTGACACATACATGTTAACTGGCTCCTGCAGCCCAGGGGACCAGTGAGGGGCTGACACACACATGTTAACCTGCTGCTGCAGCCCATGCAGCCCAGGGGACCAGTGACGGCTGACACACACATGAACCAGACCGAAGCAAACGCGGAGGTGGCGCAGCCGCAGGGTGGGTGGGGACTCTGCTGGTCTGAGCACAGTGCCCCTATCACCACCCTCTGTTCACCTGCCCTTCCCTAGTCTCCGAGAGGATGCAGGCTTCACTCAGAGAGGTTGCTAGGGCAGAGGCTTGTGGCTGATACAATCTCATCTTCCTCTCAACGCTGAGCATGTTCAGAAAGCAGCCCTTCCAGGCGCTCTTACCAGTCACTCGCCCAATCTAGCAGGGAGTGTGCTTCTCCAATGCAAGGCCACAGAACAGCTGTGGCACGCTTCACAAGGGAATATACGCAGCGGTAAGAAGCTGTTACCCTTTGAGACGGCAGGGAGCTGACCTGGAGAGCATTACATCACGTGATCTCACTTATTTGTGGACTGTATTGCACAAAGTAAGCCGATGAACAAAATAGACCCAGAGACATGGATTTAGGGAACAGACTGACAGACCTCAGAGAGAAGGAGGTGGGAGGGCGGGAAGAGATAAACCCAGGAACTCTTATGCACATATGCATACACAGACAATAGTACGGCAAAGGCAGGGGTGGGGGTGGGAGATGGCAGGAGAAGGGTGGAGGGTGTCATTGAGGGGAAAAGATGGGACATCTATAAAAAATTAATAAAACGACAACAACAAAACAAGTGCAACACCAATCACCGTGAATTCCAAACAACCAAGCAGAAGTCAAATGAAATTTTGAAGAGAGATATAGATTCATGTTACTTTTTGTAGACCTACCCATTTTTCCCCAAATTTTTAATAATTTACTTTTGTTACAGATTTGTTACACATGTTTCTCCTTTTTCGCCCCAGACATCCTCCTCCCCATCCTGCCCCCCATCCCCCAGCATTGTTGTCTGTGTCCATTCATGCATATAAATTCTTTGTTCATCTCATCCATCCCCCCACCCCCCTCCTCTGAGGTTTCTTAGTCTGAACCCTACCACCCTGAATAAGCTCAATGTTGTCTGACCTACCCATTTTTAAAAAGTTGATGGAGCATATCTAACATGGTGGGAAACTAAATAAAAAATGATTAATCACTGAACAAGAGTCAAATAAAAATATATTTTATTCTTTCTGTACAGTGTATGGCACATAGAAAATGTTTGGTAGCCTGGCCGGTGTGGTTCAGTGGTTGAGTGTTGACCCTGCACCAAGAGGTCACCGGCTTCATTCCAGGTCAGCACATGCCCAGGTTGTGGGCCTGATCACCAGTGGGGGGCTCTCTCATCCATGTTTCTATCTCTCTCTCTCCCTTCCTCTCTCTCTAAAATCAATAAAGAAAAAACAATTATAAAAAAGAAAATGGTAATTTTTCTAATGAATCCATTAATAAATTACAAGACTTCCCAGCTATTCCTGGAGATACTCAGCATAGTTAGCCCTGAACTTCCACATTGTAAAAACATATAAATTCAGTGAAGGCCCATGGTGTTATTTGTCTTTAGCATTGCACTGCCCCAAAGCTCCCATATATACTAGTTAAACATATTCCAACTTTGATGATTAGTCAATGTACTTTCACATTAGTTGATTGTTTATTTTATTTTTATTTATTATTGACACTGTTACAAATTTCCTTCATTTTCTCCTGCTTTATCCCCCTCTCCCAAGCCCCTGCCTTCCTAGTTTTGCCTGTGTCTACGGATTACGCATATGTGTTCTCTGTCTAGTCTCTCCACCTTTGTCATCCTTCCCCCAGCTCCCTCCCCGCCCACTGTCAGTCTGCTCCATGTATCATGACCTGGTTCTGTTCTGTTCTTCAGCTTATTTTGTTCGTTCGATTCCACATATGAGTGAGATTGTTTGCTATCTACCTCTCTATGTCTAAGGTTTTTGCACTTAGTGTAATAATCTCCAGGTCCATTCGTGCTATCTCAAAGGGGAGGAGTTAATTGCTTGTTTTCATACCTTGCTTGAAAAGAAAGTGACATTTTCTCGCTGGTGAGTCACTTATTTAGTGTGAGAATGAAACTGTGAGTGACCATGTCTATGACTGTTGGAGATAATGATGTCTGCTAAGGAGATTAGCGAGGCCTCTCCTAGGCTGGCCATGAGCAGCCATGCGACACTTAGGTCAGGAACAATGCCCTCGAAAGAGAGCTTATAGAAGCTTAAAGGAGGTGTCGGCTCAAGTAAGGGATTTTGTGTTCCACTATAATTATGTCATAATGAAAGACGGTTTCGTGAGAAATGACCATAAAATTAAATCGCTACAATTATGTATTTATGAATGAAGATTAGTTGGTTTTGTTGCTTATTGACAGTAGGAAAACATTGGATTTCCATTTTGCAGCCCTTAACCTCTTGCAAATGTAAACAACATTTCTTCTGATATTACATTTGACACAGTTTATCCAGAAATCTTGTGTGCTCGCTGGACCAAGTCATTTTATGCCTTTGCTTGAATTTCAGCTCCCAATTTAGTAACGCCTCCAGAACAATATTGTATGACTGTGTTTCATGTGGTTTCTTTTATCTCAGTTGTGCTCTTTCTAGAGACAGCAATTAATACTCATACGCCAGGAATAACCACTGTCTGTTAGTGTACTCATGCATATACAGATACACAGCTCTGTTTAAACAATGCTGCTATGGGCACCTCTGGACACAGACACAAATAAATGAAAAGATTCTAATTGTAAAGGGAATTTAATACTCTCTATAGGAGGAAAAGTCCGTGTTGGTCTTGAATATATGTCTTCAGATATTCTTGTCTTTCTCATGAAATTTAGAATGTGTTTCTTTATATTTTTGTGGAAAAATAAAGTAGTAAAGTTCTCTTAATTCTGCCCACAAAATGGTGAACTGTTGCTTGGTTAGTATTTGAAACTTTTTTATTTATTTTTTTTATTTTTTTATTTATTGATTTTAGAGAGAGAGATGGAAACATTGATGAGAGACAACGGGGATTGGGCCCACAACCTGGGCATGTGCCCTTGACCAGGAATCGAACTGGTGACCTCTTAGTGCAGGCTCAATGCTCAGCCACTGAGCCACACCAGCCGGACAATATTTGAAACTTTTACATAAAACAAACAACATACAAACATGCTTATACCTATGTATGCATATGCATAAATTGCCTATACACATGTATAAGTGTATACGTATATGTATGTGTGTGGGTATATATATGTGTATGAACGAGAGAAAGACCTTTTTTATTAATTAATTTATTTTGTCGCAGATGTTCTTTCTTTTCCCCTGTAGCCACCATCCAAAAGTTTGTTTCCACACAGCAGTCGGAACTGCTTCTCGATGAGAACACGAGAGCCTACACCTTCCTGAAGGGGATTCCTGTGCTCCTTCTGTGCGACCCTCAGCCTGACGGCCCCTCCTCCCCGAGCGCAGCCGCCTGCCCTCCCGGCTCCTTCCTGTCCTCAGGCAGAAGCAAACGTTGCCTGCTTGGGCTCAGTGACTTAGCGGCGCCCCCTCAAGGCACTGCCTGGCGGCTGACTGAAGTCTAGGATTCTGCTCCGTTGCAATGTCCTCTGAGAGGACGAATTCCCTTCCCACCTCATGGAGGGCGTTTCCCTCTCTATCACATTTTTTTTCCTTTATTAATTTTAGAGAGAAGAAAGGAGAGGGAGAGAGAGATAGAAACATTGATGAGAGAGAACATCAACTGGCAGCCTTCTGCATGCCCCCCACTGGGGATCGGGCCCACAACCTGGGCATGTGCCCTGACCGGGAATCGAACTGGCGACCTCTTGGTGCAGGGTCGACGCTCAACCATTGAGCCACACTGGCCGGGCAAAGACTTTTTTTTTAATCCTCCCTCACCCGAGGATATTTTTTCGTTCATTTCCAGACAGAGAGGGAGAGAGAGAGAAATATCTATGAGAAGGACACATCCACTGGCTGCCTCCTGCATGACCCCGACTAGAGCCAGGGACGAACTGCAACCAAAGCTAGTGCCCTTAACCGGAATTCAACCTGAGACTTTTCATTCCACGAGCCGACGCTCCAACCTCTGAGCCAAACTAGGCAGGTAATTTTTTTTTTTAATCGTCACCTAAGGATATTTTTTTACCTATTTGAAGACAGAGTGGGAGGCAGAAAGGGAGGGAGGGAGAGAGAGAGATTGATGTGAGACACACACATCGACCAGTTGCCTCCCGCACAACCCGACCAGGACCAGAACCGAATCGCAGCTGAGGTACGCACCCTTGACTGGAATCAAACCCGTGACTCATCAATCCGTGGGCCAACGCTCTATCCACTGAGCCAAACCAGCCAGGGCCGGCCTGTCACAGTTTTATAGATGCTGGTGAAAGACATGAGACTCCTGGGGCACACAGAGGACTCCGCTGCTCACGTCACCGCAGACAGCAGAGTGTGGGGTTCGTGTGTGTCCTCGCACACCCCATCCCATGGGCACCATGCAAATGAGGCTGAGTAATTCCACATGTGCAGTGCAACCTTGAGCTTGGGGTCCTCCTAATTTTTAAAGGGTCCCCAGCAAACCTACACAACTTCGAGCCAGAAGGAGATACTGCTTTTATTATCCTAGGCAGGAGCAATCTGCCCTCTTCTTCCAGGGCAGACACTCCATTTCCAAGGCAGTTTTCTCTACCAACATCTCTGAGAAGGAAACAGTGTCTGAAACAGAAATGATCATTGCCCCTGTTCACAAACATCACAGCAACGCCAGCAGGCCGTGGAGAAGGGTCTCCCCCAAGGTGGCATCAACTTAGACTTCTAGCAAGTATCTAACATCGGAAGTAAAGATGATGAAAAACCAGGTGGGAGAGGGGTTGACCAGCACTTCTGTCAAAACAGCCAGTCAAAAGGAAATTTGGGATGTTGAGGGATTCTGGATTGGTCAAGGAACATAATCCATCTGGATACTTCCCTTGCAAGTGGAGTATGAAAAATTGAATGTAAGAATCTTATGAAATAAATGTGGCGTACCTCATATCTTTCCACAGCCCCTCGGTCAGAATTCAGTCCCTTCCCCTAACTGCAAGGGGGACTGGGACCTGTAGCTAATCAATTTTCCAGGAACGGCAGGACACAGAATTTCCAGGACACGTGGTCGTCTGTGCCTCGGAGAGTCTCATTCCCGCCCGATTTTCCACACACCTTGTCACACTGGGCTCAGCATATCAGGGCAAATCTCTCCTCACTCCCCACCCAGACATTTTCCTCTTCCGGGTGAGGATATGTGTGCCACCAAGAGAGACAACACAACGGAAAAAAGAGATTTCCCAGGTAGTAAGAGGTGCACAGCGCACTCACTCAAAACTAAACTTTTCTACTGAAGTCATCTTAAGAGTTTCCTGAACTTGGACATATTGATTGAAAGTTATTTGTATCCAATTAGAAACAGTATATTGCAAGCCAGGGTTATCAACCAGACATTTCTCCTTAAGCCCTTTCTGCTAAATAGTCTAAAGGAAATAGAAATGGAGTCTCATTGCTCATTTTTGAACTTCCTTTTATTAACAGGTGCCCATTTGCAGATAATGTTCAATTGCCTGCTCACCTTTGTAATTGCAGAGTTTTTTCTTCCTGCTTATTTCGCTATTAGGAGTCTTTTCTTCTGTCATGAGGTTTTTAACTGTAGTTTTCTCCAAGAGAGCACAACAATTTCTTAATTGTGTTTAATATTTTTATTATGTTGAAAGTGCTTCTGTAAACTTAGTCAAGCTGCTATAACAAAACGCCATGCACTGTGTGGTTTAAACGACAGACATTTATTTCTCATAGTTCTGGATGTCCAAGGTCAGGGTGCCAAGAACAGTCAGTTTCCACGGGGACCCACTGCCTGCCTTGCAGAGGCTGCCTTCCTACTGTTTCTGGCTGAGAGAGACACCCTGTGTCTCTTCCTCTACTTCTAAAAACACCAATTCCATCACGGGGATGCCATCACGTGATCTCATCTAAACCTGATTACCTCCTGAAGTCCTTACCTCTTAATATCATCACACTGCCCATCAGGACTTCAATACATGCATTTGGAGGGACACCAATATTCAGTTTATAATACATATTAATACTTAACGTGTAGCAAGCTGGTGGCACAAATGGAAATGGATTGGTTTGAAAATAACCGACCATGTCTCAAATTGTTTCCTGGATGCTGTCTCAGATCATGTCCTGGGTCACAGACTTGGGGGTGGAATAATGGGACATTCTCTAGGATAACACACCAGGTGGGCAGCAGTAATCTGTGGCAGCCATGGCTGGCATTCTGCCATAGCACCTATGAGATGCCCTGGGTGGTCAAAGGACTGTTAGTAACCCAGAGTCTGGGGGCGGTACGGTTAAAGTCAGCTCCGACAACCACAGAATGATCATCCAAACCATGGTTTTAATCATGATGCCAAGAGAACAGGCATAAAGCAGAACAGTCCCTAGCAAACAAGAGAGTTTGAGAGAGGAAAGCCTATCAGGAAATCATTGCAGAAACTAGATAAGACACAAAACGGTGAAAGAGATAGAACTTTAAAGCTGAATGCCATGGGGTCTTGGTGTGTGGGGGGCATGGGTAGATAAAAGTAAGCTTATATTTTCTCACTTAGGCAGGAAACCTTTCTTGTCTCTATCAGCAAACAGGTAAATCATCTCTGTGTCCACTCTAGTTAATACATGAGATTTTTCATTAAAGTAAACACTAATTAATATTGCTGTCCAATGATGACTTCAAATCAATATTTATGTATGTGTTGATTTTTCTCTACAAAATAATTGTCCAAGAAATGTAATTAACAGCCCCCCTAGAGATTTTAGAAGCTCATAATACCCACTTTTCAGGAAATCACAGCTTCCTTGAACATTGGAATCAACATTCATTCATACCCACAATTAATACAGCTTCATGGTTAGTGTATCCTATCTGTTTTGCTCATTTGCTTCAACTGAAATCTTAGCTACAAGTTCAGAATTGAAAAGGAAGAGAATAAGACAGAGAGCAACGAAAAGGAGGAAGGATTCATCTACCTACATCAATCTGTGTAACCTCCTGCTTCTGAAAAACATGTAAGCCAAGAACCAAGCCAAAGTCAGCCCCAGGGAGCCCTTGGAACTTGGCTTCCAAAGGAGTCAGAGGCTCCCCTGGACCTGAGCTGCATGAAGTTGAAATGACATCTTTTCTAAAGCAAAACCCAAATCATGACAAGTAGGTGTTAAATAGGTTGGAAAAATAAATAAGCCAGTTAGTAAGACTGGATACTTTTGGTAGATAGAAGTACCAACTAGGAATGTACTTTTTTCAGTACAACTTTCCTGATGAATATAGTTTCTGTCAATAATGTAACCTACCTCTCTCTCTCTCTCTCTCTCTCTCTCTCTCTCTCTCTCCTCTCCCTCCCTCCAACTCCCCCATCCATGCACCCTTCCCTGTTCTTGTTCACAATCATTCATAGACAGGGTTAGTCCTCGTCATCTACCCTATCAGGGCTCTTGGGTTACCCTTGGCTGGTCCTTGTCATTCCTGATGCCTTGGGACAAACATGAGCCCACTGTGATCCCTTCCTGGCACCATCACAGTAGTCCTCTCTTTGTTAACCTAACAAAATTCACCAGGAGAGAAGCTAACTGAGAAAATAGGTCCTACTGAGGCATGAATAACTATGTTATGTACTACTCTACTTTGTCCACTGTCCATCACGAGAATATGCATTTGTTTAAAAATATGTGGGCAAAGGTTTGTGTGGCTCAGTGGTTGAGCATTGACCCTGCACCAAGAGGTCAGCAGTTTGATTCCCATCAGGGCACATGCTCAGGTTGTGGGCCCGATCACTGGGGCGCGGGGGGGGGGGGGGGGCATGCAGGAGGCAGCCAATCGATGTTCTCTCTCATTGATGTTTCTATCTTTGCCTCTGACTTCCTCTCTCTCTAAAATCAATAAAGGAAAAAAAATTAAAATGAAGGTACTTCTGGAAAATTACATTAGACAGAGAGGTAGAGAACGGCTTCTCTGAGGAGATAGTAAGGTGAAAACTATAGGTGAGAAAGACTCTCCACACCAATTAGAAGAAAGTTACCCTGCTGTCCACATGTTGGTAGAGTTTTTTCTGGTGTTTTATTCAGATGTGTGTGTTGTTGTTTAGAGCATCTTTTTATATTGTTTTTCTCTCTTTTCTCAGCATATCAAGAACAATTTATCATATCATATTTCCTCATCAACATTCTTAGTGGTTATTTGGTATGTTCTCAGAAAGCTCTCCTTATTTACAAAACCATTTAAGACATCTGTTTCCATGGTTCCACTGTTATAAATCACACTTTGGAGAATCAACTAATTTGTAAATATTTGTATTTCAGATTATTCTCTAGGACAGATTCTTAGAGTTGGAAATACTGTATTAAGAATATGAACACACAGCCCTGGCTGAGTCGCTCATTTGATTGGAGTATTGTCCTGGACACCGAAATGTGGTGGGTTCAATGCTCAGTCAAGGCCCATACCCAGGGTGCATGTTCGACCCCTGGTTGGAGCATGTACAGGAGGCAACTGATCGATATTTTACATCTCTCTCTCTCTCTCTTCCTGTCTCTAAAAATAAATCAACAAATACACACACACACACACACACACACACACACACACACACACACATTGAGAGATTCCAAAATGGTGGCAAAGTTAATGGAAGCTACACAGATGATCTCCCAGGACCAAACTGGAATTACAACTAAAATAAAATAAATCACTGGGAAAAAGCAACAGAAAAGCAGCTTTAGAGGACCATATAACCAGGGACATTGAATCAAGCCTGGTAGGTCTGTGGAAGTGGAAGAGGGGGGCTGGAAGCCCACAGACAGCAGCAGCCTTAGCTGTGAGTAGCACCCTAAGGGTTAGAATCCCAAGCCAGCTCCACAGTGCAGAGGGCTGAGAGAGAGCACTGAATTAGCTACAGCCATTCACCTTGAGCTTCGGCAGAGGGAAGGCAGACTTGACTGGAACTGTGTGGGGACACTACGGATTTGGAGAGCATTCAGAGGTTTTGCTAAGTTATGGCCACACAGGACTGTGGCCATCTTGGTCCTTTCCTGGGGCTCTAGGGAAAAGCAGCAGCCCCTCTCTTGAATAGTCAACCCCATCCAGCTGAACCAAAGAAATGCAACTGAGACTCAATAACAAATAGCATCTTCCTGACCCTTGGTAAATTGTCTTATGCTGAATACCTGAGAGAGTTTTATTCAACTGAGAACCCAAGGCTCTTCAACTAACTGAAAATAATAGCCTCTAGGCAAAAAGCTAAAGGATAACTGAACCTTTCCTGGGCTTAAAAATCTACCCAGGAAAGTAAGACTTGACAGTGGTGTTCAACATGGATCCTCCCACACTTATCCAAACACAGTAGAGGGAGCCACTAACAGCAGAACACCAACACCCACAAGGAAAATTTGGCAGGTTCCAAAACCCACTGAGATAGCCAATGGTGAAAGAAAGATACAAGTCCCAAATGAAAAAAAAAAAAAAAAAAAAAAAGAGACCTCTACCAAAGATGACATAAATGAAATGCAGTTAAGTAAGTTATCAGAGGCAAAGTTCAGAGCCAAGATCTTAAGGGAGCTCACCAGCATGAGTAAGAACATCAACACCATAAATAAACACATAGAAACATTGAAAATCAACCAATTAAAAACCACCAAGAAGAAATGAAGAATGACATAGCAGAAACAAAACACACATTGGAATGACTAAACAGCAGAGTAGAGGAAACTGAGGACGGAATCTGTGAATTAGAAGACAGGGTAGAAAAAATCAACCAACCAGAAAACCAAAAGGAAAAAAACAATTATAAAACAGGAAGACAGCTTAAGAGAACTGTGGGACAACTGGAAAAGTAATAATATTCACATCATAGGAGTCCCCAAGACAAAGAAAATGAGCAAGGGTTAGAGAATATATTTGAAGAAATGGTGACAGAAAACTTCCCTAATTTGGTGAAGGAAAAAAAGCATTCAAATTCAAGAAACACAGAAAAGTCCCAGTAAAAAGAACACAAACAGGCCCACACCAAGACACATAGTAATTAAAATAACAAAAAGACAAAGACAGAACCCGAAAGGCAACAAGAGATAAGCAACAGGTTACCTACAAAGAAAACCCCATAAGGCTCTCAGCTGACTTGTCACAAGAAACACTACAGGCCAGAAGAGAATGGAATGAAGTAATCAAGATCATAAAAATCAAGGCTCTGAATCCAAGACTACTCTATCCAGCAAGGCTATTATTCAAAATAGAAGGTCAAATAAAGAGCTTCCCAGACAAAAATAAAAGGCTAAGAGGATATATTGGCACCAAACCAGCACTGCAAGAAATGTTAAAAGGACTGCTGTAATTGGTAGAAGAAATAGAAAGAAAATTATAACCACACTAAACAAAAATGGCAATAAATAAGTACATAGAAATTATCACCTTAAATGTAAACAGATTCAATTCTCCAATTAAAAGATACACATTAGCTGACTGGAAAAGAAAACATGACTTACATATATGTTGTTTACAAGAGACCCACCTCACAACAAAAAACTCACATAGTTTGACAGTGAAGGGATGAAAAAAAATCTTACAAGCAAACAGAAAGGGAAAACAGCTGGGGTAGCAATACTCATATCTGATAAAGTACACTTCAAAGTGAAGGCCATAACTACAGACTAAAAAGGCCACTACATAGTATTGAAAGGATTTATCCAACAGGAAGATATAACCTTGGTGAACATATATGCACCCAATATAGGAGCACCAACATATATTAAAAATCTTCTGGAGGACTTCAAAGGAGAAATTGACAGCAATACAATCATAGTGGGGAACTTCAACACCCTGCTGACATCACTGGATAGATCCTCTAGGCCAAAAATTAAAAAGGAAAGGGAGACTCTAAATGAAGCACTAGATCAAATGGATTCAATTGATATCTACAGACAATTACACCCCAAAATTACAGAATTCCCAATTTTCTCAAGTGCACCTGGGACATTCTCAAAGAAGGACCACAAGTTAGGACAATAACTAAGTCTCTACAAGTTTAAGAAGATTGAAATCATACCAAGCATCTCCTCAGATCACAATGATATGAAACTAGAAATCAATTGCAACAAGAACATGCAAAGACATTGGAACACATGGAGGCTAAATAGCATGTTATTAAACAATGAATGGGTTACCGATGAGATTATGGAAGAAATTAAAAACTTTCTGGAAACCAATGAAAATGAACACACAACAACACTAAATCTATGGGATGCAGCAAAAGCAGTTCTGAGAGGGAAGTTCATAGCACTACAGGCCTACCTCAAGAAACAACAAAAGTTCTAATTGACTAACCTCACAACTTAAAGAACTAGAAAGCAAACAAAAAGAAAACTCCAGAGCAAGTACAAGGAAGGAAATAGTAAAGATCAGAGCAGAAATAAATGACATGGAGACCAAAAAAAAAAATAATTCAAAGGATCAATAAAACAAAGAGATGGTTTTCAAAAAGATAAACAAGATTTATGGACCCTTAGCTAGTCTCACCAAGAAACAAAGAGAAAGAACCCAAATACACAAAATCAAAAATGAAAGAAGAGAAGTAACAACTGACACCACAGGAATACAAAGGATCGTTAACAAATGCTATAAACAATTATATGACAACAAATTAGACAATCTAAGAAAAATGGACAAATTTCTAGAAACACATAGTCTCCCAAAACTGAACCAGGGAGAGAGAGAAAATTTGAACAGACCAATAACAACTAAGGAAATTGAAGATGTAATCCAGACTCTCCCAGCAAACAACAGCCCAGGCCCGGATGGCTTCACTGGGGAGTTTTGCCAAACATTCAAAGAAGAACTAATACCTGTTCTCCTCAAACTATTTCAAAATATTCAAGAAGAAGAAAGACTTCCAAACTCGTTTTATGAGGCCAGCATAATTCTAATTCCAAAACCAGAAAAAGACACTACAAAGAAAGAAAACTAGCCCTGAGTGGTTTGACTCAGTGGTTAGAGGGTCAACCTGCATACCAGAGAGTCCCGGGTTTGGTTCCGCTAAGGGCATATACCTCGGTTGCAGTTTGTCCCCAGTCCCACTTGGGGTTGTGTGGGTGGCAACCACTTGATGTCTCTCTCTCACATTGATGTTTCTCTCTCTGTCCCTCTCTCCCTCCCACTCTATCTGAAATGTCCTCTGGTGAAGATTTAAAAAATTAATTAAAAAAAAAAGAAAACTATAGGCCAAAATCCCTGATAAATATAGATGCCAAAATGTTTAACAATGCACTAACAAATTACATCAAGCAATATATCAAAAAATTATTCACCATGATTTATCCCAGGGATGCAGTGATGGTATAATATTCACAAATCAATAAATGTGATACACCACATAAACAAAATAAAAGATAAAAACCACAAAATCATATCAATAGATGCTGAGAAAGCATTCGACAAAATCCAGCACCCATTTCTGATAAAAACGCTCAGCAATCTGGGAATAAAGGGATCATATCTCGACATAATAAAGGCCATACATGAAAGACCTACAGCAAACATCATACTCAATGGACAAAAACTAAACACAGTTTTTGTAAGAACAGGAATAAGACAGGGATGCCCACTTTTGCCACTCCTATTTAACATAGTACTGGAAGTCATAGCCACAGCAATCAGACATGAAGAAAAAAAAAAGGGATCCAAATTGGAAAGGAGGAAGTAAAACTGTCATTATTCACAGATGACATGATATTATACATAGAAAACCTTAAAGACTCTATCAAAAATCTACTAGACTTAATAAATAAATTTGGCAAAGTAGCAGGATACAAAATTAATGTCAAGAAATCAATGGCATTCTTATACACCAATAATGAACTCACAGAAAGAGAAACTAAAAAAACAATCCCATTTACCATCGCAGCAAAAACATTAAGATACCTAGGAATAAACTTAACGAAAGAAGTAAAAGACCTAGTCACAGAAAACTACAGGACATTGAAAAAAGAAATAGAGGAAGATATGAAAAAGTGGAAGCACATACCTTGTTCATGGATTAGAAGAATTAACATAATTAAAATATCTATACTACCCAAAGCAATCTACAGATTTAATGCAATCCCCATCAAATACCAATAACATATTACACAGAACTAGAACAAATAGTTCAAAAGTTTATATGGAACCAAAAAAGATCCTGAATAGCCACAGAAATCTTGAAAAAGGAGGACAAAGTATCACAATACCAGATATCAGGTTATACTTTAAAGCTACTGTAATCAAAACAGACTAGTACTGGCACAAGGACAGGCATATAGATCAGTGGAACAGAACAGAGAACCCAGAAATTGACCAAAGATATTATGCTCAATTAATATTTGACAAAGGTGGCAAGAGCATACAATGGAGTAAAGACAGACTTTAATAAATGGTGTTGGGAAATTGGACAGTTACATGCAAAAAAAATGAAACTAGACTATCAACTTACACCATACACAAGAATAACTCAAAATGGATAAAAGTCTTAAATGTGACTCATGAATCCATAAAAATCCTACAAGAAAATGTAGGCAACAAAATTTCAGACATTATACACAGAAGAATTTTCACTGATACATCACCTAAAGCAAGAGAAACAAAGAAAACAATGAGCACATGGGACTACATCAAACTAAAAAGCTTCTGCACAACAAAAAAAGATAACACCACATTCCCTTTTAAAAAGTGGCTACAGTATTTGTAATTGTGTGCTGACTGAATAAAGTTCTCTGAAATATTTAGGTGTTACCTTTGACAAATGCTGAGTATTGGCAAGAAATTTCAACACTGAGTGTCCATGTTGACTTATTCACATACCACACAAGTATTTTTAAATCTTGCTAAAAAAAATACATCCCCTGTTGAGGGCATATTTGACGCACAAATGAAGAGAAAACCAACACAAAAAGGAGGCCAGTATTAACCATGAATACATCAGATGTTAAAAAATAAAAACTACTTTGTTTTCTATTACTATTTGTTATGAAATCAGACCTATCTCTTTGATTTATTTAGAGTAGCACTGTTTGTTGAAAAGTAGAACATCTTGCCTGGCCCGTGTGGCTTGGTGGCTGAGCATCGACCCAGGCACCCAAAGATCATTGGTTTGATTCCTGGTCAGGGCACATGTCCAGGTTGTGGTGCTGATCCCTAGCAGGGGGCATGCAAGAGGCGGCCAATTGATGTTCTCTCTCATCAATGTTTCTATCTCTCTCTCTCTCTCTCTCTTTCCCTTCCTCTCTAAAATCAATAAATAAACATGAGAAACAAGCCAGGGTATATGCTAAATCCAAGGGTCTTGTTAATCACTATAAACTGCAAGTTATCCTCCCCTCCACTGAAACTGCCATTTATTATACATGCCTTGATTTATTTTGTATTATAAATTATGTCACATTATTAAAGAAATATTAGAAAATATAATCCTTCAATCTTTCACCCTGATTATAAAGCCTTTTTTGTATTTCATCTTTTTGTTTTCTTTATTGATTTTAGAGAGAGAGGAAGGGAGAGGGAGAGAGAGATAGAAACATAAATGAGGGAGAACATTTACTGACCGCCTCCTTCATGCCCCTCCCTGGGGATCAGGCCCAAAACCTAGGCATGTGCCCTGACTGGGAATCGAACCAGCGACCTCTTGGTGCATGGGTCGGCACTCAACCACTGAGCCACACCAGCTGGACTGTATTGCATCTTTACAGGACTTCATCTTCTCCAGAATTCGAGCATACAGATTCTGTGTACATAGTAGGTGTCACTATATAAAAAGATAATAAGAAAAACAATGTGAATAATAATAACGTAACAATTACTAATTTTTTGTTCACCTACTACCATGCACTTTTCTAAGTATGCTGCATATGTCATTTCATTTAGCAACCACTAAGTACTCTATTTTTTAAATTTATTTATTTAATATTTTTTTCTTTATCAATTTTAGAGAGAGAAGAAGGGAGAGGGAGAGAGAGATAGAGACATCAATGAGAGAGAACATCGAATGGCCGCCTCCCACATGCCCCCCACTGGGGATCGGGCCCACAACCTGGGTATGTCCCCTGACCAGGATTGAACCAGTGAACCTCTTGGTGCAGGGTCGATGCTCAACCAGTGAGCCACACCGGCCGGGCCACAGAATGGTCTTTAAAAGCCATCTCTGCTTTGTGCAGGGGAGAAGTACTGGTGTAAATAGCAGACAGCTATTGCACAGCAGACTCATTGCTGAGGCACTACACTGTGGAGACTTTCTGGAACCCAAGCAGACTGAGAAAAACAGGTGCACGTAGTCCCATTTTCATTCCTCCATCACCCAAGGTCATTCCTCTCTCTCCATAATTGTACATTGGAATATGCATGACCAATGGAAACTTACTACCTGCCAGGGTCTGGGATTAAATAATGAAGACCACACAGGTGTGACTAGCTAGCTCCCTCATAAAGCCCACATTTTGCTGTGTGTCTTCTTAGACATGTAACCACAATAAAATGCAATGCAGAAATACAAATATCTGATACTTGTTTCTCTTTATTTCACAAGTTGTAAGTAAGAAACACATGAGAAAATAAACATGAAGCATCAAGAAATTACTGCACGAATATAAAACGTTGCTGAAATCCTAACATCTTCTGGTGACTCCTTGGGAATCAACTAGACCCAGGCAAGCAAAGAAGGATGACGTACGTAAGGTCCCTCCTAGCAGTCTCTCCTTCCAGCATCTTCCTCCATGCAGACAGTCGGTTGGTCCTGAAGGGAACCTTAGGACATTCTTGCTTTTGCTTGGCCTCTGACCCTGTGACCCTCCACCCCATGCTGCTTAGAAAAATCTTGGTATTAATATTCAGCTCAGTTTTCCAGGGATCTTCACTGCTCTCAGCTCCTCCTCCACCTCTGGGTCCCTGTTCTATTCCCTAAGGTGACTACATCCCATCTGTTTTCCTCACTGGACTGTGAATTCCTCAAGGGGAGGGCCTATGACTTCTTCAGCACTAGGTCCCCATCACCCTGGCCTGGTGATGTCAGTCATGCAGACAATGGCTGTCGAGGACATGGATGAATGTTTAAGCAAGCCTTTGTTATCCGAGGTTTCGCCATCAAATCCTGACTGACCCGGAGGGGCTGCGCCTGCCAAAGCTAACCAATTCCTGAAGACAGCACACAACGAACCAGTGAGGTTGCCTTTCGGAGGTTAGCCCGGAAGTCCAGAGCCCACAGCTGGAACGCCTCCTTCATTAAGTTCTCACATTTTGGGCCACTATCCACCTGCCTGCCCTAATCACCCAGGGTGTGCCAGACAACCACAGATAGTGCCTACACCCCAGAAGCTGCTGAAATGATGCACAATAGCCCATCCTTAGCCTGCTTACTATGCATCGTCTGTTCCTTTCTGCAGAGTCCACAGCAAAGGCTCTTGCCCACGTTCCCCGCTTGCTTCCTGGGCCTCCTGGGCAGCCTGCACGGCCTGCATGGAGTGTGCCCCCCCACCCCCGGGCAGCCTGCACGGCCTGCATGAAGTGTGCCCCCCCCCGGGCAGCCTGCACGGCCTGCATGGGAGTGTGCCCCCCCACCCCGGGCAGCCTGCACGGCCTGCATGAAGTGTGCCCCCCCCCCGGGCAGCCTGCACGGCCTGCATGGGAGTGTGCCCTCCCTCCTGGGCATGTGAACAGCACATGATCCCTTGCATAGCAGTCATCTCCTCGTCCGTGGGCCGCAGCATACCTGAATTACAAGAAAGCTCACATTTTAATGAAACCTACACGATAAAACTATAAATGAGTCAATGAGCAATTGCTGCGGACTTACTGGGCCAGCAAACATACTGAACTCAGGGCATTGACCCGTGAGAGTTCAAATCGGTTCCGCAACATTTTGCGGACATAAATCAGGGTGGACCTAATAGTATATTTGACACGGTTTCAGAAGTGAATGAAACCCAATCCCTGTCTCCAGGTGGCTGACAGCCAGGGGAGGTGCTCACCCACCTGCTGAAGGGAGCCAGGCAGGCCGGTGTTTGCAAGCTGCCTCAGTGTGCAGAGAGCATGGGAAGCCGAGCACTCCAGTTCACAGGGGGAGTCTGATAGGTAGGAACGTCCATGTGAGGCTTGTCTTGTGTGACCACGAGGTGGACAGAGCTCATCATCCTGCCTCCAGAATTGTCAAGTTCTTAAGGGACTTGACCTGGGTTCAGCTATTTATTCATTCCAGATGTCTTCGTAGCACTTGACTTTCCTCATGGCCTTGGCCTTGGAGCAGCTAACACTGTGGGGACAGTGGCAGAGTGTACATTCCAGGAATGGGGGGAGCAAGGTGCCTCCACTTGCCAGAGTCCAGCTCCGGGGTCCACTGGAGGTCACATCTTTTTACCTCTTCCAGTAGCCAGCCACCCTGAATTTGTACCACTCCAGAGTCAAAATGTCCCTTGGGCCTTCAAAATGAAAAAAGGTGACAGTAGCCAAGGCTGCCTGCAGGGTTAGGGCTGCAGAAAAGAGGGGAGAAGTAGAAATAAGAAAGAAGGCAGAAAATATAGCAGCATGTACACAATTACAAATAAATATTTTCAAACTCGCCAGGTAGGTAGCCAGAAGGAGGGTTTCCAGCAGGGAGCAGCCTCCGGACTGTCTTCATAGGGGCTGCACCAGATACACTCGCACCAGCAGTGACGGCTCCCTTTCCGCCACAACCTCTCCAACACTTCTGTTAATTGTATCCTTGATCACAGCCATTCCTACGGGTGTAAGGTCGTATCTTCCTGTGCTTTTGCTTTGCGTTTCTGTAACAGCTGGTGAAGCTGAGCATCTTTTCGTACATCTTGGCCATTTTTGTGCTTCCTCAGGAGAAGTGTATATGCAAGTCCTCTGCTCGCTGCAGCACTTGATGACTGCATAAAGAAGATGTGGCAAAGCCCAGCCAGTGTGGCTCAGTGGTTGAGCGTCGACCCCTGCACCAGGAGGTCACCGGTTCAATTCCTGATCAAGGCGCATGCCCAGGTTGTGGGCCTGATCCCCAGTGGGGGCATGCAGGAGGCAGCCAATCGATGTTCTCTCTTATCGATGTTTCTATCTCTCTCCCTTTCCCTCTTCCTTCCTCTCTCTCTAAAATCAATAAAGAAAAAAAAAAATTTTTAAAGAAGATGTAGTACATATATATACAATAGATACTATTCAGCCATAAGATGAAATACTGCCATTTGCAACAACATTGATAGATATTGAGAGTATCATGTTAAACAACATAAGTCAGACAGAAAAAGTCAAGAACCATATAATTTCACTCAGGTGTGAGACATAACACAGAAAGCAACGAACAAACAAGACAGTCAAATAAAAACTCATAGACACAAACCAAACAATACTATGTAAAGGGGGTAAAATATACGATGACAGAAGGAGACTTGACTTTGGGTGATGAACACGCAATGCCATATACACGATGTATTATAGAATCATACACTTGAAACGTACATCATTGCATTAACCAATATCACCTCAACACATTTAATAAAATTAAGAAAATGAAAGAAGACAGATTCTCCAGCTGAGAGTCAATATCTATGCTCATTCTATAAAGACTGCTATTTTTGTCATGCTCCTTGTTTGTATGATGGGAAATAAATAAAATAAATAAATAAAAGTTTTCAGCAAATATTAAATTCAGTGAAGCTGTCTCTCCTGCCTCTAGGAGAATAACATTTCATGTGTTCCTTCCTTCCTTCATTCATCTGGCCAATTTCAACTGAGCATATACTATGTACACAGTTTAATATTCAGCTATAGGGCATGGTTACTGGGGAGAAAAACCTGAAAGTAAAATTTCATAAAAGGGACAGATTTAAAGACTGGAGAAGGATAAATAAAATATAACCAAAAGCTCATATTACTGTGTAGAACAGCCAATAAGTTGATTGACAAAGAGTTGGGGTAAGAAAAACAACTTTATTTGGAAATTCAGCAACTTGAGAAGGGGATGGATAGCATCCTAAAAATACTATCTTAAGAAAGTACAGAATTTTGCCTTCTGTTATGTCAAGGGAAAGTGGGGGTTTGATATCAGCAGGGGATTTATGACCTCAGACATCTGCATGTCAGCAAGGATTGCAGGAGATTCTAAATCTTATTTGCTTTTGGTCAACAAATTCTGGTTGTCATGGACCCCATCACCATGTTGGTAGGAATCTTTTTTATCCTCACCGAAGGATATTTTTACATTTATATTCAGACAGAGTGGGAGGAAGAGAGAGAGAGAGAGAAGAAAAGAGAGAGAGAGAGAGAGAGAGAAAGAGAGAGAGAGAGAAACATCAATGTGATAGAGACACAACGACTGGTTGCCACCCACACGACCCCAACCGGGTTGGGGGACAAACTGCTACCCAGGTACATGCCCTTGGCTGGAATCAAACCTAGGACTCTTTGGTCCACGGGCTGATGCTCTAACTGCTGAGCCAAACTGGCCAGGGCCCCATGAATCTCTTAAGAAATGATTATTATTTGGTACATACCTTCCTTATTTCCTTGGAGCGGCAGTTTCGAGCAGGGAGGTTATTTTAGTAATTTCTAATGTTATAGGACAATACAAAGCTAGGATAATTCTGGGATAAGTGGAATAAGGAAACTGACGTGAGAAAATTAAAGCCAAAAGGTTTTGCAGGCCACTTTGAACAGGGTCTTATCTTGAGAACAAAGGGTTAAAACTTTTCCTTCTCACAACAGAATGCAGGGAGCAGGAAGAAGACAAGGTGGTAGCCTGACCTCATCCCAGGGTTTAGCAGAATGCCAGCCATGGGGATTCCATTGCCAGATGCTTCCCATAAACAGTGGACAAGCCAGCACAAAGTAAAGGGGAGATTCCAGGGTTCATCTGTATCAGGATATCTAGCAGAGGAATCTTTAGAAAAACTTATAGACAGAGGTACACAAGGCAGACAGACCCCACTCTCTCTTCGGGTTGGGGAGAGCACACTTGCCCTTCAGGAGCCAAATGTATAGGTTCACTTTCCTTGTTTCTTTAATAAAGACATAGGCTTTAATTTTTTAATAAATTCACTTGCTTTAGCATTTCAATAGGTTCACTTGACCACAGCCCAGTCAAGGTCTCTCGTACAAATCCACTGTTAGGAGAAGACAAGAATCGAGGTTGGGGACAGCCCACCCCGGGGCCCAGGGGCTGTCCCAGGATCCTCTCCGCTGCCTGTGAGAGGTGCCGTCACACTAGGGTGCGGGTTAGATGTCTTTGATGATGATCGTGTCTACGTACAGGGACCAGCCGTGGTTTCCCACCAACATGTTGTGAGAATGTGTCAGGCTCGAGCAAAAGGGAGCCACAGAGACTGATTTTTTTAAATTATTATTACTACAGAAAGACAAGGAAATGCAGATGAAAGCAAGGAAGGCTTCCAAGAGGAGCTGATGCTCAGGATGGTTTGTGAGGACAGGAATAATTTCCTAGTGGTTTACAGGGGCTGTTTGGAGTGAAACGTGTGTGCCCAGTGGGACTCAGCGGAACTGTGCCCAGGCATCCTCACCCTTTCCAGTGGTGAGAGAGGGTGCTTCTCGGCACCGTTAGGGTGAGCACTGTTAGAAGTGCTACAGGGCAAACATTTACATTGATGCTGCATTTAAGCTTTCATTAATAATAAATTCAGGTGAAGTAACACTGTTATTAATATTGATCAACGTCCAATTGAAAGCACAGATGTCAGGGACTTTTTTATAAATGGATTCAGTTACATTTAATAGTGCTGTTGATGAGAGAAAACCTAATGAAAACCAACAGATGGTCTATTTAATATCGCTCTCAGCTTTGGAACGTGTGCCAACTGTGATGCACACAAGGACTTGACAGCCCCGTTACTGGAAGCCTTTAATTACAACTGTTTGCACTCCTGGGCCTGCTAAATTGGTGAAATGACACTGCGGCTCTAACACCAGCCAAACCAGAATTTGAATAATACCCATCATGTGGTATTTATTATTGTTGGTGACATTGTGTTTCTAAATGGCCACGAGAGACAGTTTCTGACAGGCTTTTGGTTTGTTTTGTTTTTGTCAGGGAACTGGGCCCAAAAACCAGGATTAGCTCAGACGGTCTTTCTTCCACACATCGACACATTCAGTCTGGGATGTTGAGCAGCATCCCCGAGGTCGAGAAGAAGTGTGGGGCCTTTTATCATTAGGGCTGACTCCATGACGGAGACAGGTCACCTGAGACTAAGCGTCAAAGAAATGATGAGCTCATTAAAGCAGGTGTGCCGACTGCTGACCTGCCCGTTCTGAACCGTCGCAGGCTCTCCGCAGACATGATGACTGCTCAGCACAGCAACTGGAAGGTGGAGGTGAGGACACGGACGCCAGAGGAGTTCACCGTCGGGCTCGGTGCCACACAGCTCGGAAGTGTCAGCCAGGCCGGGAAGCAGCTGGAGCAAGACGGGCCAGGCACTGAAGGGGATAGCACGCTACAAGACGGGCCAGGCAATGAAGAGGATAGCACGCTACAAGACGGGCCAGGCAATGAAGAGGATAGCACGCTACAAGGAGGGGGGGGAGGGGAGGAATTGTTGAAGTCCAAGCAGATGTACACAAAATCAGAAAATTCCTATTCAGATGGCTTTAGAGAGAGACAGCAGGACGTTCTCAGGTGCCCTATTTCCTTCATCTGCCCTGCCCACGGGGTGCCGCTACCTTACGAGTCTGGAGAACAGGTGGTGTTCCGTGCACTTCTGTGGGGAGATGGCAGAGCTAACGAGCCTGAGACACTGCATACAGCGGGGTCAGACAAAGCAGGTTCACATGTGTTCCTATGGAAAATGATACAGATATTAGTAAATAGTAATATAAGATTAAACTCTGAACTTTGCATACTCACAACTTGGAATCTACCTCTGCCCCTCCTTGCATATGTGGGTAACTTAAAAAATGGTTCGTCTCTCAGCTGCCCCAAAGGTAGGATGGCCACCCACTGGCTCCTGTGGAGTCTCTCAAAGCAGGTAACCCCAATATCTGAGAGGGTTACACTGTTGGGCTTAGAGCACAAGGTGTCAAAGAAGCCTCTCCCCTTGAGCCTCACAAGGAACAACGCAGGTTGCACACGTGAGAATCTCTACACCACACGAGACGACGGAGCTCCATCTCCTGGCCTGCTCTGAATGGAGGGGCCAATCAAGCTTTGGAAGGACAGAGAATCGTCTGTTTTCTGTTGGCTTACACAGTACTTAAACAGAAAAATCATATTATTTCTTGCACTGAAAAGCAACAGTGTATGCCAGAAGAAAGGAGGAGGGCTGTACTCTTGACACATAATAAACAAGGAACCCTAAACGAAAATGGGATGAGAAGAAATCTAACACTTGGAAATTTTAAAATACCCGCCTAAAAATTAATGCTTAATGAAAAATTTAATGTAAAATTATAGATTTTTTTCATTTATTTATTCACGCTGGAAAAAAATAGTGCACCAAAACCCAGGCAAAGCAGGAATAAAAATTTATGAAGAAAAGATTGCTTTATATCCCATATACATACAAATAAATAATATCCAGAGGACAAATTGCACTCCTAAAACTCATTATTAGTAGTAGGATTGCTATTAATAAAGAGAAGGAAGAAAAACTAGAAAAAATAATCAAATAAGCTAATATAACCTACAAAAAGGAATTAATAGATATAACGTTGAAATTAATAAAATAACAAACTAATATTCTTGAAGTGTTTATAAAGTCAAGCCCTTTTTAAAATAGAAAAAATATATTCCAACACCGATCAAAACAAAAAAAAATCAAATTATGCAATCCCAAGAATGAGAGAGTCCACAGCTTTAAAAAGAAACAGTTGTGAAGTGTATATACTCATTTTATAAACATAAAATTGTTATTTTTATGGAAATATAAATTTGCAACATTAATTCATTTTGTTAAAACATTAAAGATTATAAAGATCTACTACTTAAAAATGTACAAAAGACAGGTTTTCTAGCTGAGTTCTAAGTATCTAAACATCATCACCCTCCATCAACATTTTCAATTATTTTAATTATCCCAGGTTATAGGCTAAGATATCAAGTCTTGACAGAAAACTGTAGCAACTTTTTTTTATAAAACTAGATTTAGAAATTCCTGATAAATTATAATTACATTAAATATAGCATCATATTTTAAAAAGTCACATTTAACTAAGAAAAGTTTATGCCATGGTTATTGATTCAATATTAAAGAAATGTATTACTATAACAATATATAAACACATTAAAGAGACAAAAAACAGAATACCTGATTATATCATGGTGTCTTGAAAAAATATTTAATAAAATCTAGAAGCCATTCATAATGAAAACTCTTAGTTAAATAGGAATAGAAAACAATTTTCCAAACACAATAAAGTCTAATTTAAAATATCAAGCAACTAACAGCAATAATGCTGAAATATGAATGTCATCATGATTAGAAGGAGAAACTGGCTATTCCAACAGTGAGCTATTCAAATCTATCTATATATCTATCTACCCATCTATCCAGATATATTTGATGTTTTGCCTGGAGAATACAAAAGACTACTAAAAACATATAATAAAGGCCATATATGACAAACATACAGCCAACATTATACTCAATGGGCAAAATCTAGAAGCATTTTCCTTAAGAACAGGAATAAGACAGGGATGTCTGTGTACAGCACTCTTATTCAACATAGGAAGTTTTAGCCACAGAGATCAGACAAGAAGAAAAATAAAAGGCATCCAAATTGGAAAGGAGAAAGTAAAACTGTCATTATTCTCAGATGACATAATAAAACCCTAAAACCCTAAAAAACCCTAAAAAATCCACCAAAAATCCACTAGATTTAATAAATGAATTTAGCAAAGAAGTAGAATACAAAATGAACATCCAAAAATTGATGGCATCTTTATACAACAATAATGAGCACTCAGAAAGAGAAACTAAAAAGCAATCCCATTTGGCATTGCATCAAATAAAATTAAGATACCTAGAAATAAATTTAACCATGGAGGTAAAAGACCTGTTCTCAGAAAATTACAGGACATTGAAAAAAGAAATAAAGTCATAAAAAAAAAAAAATGAAAGTTTATATCATGTTTATGAATTGGAAGACTCAACATCGTTAGTGTCCTTTTTACACAAAGCAATCTAGAGATTCAATGCAATCCCCATTAATATACCAACGGCATACTTCACAGAGATTGAAAAAAAACTCCAAAAGTTTATATGGAACCAAAAAAGATCCCCGAGTAGCCACAACAATCTTGAGAAAGAGCAAAGTCAGAGGAATCACAATTCCTGATACCAGGTTATACTACAAAGCCACTGTAATCAAAACAGCATGGTACTGGCCCAAGAACAGGCATAGAGAACATTGGGACAGAACAGAGAACCCAGAAATTGAGCAAAAACATTATGCTTAATTAATATTTAACAGAGAAAGCAAGAGCATATTTGAAATAATAAAGCAATTTAGTAAGTGGCTGAATACAAGTTTAATAGATAGATTGCAATGGTAAAAATTTCATATTAGAAATAAGCATGTAAAAAAGAAAACACCTTACAGACAAAACCTTTCAAGGTTTCATGTGAAAAACACGAAAGATAGATAAATTTAACTTAAACATACTGGGTCTATATGAAAAGATATATAAAATGCTATAAAGGGACATAAACCAAAACACAAGTAAGTAGAAAGACATAGCATGTTGATGGACTGGCAAACTTGATTAAATTCTTGATATTAATCATAAAAATGACAATTCTACCCAAACCAACATGTCATCTTACTAAAATGGCAGTCAGGATCCCAATTTTTTTAACCTGAATTTTTTTGAAATGGTAAAATAAATGTATGAGACTTTTCTAGAAGTTTGAAAGCTATTAGTGACCATCATTTGCCTTTCAAGGTTTTAATTTATGCAGATGTATCCACACAGCGGTATTGACACAGGAATAGCTGGCTCTGTGAACAAACTAGTACTGAAATAAGACAAAATATATAATTAGAAATTAATATGTGGTAAGTGTGCTATTGTAGTTAAAAAAAGAAAATTGTGATTTTTAAAAATGTGACAGTTAAATAATTGCCAATTCATCAGCTAAAACAAATACACTTATTTAAATGTTTTTTTTTTCTTTTATTGATTTTAGAGAGAGAGGAAATGAGAGGGAGAGAGAAAGAGAAATATCGATGAGAGAGAACACTGATTGGCTGCCTCCTGCATGAGCCCCACTGGTGAATGAACCCAGAACCCGGGCATGTGTCCTGACCAGGAATCGGACTGGTGACCTCTTGGTGCATGGGTCAATGCTCAACCACTAAGCTACACTACTGGGACAGGACACTTATTTTAAATAGTCAGATAATAAATATTTTCAGAATTGTAGTCCATATGTCTCTTTCATAGGTACTATATCATCATAAGAAGACAATATCGATAGAAGCTGAGGGGTTAGAGTGTTGGCCCAGGGATCTAAGCATCTTGGGTTTAATTCCTGATGAAGGGCATGTACCTGGGCCGCAGGTTTGATCCTCAGTCTTGGTCAGGTTGTGAGGGAGGCAACCAGTCCATGTGTCTCTCTCTTTCCTCTCCTCCTTCCCTTCCACTTTATCTAAAAATTAAAAATAGAAATCAATGGGAAAATATCCTCAGGTGAGGATTAACCAAAAAGAAAAAAAAAAAAAAAATGAAGAAGAAGAAGTGGGCCTGGTACGTTCCAATAAAACTCGTTTAGGAACGGGCAGTGAGTCACCAGGCCTGTGGGCCAGAGTGGGCCGGCTCCTGACCTAGAAGTGGTGAGCACATTTCTTATCTCACATTGATAAGTCAAAGATGGCTTAGAGCCTAATGGCAAAAATCAAAACAAAAGTGTTCACCCCAACCATAATAAAAGGAGAAAAGTTCTATCATCTCAGAGTGAAGATGTTTGGAACGACTTACCTCTTTGCCACATATTTATAAGAATATAAAAAGTCATAAAAATTTTCCACAAACAAACTGCAGTTTAAGAGGAAACATTTGCAAGAGCATATTGCAAGAAACAGACAAATATATCTAATCTATTAAATGTTTGTGGGACTGATAAGTAAAATTAAAATGATCCTCTTGATATCTCTGTAAAAGATGTAAGTAGGTAATTTTCAAATGAAAAAAACTCAGAATACCCATTAACTACAGAAAGTTTGCTCTTCCTAAGCAAGTTCAAGTGACTCTGCTTAAAATGGACCCATTTCACTCAGAGTGGAAAAGACCTCACAATCCCCACCTGGACCCCTTCCTCTTGGAATGTATCCTTCTTATCTTTATCTCGCCGATCCCACTTTAACCACAGGCCTGCTTTGCTGTTCTTCAGAAACACGGGCGCAGTCCGAGACGGGGCTTTTGTGCTGACGTATCTTTGACCTTGAATGCTCCTCTTCTGGTTCTCTTCACTTCCTCCCCTTGGGCCCCAGTGTATTCTTGAGAGGCCTCCCTCTGACTACTTCATGCAAAATTGCTACCGCCCATAACACACACACTGCTATTCCTTCTAACTTCACTCGGCTTCTTCTTCATAATGTTATCTTTTCACTTACTATCTAATTTACGTATTTTCTGAATCTTCTGTCTCTTCTTCAAGAATAGAGGCTGTATCACAGCAGTGATGTTTGTCTGTGTGATCACTGATGTATTCAAATCACTTAGAACCCAGTCTGCCACCTATAGTGGTGAACTGACTAGCATATGCTTAACGAGTGGCTGGGGACTGGGTACCATTTGTTAATCACTAGGATAAAAGTCTCCCGGCTTGGCAGATTTCAAACTACTGAATTAACAGCATCACAACATGGAGCTGGAAAAGTGATGCCCCATCAGAAGTCATGAAGCAACGCGATTCCAGCACACCGTGGGCACATGGTGAACATCTGATGGATGAACAAATGTTGAACCTCACTAGTCACTGTGGAAATGCAAGTTAAAACAAAATACGCTTTTTACAACTCAAATGGCAAAATGTGATGAAGACTAAAAAATTCAAAACCATGACTCAGAAATCTCACTGTCAGGACCTAATTCTATAGAAATAAAAGTAGGAGGGGGGAATCAGTGGGGGGGAAAGAAGAAACATCTGTAACAAAAATTAATTAATAAAAAGAAAAGAAATAAAAGTAGCATTGCTTCTCAGCCTTTGGCTAAGATCAAGTATAGTATATGTTCTTATCAGAAATAAAAATAGCAGTACCCAGAGGAGGTACGTATCCAAATATATTCATTGTTTGTAATGGCAAAAATGGAAATAGTCTAAATACCATATGAATAAAAAATTATTAATAATTTATAGTATATCCACCGCATTAAACATTTTATAGCCATTAAAATAATGATTTAAATATTTTACCTGGAAAGTTGTAAGTGAAACAGGTAAGTTGCAGAGCAATGAGCATAATATCTAAGTTTGATGGAAAATATTGAGGAAATTATTTTAATGCTATTTTATGTGCAACATTACAAAAACTATTTAAAACACCTAATTCAGAATTAAATTTGAAACATGTTTATGAATCTTCATATACTTTTTCCTCTATGCTCCAAACAAATTAGAAGGCCTTACTTAATAGTTTACCGTATTATTTTTAAAAATATATATGTTTTTATGTATTTTAGAGCAATAGGAAGAGAGAGTGACAGAGAGAGGGAAACATTGATGTGAGAGAGAAACATTTATTGGTTACCTGCATGCCCCCAGTGGGGAATTGAACTCACAACCTGGACACGTGCCCAGGGAGTCTGCTACCTCTCCATGCATGGGATGATGCTCAACCAACTGAGCCACATGGGCCAGGGCTTCTACTCTTAATAGAAGTCTTATATCTATTGAAAATGTTATCTATAAAGTCTCCTTTTTACCAAAAAGACATTATTGAAGTCCCTTTCAATTACACTTTCAGTATCCGATTTATCCTATTTCTTACAGTGTATTCTGAGCTCCCTGCACAGCTCGAACCTGCCGGGCTTCAGTCTACAATACCAAAATCTCACAACAAAACGGACCTTGTGTTGAGACAAATGTAGTGCTAATTATCCATTATCGCCCAACAATATAAGGTGAAACAGCGTTTCCAAGTGGAACTGGAAAGAGGATACATATAGTAATTAATTATAATACAGTTGCCATTTTTGAGACCTCAAATCTAACGATAAACAGATTAATGCAAAGGCCAAAACTTAATGAGTTTGAGAATCAAAAAATCAACGTGGGTATAACTTGATAAGTTAAGAAAAAGGTAAAACTCAAATATATAAGGCCACGTTAGGGAGAATGGGTTCTATTCCGTAAGCAGGATTTGTAAATTGTACAGAGTAAAATGTAAGAAGTGAAGTGCTGTGAGTCATACGTTGAAAGGCTCATGCTGACAGCTGTGCAGGGAGGAGGGTCAGGGAGCCATGAGCTAGCTGCAGTAGTGTCCAGGAGATGATGTTGATTTGGATAAGGCTGGAGGTGGCCATTTCCAGTAGTAGATATTAGACGTACCATGGAGCACTCAGTGGTGGATTTAAGGTAGTGGTAAGAAGAGAAATCAAGGATGACGCCCGCGTGTTCCCATGTCTCTCCCTGTGCCTCAGGCATTCTGACAAGGAGAGGACCAGCAGAGCAAGAACCAGCAGCGGAGACTGAAAAGTTGTCTTGCTTCAATAAGCAATGAATGAAAAAAGTCTAAAGTGATAGAAAGAGACATAGAAGAATTTAGGGACACGAAGACAAGAGGATAGAGTGTTTCAAGAGGGGGTCATGGATGACATTCAATATTGCTAAGACCTCATGGAAGGTCAGCACAAACAGCAGCCCTGGGTTTGGCCGGAGGAAGCTAGGAGTGCCTTTGGCAGCAGTCAGAGCGGACAGGAGTGTGGAAGTCAGTGAAATAAAGAGAGGATATAGGTGAGCAGCGAGAGCAGTGGGTGTAGCAACCGTTCTGCGGAGATATGTTGGAAAGGATAGCAGAAATGAGGTAGTAGGTGCTGGGGCATAGAATCAATCAGGTTGTCCTGGTATTTATTTTGCATGAATGGTAACGACAGAGAGAGAAGACGGGAAGGTGCAGGGAAGAGAGGAAATCCATGGGAGCAGAGACACGAGTGTGGAGGAATAGACAGGCCCCAGGGCAGGGCCTGCTCTCCGGGTCCAAGTCAGAACAGGAGACCAAAGGGGCGAACGAAGGTGCAGAGATAGAGACGGAGCAGAGGGGAGACTAGAAGTCCACACTGGAACTTTTTTCCCAATTTAGATTTTAGACAAGATTTCAAGTTAAGAGTACAGGTGAAACAGCAAAGGAGAGAGGTAAGGAATCATTTTATTTTTATTATTATTATTTTTATCCTCACCTGAGGACACTTTTCCATTTTTTGTTCAGATAGAGTGGCTGGGAGGGAGAGAGAGGAAGAGAGATAGAAACATAGACGTGAAAGGGACACATCGAGTGGCTGCTACCCCCACAACCCAACCAGAGCCAGGGACAAACTGCAACTGAGCAACGTGCCCTTACGGGAACCGAACCCGGGTCTCTCTGGACCGCAGGCCAGTGCTCTAACCGCTGAGCCAAACTGGCCATGGCAGGAATCATTTCAGAAAGGAGAAAATCAATTTTGTCACAGGACAGTGCATTTATCTGAGATGAAGCATTTGGACAGTTGTGATCCTGCATGGAATAGTCTGTTTCTCTGCAGGTTCAGTTGGCTCCTGGGGAGTGCGTATCATCTCCACCGTACAGGTGAGGGGTACGGGGCTCACAAATGCTGGCCAACTTCCCAGATCCATCCAGTTCCCATGTGATGAAGCCAGGATTCTATGCAAGAATGTGAGCTTCAAAGCTCTTTTGATAAAAACAGTAATAATAACTGCAACCTGTTTTCCACCAAAAAGACTTAGAAAAGTGTAGGGATGGTCAAGGAAAGGGTTTTAAGGAAAAGCCCAAGGTCAGAGCAAACATGCTTCAGCAGGAAAGAGGGGGAAGGTCAGAAAAGTGATCCATTGATACTATTGAAAACAATTATTCCATTATATATTGATGACTCTGAAATCCTTGTTGAGAGTTCAATTTTTATAGACTTTCTTACCTTAATTGTTTAGTAGAAACCTGATAACATGATAATGTACAAAATGACCTGCAAGAAAGACACACACTGTAATAAGCTTGGCAATGTGTATTCAAAATGAATTCCTATGCATCCAACAATTAAAACCGGCAGTGATCATGGTCGTGGGTAACAGAAACACTCGCGTCTAGCAGTAAAACAATGTCAAAGAAAACACATGTTCTGTGAGAAATATCTTTAAAGGCTCATCACCTTATAAATCAACCTGAGCAAATCAAAGATGGCAATTAATATGCAAACAGTCTAGATGTGTTACTTGGGGAAAAAAATGTAAGAAAATAACAGATTTTTTCCAACTTCAACAAAGCAAAAGAAAATAGAAAGAGTAGATTGTGTTGGTCATTTGGTGCCAAACAAATATAATCATTTTCTGGATAAGACTGCAGAATACGTAGATGGAGCAAGGGTAAATAATGTGCATGATTGTATGTTTATGTGCACACATATTACATACAACTGTACACATTCATACACATATATATATTTGATACATGTGATCTATAGTTAAGAAAACTCACCATATATTTTATTAAAGTCAACTTTGTAGGCACACAGATTAATTTAACATGTCTAAAAGGCCACTAATATAGGGTACTGTGATTCACATCATATAATATATGATGTGAGGTCTTTCCTAATAACCTAGAAACTTGGGGATAGACACTCTATTTTTAACTTCTAATATGAAACAGTGCTTTTCTTAGGAGTAGAAACTTAATACTCAAAGGATTCAAGTAAGTTTTTAAAATGCAGACAAAACAGCCAGACTGATGTGGCTCAGTGGTTGAGCATAGTCCCATCCACCAAGAGGTCACAGGTTCGATTCCCAGTGTGGGCACAAGCCTGAGTTTCGGGGTCCGTCACCAGTAGGGCATGCAGGAGGCAGCCAATCAATGTTTCTCTCTCTCTCTCTCCCCCTCTCTCTTCCTATCCCTGTAAAATCAATTAAAACACATTTTTAAATTGCAGGAGAACAATAACCAGTAAAGACAAACCATGGAAAATAATAGATGTATAAATGCATAAACTTCTAAATGTTCTGAGACAACCATCTTGATGATTCCAGGCTACTTATTATATAATCTTAGACATAGTGTGTATACTATGTACAGAAATAGTGTGTATTAAATGTACAGAAATAACAATAAAATAATAATAGTAATAAACAACTAGCACCTATCCTATTCCTACACTGTGACAGATGTTTTCAGGCTTTTTATATTACCCTAACAGATGTGATGGAAACAGCTGCATTGTCCCTACTCATCATATAAGAAACAGAGACGCAGAGAATTTGAGCTGTAAGTGTTTGCTGGAGTGGGAGCTGTCACCACAGTGGTGATACGAGAGTACGCCTTTCCCAAAGCCTTGGTCATCTGCCCCATTCCTCTCTGCTACCACTGCGTCCACAACGCCAGAGGGCAGATGGCGAGAAAACAGATGCAGTCACCCCTGGTCATCCCCGACGTGGCCCGAGTCCCAGGCTCGAGTTGCTAGCTTGGCTTTGCCAGTCCCATCATCCCTGACACAAAGCCACTGTGCTATCCACCCTCCTTTACCAGGGTTCACAGCTGGCTAAGAGAAGAGTGGCAGCCTCCAAAAGTCCAGGACGACTTTGCACGTCCGTCTCCCCCCCATACTCCAGGCACAGACCTCACAGTGGAGCAGCCAAACGCCACATGAGCTCCCACCCTGCCCCTTGGGTCCCGTAGGTTCCATCTCACTCGAGGTCCCGTCTGTGTACGCATGGGTGTGTGTTTGTGCGCCCACGTGCATGTTATGTGTGTACCTGAGTCCTCACATGTTATATGAATATGCATACATATGTGTTTGTATGCACGTGTGTGTGTCCATGTGCATGTGTGTTTGCAGGCATGAGAGAGAGTGTTGGTTAGTTGAAAAGGCCTTTTACATTTAGAAGGGCCCGGGATAGAATTTTAGCTCTATTTTTACTACCACTTCTTACACTGTTTCTGGATCCTTTACTCCAGCAGTTCTTAAAATTTGTTTTTGGTTTTTTTTCTTTATCGATTTTAGAGAGAGAGGAAGGGAGAGGGAAAGA
Organism: Molossus molossus; assembly: GCF_014108415.1. Classification (NCBI taxonomy): domain Eukaryota; kingdom Metazoa; phylum Chordata; class Mammalia; order Chiroptera; family Molossidae; genus Molossus; species Molossus molossus. Next base: position 2,620,289 of record NW_023425346.1, on the reverse strand, counting down.
GAGATAGAAACATTGATGAGAGAGAACATCGATTGGCTGCCTCCTGCATGCCTCCCACTGGGGATTTCCCCCACAACCTGGGCATGTGCCCTGACTGGGAATTGAACCTGCGACCTCTTGGTGCAGGGGTCAACGCTCAACCACTGAGCCACACCGGTTGGACAACTCCAGTAGTTCTTAATCAGGGGCATTTTTTGCCTAAAGGGACATTTGGCAATAACAAGATACCACATTGTCACAGCCAGAAGGGTTACTACTCATATTCAGTAGGTAGAGGTCAGCAGTGCTTCCGAACCTTTTACATTACATGAAAAACATCAGAGAAGTACCCTCCAAGAAGTCAACAGCAAGGTGGGACCCTGCTTTGCTCTCTGACCCTGAAAAGTGAAGGTGTCTGCAAAGGTCCTGGCTCCCATCCCGCTCTCAGGCCGCTGCCCCTGCCAGGGGAAGCTTCACACAGCACAGGTTTAACCAATCATTTTCATGTCAAAGAGTTTGTGTGAAAGCTGACATTCAAGGTCTCCATGGTTTGCCTTTTCTTTCTTTTATCCTCACATGAGGACATTTTTTGTTCACATATAGTGGGAGGGAGAGAGAGGGACAGAGAGAGAAAGAGAGAGAGCGAATATCAACGTGAAAAGGACACATCGAGTGGCTGCCACCCGCACGACCCAACCAGGGCCGGGGACAAACTGCAACCAATGTACGCGCCCTTAGCAGGAACCGAACCCGGGTCTCTCTGGACCACAGGACGACACTCTAACCGCTGAGCCAAACTGTCCAGGGCGAGGTCTCCATGGTTTTTCTACAGTTGACTTTTCCAATCTTACTCCCGATTACTTCTCTTCGTACTCTATGCCCAGACCACTGAGTAAACTCACTGCTCTCCTGATCCAATCTGTTTTCCAACCTCTATACTCTTGTTGCCACAAAAAAAGTCTTCTTTGTTGGCAAATTTCAAAACCCCCAGATTCTTCAAAGTCCAATACAAATGTTACCCCTCCTGACATGATGACCCTTCACTGGGAAGCAATACCCCCTCACCAGCACTTCTGCAGCGCTGGTTTCTTCCGTGTCTGAGATTCCTGGGCACGCCCACCAGATTGGTGCTCTTGATGGAAAGACCCAAGAATGTTCTCACTTTTCACAAGATATGCAGTGATAAATCATTGTTGAACACAGGAATAAAGAAGTAAATTAATGAAAATACATGTTTAAGTCAATCAAAGGGGTATCGATATATTTCTTAAGTTCCCAGCACAATAAAAGTGCCCAACAAATATTCATTGACAGTACGTAGAAATTAATTAATTGAATGAATCCATTAATTCCCAAGAACATTCCTTACAATCCATTTGGTGATTTGGTTAAATCACATTGTACAGCCTGGCTGGTGTGGCTCAGTGGTTGGGCATGGACCCAGGCACCAAGTGGTCGTCGGTTCGCTCCCAGTCAGGGTACATGCCCAGGTTGTGGGCCCAATCCCCAGTTGGGGGCATGCAGGAGGCGGCCCATCAATGTTCTCTCTCATTGATGTTTCTGTCTCTCTCTCCCTCTCTCTTCCTCTCTCTCTAAAATCAATAAAGGAAAAAAAGTCACATTGTACATGATCTTCACTTCAGATAATTTCATATTAATTCTTGGACTTTTTGAGCACGAGAAGCCTCTGTTGGCTGATTGGGAAAGGTGGCACGCTACGGGACATCTGCGCGCGTCACAGGAACCACACCAGCCCTTGGAAAAACCCACTGCACATTTCTGCCCTGTTAAATTTCTTTAATTTATAGGTGAACCTGACATATATAATTCTCCCAGGCTCCAGTAAGAAAGTCTCTATTATGAAAGAGACAAATGTCAACTTGCTCGGTGTCACTTGAGTGATGGCTTTAATTCAGAGACAGATCAAGGAGGGCCTTGCTTCAGAGCTACTGTGGGAATGTTCAGGATCCGTAGAGGAGAACTCTCCTTGCTAACCTCACCAACCTTCAGATAAAATTCATCTTAACAGGATATTTCAACCAAGCCCGCTCAAACCTGGGGGAAAATGCTCACTGGGTTAGATCTTGCTGGACCCATGACCCCTCTCTAGCATATTCCATATGCTCTAGGCAGGCAGGAACACCTTCATCCTGACCTCTATTGTGCAGCCTTCAACACGGTCATCTCCTAATAATTCAGGCTTGAAAATAACCCTACCCACACCACCACTCTGCTAATGCTCACGACCTCGCCCAGCCACACTCTCTTCTAAGCTGGGAGGAGAGCAGAAGGATGGGACCACCCATTTAGTCAAGTACATGAACGATGGCAGTCTCAAAATCCATCCCAAATGTTTTGTTTAAAGAAAACTCCACAAAAGTTTGCTTTTATCTATTTTTTCAATTTTTATTAATTTATTTTTATAACAGATGTTTCTCCTTTTTTCGCCCTAGACACTCTCCTCTCCATCAGGTTGGCCCCACCCCCTGCCCATAGCATTGTTGTCTATGTCCATTGGTTATGCTTACATGCATATAAATTCTTTGGTTTATCTCATTCATCTCCCCCATCTCCCTCCTCTGAGGTCTGTCAGTCTGAACCATACTCCTTTCTGTGTCTCTGGGTCTATTTTGTTCATCAGCTTATTAGTTCATTATATTACATGAATAAGTGAGATCATGTGGTATTTGTCTTTCTTTGATTGGCTTATTTCATTTAGTGTAATCCTCTCCAGTTCCCTCCATGCCATCTCAAAGGATAAGAGATCTTTCTTTCTTACAGCTGCATAGTGTTCCATTGTGTATATGTACCACAGCTTTTTTATCCATTCGTCTACTGATGGGCACTTGGGCTGTTTCCAGAGCTTAACTATTATAAATAGTGCTGCTATGAACATAGGGATATATATATTCTTTCTGAT